>NW_024543229.1:0-600000 GCF_018167655.1 Microtus oregoni
AGACAGAATAACCTCCTACACCAAGGATTAGTATTGGGGGTACACTTTGGAGATTAAATTGTTGATTGATGATAAATTCCTAAAGTTCAGGGACCACTGGTGTATTGAAACAACAAGGGCCCAGAAATACAAATTAGTTTCTTAGCTTAATAAGTACATACCCAAACTTCTGTTTCAGCTTAAGGCGATATTTTAGGCAGGGGTTAGGTTTCCACTCTGGAGTTCTGTCATTCAGAGGATGTCTGTTACCTCAAAATCTTTATTCCCTTTCTTGGTGTAGAAGTCCTGCTTTGCTAGACTTGCATTTTCTATTCTACCCCCCCTTTCTGTTGCCATGACAGTTTTCAGGAGCCTTTATGACTCATACAGCTTTCCCTGTTACCTCCTGCTGTGTGTTGGTTTGGTGTAGGGATCCTTTATGCCAGTTTGGAGCTTGTACTTTGCCAGTTTTCTGTGTTGTATTTTCACAAATATTCTCATACCTCACAACTTGGCCACTGAAGGCAATACCTGTAACTAGGAGATCTGTCTACTTGGTGACATGATTTCTAGCTTAGAGAAAGTCTCATATCACAACCTTTATAGATTTAGGTTTTCCAATTTAGGTTAATAGTGAGTTTTAAATCTGTTCTTTTTTCTTTTTCCATCCACTCCTAAATTACTTCTTGTAAAGGCATGTTATCTATCATTTGCATGATATCTGTAAAGGGCATGATATCTGAATATCATAGCTCTATTCGAATGAATTAAATTAAACAAAACTGGAGACATGAGACCAAAAAAATAGAATATTAAGCTTAGAACCCAGAATAATGATGTGGGGTGGAAAACAAATGAAATACAGCGTTTCTTAACATCAGCATCACTGACACTGAACAAATTGATCTGTTGATGTTACAGTGTGTGTGCTATCCTGTGCTCTAGTTGTGACATCTGAAGTTATCAATACAAATTCAAATACTTCCCAAGAAGCAAAATCAGCCTGGTTACGATTTACTGGTATAAACCAAGCTTGCCATGCCTCTAGATTCTTGTTAATATGCTCATGACCACAAGGGCTTCCAGGCATATTTCCGTGCTGCCTAATATTGGAACATGCCAAATAGCCCAAGTACATGCTTTAATTTGAAAGGTACTATAGCTATTATTTGTTTGTTTTTTTAATAATCTTGACAGTTCCAAAAGTATCATTAAAAAGTATCCTAAAGCCATGTAACATGGGCATCCTGCAACTGGCATTCATTTAGAATTTTGCTGTTGTGGTGCCACCAGTGGAAACTCTTGCATTGGACAAGGTGGCACAGTGACTGTCTGTAGAGACTTAATGAAGTTTCCAAGGAAACAAAAAGGAAGACTTTTGGAAGTGTATTTGCATTAAGGTACAAGGATCTGGTAACATACCGGTGGTCCTAAAATCCCAGGGTAGCCATCAGGGCCTGGAAATCCAACAGTTCCTTGAGTTCCATTACAGCCATCTAGTCCAGGTGGACCTCTGGGACCTGGTTGTCCAGGGTGACCCTGTTCCAAAAGAAAAGAAGGGATCAAGTCAGGCACAGGACTGTCAGCTAATTCAACAGGTTCCACAATGAGAACAACCAAGTGCACCGCAAAATTCTGGCTCCTTAGTTTCCTTAGCTTCATCACGTATGTTCTCAAACTTTCCCTTTATACACAGATGTATGTTGCCAATCGCAGCTCAAGTTATCCCACTCAAAAAGACAACTGGTGCTTTAATGAGATCCAAGCTGCAACTAAAGGGCTCAAGTGTGGACAGATATGAAGTTAAGGCACCGTAACTTCACCTTCATTGTGTATAGAGAAGTACTAAAATGGGATTTAGCTATCTGGCAGCTAAACTGCTATCAATAGAGAACTATACCAAGGTTTCAGATTCCTCAGACCACACAGATCCTGGGAGAACTTTCTGGGGAAGAAGAACAAGGGAGAATTAAGACAAAGATGCCTTTTCTTTTCCTGGTTTTCTTTCCAGCCTAAGCCTCCAAAAGTCTACATATAGCTAGGAGACAAAAGTCTACACACAGCTAGGAAACCTGCGTGGCATAGCCTATCCCCCCTACCAACAAAAGTACAGTTCCCAGTAGCTGCCCGAAAACATAGATAGCAGCAAACTTTATAATCCCATGCCTTTTCATGTGTTTTCAGGCAACCATTGGGCATCTTAGAAGACATCCCAAACAAATAAGGCAGGCTACTATACCAGAGAAAGGGTTAGTAACCATATTCTTGTAGAGAAAATGTGCCACAGAATTCCAACTCATTTTATATCCTTATTAGACTTATAGAGGTTCAACAGACTACTAAAATGATGGTTTCAACTTTGCAGGGGAAACATTCAGCAGACTTGAGTCTAATCCTCAACTCCTTACTGTCAGCTGGGATGGTTAGTGTCATTCCTGGTGAAGAGCCCCAGACCTGTGCTTTTGTTGACCTAACTTTTGCAGGTTGAGGTTAGACCTTAAAACTAGCACAAATGTCCTTTTTCTGCTTCACAACTTGATGGGTAGATTTTGTCTTGTGTTAGATCGTAGTAACTTTAGTACACGAGTCTTTTCTTTGCTCTTTAAGCTAGCTTTTACGTCTTCACTGAAAATAAGTATTCTTCTTCTGTTTGTCACACCCGAATTGCCAGCATCACTAATCTGCTTTAGGGTCACCATTAAGTAAAATATAGAGCATATGAGCATAATACTGTGATACTGCTGTAAACATTGATCTGATAAAGATAGCTACTTAGTGACTAATAGGCTGCTCGAGAATATAGCATAAATATTCATGGATATGCTAGACAAGGGGATGATTCCCATCACAGGTAGGATGGAGTGGGCTGGCATTCGAGTTCATTATACCATTCAGAACAATGTGCAATTTAGAATTCATGAGTTATTTTCATGGATAATGAGGGACTACTGGTAATTTGAAAGGTTCAGGTGGAACACATGACACATTTCCCTCAAATTATTAAATACACATTTTCCTATCGAAAGTATGTTCAAGGAGAAGTAGGAACCTACCTTTCATTGACCTGTCCAGATCATCTATTAAGCTCATCTGCTTGCACCATGCCCCAAATACCAAACGCTACTGGTTTTTTTTTACTAGATTAGGACATTATGTACTCCAACTCTGAAACTTACTGAAATCAAGTGGGCTATATGAAAATCCTAACTCCCCAGCTAAACCACTGCCCTGGGGGTTCATATGAGGAAGAGGAGAAGAGACAGAGCCTTAGCTGAAGCAATGATCTGACCTGTGATTGTGACAAACAGATTATAAGAGGGGCTTTTATAAGACCTGCTAAATTGTGGCTGAGCAGCTTTCCGTAGAGGATATGCTGTGTGAACTTATTTCGTTCTGTTAACCAAGACCCAGCTTCAGTTCCCATGTAGAACTTCCATACAGAAAGTTAGAGTTGTTGTTGTTTTTTAAATAGCCAGATTTCCCTACAGTCTTAGTACCTGTTGAACAACAACAGCTCTATAATAGCTCTGTAATGTTTCAGTATTAATGGCTTGGAGTCAGTTGTTCTATAATCCACTGTTGCTTCCCTTAATCCTGCCATATCCTCTGAATATACTCTATTCAACTCTATTTAGTCGAGCTCTCTGGGTGGGGTACCCAATTTCCTAAGGGTTATCTTTCAGCTATGTAGCAGGAATAAGTTAAAGCAATAGTCTAGCTCAGTATCAAACTCAGTATCCTACTCCTGGGCTGCTAAAACTTTTATCTAGACTCTTATCTTTTGGTATCCACATGTTATGGCTCTCTGGTTTTCTCATCTAAACTCCTAACACCTCTCACTGGTTGGGAAACTTGCTTACTCCATCTCTACCTTAGTGAAATTCTCTGGAATTAACCTCTGACCACCACCACCTCAGACTTATTGTCTCTTTTTCCCTCTGCTGATACAATGTGCAGTGAAAGTTTTGAGCAGTTAGACTTATAGTCTAATCCAGCCTTACTACTCCCCAGCTGGAGCACTCTATTTCTCCATTGGGAAACTGGTGACAAACAATACATAACTTGTAGAGGGTTGTCAACATTAAAAACAACATTGTGCTATGCTTAACATCAATTGATATTAGGTTTACTAAGTAACAAAAGGGTAAATGGTATAAGATAAGCTATAGGGCAGAGTTCTACCTCTTCTTAATTATCAGGACCACAGAATTTCTGGCACTGTGCCCTCCTTGGCTATGATGATTTTGCTGATGTGTGCCAGATTCTAAGGGCATAGCTCTTTGAGGGGTCCTCATGGCTTTATATATCCACAAGGGAAAGGATCTGCTGTGCTCCAGATCCAGAAAAGTTGTGCTCCCTAGACCCAAGTCCAAAGGGAGAAATTCCTGTGTGATGACGGTTATGTGTTCACTTTCAGGATAGACATCTAGTGTGCTTCTTTAACAGGGAAAAGTTGGCGATTGACACCCTGGAAAAGCTAAACCTCATTTCAAAGTACATCTTGAAGACTTCTGCTCTCAACTCATTTTAATAAATGTTTTACATATATTTTATAAATATGCGTCTGTGGCAGTGCCAACAGCCCTTACTCACAGCAGGGATATCTCAAAGCCCTGAGTTGTACCATTCCCAGTGCATTTTGTGCTGCTGTTGAATATCCTAGTAGGCAGGCAAGCTCTGTTTGCTCTCCACTGGCTGTTGGGCCCTTTGGTTCAATGAATCGGGTTATCATGTTGAAATTGTCTACATAATAGCAAAACATGGAATTTGGAGACCCAGTGACATGTTAATGGTCAACTATTGTCAGGGGAGGACTAGATCTGTGCAGTGATCCGGGTTAGTAAGAGGTGTCAGAGAAGCTGTTGGCTTCTGCTGAATGGTTTAATACACGTTGCTAAAAGATGAACAGATTGATTAGTGACACAAAGCCTGTAGGCTCTGTGTTTTTCTGTCTGAGGTAGCTCCAGCAGTCTGAGAACTCCAGCTTTTACTGATTCTAGAAGTAGGAGTTAGTTCTTCCATTTTGTTAGGCTTACTGGGGCTCTTGGGCCTCAGGGTGGAACAGAAGACATTACTTGTACTTTTAAGGAGTTAGATGAAACTATCACACAAAACAATCAACACCAGGGGTCTGTATTCATCGTGGAACTAGAGTAGTGAATCACATGTCAAGGACTCTTGAGATCTTCTAGAGGGAAGGAAGAAGTAAGTACTGAACAAAAAGTTACTTCTTAGACAGTTGGGAGAGGGGAAATCAGAAACTAGGAAAATCAAAAGTCTAGAGGAAACACAGCCAACCCTTAGTTAAGGAAAAGGTAAGGAAGTGGGTGTGTCTTTTGGGAGCAACCAGCTCTTTTGGAGGATTCTGGGGAGCTGTAACTCTTTCTCCTAAGCAATGGAACCACAAAAAGGAGTGATCAATACCTGCACTGGTTATAAGGTGGAGGCATCAGTGGCCAGCTGGACTTGGGGACCAGTTCCCACATACTTTTAGAGATAGTCTAGGCAGAACAAGATTCTATTAACTTGTTCTCAGTTCTAGCTCAAAAGAGAGGTCAGAGGTGGGGAGGATAGTAACACTACAAGTTCCAGTCACCGGTGCAAGGCTACCCTCCGGGTTGGCAGTTATATTCATTTCCTGAGCCTGGAAGATGCACTCTGAGCAGGGATTCTGGCCTGTGCAGCCATCGGTACACAGCCATAAGAAAATGTAGGTGGATGTCAAAAAGCAATGGCTATCCCTGTTCACTTAATTTTCCAATTGAACTATTTTTGGACATTTTCTAGACACTGAAGTTGAATAAAATGCAGATATGTGATGGGTGATGTGATTTAAGTCAGAATTACAAATAAACTGAGTCTTGCAGTCTCCAAATCTACAAATGTCTACTAGACTTGAGAGAGAAATAGATCAGATGATAGTATCTATGAAGGCAAAACCTTATATCCTTCCTGTATATCCTCAGTGGAGGGTACGAGCACATAGCAGATCCTTAAGACAGATCCCCTAGAGATTGGACCAAAGAGATCTGAAACATCTTTGGTGATATCAGAAGGTTGTATAGCATAACATAAGACAATGGGTAGTCTAGTATTTCCCCAATAGTGTTTTGATATGGTTCAAAGAACCTCTCAGGGGTTGTTAGAAGGATAAGGGCAAGCTTTCCTCTTCTTTATTGTGTAGTCCAAGTGTCCACACCCTTTCTGGTCTCTTCGACAAGACTGAAAAGCCTTTCAGACAAACATGGCCAAGGTTATGTTTTAAATGTAGAAGAAAAGGTGATATGGACCAAACCAGAAAGTGATAGCCAGTAAGGGCCAAGTGTTATATTTTGGAGGCTGGTGGACTGGCACCATGGAATCAGAATCAGTGCATTAAGTGGGAATACAGGATCCAAATGGGAAATATAAGAGGTTGGACTGGGTGGGATGAGAAAGGGACTGTTTACAAGCTTCAAATCCACCACTTATGTCTGTAAAAGTAAACAAACAAGCAAACAATAACAACAACAAAAAAGCCTAAAGGGACATTCTCCTTGAAAGGAAATGAGCCTGATGAGAACCAATTACTGAAATAAAATGATCAAGTTATCACTAAGGAATTTTCTATCAAATTTTGTGCACCTTATTGCTTTCCTGTAATGAGTACACACATGCTCTTAAATGCCTTTGCAAACTCAGAGGCAACCCCTCTACATCTAGATGGAGCTCCCTTCAGCGCCCTCCTTGTATTTATTTTCTTACTTAGGTAAAGGCATAGCGATATTCGTATGGATGATTTGCCACTACTCTTATTAAATCATCTGATTAAAATCTGCCAGAACTATTGAGTTGAAGGCTAAATGTGTGGGACTCCTGCCTTTCACATCTCACCACACTTACCACAGTGCATGGCTCTGAGCATGCTCACACAGGACACAATGTGTCTAAGGAAAAAGTACTTGAGCCAGGAGGCAGAACCTAGAAGGTGATATTAATGTTGTTGCTTCAGGAGATTGTATGAGTGGACTATGGGTGGGTGCGGGTGGGAACATGAGTGATCAGGTTTGGGGGAGGAGGGGAGAAGTACTGAAAGAGACTACTGGAAGGGGGGGCATTTCAGGGTTAGATAGAAACCTGGCACAAGGGAAACTCCCAGGAGTCTCCAAGGATGACTCCAGCTAAGACTCCTAGCAATAGCTGTGGATAGGTAGCCTCAACTGGTCATCTGTAACCAGGCAAGACTTCCAGTGAAGGGATTAGAAAACCAACCCAGCCACATAACCTTCGACCTACAGTCTGTCCTGCCTAAGGAATGTGCTGAGGTAAGGATGGCCTAGGGATTGAGAGAGTGGTCAACCAATGACCAGTCTAGCCTAAAAGTTGTGCAAGGAGATTAAGCCCATGTCTGATGTAGCTGGGTCTTCTTTCTATCTGTTGCTTTCATTGGTTAATTAATAAAGAAAACTGCTTGGCCTGATAGGGCAGAATTTAGATAGGCGGAGTAGACCAAACAGAATGCTGGGAAGAAGGGAAGTTAGACAGACACTATAGCTCTCCTCTCCAAGACGGATGTAGGTTAAGATCCTTCCTGGTAAGCCACCACTTCGTGGTGCTACACAGATTATTAGAAATGGGTTAATCAAGATGTGAGAATTATCCAGTAAGAGGCTAGAGCTAATGGGCCAAGTAGTGTTTAAAAGAATACAGTTTCCGTGTTGTTATTTTGGGTAAAGCTACCCGTTCAGGAGCTGGGTGGTGGGAAACAGCCCGCAGCTCCTTCTACACATGTCTGACACTGCCTGGAGCACCAGGACTCACAGGCTGCATGACCCAGAGACCTAAGATAGAACCAAATACGAGTGGAGGAAAAAGATGTAGATTTAATGATATCTAATGTTATTCTGCTACACACATAGATTAGTGCCTAGCTTAATGGTCACCAGAGAGGCTTCATCCAGAAACTGATAGAAACAGAGACCCACAGGCTAACGTTAGGCCAAATTCTGGGAATCCTGCAGAAGATGGGAGGAAGGGTTGAAGGAGTCAGAGGGGTCAAGGATACCACAAGAAAACTCATAGAATAAACTAACCTGGGCTCACAGGGGCTCACAGAGACCGAACCCACAATCAGGGAACCTGCATGGTACTGACCTAAGCACTCTGCACATATGCTACAGTTGTGTAGCTTGGTCCTCTTGTGATACTCCTAACAGTAGAAACAGGGGCTGTCTCTGACTCTTTGCTGGCTTTTGGTACCCTACTCCTCATACTGGGTTGCCTTGCCCAAGCTTAACACATGGGGAGGTGCTTAGTCTTACTGCAACTTTTTTTTTTTTTTTTTTTTTTTTTTTTTGGTTTTTCGAGACAGGGTTTCTCTGTGGTTTTGGAGCCTGTCCTGGAACTAGCTCTTGTAGACCAGGTTGGTCTCGAACTCACAGAGATCCGCCTGCCTCTGCCTCCCGAGTGCTGGGATTAAAGGCGTGCGCCACCACCGCCCGGCTTACTGCAACTTAATATACCATGTTTTGTTGATACTCATGGGAAACCTGCCCTTTCCTAAACAGAAATGGAGGAGGAGCAGATTGTAGTGGGGGGAGATGAGAACAGAGGAGGGTGAGAGGAGGGAAGGGAAACAGCGACTGAGATGTAAAATAAATACATTTTTAAAAAAGGTTGCTTTAGTGCACAAACTCACCGGAATCCCATTGATGCCAACAAAGCCAGGAATTCCCATGGGACCCTGAAGAAAGGAGAAGGAAGAGAAATGTGTGAGACAATTCAATCAATGTCTGTTGGGTTCAATATGTTTGCTGATGGGATTCGATGAGTTAAGTTGTTGATGTTTTACATCTCCTTCCTCATGCTATGTTGCCATAGACCCCAGGTTGAAGGGATTGATCTAAGGTCTTGATCACGCTTATGTTCTGCGACCAGTTCTTGTGTTAAGCAGGATAGCAGAAACTAAAAACTAATGCTCAATATTACAAGTAACCGTTACATCTGGGTTATAAACAGAAGGGTTTTGACTAATCTAACAAAAAAATTTCTTCTCCTACTGCTCCTTCAGATAAGCGTCCTAGGTTAGACAACCCTTCTTATCAGAGGACACGTGTAATTCTTGCTTATCCATGGATGGCAGTTTCAGTGCAGGCCAGGCCATTGACTTAAGCAAACAAGCCAATCACACGTTCATTCAGGAACCAGGGCACCACACCGTCTTGAGGATAAAGCCTATCATCTGCAGCCTCTTGGTTCACTTTGTTAAGTACAAGTGAGTGGCATTACATGCTGTGCAAATAATCCCTTCCCTAAGATGTGAATATAAGTGATTCGTGGGTTTCCATCCATGCCATCCATGAGTAGAAAACTGCCATCAGCCTCTTGTGTCCAGATGAATGTTAGAGCTTCAGCTACTCTTAAAGTTACTTTGGCAATCCCTTTCCCACAATAAGAAATTAATAGGAGGTGATGAAAATACAGAGGGTCTAAATGGAGTCTCTAAATTCAATAAGCCAGTCACCATGTTATTACCATGTGTGTTTATTTGTAATGTATTCCCTTATATTTGTGGCCAAGAATGCTTTTAAGTCTTCTGAGTTCTTGCTTGCTAGTCTCATCTGTTGATGTTTGATCTCTACTGAGCAGCTGATCACTCTCTCTACCTGAGCCCAGCTCAAGCCCACATAACTTGATGAGTGCACCAACTTTGCAAGCATTTGCTGGCAATGACTTGATACAGAGAGTCTCCAGAAATGGTTTTCTCCACCACTATTGCTCACTCCATTATATTTCTCTTTCTTTATTTCCCTTTGAGATGGACTTTTTTGGGGGGGGGGCTTGGCTGTTTTTGTAAGTAAGGCTGTTCCTCTGATCTTGTGGCAATCCTCCTGCTTCTGCCTCTTCTTTTAAGAAAGATTTTTTTCTTTTTTTACTGTTTTTTTTATTGAGCTGTACATTTTTCTCTGCCTCTCTCCCTGTTTCTCCCCTCCCCTTAAACCCTCTCCCAAGGTCCCCACGCTCCCAATTTACTCAGGAGATCTTGTCTTTTTCTACTACCCATGTAGATTATATCCATGTATGTCTCTCTTAGTGTCCTCATTGTTGTCTAAGTTCTCTGGGATTTGGTTTGTAGGCTGGTTTTCTTTGCATTATGTTTAAAAATTACTGATGAGTGAGTACATGTGATAACTGTCTTTCTGTGTCTGGGTTACCTCACTTAATATGATGTTTTCTAGATCAATCCATTTGCCCGAAAATTTCAAGATGTCATTATTTTTTTCTGCTGTGTAAATTTTTTTCTCCATTGTGTAAATGTACCACGTTTTCCTTATCCATTCTTCAGTCGAGGGACATTTAGGTTGTTTCCAGGTTCTGGCTATGACAAACAATGCTGCTATGAACATAGTTGAGCACATGACATTGTGGCATGATTGAGCATCCTTTGGATATATATCCAAAAGTGGTATTGCTGGGTCTTGAGGTTGTTTGTTTCTTAATTTTTTTGAGAAATCGCCACACTGATTTCCAAAGTGGCTGTTCCAGTTTGCACTCCCACCATCAATGCAGGAGTTTACCCCACAACCTCTCCAGCATAAATTGTCATCAGTGTTTTTGATCTTGGCCATTCTTACAGGTGTAAGATGGTATCTCAGAGTTGTTTTGATTTGCATTTCTCTGATGGCTAAGAATGTTGAGCATTTCCTTAAGTGTCTTTCAACCATTTTAGGTTCATCTTTTGAGAGTTTTCTGTTTAGGTCTATACCCCATTTTATTAAAAAAAAAACTGGATTATTTGTTCCTTGAACTCAACACCAATTTCTTGAGTTCTTTGTATATTTTGGAGATCATCTCTCTGTCCGATGTGGGGTTGGTAAAGATGTTTTCCCATTCTGTAGGTTGTTATTTTGTCTTGTTGACCATGTCCTTTGCTTTACAGAAGCTTCTCAGTTTCAGGAGGTCCCATTTATTTATCGTTTCTCTCAATGTCTGTGCTCCTGGGGTTATATTCATGAAATCATCTCCTGAGTCAATGCGTTCAAGTGTACTTCCCACTTTCTCTTCTATGATGTTCACTGTGGTTGGTTTTATGTTGAGGTCTTTGATCCATTTGGGCTTGAGTTTTGTGCATGGTGATAAATATAGATTTATTTTCATTCTTCTACATGTTGATATCCAGATATGCCAGCATCATTTGTTGAATATGCTTTCTCACTCTCTGTCTCTCTCTGTCTCTCTCTGTCTCTCTCTTTCTCTCTCTCTCTCTCTCTCTCTCTCTCTCTCTCTCTATATATATATATATATATATATATATATATATATATATATATACTTCTTTGTCAAAAATCAGGTGTTTGTTCAGTCACAGTCCAGCTGGCCTTGGTGAGCTCCCAATAGATCAGCTCCACTGTCTCAGTGGGTGGGTGCACCCCTTGTGGTCCCAACTTCTTTGCCCATGTTCTCCCTCCTTCTGCTCCTCATTGGGACCTTGGGAGCTCAGTCCAGTGCTCCAGTGTGGGTCTCTGTCTCTATCTCCATCCATCACCAGATAAAGGTTCTATGATGATATGCAAGATATTCATCATTATTGCTCTAGGATAGGGTCATTTCAGGTTCCCTATCCTCAGCTGCCCAAGGAACTAACTGGGGACCTCGGCTTGGGCTCCTGGGAGCCACTCTAGGTTCAAGTGTCTTGCCAACTCTAAGGTGGCTCCCTTAACTAAGAATTGTGCTTCCGTGCTCCTCTATCTAACCTTCCTTTATCCCAAGACTGAAAAAGCATGGGATAAAACTGGACTCTCTGAGCATGGCGAACAATGAGGGCTGATGAGAAGCCAAGGACAATGGCATGGGGTTTTGAACCTACGTAATGTGCTGGCTTTGTGGGAGCCTAGCCAGTTTGGATGTTCACCTTCCTAGATATGGACGGAGGGGGGAGGACCTAGGACTTACCACAGGGCAGGGAACCCTGACTGCTCTTTGGACTGGAGAGGGAGGGGGAGAGGAGTGGGGGGAGGGGGAGAAGGGTGGGAGGAGGGGGAGGGAAATGGAGGCTGGGAGGAGGTGGAAACTTTTTTTTTCTCCTTTTCTCAATAAAAAAAAAAATGGAAAAAAAAATCAGGTGTTTGTAGGTGATTGGTATCCAGGTCTTTGATTGGATTCCATTGGTCCTCCTGTCTGTTCTTATGCCAATACTAGGCTGTTTTCAGTACTGTAGCTCTGTAGTAGAGTTCAAAGTCAGGGATTGTGATGCTTCCAGAAGTTCTTTTATTGTACAGGATTGTTTTGGCTATCCTGGATTTTTTGCTTTTCCATATGAAGTTGATTATTGTTCTTTTGAGGTCTGTGAAGAATTTTGCTAGGATTTTGCTGGGCATTGCATTGAATCTGTAGATTGCTTTTGGTAAGATTGCCATTTTTTACTAAGGGAGATCTTTCCATTTTCTGGTGTCTTCTTCAATTTCTTTCCTCAATGATTTAAAGTTCTTGTCATATAGTTCTTCCACTTGTTTGGATAAAGTTATTCCAAGATACTTTATTTTATTTGTGGCTATTGTGAAGGATGATGTTTCTCTAATTTCTTTCTCAGCCCATTTATGAACTGTATAACGGAGAGCTAATGATTTTTTTATTTAATCTCATATCCTGCTACATTACTGAAGGTGTTTATGAGTTGTAGAAGATCCTTGTTAGAATTTTTGGGGTCACTTATGTAAACTATCATATCATCAGCAAATAGTGAGAGTTTGACTTCCTCTTTTCCTATTTGTATTCCCTTGATCTCCTTTTGTTGTCTTATTGAATAGATATAGAGAGAGTGAACAACCTTTTCCTTTTCCTGATTTCAGTGGGATCGTTTTGAGTTTCTCTTCATTTAGTTTGATGTTGGTTGTTGTCTTGCTGTAGTTTGCCTTTATTATGTTTAGGTATGTTTCTTGTATCCCAGCTGTCTCTAAGACCTTTAGCATTAAGGGATATTGTATTGTGTTGAAGGATTTCTCAGCATCTAATGAGATAGTCATGTGTTTTTATTTTCAGTTTGTTTATATGGTGAATTACATTGACAGATTTTCATATGTTCAACCATCCCTGTGTCTCTGGGATGGAATCTATTTGGTCATGGTGAATGATTTTTCTGATGTGTTTTTGGATTCAGTTTGCCAGTATTTTATTTAGCATTTTTGCATCACTGTTCATGAGGGAGATTGTTCTGTAATTCTCTTTCTTAGTAATAATGTCTTTGTGTGGTTTGGGTATCAGGGTAATTGTAGCCTTGTAAAAAGAGTTTGGCAATGTTCCTCCTGTTTTTATTGTGTGGAATAATTTGAGGTGTATTGGCATTAGTTCTTCTTTGAAAATCTTGTAGAATTCTTCACTAAAACCATCTGGAACTGGGCTTTTTTGAGAAGGTTCCATGAGGTGCTGAGAAAAATGTGTATTCTTTCATGCTGGATGCAATGTTAAGTCCATTTGAGTCATAACATCTCTTAGTTCCCTTATTTCTATGTTCAGTTTCTATCTGGAAGACCTGTCTAGTGGTGAGAATAGGGTGTTAAAGTCTCCCACTATTAGTGTGTGGGTTTTTATGTGTGACTTAAGCTTTAGTAGTGTTTCTTTTACATATGAAGATGCCCTTGCATTTGGGGCATAGATGTTCAGTATTGAGGTTTCCTCTTGATGGATTTATTTCTGTGACAAATATGATA
Source organism: Microtus oregoni (assembly GCF_018167655.1). Lineage (NCBI taxonomy): Eukaryota > Metazoa > Chordata > Mammalia > Rodentia > Cricetidae > Microtus > Microtus oregoni. The sequence continues at coordinate 13,665 of NW_024543229.1, forward strand.
TGTCCTTCTTTGTCTCTTTTAATTGATTTTAGTTTGAAGTCTGTTTTGTTAGATATTAGGATAGCTACACCAGCTTGTTTCTTAGGTCCGTTTGATTGGAATTTTTTTCCCAACTGCTTACTCTGAGACAATGTCTGTCTTTGAGGTTGAGATGTATTTCTTGTATGCAGAAGGAGGATGGATTCTGTTTTCATATTCAATCTGTTATCCTGTGTCTTTTTATAGGTGAGTTAAATCCATTTATATTAAGGGATATTAATGACCAGTGATTGTAGTTCCTGTTATTTTGGTTTTCGTTGTTGGTTATGTTATTGTGTGTGTTTTTCCCTTCTTTGGGATTTGCTGCTGTGAGATCATCTATTGTCTGTGTTTTTGTGGATGTAGCCAACTTCCTTGGGTTGGAGTTTTCCTTCTAGTACTTTGTGTAGAACTGGATTTGTGGCTAGGTATTGGTTAAATCTGGTTCTATCATGTACTATATTGTTTTGTCCATCTATGGTGATTGGAAGTTTTCCTGGGTATAGTAGCCTGGGCTGGCACCAATGGTTTCTTAATGTCTGCATAATGCTTGACCAGGACCTTCTGGCTTTCATTATTTCCATTGAGAAGTCAGGTGTAATTCTGATAGGTCTACCTTTATTTGTTACTTGGCCTTTTTTATTTTCAGCTTTTAATATTCTTTCTTTATTCTGTATGTTTACTCTTTTGATTATTATGTGGCAAGGGGACTTTTTTTTTTTGGTCCGGTCTATTCGGTGTTCTGTAAGCTTCTTGTATCTTCATGTGCATATCTTTCTTTAGGTTACTAAAGTTTTCTTCTATGACTTTGTTGAATACATTTTCTGTGCTTTTGACTTGAAGTTCTCTTTTTTCTATACCTATTTTTCTTAGGTTTGGTCTTTCCACGGTTTCCCATATTTCCTAGATATTTTTTGTTAAGCTTTTGGTAGTGTTAACATTTTTTTGACCAATAAGTCTATTTCTTCTATTGTGTTTTCAATGCTTGAGATTCTTTCTTCCATCTTTTGTATTCTGTGTTTATGCTTGCATTTGTGGTTCCTTATTGTTTTCTCATATTTCCCATTTCCAGAATTCCCTTGGTTTGTGTTTTCTTTATTGTCTCTATTTTGGTTTTCAAGTCTTGAATTGTTTTTTCCCCCTATTTTATTGCTTTTTTTGTTTTCTTTAAGGGATTTGTTGATTTCTTCCTTTTTTTTTGTTTGTTTTTCCCTCCATTTCTTTGAGAGAACTTTTCATTTTCTCTTTAAGGGGCTCGAATATTCTCCTAAAATTATTTTTTAGATAATTTTCTTCTGCTTCATCTGTATTGGGGTGGCCAATGCTTGCTGTTTGAGAGCTTCTAGTTTTTGTTGGTGTTGTGTTGCTCTTTGTCGTGTTGAATGTGTTCTCATCTTGTCTATCCATCTTTTCCTCTGACTGGTGTAGTTGGGGCCGTGTCTCTGGTAATCAATCTTCCAGGTGCCAGTGGATCCAAGGCTCAGAACGTTGCTCCTCATGCTGGATTCAGGACCATGGTTCCAGTTACCCTGGAGGTCACTTGGCATTCCCAGAGCTTGCTGAGCGCTAATGTAGGTTGCTCTGCAATCACTCAGCACTTCTGGAGGTCACTCTGCAATCCCATAAGTCATTCTAGCCTGCTTCCATGGAAGTTGCTTGCTTGGAGCTGATCCTGTGGAAGTCGCTGGCTCAGGCCTACTCCCTTGGATATCCCTGGCTTGGGCCTACTCTGGCGGAAGTTGCTGGCCTGAGCCTGGTCCTATGGAGTTTGCTGGCTTGGGTCTGGTCTTGTGGATGTTCCAGGCCTGGGGCCTGGTCCAGCAGAGGTCACTGGCTCAGGCCTGTTCCCTCGGGGGTCACTCTGGTGGAGGTTGCTGGCTTGGGCCTGGTGGCATGGTCCCGCAGATGTTGTTTGCTCTGGCCTGCTCTGGTGGTGGTCACTGTCTCAGGCCTGCTTGCAACCCTGTCTCAGGCCTGCTCTCACAGAGGTCTCTGGCCTGGGCCTGCTTCTGCCTCTTGAGTGCTGGGATCACAGATGTCCTCCACTATACTCAGGTCAACTTTCATTCTTTCTTTTTTCCTTCCTCCCTTCCTCCCTTCCTCCCTCCCTTCCTTCCTTTCTTCCTTCCCTCTCTCCTTCCTTCCCTCCTTCCCTCTCTCCTTCCTTTTCTCCTTTCTTTCTTCTTCATCTCCTTCCTTTCCTTTTCTTCTTCTTCATAGTTTTATTTTATTTCAATATAGTCATTACATACGGTGCTATGTTTCACAGACACATTTCACACAAGTATACACTGTACTTTGGCTCAGCTTGCCTTAAAGCATATGCCCTGACACCAGGATATTTAGGGACAACAATATTCTCCTGAGAACTGAGACAGAACATTTGACTTTTGTACTTACAGACCTTGCATCAAAAATGCATTTTACCTTGTCTCCTTTTGATCCATATGGTCCCAGAGGGCCCGGCGAGCCTCTTTCTCCTTTCAACCCTGATAAACCAGTAGGACCAGCAAATCCTTGAGGACCTGCTGGACCTTGAGTTCCAATTGGTCCAGGGCGTCCCTAAAGATGGACAGAATGACTGAAAATTAGTCAAAAGAAGATTTAGCATCAACATTTCCAATTTTCTCAGGCACAAAGTAAGGCACCACTTCACTAAACCCTTTTGGCTTAGAGACCTGTGAGGCAGGCCAATGTTCCAGACATGGATCAGAAAAGGTTATTTTCGGGGCTGCTAAGCTTATTTGGATAGAACACATTTTATAAGCACATTTAATGAGATTCATGTGCACCCAGATTCTTCAACTTTGTACTTCTTAGGAGATTAGTTATTCAGGCTGGATAATATTGTCCTCTTCCCAGTTAATGCCAGGCCATCCATCAGAATGTCAAAATAGCGAAAGAACAGAACACTGGAGAGCATCATGGCATTTTCTAAGTTTCATCCAAATGGCCAACTACATGCCTGCAGTGAAGTTCAGAAATGGCCGTGTCTAAAGGATGCTGCCCCAGGGGGGCCAAAGGAAGGTAATTCCAGAAATGGACAATGCTCAAAATTCAGCTCATCTCAGGATCCCTTCATTGTACCTGGCAACGGATACTCAGATACTCATAGGGACCACACACACACACACACACACACACACACACACACACACACACACAAACTCATTGCTCATTCTTTCTTCCTACACCCTTTCAGCCCCCTCCCCGTATTTGCAATCACCCAATGTATAAAGGCATAGGGAGCCTGAACATATCTGTTAAGTATCAATTACGGTAGCAGGAGCGAGCAGCCTGAAGATTTTGAATGCCTTGGTTATAAAATGTCTGTAACAATTAAGCCTGAGAGTTCAGGCTGACATTTTAAAGCAGACTGAGGCTGAGAATTAACCCCAGTAGGTGCAAAACAAGACAGCCTGGACTATCATTTAGAACAAATCCCAGTAGGGACTTATTTTATTTTGGCTGAAAAGTAAAAACCATTAGCAATGTGCATTACCTATCTGAGAATTTTGTATCTGGTAGAAAGCCTATTTTCATAAATGCTTCCAGTCCTTCCTCCCCACCCCTTTCGTGACTGTCCATAATTTCCTAAAAAATCTGCGAAAACTCTGAAAAAGCCCATTAACCATGCCCTTTCTCATCACCTTCAAGCTTTGCATTTTAAAAGGTTGAACACAGAACAATTGTGTCTAGAGTTATGTCCTAGTTAAGCAAGCGCCCACCAGCTGTGCTGGTCCTGTGGGGTATAATTTGCCGTGTCAATCAGACCTGTGAAGACCTAGAACTCTTGCCAAGGAGTGAAAGTTGTTCTACCCAATGAGATGCAACTCTCTGGAACACTATCTGCTACTCAAACTCTCCCATGCTCATGTGCAGGCCAGGAACTGTTTGACAAACCTCTGGGAGTAATGGGTAGATATTGAGCATTCACTTTTTCAGTTTGTTTGTTTTGTTCGAGATAGGGTTTCTCTGTGTAGCTTTGGAGCCTGTTCTGGAACTCACTCTGTAGATTAGGCTGGTCTTAAACTCATAGAGATCCACCTGCCTCTGCCTCCCAAGTGCTGGGATTAAAGGTGTGCACCAACACTGCCCCATAATTATTCACTTTTTAAGCTCTTATGTGCCATTGGGATTTTGTTTAAAATCATTCTCGTGTTTGTCATTGAAGCTTGCACACGTGCGCGTACATGCGTGAGCAGGAGTACTACTAAAGAGGGAAAAGCCCGCAATGCTTTAAAGACATTATGCTAGCATTTGTTAAGGATGAATGAAGGAGTGGGGAACTGGACCTAGGTTTCAAGATGAACAGAACAGTTCCCTGATAGTACTATGTGGACCAGAGAGTAAGAGCTTCAAGCAGAAATGCTGCCTGAGGAGGTCTGTGGAGCACAACACCTGGCCCATGACTGTGGGAGTCATAGCTACTTGGGAAGGCCAAGCAAACTCAAGCTGGAATGGGCCTGGCAAATTAAGCAGGAAAGGTGCAGGCATGTGTGGTCAGCTCCGGAGAGGCAGCTGGGCAGAAAGCAGTGTTCAGTGTTGTAGCCCCTCAAGGAGCAGCATGAACATCACCGAGACTGAGGCGTTCTGCCTGAGGCTGGAACAAGGGAGGCAGAGAAGCAGCAGCTGTTGGAGGAGAGGGCTGTTGGGGTGGGGGGAGGACGGGGAAGGGTGGGGCTTGACGGGGCTGTATTATTACTGAGAAGATCCAGTTAGACCACAGAAAGCTTGGCCCAAATCTCAGACCTGCCAGAGAGGTTCTCCCATCAAGGGTAGGTGTACCTGGTCAATCACTGGACCTCTACTAAGAGAGCAGGGTTGTCTTGCGGCCCAATTCCCTCCTTGTGCTGCTGTGGGAGGTCAAGCAGTGGCCAGTGTGAGCACACGGACGAGTGCGATTCACCTCTGCTCTCCTATATATCTAAACAGGTGCTCATCAGCCCAGGGAAACTAGGAAACTTAGGCTTGAGAAATGGTGATGAACTTAATAGAATTCTGAGTTGGTCCAGCAGACGCTGGCTGAGCAGCCTGCTTCCTTTCTCTTGTCTGAGAGAGCATGCTAAATTAGCCAGAATGTTGCCTACAAGTCCCCTAAAGATTAAAAACAAACAAACAAACAACAAGCAAATCCCAAAGGTTTTTTTTTTTTTTTTTTTGGAGAGGCAATCTCTTGGAGAAACAAGGTTTCTGCAGCTGGGCTCAGGTTGTTGAGGTTGGTTGGCTACATTGGCAGCCCAGCAGGAAATCTCTCAGGCTGACTTCAGTACAGGATCCTGCCGGGTAGGTGTCTGGAGGCTTCTGATGGATGCTTATCTTGAATTGCCTTCCCAGCACGGTGCCAAGGCCTTGTGGTGCATCGAGACAAGGAATCTTCCCACCCACTGAAATTCTTTCACTCAGTGGCACAGAGCACCGCGGAAAGATGAAGGCAGCCATGAGAAAAGGAGAGAGGCTTTTTTGGCGGAGGGAGGGGGGTGGCGGGGGGGGTTCTTGATTTGTGCTTAACATTACTTGGGTTTTCCCTCACCCTCATCTCCAACGCTTAGAGTTTCAGTGTGCTGTTCAAGCTTCATACTGAATCACTGATAGACTGCAGTATGATTTATTTGTCCCCCCTCTCCCCCCCCCCCCCGCAGTTAGCTACGACACTTTTTCGAATGGCCAGCAGAGGGCAGTGTGAGAACATAGAGATTGAAGATAAACAAGTGGGTGGGCGGGCCTTTCACACAGAAAGAGAAATCAAACCAGTGTCAGAAAAGTCACAGGATGTTCAAGAAGGAAAGGTCCTTGGAGACCATTTAGCCCAGGGTTTATTTTATATGGGGTGGGGGAGACTGAGAGAAGAAGAGAAGGAGGATTTTTTTTTTTTTTTTAAGATCACGTAGCTAGTAGGAACAGCATGAGATTTAAACCAGGCCATCTCCTTTCGGTGCTAGGCTCTCTGCTCACTAGACAGGGGCAGATTTCCTAGGGGATCCTCGAGACTGTCTCCTGCTCACCCTAGATCCTCTTCTGGGACCGTCCCCATCAGCAGGCTGCAGCAGCCAGATGCTCTCTCATCATTCCTGTCTTCCTAACCCTGATCACAGAGCCAGTCTGCAGCGCTGTCGCTGTTTGGATGGCTAGCAGAATTTCAATGGGCTTGGACTAATGCCATGCCCTGATACATGTCATTTATTTTGGCAGATGGACCCATCCAGGGCAGAAGGGACTCCTCCACGTTGTTCCAACAAGCTCTCCTGCCTCCATCTGCTCAGTATTTTTAATGTGCACAGCAGGACCTAATTCTCAAGGGCTGGGAATTGTGTCTAAGGCCAGGAGCTACAGGTCCACAGCTCAAGCTGGTGATCTCCTCCTGATTATGGTGGTTTGGAGTCAGTGTGCAGCTTTAGGTTACCATTGATTAGAATCAGACAACCAGAGTAATGAGCCTGTTAATGGAGGTGCCCATACCGTAGTAGAAATAGGCAAAACCAGCATCTAAGAATCTCAGAAGAACATACCCGAAACTAAGTGGGATGGCAAAATTGACGGAAGAATCTGACTGCATAATTTGGTGGATTTCTGCCTTTTTATCTCTCCCCTCCCCCAAGATTCCAGTGGTCTTCCCTCATAAAATTAAAATTTGGTCCTAAGATTCTGAAGCCCTTTCCCACTGAGGCATGGATGATTGACAGCTTTGATGTTTGCTTTTCCCAAAGGGAGGCTTGTCCTTTAAGGGAGAGCAAAACATTAGGCCAGAGACGCGAGTGATATTTACAAAGCCAGGAGAGGAAGAGGGCAGCCTTCCTGAGGATCCGGCTGTACTTTAGGAGGTGGTGAGGTGGAGCAGCACTACTACCGGGTCCTGGAGTTGGCGCTCCTCAAAGGCATTGCAGCTGTATTCTTAGGGAAGTTACTCAGCTATTCTGAGTGTCAAGGGTTTGTGTACTATACTCACTGTTGTGTGGAGTCATTGTTAGCATTTCAATGAGTCAATGATTGTACAATTCACCTGGTACCTGGAAGAAAAATATCAATTCCCTTTCCTCTTTAGGTATCGTTCATGATAGAATGGAGAAGTTAGGACTGAGTAATTTTTACCTTTGGCTTGAAGTTTAAGTGAAAGATGCATGGATGTTATTGAGAAGCCTTTTTAGGCAGGGAGGGGGGAGGCCAGGGAACAATGGGGGCATGGGCACTGACAGACAGCATCCGTGAGACCAATTCTCCATTCCGTATAGATTGTGTCCTAGTTGTCCCAGACACTGGGGACCTCAGTGTCTGCTCATACTTTATTCTTGTGCTACATTTTAATACTGTCCAAAGTGAGAACCTGTAGCTGGGTTTTTCCTATGAATATGCCATAAGCTACAACTAATGTTTTAGCTGGTCTCTGCACTGTGAGGTTCCCATTCAACCGCAACAAGAGCTTATTGACGTATTGTTTTCTCTACAGTCTCATCCCCTGTACTTGTTCCTTTCTCCAGAATGATTGGATGCAACTCAGTAAATCTAGAAAGCCAGGGTTCATCCACATTCTTTCCTTTCTCACATTCAACCCATCATCAGCAAGGATTGTCAAAAATATTAGCCAGTCATATGTGTCTGTGTCTACTGCCGTAGTTTTGCATCAGGACTTCCTCATTGCCTGTATGTAGTGTTTCCACATTAGCTTAGCATCCTCAGTCTTGCTTTGCTCTCGCTGAGCATCCTGACACATTGCAATTGGATGTGATATGTCTCTGTTGTCCTGGCTAGTTCCTATGTAGCCTGCAGGTTCTAGCAAAGATATTCATCAATTTCTTCAGGGAGATTTCCATCATTACTCCTAGCCCACGATGTGACTTGGTTATGTGTTACATGCTATAGATTATATGCCAATACCCTTCGTTGAAGATAGAACGAACTCCTTGAGAGCCATGTCTTACTTCCCACAGACTAGTCAAGTGCTCAGCTGAATGGATGGAGAAAATGACTGGATGAGTACACATACTGCCAATCCAGGAGCTCAGAAAGGGCAGTATCTTCTTGGGAAATCTAGACAGTTGCAAGAGAGTGCAACCAAGACATGACTTCTCATCAGACCACAGAAAAGAGAGCTGCATAGGACTTGAGAATTACCCAGTTCAGGATTGAGAAAAAGAGAATTACCTGAGTTCATGCAATATCAGCTCTAGACTTTTAGAAACACAGTAGCATGATAACCTTTTAGAGCCTTTAAAGGCTGATTTCGTTTATATGTGATATATAGTTCCTGAGCACTCTCTCTCTTCTGAGCTCCGAGTGGAATGATTTTATTTCCGATACTGAATGGTATCTACACAACAGAGAATTTCTTCAGCACCTACCCTGTGCCAGGCACTCAGGGGAAGATGGTGGGGAAGAATCGGTTTCTGTATTTGTGGTGCTTACAGTTTTGTTACTTGAAAGCAACTGTGCGTGGCCCAGCAACAAGCTCATTCAACCGTTTTCATCTCAGGCAGAGTCTGCACTAGACATGTATGTAGCGATGTGTGGTTAATGAAGTGATAGTACACAGGAAAACATGCCACATGGCCCACCCTGCTTCTTGGGAATGAGAAGGGCTCATCGTTAGAAGTGGTTGGGAATGAAGTTGTAGGCAATAAATTTTAAAAATTGTACTGCATGAGTGCCAGAGGAATTCAGAGATGTGTGATCCAGCAGGAGGTTAGAGACATAAGGAAAGCCTTAATAACATGGTAGGGAATGCATTCCAAAGAAAGAGAACAATAGGCTTGTGGAAATGGGGGAATCAGCTTTTGTGAGCAGAAGCTAGGCTTAGCTGGAGCAGAGTGGGGGAGGGAGTAGCTGTAAAAACCTCTGGACCCTAAAGTGTTTCCTATAATTCACAAACTATATTTTAAGCCTTGCATCGTCTCCCAGTTGACTTTGGAGTTTCAAGAGACCACCTGGCATAGTAGATGAGGGGACAAAGATTCAGAGTAAAAAGTTCTGGCTTTGCATCACCTCTTCATTGCTGTAGGACAAGGCACAAAGGATGGCCTCAATTTCCTCATCTCTGTATCAAATATAGATAATAATGTTAGTGTCTACCTCACTGGGCACTTACAGACAGTATGCTGAAATAATGAATGGAAAGCATGGGTTTTATTACTTAGAATGCAGCAGATTCACCTGAACATGTTAAAAGACAGACAGCCACACCCCATGCTCCATTTCAGATTTGTTAGGTGTGGCTTAGAATGTGTGTATTTAATAAGGTCCCAGGTGACATTCATGCTACTGGAGAGAGGCCCACAACTGGAGAATCTCTTCTGAAAATCATTTTGCAGGGTGCCTAGAAGAATAACTGTGCAATAAAAATTTATAGTTAATGGCATATTTCTATTACTTAATAGACTGACTTGTGCAGAGCAGGAGTTCAAAATTTCAGTAACTCCCCCAGAATTCTTTTATTCCTATGGCTCAAGGCACTTCAACTTCTTTCTCATTTTGCCACTATATAAGAGAAAATGAAGTGTATGGACAGCACAGCCAGAGCCGGAGTATTGATGCTGTGAGCTCTCGGCTAGAAACGCTAGTGGTCTGGATTAGATTGCTAGTACTGGGGATGGGGAGAAGGCAGCATTGAGCAACAGTTCAAAGCCTAAAAGTGGCACAATTTTGTGTTAGACTGTACTTGATGAGTAAAACTGAGGGAGGTGCAAATGTTGACTCTGATCTTATTTGATAGGGCCTTTGAGGAATCTCTACACTGACTTGAGGAAGCCTAGAAGATGCAGAACCCTTGGCGGGAGTTCCTGTTTGGATAGTCTATATTTGAGAAGTATGGGAACAGCTGAGGTGAGGTTCAATGATGCTTTTACACTAGCCTGGAAGATCTGAGAAGTCAAGGGATGAGGCAGGTTTTACTCATTTCATCTTTGGACATGCGGTATCTAGGGTGTGGTCAACTCTGAAAACATAATTGTGAAAGAAAAGCTTAGCTGTGAAATAAATGAAAATAGAGAATTAAATGTGCACATGGGACAGTCGTGTAGCTTGGTTTACTTGTGAGACTTCTAACAATGGGAGCAGGGGCTGTTCCTAACACTTTGGCTGTCTCTTGGGAACCTATTCCTTATACTGGATTGCCTTGCCCCAACCTTAATACAAAGGGAGGTGCTTAGCCTTACTGAAACCTGATATGCTATGTTTTGTTGATGCCCATGGGAGGCCTGACCATTTCAGAACAGAAACAGAGGAGTGGATGGGGGGAGGCAGAGGAGAGGTGTGGGGAGGGTATGGGATGAGAGGAGGGAGGCGAGTTTAAACTGTAGTCTGGATGAAAATTAATAAATAATTTTTTTAAAAAAATGTGCATATGGATTTATTTAGAAGGTTCTTTCCAAGTCTTACTAACTAGGAGCAAAATGAGATTAAATAATTGTTGCTAGCTTGAAATGTCCCCAGGAGCTCCCATGAACTGGAGTACAAAGATCCCTAAGCTCCTGTGCAGATATTAGATATTAGCTGGCTTGAATTTTACAACTCATCTTTAATCTACAACTGTAATTCTTATTCTTATCTTAGTTATAGGGTATGTGTTTGGGGGATGAAAAATTTGACAGAATCTGGTTAGAAGAGACTAGCCATACAATATAGTAAGGCAATATTAACAAATACATGTTCAAGAGCAGAGATACTTTGGGAATTCAGAACAACACTTTCCTTTTTTGCCTTTCCTCTGAGTCATTGCAATATTTTCCGGATGCAAGCTATGAGTATCAAACTGAGAAGCAGTTAACCAATGGCACTTAAAGCCCAGTAGGTGCTCAGTGGTACAGCTAGTGTTAGAGCTTTCCAATCAATTCTCTGCTCCTTTATTGGAACAAATTGAGATAGGCAAATCCAGGACCCTTTGAGGCCATTTTCCTAATATTAGCACTAAAGGAGTACCACTGTCGATGGAAGGAACGAAGGAGTAAATATACTGGCAGTGGAAGGATATTGGTAGTATTTGGCAACTAAAGACTTTAGCTGGGCTTGGTAGTGCACATCCGGTAATGCTAACCCTTGCGAGTTAGAGGCAGAAAGATCACTTTAGCTGGGCTTGGTAGTGCACATCCGGTAATGCTAACCCTTGCGAGTTAGAGGCAGAAAGATCAGGGTTCAATGCTGTTCTTGGCTATACAGGTCATGTGGGGCCAGTGTGGGCTACAAGAGACCCTGACTCAAACAGATAAAAAGACAAAAACCATAAAAAATTAAAAATTCCAAATAATAACAATATAAACAAAAATCTCCTTATGAAGGCATACAGAATTTTACAACCCACAAAGCTCTAGTTTGATTTGATAATTTTAGCATTATTCACATTTTGCCAGCCATCAAGAGGAAGAACCCTTCCTATCTAAACAAACAAAGAAACAACATATACAAGGATTGTGTAGAAAGATAGCTATGGGCATCTTTCAAAGACTCAATCTTCCAAATTGTCTGTGTCACTGCTAAGGACAAGTATCATAATCTGGCTCTCTGTGCATAGATGAAAACATTTCTATTCTAGTTCTTTAGCTGTAATCAGTGTTTGAAAGAGCCAGCTTGGCAGGAAGACATGTATCTACAAGTTTTGTTTGCCGACACACATATACCCGTTCCATCGGCTGTTGCCAGCGTGTTGGAACTCTGGGAGGGACAAACCCCAGAGTGATAATTTTAACTCCTGCTAGGCAACTCTTTCCATCACTCTCTTCTACCTCAAGACTCACAGCTCTGTTTCCAAACGTAGTGATGACTTCTTTGTACCACTTCTCCACCTTGAACAATGCTCTGAACAGAGAAATACAAAGCCACAATAAGAGCGCTTCTGGACAGAAAATGTTAATTTTTATTGATATGAAATAATTTTTTCTCACATCACCAAAACTTTTCACTGAAACGAGCACTTAGAACCACAAATATGCTAATAGAATTTAATAAAGTAAGAAAATGTACTTCAAGCAATGGCACTACCTAAAACTTACAAATATAAAGGATTTCTTCTTGTTCTGTAATCAAAATGTCTTCTTTAATAGGCCTATGGGTAATGGATAGTTTTCCTGGCTCTGGTAGACATATTTTGATGCTCTAAGTATTCCAATGGTCACATATTAATTTATCAGTGGATGAGGGACTATGGATGTGATAGGCTTATTTTATAACCATTATGTAAAGCAGAAATGGGAAGATTTAGTTTTTAAATTTCACATTTTATCTCATCTCTGGGGGAATGTCTGGAGAGAAGCAAATAATTAGAGAATCTGCAGGTCAGTCTTCTCCGTGACAAGTTCCTAAGTCCTATATCAGAAAGCTAACTAGAAGCAACTTTCCAATAATTGAACATTATAAGAACTAAAAGTAAAATTGTAAATATAGGCAATACTTGACCATATAAATAGAAACAAAATAAACACCCCTGGAAGTACTATAAATGGTTGAATGAGCTTGTTCATTCCTTGGAATGTGAATGCATAGTTTATACAAAGAGCTCCAGTGTCATGTATGAGAAAATACATATGGGTCTATTTGGCATCAACTTAACCTACAACCAGTATATCTGTTGCAAAATTTGGAATATTTAATTTGTTATAATTTTCTTTTCCTGCTTAGATGTTGAGAATGATTCAATCATGCAGTACTCTTTAAAATTTCCACCACACGTGAACTGGTGTTGCCTTTGCCTCTCTGAAAATCCTGTTCTACACAGTATCAGATTTTAAGATTTGAGTTCAACTCCTCACTCTCAATTTCCTGCTGTATGATTTGGAGAAAGGTGATTAATCTCTAGGCCTTTGTCTTCTCGTCAACAAAATGGGTTTCTTATCTGTCCTGGTTCCTAGAGTGCTTTGATCATTACTAGAGACACACGGGAAAAGGAGCTATGCGCTCATTCCATTTGCAAAGCTTTGCTTTGGGGGAAAAGTGAATAAGTAAACTCCAATTTTAAAGCAAAACTCTCATTTATTAGACTCCTAAGGCAATAAGCCCTTGAACAAAGATTCGCAAGGAAGGGGTTTTGTCAGAAAAAGATTGAATGAAAGTAGGAGCAGAATTTGAAGTAGTGAAAGGTGGGGGCAAATGATCTGGCACGGGATTTTCATTATAATGTTAGAGTGATTAGACATACTGCTAAAATATGTGGTTTATTTTTAAACATATAGTTTAATTACCATTGAGAGCCAGCGTTTTTCTTTCAGTTTTCCTATCAAAACAGCCATGGTTTTGTAATGAAAATCATAGCAGAATATAACCCGCCAGAGATTCACTTTAGAATAATTTTTGCTCTAGTGTGTCTATTCCATTAGATAAGGGATATTTTCAGCACTTTTCTCTGACATAATAAATTATCCTTCATTGCTGTACTACACAATCTTTGGTCTAATACTGAGCTGGCGTGAGATGATTGCGTCTGGACCAATGTTGGCTTTCTGCATTCTCTTGTGAGAATCCATCAAGTTTGGGCAATTGAGAGGTAACAGAGAGCAATTAGCTACTGCTTCTTAAACAGGAATATGATGGGATCAAAGGAATTCTCTACCAGGACTCACTTATTATAAAACTCAGGGATCTCTCAGGAACAGGCAAGAAAAGGATAACAATGATGTATTCACACAATCTCGGTGTTGTTCTCATGCAAATGAATGCCCTGTGTTCATTTAGAACCAGAGCAGCATTCATATCCACACTCATACAGATGAAAATGATACATGTTCTAACCGAAACACATATCCCCATGGGCACAGGAGTCTTCTAAAGTGATAAGGCTGGGTGGCACTCTGGCTTAGTTTACGTTATACTACCTAGCCAGCAGTGAATTTAAATTCAAGAAACTGGGATGACTTATAGCTCTCCTTGCCTTTCCTTGCTCCTACTGTATGCAATTATTCCTGTGGGCTAGTAAAAGCATCCACATCGACACACATAGGCCAAAGAGGAGACAGGAAGGGGGAATCTGAAGGGAAAATACTTCACATTCTGACTTAGTTTCACTTTGCTTGACGGGCAGTTGAAATCGAGATATGTCTGCACAAGAAAATGAAGGCAGAAGCTACCATAGATGTGACACATAGAAGGTCCAGAGCTATTCATGGTATTGGGAATAAAAGCTACGTGCCTGTATTGGAGAAGTTTTGGATTTCAAAAAGTATTTTCATATTCAGGACTCCATCTAATGGTCAAAATGACCCTGTCCTAAGTATACGTGTTGCTTTTATTGGTTAATAAAGAAGCTGCTTTCAGCCAATGGCTTAACAGAATATAGCCAGGCTGCTGAGTCAGAGAGAAGCCATGTAGCCGCCTGCAGGAGAGAGATGCAACAGAACCTTGCTGGTAAGCGAAAGCCACGTGGCAACACACAGATTAATGGAGATGGGTTAGTTTAGGATATAAGAGCTAGCTAAAAATATGCTTAAGCTATTGGCCAAACAGTATTGCAAATAATATAGTTTTTGTGTGATTATTTCAAGTCAGGGTGGTCGGGAAATGAACTAGTGGCCTCTGACAACAGGGTTTAGCTTTTTTGGAGGTGGTGTGTCACTGGGGATGAGCTTTGAGGTTTTAAAAGTCCATGCCATCCCCAGATAAATAGGTAAAAGTGTGCCCATAGTTGGAAAGTAATATAGAAGTGAGCTAGCAATTCCTAGTAAATGATGATTTCCTAGAAATTTTAGCCTCACCAAAAGTGATAATTCTGAATTACCTATAGGTGATCTTTGGACCTTTTCTCTTTGCCCTGTGGATGCAGATCAGATGTAAGCGCTCAGCTATTGCTCCAGTGCCTCCTTGTCTTCTTGTTCCCTTGTTTCATGCAATAACAGACATGGTCTCTAACCTCCTAATACTGTAAGCGAACCCCTCATTAAACACTTCTTTCCATAAGTTACCTTGGTCATGGTTTCTCATTGCATCAATGGAAACTTAACTGAGACCCAACTCTTTGTCCAAATCAGAAAGATAGACTATATACAAAAAGGCCAAAGAGGACCAAGCAGTGTTGATTGATTTATCTTGGAAACAGCATCCTTAAGCCCTCCATGTTGGAGAATGAAAAGAGATGTGTAAAGAAAAGATTCAGAACAATTTTGTGTAACTAAGAAGGAAGTGAAGAAATTGGTTTCAAATTCATCTAAATTTTCTTAGTGACCATAAGAATCCAGGCTACAGGCAGAGACTGGAAGTAATTAAGTCAAGGGTGACTAAAGTGCGGAGGAGATGCTGCAGAGGACATGGCACGAAGGTCTCTGAGCAGTGTTAAGACTTGCCAAGAAGCACTAAGAGTGCCATTGTCGCTAGAGCAGTGGTTCTCAACCTGTGGGTCTCCACCCCTTTGAATGATCCTTTCACAAGCGTCACCTAGATCACTGAAGAGCAAAGATATTTATATTATGATTCATAATAGTATCAAAATTAGAGTTTTGAAGTAGCAGCAAAATAATTTTATGGTTCGGGGTCACCACAACATGAGAAACTATATCAAAGGGTCACAGCATTAGCAGGGTTGAGGAACATTGCTCTAGGGGATGTGTGTTCGCATGTGTTCTTCAAACAGTAGCTGGCAAACAAGAAGAAGAATAGATGAAGCAGGTGGTGGGGATTTCCGGAGTTGGGGATCCCAAGATGCATCAGGAGTCCCAAAGGGGAGGATGAAGTTGAACGGGAGGACATACTCAAAGGGAGAGCTATAGGAGCATTGTGGAAGCAGCTAGAATTGGGCCCCAGGTTGAAGAGTAAACTAGAGAGGAGCTAGCAGTTCCTGGTAAATGATGATTTATTAGAAATTTTAGCCTCCTCAAAAGTGAGAAGTCTGAACTGCCTGTAGATAAAAGTTATGTGCACTATTTAGTATTTCAGTCAACTTTTTTTTTTTTTGGAGTGAATCTTGAGGCAGAGAGAGCACTGTAGGGATGCGTAACTAACTGGAGACAATCCACCAGACTGTGTTTGATATCATGCCATATCTAACCAGGCTGAAGAATCTTATCCTTAGTCTAACAGTCCACTCAAAGAGAAGTCTTTCGCTACTGTAGAAATAGTGATTCTGACTTCCAGGTCAGGATCAATGGCCAGTATCAGTAGTAAAGCAGCTTACATACTAAAAGCTCATCAAACGATCAGATTTTGTCAGAGACCTTCATGGTCTGTGTATTCCCACTTGCACTCTGTCATTGATTTTGGTTAGAACTCCATGTGTCCTGACTGTTGAGAAGTAAGGAGCAGTAAAGATGCTTAAACAGTTTGCTTGTCTTCTAGTCCCCAGGTGAGCAGAGCCAGGGGTAATGTAGAAACTACTCCAGGAGAACACGGAAGGAAATTGTCAAAGGAAGGTGTAACAGTAACCAGAAAGAGCAGAACAGGAAGCAAAAGAAGGCAAGAAAGGAAGCAAAACTGGCTGAAGTCGGGGACTTCTAGAAGAAAAAGCTTACCAAAGGGGGCTGGCTATTCAGGAGCTTGGCCTGGGAGGGTTAATTGGTCGGGAGGCCCCACTATTTCACCCTCCCCCTTCACATTTACCTTTTTCATTCTCTGTTTTTATGAGGATTTTAAAAGCCTCTAGATCTGGCGCTGGCAATCTTTCAGAAAAAGCTAACAGAGAATTCCGTACATATAAAGTCCCCAATGAAGCCAGCCTTAGCCAAGAGTAGCAACAGTTGTCCCCTCCAGCCGAGTGGAAAACAGACCTCAGGTACTTTCCCCTCCCAGGCTTTGAGTGCTTCAGGTCTTCTAGACTGAGAATCAAGCAGCTAAATCACTCCTTGACTTGCTGACTGACAAAGACAGGCTTCTTTGTCGTCAGTCTGGTTTCAACCAGTCTAAACAAGTGTAGGCAGTGGATTGGGTTGGGGCGGGTGCTATTGTGAGTCCATCAGGAAGGGAAGAATTGGCCAAGGGGCACAAGGAGGAGAAAGGTGTAAACTGAGATACACCAGGGCTAGCTCCCAGTGACCTTTTACCAAGAAGGCTGCTCTATTATGACTCTTACCTCTCAGGCTGCTCTATTATGACTCTTACCTCTCAGGCTGCTCTATTATGACTCTTACCTCTCAGGCTGCTCTATGGCTGTTAGGATAGTAGTGGAGGGATTGCATTTCTTCTCCTTGTATTTTACCTGCTGTTCATCATTAAACATATTCTCATCTGTTTGGTACTAAAACAAACCAACAAACAAAATGGAGAAACAAAACCCTGTCTCTGACTACCTACCCCTCATAAGCTACCACATCATCTCTCTACCACTTTCCTAGAACAAACTTTTTGATGGAATAGTCAAAAGTCCATGCCTCTGCTTCCCCTCCCCTTTTTTAATTCTTCAAACTCCTGGAAGTCTAGGCTGACACACACCTCTATCTTCAGAATCTTCCTGAAGAAGTAACCAGTAAACTATGCTAACTCATTATACTATAGACCTTGTTTGCAGTATTTGTCAATACCTTTCCTTTCTGAAATCTTCTCCATGGCTTTCAATGCCTTCAGGCTGCTAGGTTCTCATAGCCCTCTTCTTTGGCTCCCACCATTCTGCTCAATAGATCTTGCCACCCTCTTCTGATTTCGTTCACTGCCTGCAGAATCTACCACCTCTGCTATACAAATAAGACCCCATACTCATTTGTTTCTCAAGCATTGTCAATTCCCAATGTTAACTTCTTTCTTATAATCCCATTAGGAGTCAATAATCAAGACTTATCTTTGTCCATAATTAGATCACACATAGAGAGTGGCAATAGTCTCTTTATCCAACCATAGCTTCAATTCTTCTAACATTCTCTGGACAATCACCTTCCTAGTTATAATCCTATTGTAGCCTTGTTCAAAACTGCAAATCACACCTATTACTTCCAAAAAACCCTGGGCTCTTTTGTCAGGTATTGAAAGCCCTTCATTCTTCAGCTTTCACCTGTCTTCACAGGCTTATTTTCTACTAAACACTATTGCAAGAAATCCATGGATGCTTGGGAAGAAAACTTATTTATTAAAGGATGAAATAAGGAACATACACACTCACAAATCCAGTGGGAAATAATGCCATTGCCTCTTTGTCCACTATGGAAGGATAGAGAAAACTCTGGACCAGGTTACCAAATGGCATGTCAGAAGCCTTCCACATCCAAGTGAAAGAGAGAGCATGACCCCTCTCCCAACTTCAGTTCTTATCCAGTCCTATATTAGAAAAAACATTGCCCATGGCAAGTCACCTCCAAATGTTATTGGCTAAATGGATAAAGATCCCACAAAATTTCTCCTTTTTCTAATAAAGAACATTCTAATCCTAACATAAAATATATGCAATAAGAACTATCAAGTATTTTCCATAAGAAAGGTAATAACATAAACAAAACTGAAACTACAACAAGAACAACATCAATCAAGAAACATATTTTAAATGTTCAGACCATAGGTAACACTCCAAAAGCTGTTCTATCCTGAGGAATCCAAGTTTTGTACTTAATATGCACTTAGCTGAGATACAAGAATACTGCAACTATGACTATCTCGTCTTCAACTCCACCCAAGACCTAAGAAGAAAAATTATATTGCCTGAGTAAGCAAGAAGTACAAGTAAGCAACTTCTGTAAGATGCAAGGAATGTCAGAAGCAAGCACATGCTTCTGGACAGTCAGCCAAAGTTTCTCTGTAATGTTGGGACATCCTGCTTGGCTTTAGGCCTAGAATATATGACAGACCATTTTCAGAAGCAGGAAAATTTGAAAGACTGTCCTATCCTGTCTTGGGCAAGGTTCAGTAGTCATCTTTCCTTGTATCCTGGTTGTCCAGATAAGATAGTGGTACTGTCAGAAGTCTAGGCAAAGGAAGTTCTTTGCCCAATAGGCCAGTTTCTCCAGGAAAAAAAAAGTTTCATATGGAGTGTCTTTGGTGCCCATGATCCTCTAGGGAGATGAGCAGTACTGCCAGGAACAGTCATATCTCATGTCAACAGAATTCTAAGTTATTAAAACATTTAAATGCCATATTCTGTAGGTCTTTGAAATGTTTGAAGATTACCTATCTATATGTGTCTTTTTTTTTTTTTTTGTTTTTTCGAGACAGGGTTTCTCTGTGGCTTTGGAGCCTGTCCTGGAACTAGCTCTATAGACCAGGCTGGTCTCGAACTCACAGAGATCCGCCTACCTCTGCCTCCCGAGTGTTGGGATTAAAGGTGTGCGCCACCATCGCCCGGCGTTACCTATCTATATGGAATACATCTTTGTGCATCTAGAAAACCTAAGTAACATAAGTATGACATACATGGGTGACTGTAATTTTTAATAACCTATATAGCTTTAAAGACTAAAGTTTCACATTACAATAATAAAAAAAATCTGTAAGCAGATGTATAAGGACAATGACCTCGAAATTGTGACAATATACAAAAATACCTTAATCAGAGGTAGAAATGTATAGTAAAATTTGGCAAAAATATCCCTAATATTCATCAATATACAAAATAACCTAAACAGAAGTGTAGTAGGAGGCTGCTTGTTTGTTCCCAGGTGCCCAGAACCAAAATAATCACACAAAAACTATATTATTTGAAAGACTGTTTGGCCGATGACTCTGGCATAGTCCTAGCAAGATCTTACATATTAAATTAACCCATTTTTATTATTTTATATTTTACCACGAGGCTCATGGCCTACCAGCAAGGTTCTGGATGGCAGTTTGCATCTGTCTCCTGTGGTATCTCCATGGAGTCTCTTAACTCCACCTTCTTTCTCCCAGCATTCAGTTTATTTTTCCCCTTCTAGCTCTACTCTGTACTATCACAGGCTAATTCAGATTCTTTATTCATTATCCAATAAAAGCAACACATATAGAGAAGAACTTCCTACATCACAGAAGTATAAACATATATAAAATATGACAATAATCTTACATTTGTAAGAATATACAAAATAATTTAAACATAAGTAGAAACATATATACAATATGACAAATATAATTTTGAATTTGTAACAATATACAAATTATCTTAAACAGGAATAAAAAAATAATTTTACATTTGTACCAATATACAAGGATTCATATCATTGCAAATTATCTCAAACTGATAGTTGCTATTTTACTTTGCAAGTAAATACAATAATCTACCTTATTGCCTTATTCTATCTATTATAGTTTAGGCATAACTCTTTACTAATAACTTAGACCTGTACCATACTCTCCCATGGCCTGGCTTTAAAGCAAGTAGCTTTTTTTTTTTTTTTGCTAAAGATACTTTTCTCTTCCAGAACTCTCTACAAATATTATATCCATCCTTAGAAATTCATATCAAATGTGACCTCTTCCAAACAGATTTCTCTGAGTAGAGTCTTCCTTACCATATCACTTAAAAGATTGTTTTTGAGGAAATAAGCTATAGAGACCTAAATTAATCAGACCTTTAGGTTCAATGCAAAATCTTGTCAACCCCTTCATCCTCATCTCCATTCCTGCTCCCTCTCAGGTACCTTCTCTAATGCTGCGATTCATTCTTTCTTTCTTTCAAGGTATCTACCTATAATCTTTGTATGTGTTTGTGCTCAAATCAAGATAGATGTCTTTGAGCTACTTATATTCTAGTTCTTATATTTATACGAATATCTTAAATATCTATATTGATATTTATACAACTACTTTACTGCTTCTGATACATGTATTATATTTCATTCCATTTGCTATACTTCACTCATGCTAATAGATATCTAGTTTGGCTACAGATAATTCTGTGATTGAAAAAATGGTTCTGTAACAAATATCATTGAAAGTGTCTCATTGTTTTAAACAAATGGAGAATTTCTCTAAATATATACCCAGTGGTATATATTCTCTCTCTCTCTCTCTCTCTCTCTCTCTCTCTCTCTCTCTCTCTCTCTCTCTCTATATATATATATATATATATATATATATATATATGGCTTTACGAATATTTTCATCATTTCTATCAATATATATATAGTCAAACTTCTCTTCAAAAGCTATATCTGTTTAAATTTCCACAAGCTATATGTGGAGATTTCTTTTCTCTTCCTGCATGCTCATAAACACTAACTTCTTCACTGTTGTCAATCTTAAGGGTACAGATAAACATCTCACTGTCGTTATAATTTTATTCCTTTGAATACCAGTAAAAGAAAAATCATCCCTTTATGGCCCCATAAGTAGGCAAAAGAGTCAGCAACTGCCCTGACTTCCACTGTTAGGAATCCTATAGGAACACCAAGCTACTTAGCCATAACATATATGCAGAGGACCTAGCTCAGACCCATATAGACTTTCTGATCTCTGTAAGACCCCTATGAGTCCTGGTTAATTGATTCTGAGGGCCGTGTTCTCATGGTGTCCATGAACTCTGGTTTCTCTGATCTTTCCTTGCCCTCCTGGGCAGGATTCCCTAAGCTCTTGGCTGTGGTACTCTGCATGGACTCCCATCAATTTCTGGGTGAAGTCTCTCTTGTCTCTTTGATGACAATTCTGTTAGGCTCTGGTGCCTTGCTATGCAGGCAGTAAAAGCTGTAGGTCAAAGGTTTTGTGGCTGGGTTGGTGTCCCAATCCCTCCAATTGAGGCCTTGCCTGGTTACAGAAGATGGCTGGTTCAGGCTCTGTGTCTCCCCTTACTCTTTGCTATGGTTACTCTCATAGATTCTGTGGAGTTTCCCTTGCAGCAGGTTTCAATCTCATGCTGAAATGCCCCCAATTCCATTAGTTTCTCCCAGTCTTTACTCCCTCCCCACAACCTGATCCCTCCTGTTCCTAACCCCATTTGGCCTCAGCCCACACATGAAATCTATTCTATTTCCCCTTCCCAGGGAGATCCAAGATTTCCCCCTTCCCCAGGCCCTCCTTATTACCTAGTCTATCCGGGTCTATGAATTGTAGCATGGTTATCCTTTATTTTACAGCTAATCTCCACTTACGAGTGAGTACATACCATGTTTGTCTTTATGGGTCTGTATTACCTCATTTAGGATGATTTTTTCAGGCTTCATCCATTCATCTGAAAAATTTATGATGTCATTTTTGAACAGCTGAGTAATACCCCATTGTGTAAATGTACCATATTTTCTTTATCCATTCTTCCATTGAGGGACATCTAGGTTGTTTCCTTTTTCTGACTATTATGAACAAAGCTGCTATGAACAGAGTTGAGCAAGTATCCTTGTGATAGGATGGAGTACTCTTTGGGTATATGACCAGGAGTGGTATAGCTGGGCCTTGAAGCAGACTGATTCCCTATTTTCTGAGAAATCACCATGTTGATTTCCAAAGTGGTTATACAAGTTTGCACTTCCACTAGCACTGCAGGAGTGTTCCCTTTGCTTCACATCCTCACCAGCATAAACTGTCATTTGTGTTTTTGATCTTAGACATCTAAGATGGAATCTCAGAATTGTTTTGATTTGCATTTCCCTAATGGCTAAGGCTGTTGAACATTTATTTAAGTGGTGTTTTTCAGCCAATTGAGATTTTTCTGTTGAGAATTCTCTGTTTAGATCTGTACCCCTTTTAAAATTAGACTATTTGGCTTGCTGATATTTAGTTTCTTGGGTTTTTAAAATACATTTTTGATATCAGCCCTCTATCAAATGTGGGCTTGATGAAGATTTTTCCCATTCTGTAGGCTACCATTTTGTCCTTTGATGGTGTCCTTTACCTTACAGAAGCTTTTCAGTTTCATGAGGTCTCAATTATTGATTATCTTAGTGCCTGCACTATTGGTGTTTTGTTCGGGAAGCTGTCTCCTGTCGCAATGTGTTCAAGACTATTTCCCACTTTCTCTTCTATCAGGTTCACTGTATCTGGATTTATGTTGAGGTCCTTGATCCACTTGGACTTGAGTTTTGTGCAGGGTGATAGATATAGTATTTGCATTCTTCTATATGCAGACTCCAGTTAGACCAGGACCACCTTGTTGAAAATATTTTCTTTTTTTCCATCATATATTTCTAGTTTCTTTATCAGTAAATCAAGTGTCCATAGATGTGTGAATTTATGTATGGGTCTTTGATTCAGTTCCATTGATTGACATGTCTGTTTTTATGTCAACATCATAGGTTTTTTTCACTATAGTCTGTTATGCAAACTGAAATGAGGGTTGTTGATACCCCCAGAAGTTCTTTTATTATACAGGATTAATTTAGCTGTCCTGTTTTTTTCTTTCAGTTTTGTAGAAAATTTTGTTGGGATTTTGATGGGACTTGTATTGAATATGTAGATTGCTTTTGGTAGGAAGGCCATTTTTACTATGTTAATCCTACTATGAGCATGGGAGATGTTTTCATCTTCTGATATCTTCTTCAATTTTCTTCTTTAAATTTTTATTTATTTTCCTGAAATTTTATCATACAGGTCTTTTACTTGCTTGGTTAGAGTTACTCCAAGATATTTTATATTATTTGTGGCTATTGTGAAAGATATTGTTTCCCTGATTTCTTTCTCAGCCCATTTGTCATTTGTATATAGGAGTGCTACTGATTTTTTGGAGATAATCTTGTATTCAGTCACTTCACTGAGGATGCTTATCAGTGGTAGGAGTTCCCTGGTAGAATTTTTGGTGTCGCTTATGTATACTATTATATTATCTGCAAATAATGAAACTTTGACTTCTTCCTTTTCAATATGTATCCCCTTGATTTCTTTTAGTTGTCTTATTGCTCTAGTTAGAACCTCAAGGACTATATTAAATAGATATGGAGAGAGTAGATAGCTTTGTCTTGCTCCTGATGATAAAGAAACGCTTACATTTACAATTTTATTTTCCACACTCATGTTTTGATACACTGATAGTTCACCTAAATTGTGATATGGATTGACAATCTGACTTTATTTTTCTCTAGAGACTACTGTATCTTACTAGTTTTACAGTTCATGATACCAAGATAATATGACAGGCCAGGCAGTGGTGGCGTACACCTTTAATCTTAGCATTTGGGAGGCAGAGGCAAGCAGATCTCTATGAGTTTAAGGACAGCCTGGTCTACAAGAGCTAGTTCCGGAACAGCCAGGGCTACACAGAGAAATACCATCTCAAAAGCAAACAACAAACAAACAAGCAATAAATAAAGCTAATATAGCAGGAGATGCTTAGCAGAAGTCTGGCAAGATTGGGCTGTGCTGCTTCTAGTCAGAAGTGGAGGCCATCAGGCTTGGGGCAGCAGCCACATCAGGTCCTGCTTGGATAGCTCAGAGCTCGAAAAGGTCAACCATTTCACACAACTATAATCAATTTGCATCTTGTAATGCAACATAGACTGGTAAGCTCTGTCATTTCTTGAACCACTCTTTCTAATACAAACCCATACCTAAGTTATTTTGAAATTTTATTTATTTTATCATTATCATTATGTTTCTTTTTTACTTTTACTTATTTTTTCTTTATTTGACATTGCAACTACAGTTCTCCCTACCGCCCCTCCTCCCACCCCCTTCACCTCCTCCTGACAGGTAAGGGCTGTTTCTTATACGTTTTTGGTTTACTGGCCTTTTTTTGCACCACCCTTTAGCAGCATCTCTTCTTCTCCTTGTCCCCACTGTGTCCCCTCATTTCTGTATCATCTTTAAAACGATAGGAAGAGTAAGGCACCCATCTATTCTTATTTTAAAGTTAATTTAAGTACTCATAGATACACTAAACCCACACCCACTCCCCCAATCCCCAAATTGCCCTCCACATATATGCATGCATACAGTATTGTTATTTCTATTGCAATGACATTTAATTTATGAATTTTGACAACTTTTCATGATAAATCATTCCACTCATTAATTTATTCAGGTCATTTACATTTTTTGTTAGGGGTATTTACAAACTGTATCTGTAAAATATCTAATGTTCTATTTGCTGGGTAATTAGTTACAAGGAAATATGTTAAAGGTTTTCTTTTCTGTCATTATTGTGAATTGCCATTCCACATGTAGAACATGTGGATACATTCAGAATGTATTTTGGACTAAAATTCAAAATGTCTGTTTTCCAAGTAAAGCTTGGAGCATCTGAAGATGCACTTTTCTTTTTTGTCTAGTGCACTTTTCTTCTCAAAGAAAGTGCTTTGCCAGAGTAATTGTTCATTTAATATTGGTTGAGGACACTTTATAAACATTGGCTTAATTGAATTGAGGGGACTGGGAAGGACTTCAGAATGTTTTGAAATTATTTTTGATGTAACTTCCTAGCAGCAATGCCATGCAATTTCAATTTAAAGCTAAATTACTTACCTTTTTCAAATTAAATATTGGGGAAAACAAATTTTCAGTTATTAATTAATGCATAATTTTTGTTTTTAAAGCATGCTAACCCTTTATATAACCTCTAAAGTAGCTTAAATCATGAAGGATGGAGACAAAAGGATCACTGCAAGAGTAGAAACAGCAACAAATGGTATAAGCTCTGATAGACATCAACTGGGACGAGATATATGAAGAGAATGTTCTTAGATTTGGTTGGGATTATAGGGGTGTTTACTATAAAAATTCTTTATGTTGTACACTTATGACTTTGGTTTATTATATCTGTAGTGTCATATAATTTAGACGTTTTTTGAAAGGGACTTATTGGATGTTAACAGCACATACACACAAATATGTATATATATGAGAAAGGTTATAGATGTATATATAGACATAGATACAGATATAGTCTCCTGG
This sequence comes from Microtus oregoni, assembly GCF_018167655.1. NCBI lineage: Eukaryota > Metazoa > Chordata > Mammalia > Rodentia > Cricetidae > Microtus > Microtus oregoni. The sequence goes on from NW_024543229.1 coordinate 39,288, forward strand.
CTGGTAACAATCACACCTAGTACTAATTGTGAATCAGGTTGATATTAAGTATCCACAAGGAAGGCTTTATTAAACGCTTGAAAAATACCTCATGACATAAGTACTATTATTTGCTGTACTTTATAAAGGAAATGATGCAAAGAAGGTTAGATAAATCCATATTCATATATTTGGAAAGTGGTAGAAGCATTGCTCCAGCTAAGGGAGCTGACAGCTGAGTCTGCATTTAAAAAGCTACTATTTGTTTATTTGTTTTATGTGTGTGTGTACCTGAGTGTATGCATGTGTACCACATGTACATAGTGACTATGAAGGTCAGGGAAGGGAACTGAAACCCCTGGAACTGGAGTTACCGTTGGCTGTCAGCTATTGGTTGCACTCTGGAAACTTACCCTGAGGCTTCTGTGAGAGCATCATGTGCTCTTAACCACGGAACCCTCTCCAGTCGCGGATTCTGCATTCTCAATTGGCATGCTGAACTCCCTTCTAGTAAAGAGGACTATTGTGAGTGTGTGTGTGTGTGTGTGTGTGTGTGTGTGTGTGTGTGTGTATGCAGAGAGGGGAGAGGCTTAGAAGCCTGTAAGTAAAGCATCCTCATCTTTATTCCTTTTTAGAGAGACTATATCTGTGTGAGAGGGGTGTTTGTTGCACTTCAGCGGCCATCATTTCCAAGGGTGTTCATGGGGAAGCTCTGCAGAAGAAAAGAATTAGGCTGCTCCTGTCTTTCAGGCAGATCGTTCCTATGGTCTTTCTAAAATCACAAGTCAAAATGGAGTCCATTTTTCCTTTTAAGCTTTTATTTTAGAGGAATGTTAGACTTATAGAAAAAATGCCGAAAACACAGCCCTGGTACCAGACTCATACCCATCACCAGATTTGGGGTAACTTTGCATAACCATTATACATTTCCTAAATGTAAGAAGTTAACCCTGGTATTATCCTATTACCAGCACACTCTATTTAGATTTTTAACAGTTTATATTCATGCTTTCTGACCTATAAGTTCCAAACAAGGACTCTGCATCACAATGGGTAAAAAGCTTTTACACTTTAAAATTGTGGTAACATACAGAACATCCTCCCTCTTCGCCATGCGTAAGCGCATAGTTGTGTGTCATTAAGTCCGTTTATATTGTGCAGCCGTGATGGCCACTCATCACATTTTTAATGTTCTGCAACTGAAACTAGTAAAATGCATTTTTATAACAACAAAGAAAATATGTAGTCCAGTGCAGCAGGAGCTAAAGAGAAACACTGCCATGCAATTAACAACTAAGCTGCTACAAGACCAGACAAAGAAATTGATTCATATGGGAACCATGGAAACAGCTAAATATGAGTGGTTCATGTGGAAACATCTAGATTCGTTTAATGACAAACTCTCCTAAAAAAAAAAAAAAGGAAGTCGTCTTTGGCAACAACAAACTAAGCAAACCATTTGAGTGGAATCCACAACCCAAACAAGAAGCTGCAAACAGTTTTTCAGAGAAGACAATGTTTTTTTGTCAAACTAATTCAAAAGAAAAAGATTCACCAGGAAGACCATGGAGAAGATACCCGGTTTTAGAAGAGAGCCTACAGCTTTCATTTGACATACTGTCTGGAAGTTACCCAGCAATGTGCATGGCAGTTGAGTGCATGATCAGTTACCCGGTATGGATGTCTCTAGTGGTCTGCACGAGCCTACTAGCATACAATTGATGTATTCTATTTCATTGAGTAACCATCAGAGAACTGTACTCTCAGTTACTTGGTACTGGGGACAATCTTGTAGTGTCTAATTGAGATCATATAGCTATTGTTGTAATTATTTGACTACATAAAGAAGGAGAAAGATGATTTAGTGTAGGGACATGTTAGATCTTCTCAGTCAGTGCTTTTTCAGGCTGTACTGTACCCATGAATAACCTAGGGATCCTATTAAAGAAAGGTTCTGATTCAATAAGTTGAGGGTGATACCCACGATTCTCTACTTCTAACAAGCTCCCAGGCGATGGTGACATTACTGATCAATAGACTGCACTCTAGTAGCAAAGAAAGAAACTGGTATTTTAAAACTTGGATTCATACTTGAATCACCTAGAAGCCTGAAAAAAATTTCCTGGTTTCATTTCTAGAAGTTCTGATTTAATTTTCTCATTTAAGGCATGTTATAGACTGAATGATGTTTTCCGCAAATTCATATATTGAGGCTTTTAACCCTGAATGTGACTATATAAAAGACAGGATTTTTACCGAAGTGATTCAGGTAAAATGAGGTCAGAAGGCAGAACCTTGATCTGATCGCATTGCTGCCCTTACAATAATAGGCAGCAGACCTGTCTCTTCATGAGAACACAGCAGGAAGATAGTCATCTTACAAAGCCAGGAAGAGAGAGCTCACCAGAGTCTGGCCATGCTGGCATGCTAGTCTTGGACGGACAGTCTTCAGGATTATGGGAAAACTAAGTTCCATTGTTTAAATCATATAGTATTTAGCTAAGGTAGGCTGTGACCTAGAAGTCATCAAAGGTCTCCTGGTGAGTCTAATGTAATTAGAGCATCCAGAGCACCACTCTAAATAACAGTCCAAGTGAATGAACTCTCAAAGGTGCACTCACTTATGCACCCACACACATTAACATAAAAGTTAATGAATATTCTTGGGGAAACATCAATCTGTAGCACCAATTTGTATTTGAGAAAGGGACTCATGCAGTCCAAGCTGCCCCTGTCAAGCTGTTGTAGCCATGGATGACCTTAAACTCCTTCCTGATTCTCCTGCCTCCTCCTTCCAAGTGCTGGGACTGCAGGGTGCACCATCATGCCTGGAATCACATCACTGGTTAATTCCAGGATAGACATAAGTAAGCCCCTTTCCTGTTCAAACAGTGGAGTCATATCCACCAAGGAAGTGAGTCCCTTCCCCAAAGCTGACAGTTCATACGATGTCTATGAAGAGATAGCTCTCATATTTATCTTTTAGTTCTCTTCAGGAGAAAGCCTGCGGGCAGTGTTATGATTTGTATCTTCTGCTTGTGGGCTTAACTCTGGACGGGATCCCTTTCCCACTCAGCATGTGGGAATCTTGCAGAGAATGAACCGTTCTCATAAATTTTGCTTCCTTTCCAGGAGAAGAATAAGAGAGCTATTTCCCACTATTCTCAGATCACATCAGGCATCACTGTATACCAGAACATGTATGACTACCCACGCATATGTTCACTTTCAAGGAGCACCTGACATGGTGGACTCAGGCTCAATACTGAGTATGGTCAGGAAAGAATAGACTTGATTTGAAAGACTTTTACAGCAAAGTGAAGGATTAGAGCAAATGAGTTCAAATCTCTCATCAGTCATTTACTGTATACTATTGGCCAAAAATCATAAAAATACGCTCCTGGGCACTGTTTCTTCAGGCTAGGCTTATTCTTGGGCTGGCAAATAATACCACATTGCCTCAAATCTCAGGCTCAGGTATCTGAACCTATACACCTGTGCACTTGACGTGCTGAAAGGCACAGCTTCAGAACAACTGATCTACAAAGTGACCCCTAATCATAGAATTTTTTTAAATGCTGAGAAGGTCCAGAAGCTTCACTTGGAAAGGGCTTTGAAAAAACATTCAATACCTGCTATATATGATAAGAGGATAGTGACTAGTTGGAAAATTGTTGGAAACTATTGAAGTGGTTCAGATTTGTAAGCCTCAGACTGGCTCAGGTATTTGAAACAAATATTTTTTTCCTACCTGCAGATAATCAAGACATAAGAATGAAAATTCTTATCAATTTTCTTATAAAATTTCTTGGGCTTATGCTTTGGTAGATACCCCCAGGCACTTGTCTAAGAAAGATCCAGCTTACATGGTCACAGAGCTTGGCTTGACCCAGAGCAAAGACATGTCTACTTTCAGATACCTTTAATATATATTCTGGCTGCATCAAGAGATGGTTAAAGAAGATATTCTAGCATGAACAGTCACATGCAACAAAATTGCAAGACCCCCATAAATTCTGAGATCCCAACCAACAATGTTAGGATATTTTCTTTAGCTGTGACAGCAGTAAGTTACTGGGAGCAGAAATCACAAAGAAAAATACATCATTATAAGATAAGACAAAAAACTTCCAAAACTTATCACCTCACAGAAGAGGTATTTGATTTGAACTAAGAGTGCATGTCTATGAGTGTGCAGACACATGAGACTAGTTCAAAAACTTTCCAATCGCCCTTCTCTAAGACGCTTCCTTCGTCAGTCAGAATTCGGATTCTCTCTCCTCACAAGACATTTCCAACACCTCACTGCTTTTGTCATTAATGATATCAACTAAATGGTGCAGAGAACATACCATGGCCAGCATTTTGCAAGAATCACACTCAAGGAATTCTGGGTCTGCTACACATGCTAGATAGATCCCACCATACTATCCTAAAGCTGAGGCTCGTTGGCCAGTATCTTTGCATTTAATAAAAATATTACAGCCCTGCACATACCATGAAGGCAATCATACACCACAGTCACACTGTGAGAACAGGTGGCTGCCTGTGAAATAATATTTGATGCATATGCACGAGAGCCTCCTCAGAAGGCACAAACTCCACGTTTCAACTTATAGGTGCAATTAACCGGCAAGCCTTCTCCCTTGTCCTCATAGGGCACACCTTTTAGTGTTGGTATCAACGATTAGTTTGGCTACTGTCATCTGAATTCAGTGTATGTCCCAAAGACCTTAAAAAAACAAACAAACAAACAAACAAACAAAAAAAACCCACCACAGCCTATTGCATAGTCTGGGCCACAATCCAAACGTATTCTAGTTTCTTAGCAAACCAAAACCTGACCGAAAACCTAAGAATTGAGAGGTCAGTGTAACTTTTTTTGACAGAGGCACTAACCAACATGCCAATTAGCTGCATGAAAACAGCCAAGGAGATAAACTTGTTAGACCCATGCTACTACTGTCTCTAATCTTTCTTTCTCTCTGATTCCGAAGCGCTGATGATTTGAGTGCCTCTCTGAACAACTTGGGCGGGGGAGAGAAAGGATTGTCTTTTCTACTGTCTCAAAATACACCTGGAGCCACCAACTGTCATCTCAATTTCTTTCATGTTTGATAGTGTCTCATTTGTATTAGCACTTCAGAGTTCCGATTCGTAGCATTTCCTAGCTAATATGACATGGAAGGACAGTCTCTCCCTGTCTCACTTTTCTAACCTTCTGCTTGCAGATAGTGGGAGCATGGACTAGTCAACATTATTTAAAGGACTGGATGAGCTAATTCATTTATATCAGTTAAAATTCTTGATCGTAAGCAACAGAAATAAACTCTGCATGTGTTCATCCAGAATACATTCACCCAGAAGGGTTCACAACAGGGGTGGCCAAACCTTTTCTGTTAATGGGCCAAATAGCAAACATTTTCAGCCCTGTGGACCATACTGTATCTGTTGCAACTATTCAACTCTGTCATTGTAGCACCAAAGCATCCAGAGACAACAATCAAATGAATCTGTATTTTTTTTTTTTAGAAAAAACCCTTTATTTTGGTAAAAACAGGCAATAGGCTGGATTTGCAGTTGTCAACCCGCAACATCAAGACTTCCTGAAAGGGTGAATGCATGGGGCAAACTCTGGAGCTTGATAGGAAGTGCCAGAGTACTAGCACTACAGATAACGAACATCCCTGGGATTGAATTCCATCTCATCATCTTAGCTTCAGTGGCTCCAGATTGAAAGTTCTATGGAATGCATCCTGTTGACTCAGTATAAGTCCTGTGCCCACATCCTCATTACTCAAAAACAGAGATAGGGAGTATCTGGCTTTTACTGTGAGATGCGGAATCCAACTTTACACGAAATGTCACAAAATTGGAGAATCTTTCCAAAGCTGAAAGACACTTGGATGCTAAGCAATTACAAATGACAAATATCTAGTATGCACCACAAAGTTCTTAGCATATTATCTTCCACACAGAAAGTTCTTGGTGATTATAACAGTGGTAATGACGAAGCTTATTATTAGCAATTGGAGAACTGGCACGGTGCCTGATTCATGTGGATGCCTGGTACCCAAATGCCTACTGTGGTTATTCCTTCTCATAACTGCCCTACTCCCAGTTTCCAATCTGTGTTTCGAAACCAATTATTCCCTTAAATTTTTTTTTTTGTTTTTTTCGAGACAGGGTTTCTCTGTGGCTTTGGAGCCTGTCCTGGAACTAGCTCTGTAGACCAGGCTGGTCTCGAACTCACAGAGATCCGCCTGCCTCTGCCTCCCGAGTGCTGGGATTAAAGGCATGCGCCATCATCGCCCGGCCTATTCCCTTAAATTTTATCCTGACACTTCTCCTTGCCTCCAGACCATTTCTGTAGGGATGATAGACTGTCACTTGAACCAGTTCACAATCTCAAATAATCATTGCTCTTCTTTGCCTACTTAAAACTCGAGGCCTTATGCATGGCATCTCCGTTACATCTGTACTTCTGGCATAAGGTGTGGAAATAGTTTACAATATCATCTCCTTGTTCCTGCTTTCTGTTGCTCTTATCCCCTATTGTTGCCAATACACTTTGTACAGAGTGACCAGATTCAGATTCAGATTCCCCAAAGAAAACTATCCAGGCCAAAAAGCATCTCAGAAACCTTTGGTGCCTTCGTCAACTCAGAACAACTTAGATTGAGATCTGAAAGTGGCCTTCAGATGCTTTAAAACCTATAATACCTCCCTGGAAACTGTATGAAGGAGTGGAGCATTCATGTGTGGATTTTTGGTGACAGGACAGGATATATAGTTTTTAACCAGAGTCTCAAAGGAACTTATGGTACCACATATTTAACTGATTGCCTAAGGTGGTGATATAATTTTTGCATATGTTTGATAATCTATTAGTTTTATAATGTACTAGTGTATCAGAATAAGTATTTAGTTCATAAATAAGTACACATTAATTGGGGCATGCTTATTTTGATAAAAATGTTTGGGAATACTATAAAGGATCAAATGAAAACTCCTCTCCTATTTTTCTACCCTTAGCTTTAAAAAATTAAATTTATTCCATGTGTATGAGTGTTTTGTTTGCATATATGTCTGTGCACCGCTTGTGTGCCTGGTGCCCAGGGAGGCCAGGAGAGGGTGTTACATCCTCCCTGGGATTGGAGTTACAGAAGATTGGGGGCAGTCATATGGGGACTGTAATCAAACACAGTCCTTTAGAAATGCAGCCGGAAAGCTTACCTGCGAGTCCTCTCCAGCTTCTACCCTTATCTCTTTTTTGAGTCTTCCACACATATTATAGGTTCATTCCCAGGTCTAAACTGTGTTTTGTGTGCTGTGTACAGCCATTCTCTTCTCTACAACATCAGAATTATATATATATTTTTTTAAAGTTTCAGGAAAATTTCCACCTCTCTCCCAAAGCTCAGTGTGACTGCTCCATCTGAAACATCAGTGCAAACCCTGCAGCACTCGCCACATCCCTTAGACAGATAGCTCTTTACTGTGTATGTTGCCTGCTTTACAGACTTATCTCCTACCACTAGACAGTATACTCGTGGAGTGCTGGGGAAGATGGAAGATCAGATGATTAAACGCTGCCTCCGTGTGACCTAGTACAGAAGAGTGAAGATCAAAAGAAATACGCTCTTTCCCTGGGAGAGCAGGAGGAGAACATTAGAAACCTGCAAAGAAAGGCCAGGACAGCAGAAAAGTGTGGGAAAGAAAGGGGGGAGGAAGCGCACTCATTAAAAAAGACTGAAATACTTTCCATATCCTCTGAAGGACCTACCACAGAGCTCGAATTAGGGCTTAACAAAGACTCCCTGAACGGAGGCAAAGCAATAAGCTGCTTGCTATGCAATAGGCTGGAGTCCTCCCATGTTTCTACCAATTATAAGGCTATTGGTTGGCAGGTGAATGAACTCACGCGAAGGAGCGCTGATGATCTAGGAACCAGGTGTCAAAGAGCAAAAAACTCTGAGTAAACAAAATCCTGTCACCTCATAGAACTTTGCGCTTCCAGTCTATTTCTCCAGGGGTCTCAATTTTCTGTTAAGACTAATTTGATAAATGTGTTTCAGGGGAAAGTATTAATGACTGATAATGTATTTAATGCATGACCTCCTTCCAGATAATGGCAGGAAAACCATAATGGAGCCCTTCACTGGAGTGATGGAGAATTATCAGTGTAGGCACTGACAAGGTATGAGGGGGGTGGGACGCTGGGCTTGGTGCTTCCTCGTGTGCCTCCCCTCACATTCCAAAAATGAAGAGTATCAAAAGATAAGTAGGGCGTCCGGAATTTCTCACCACACCAGGGGGCATTTCATCAGAGCGGGCGCGGCAACCTATTGTCTCCTTTTCTCTCTGGGAGCTATCTACCTCCCTATGACAGTTGCCTCCTTTCCCAGGAGCCCGCAGTTGTATAAAACACAATCTGTGACTAAGATATCCTTCGTTGCAGAGCTCCATGCGGTTTGCAGTGTCCTGAAAGACACGAAGCTTGAAATACAGCATTTCAAACCCCAAAGAACTCTAAATTGGAAGCTAGATGTGCCGCAGTGGGTCGAGACCCCAGGACTGGAGAGGAGAGCTGTGCAAAGGAAACTTCCGGAAAGTCGGCCCCTTGCCAGCTCTGTCCTGAGAATCAGGGGGAAAGCCAGCTGGGCAGGCCAGGAAATCCCACAGTTCCAAACAATTTCCAATTACCTTTCAAGTATTGGCTCGCTGCAGTGCACTGCATTTTCCTTAGTCTTTTGGGTGGTGGTGAAGGAGCTCTGGGAGCTACGGGCAAAGACTACGGACTACCAACAACTCCCTGAGAGGGACGCAGTAGAAGAAGAAGGCCTGTAGGTGTTTAAAAACTTTCCTTTCCTACCAAGTGGTGGGCGAGCATCAGGCAAACACCCTGAGATGAGCAGGTCACTCATCTCAGTTGCTCTTGGCTACAGTTTATGAAATGATTAATTCCAACCCCCTTGTCGTTACTCCCAGAATCTAAAGAAATTCCTGGGCGTTGATGACAAGGCTGTCACCCTCCCTTAAGCACCATTTCTTTGTGCACATAGTCTCCCCTTCCAGTCTGCCCATTCTCTGGAGGACAGGGGCCTTTGTCTAGAAAATCCTTCCCTCTGTAGTCCAATCAGGGTTTAAGTGACTCCCTGGACCTGTAGAACCCCTCACAATGCCCACACTTCCTGCCTTGAGAGCTCAGAATTCATGACCATGCAGATGAATGAATTACACCCTTGGGCAGAGATTAAGCCTGGTCTTTTGTGAGGCAACCTCTGAGGTCTGGGGGAAGATTTGACCTGTCAGGGTCTGTGTTCATTCTGCCTTGATGAGAGGCAGAGCAAAGCAGTCCAGGCTGTTCAGTCCCATACTCTGGGGTGTGATAATCAGCAAATTGCAAAGAAGGAATTGGCTTTTGCCTGATTCTCATTGTTCATAGCCCAGGTTGTAGTGTGTAGGGGATGGCAGGCTATTTTTCTCACTCCATATGGTGGGCCCATCTTTTGCCAGGCGAGCCAAGAAGGAAGGGCCTCCTGAGCCAAGCTTCTACCAGAAAGAGAGTCTCAAGAAGCAGAATGCACTGGAGTGTGGTCTACCCAGGATCCTACCCCGGGGGAGGGGGAGCTGATACAGGAAGATAACTGGAATCTCTTTTTTTTTTTTTTTAAAGAATTCTTTTGTTTATTCTTCTCATATATATGACATTCCGACCACAGTTTCCCCTCCCTCCCCTCCCCTTGCCTCTTCCCACTACCTCTTCTTTCTCCTAAATATTCACCCTCCCTCAGTCTCCCCCCAGAAAAGAGCAGGTTTCCCAGGGACATAAATTAAACATGGCATAATATGCTACAATAATACCAGGCATATGCCATCATATCAAGACTGGGCAAGGCAACCCAGCAGGAGAGAAAGAGTTCCATAAGTGGACAAAAGAGTCAGAGATAGCCCCCACTCCCACTGTTAGGAGTCCAAAAGAAAACCAAGATACTCAGTCATATATGTAGAGGTTCTAGGTTAGACCCCTACAAGTTCCCTGATATCTGTTAGCCCCCATGACTCCTAGCAGAATCATCATCAAAGACATCAGAGAGACTTCATCCAGCATCGCACAGGAGCTGATGCAAAGTTCCACAGCAAACATTAGGTGATAACTGGAATCTCAACTTTTCTTCCTTCGATTTAAACCGTACGATTTACAGGGAGGTAGCAGACTGAGAATATCATTTAAACAAGAAAGGCCACTGGCTGTAACACACCAGCCAGTTATTCTGGGAAGGTGAGTCATTTTCCAACCGGATCGTTGCAGCTGCCTGCAGGGTGACACGCCTGTCTTAGCTTACTCCTCATGTTAAACTCATGCATCTGTGCCCATGTGTCTTCCCTGGGGACAACTATCCCCTATCAGACCCTCTTGGTATGGTCTCTAGTGTTATTATAACTTGTCTATGTTTAATCTATTCATCTGATTGGCAGATCTTTATTTTGTGTTTACTGACTCAGCTCCAAACTCGGTAGATACAATAGTGAATGAAACTGACAAAGTTCCCAGTCATCACAGTAGGGGAGATCAAAGGACAGTGAGATAGTGAATTAAAGTTCAACTGGGAAATTTTATGCCTTTAATTTTTTCAACAAGCTTTATGTTGATCAAATAGTAATCAAATAATATCCTATAATGTTCACTAATTGCTAATTATTTCTTCTTCTTTCTAGTTTAAATAAATCTGACATTAGCCAATAACAACAAAATGGTCATTAGCAAAAGAATTATCTTTAATCTGTCTTCACTGTTAAGTCAACAAAACATAATCACATAACACTGTTTTTAGTTTTTTTTCATTGTTGCGCTAGGGATCCAAACATTGCACTGTTTACACCTTTATAATAACATTTACCTTTCTGAATTGTGATGATTAATATCCTGGCCTCATGTCACCCAGTAGTTAGCTACTTGAAGGGAAGGGCTATGCCTGACTCATCTTTGCATTCCTAGAACCCAGTCAGATGTTCAAGAACTATTTGTTGAAATAAAAATCCCAGATCCCTACCACCCATGCTGAGGCCACTCAGTGATTTGCCTGCAAAGCCCAGGAAGAACAGATGGAGATGATGGATGCATCCCAGTACGGTCCAGGCCAAGCTGGGATAGGTCCATAAGCTCTCTCTCGGCCCCTGGGAATTTTATTCTACGATTTGTGAGTTTCTGTGAGCTCTATCATTTATTTGCTCATGGCAGTTACTGGAGATATTATAACAAATCTAATGAGGACTCTTGCAGAATAGACTGTGGAAGTTTACAGAACTGTTTGATTCAGTAAAGCCTAAAGGGAAAACATTTATTAAAAAAGAAGACCTTCCAAATAGTTAGAGGCAACCTTCCTGCCTCATAAGACACAGTTAAACAGAGATGACACAAAATCTTTCTTGGTTGTTTGAGGACTACATGGGCCTCTGAGTGATTTCCTAGCAGACAATTTTCCATTGCACATATGTTGCTTAGTTTTCTTCCAGACTTATATCCCCGACTTCTTTACAGATAATTTTCCTGATCATATATAGTTCTCCATAAAAGAATAATGCCACAAAATCCAGGTAACAACAGTACTGGAGCATCAAGTTTTCACTAGCATTTCAGAGGGATGTCTATAATCTTATTCTCACTCTTAATTTAAGAAAAATCACTTTCACTATTCTCTTAGGTAGTCAGAAGTCAGACTAGCTACTTTGGAGCTAGAATTCCTACATAGTTGCAAGACATCGGGAAACTCTTGATGCTTGGTATAAACTAGCACAAATTCTAGTCCTAATATTGTGAGAAAGCAATTTGCTGATCTACAAGGAGAATAGTGAGTCCTTCTTAAGAAAGAACTTTCAGTCTGGTGGGCACTGTGAATACATATATACCTATGAGCTTTCCTTATCCAGGGGAATTGTGTAGAGTGAAAGAGAGTTCAGACATTAGGTGTAAGCCAGGGGGTGGTGCTGGACTGGGGGAATAGGAGTGGTTAGGAAAAGGGAACGTTAATCTTGGAGAAACCAACGATGGAGTGCAGAATTTCGTTTACTTTGCCTTATCTAGGCAAATCTGGCCTTCTTAACTCTTGTGGCTTTTAAAAGCAACAATGGAAAATGGTGTCTTAAGGGTTAAAAATCAAACTCTGACCAAGTTTTGTATACATTTTTCTCCAGATATGCCAGGGAAGCCTTCCAGAAGCTGCACACTTACACGGAACCCCCAGTGTTAGCTTTGCTGTTTAGTCAAACCACTAAAACCCACTGGGGAAAAGAAAGAAGAACAGCAAGCCTGAAAGATGGATGTCTATTACCTGAAGAGAGTTGGCCACAAATTTCTGCTCTGAATTGAACCAAGGTGTGGTCTCCATTATCTGGAAGGGCCTGTTAGTGGCTACTGTTTAGCACCTTCATAACTCTCAGAAGTAAAGCAGCATTTCTCAAAGGGAAGCCCAGGATAGAGGAAGGGAAGATGAGAAAGAGGGAGAGGGTGCGATTCACTTAAGATACTAGGTAGAAAACTGCACTTTTGCCTGGACTGCCAAAGGCCCACTACAAGACAGCATTCAGAAGTTCCTTTCTGTCCTCTCCATATCATAGTTCTGTGAGGACTCTGACACACAGAAGCCTCAAACTAATAAAATACTCTTCTTCAATTATGACTTTCAATTATGAAACTGGAGACTCTGAAACTATTTCAGATTTGAATGGTTTGAGATGAAACTTTAGGAAAAGAATGGAGGGGAGGTAAAAGGAGAGATTCTCAGAGGCTGAACTGCAGATGATTAAACAGAGGATCCATTTCATTCAGATTCCCTTGGTAATTCAGGGACCAAAATCATGTTTCTATGAAGTTAGCATTTGGAAGACTCACTTTATACTATGTGTTTTGTATGTAGATTCTACAGGACAAGTTTCAGTTCGAGGTCTAGTAGTGAGATGGGGTCAATGGCCTGAATGGCTGAGTCCTGGTGTGGGCACTGAAATGCTCCAGGGTTGGTGGATCATAAGGTGTGGGATTCCATGCAGTGTAAGGATGGCGGCAGCAACAAGACTGAAAAAGAGGAATGAGGTCAGAAACTTAGGAGGCTGCTGGTGCTTAATAAGTTTTCCTACGAGCGTAGACCCATATATAATCTGGGAAGGCCTTCCTTCCCAAGACAAACTAAGTGTTGGAGGAAAGTAAGACAAGAAGCCAACAGCACATAGGAGATAATCTTCAAAGGAGACTGAAGCTCACGTAAACTGTGAGCTCTTTCTGAACAAGCTGCCGAGAAGCCCCAAACATAGGCTACTTTGCCTTTAGGTTACGCGTGCTTTGGAGGGCATTCTTTCCATTTTCTCCATTGAGGAAACCTATGTGTGTGAGGCCAACTTCTGTCAAGCCCCCAGATTATGGAAGGAGGTAAGGTAGTTTTGTGAAGGAAATTGCAGGTATATATCTCTAGCTGGAGAGTGGCTCTTCCAGCAGAACCTGGGGACCAGGTTTCTGACTGGTGCCTTCAGTGGGGCTGAAATGCTTTAAACACACTGAGATTTAGATGATTTATGGCAGCATAAAGAACCAATTTCAAGAACAAATACTGGGTCTTTAAGACACAAGGTAATTTTAAAAATTAAAGGAAGGAAGAAAGGAAGGAAGAAAGGAAGGAAAGAAGGAAGGAAGGAAGAGCAAGCCAGACATGGGGTGCAAGTCTTTAATCCCAGCAAAGGCAGCTTGATCTCTTTGAATTCAAGGCTAATCTGGTTTACATAGTGAGGTCCAGGAGAGCTGGTGCTACATAGACTATTGTGTCTTAAAAAAAGAAAAGAAAGAGAGAGGGGGGAAGAGAGAGAGAGAGAGAGAGAGAGAGAGAGAGAGAGAGGGAGAGAGAGAGAGAGAGAGAGAGAGAGAGAGAGAGAGAGAGAGAGAGAGAGCAGTAGGGAAATGGTGTCCATGCCTTTAATACCAGCAGAGGTAGGTTGATCTCTCTGAATTCAAGACCAACCTGGTCTACATAGTGAGTATCAGGAGAGCCAGCACTACACAGTGAGAACTCTAACTTAAAAAAAAAAAAGAGAGGAAGGAAGAAAAAAAAGAAAAAAAAACCGATTGTTAGTAGCTAGTAATCCTCCCTAATAGAACTTAATAGGAATGTTCAACAGCAGGATAAGCTTTAGGATGTAAACACGTTTTATAAACAGAAGCACTGCTTGCTCAGAAGCAGATGAGATGCAGCTGGAGAGAAAATGATAATGTCATTGAGCACAAATATACCCTTCTCCTGATGGTTCATTTGTAATAATTATACTGTTTAATAAATAATAATAGTTCTTACCTTACAAATCATGTAGCACTGAAAATCTAAAGAATCAATTTGGAACTAAATTTTAGATTATAAACATGACCCAAAGAACCAGTAGCAAAGATTCGTAGGTTTTTGCTACTGTAAGAGAACAGGGAAATAGATTCCTCTCCTCTCTATTGAAACTGTGAGGAATTAGAGACTGTCTTGACAGTGCTTTCAGTGTTATCACGTGGAATCAACACAGTCTTGGTATGGAATAGAAACGCTATTAAGAGTTTTAGCCATGAGTCTAAACAACAAACCATTAAGGGAAGAGCAGAACATTAACAAATGCAAACACACAGGGATTTCCTAAGGCAAGGACTGTATTTCTTAACCAGGTCAATATTCTAGAAGACCCTGCTAATCTAGAACAAATTGTTTCAACAAATGGGGTGCTATGTTTTCCTTTTAATCAGGTGGCATGGACGCATGTGTCTACAAAATATTCAAGTCCTACTCATGAGAAAGTATGTCAAATATTGGCTTTGGATGTGACCGTTCCACAAATCAACAGCTTGTCCCAGTTTATGGAATTGGACTTTAGTATTATTTTTCAAACAATCCTTACCCAAGGATGCTGCAAACTCTCAAAAAGCAGCTCTCAACCTGTGGGTCACAGCTCCTTGGGGTCAAACAGCCCTTTCAAAGGGGTCGCCTAAGATGGTTGGTAAACACAGATTTATTTATTTTATGATTCATAGCAGTAGCAAAATTACAATTATGAAGTAGCGATGAAATAACTTTATGGTTGGGGGTCACCACAGCATGAGGAGCTGTATTAAAGGGTCGAGCATCAAGAAGGTTGAGAACCACTGCTCTACAACCTATGATAGAAACTCTTGGCTAAGTCAAGGGAGACCACGCATCTGATGGTCTATTTGATCTGGCATAGCTGATTTTCAACTCAATGAGTTTTATAATATGGACCTGTCACTTTTTATTTCAGATGGATTAATAACTTTATGCAGCCAATGCATAAAGATACAGATCAATAAACAATTAAATGGAAAGGAAACATTTGGCAAATTAGGTAAGCAAATTATTTTTTGTTTGAAGAATGTTTATTAATTAATGTGGAAAGATGGAATTTGATTTTGTGCAATCTGCTGTATATGCCTCAAAATGTCCTACAATGATGCTTAACACAATGTGACTAAAAGTGCATTACTATTTAAGACAGGAAAGGAAAAGGAAAATTAGTTTAATGGTTTGCTAACCTCTTCCTCTTCTTAGTGGAACTACAAAGAACTTGGGTGCTGTGTATCTTGAAAATCTCAGTCCTTCCAGAATATGTGATTTTACTCTACCTTCCACAATGGAGAAAGTGACCATACCCAAGCAGTTTTTGTCAACTAACTCTTCCCCAAATTAGAAGCCACCATCAACATGGACAATGGTGTTCTCTTGCCCTACGTGATAGGTGCTAGTCATATGTGGCTATAATGGAACAAAAAATAAAAATTCTAATCCTCGACCACGTATCTCGAGTGTTCAATGATTATATATGGCAGGAGACTACTTGGTAGGACATCAGCAATGTAGAACCTGTGCTTTACTGCAGAAAGCTGTACTGTATGATGATCATCTAGAAGGTTTAAGAATTATACCTAGTATTGATATGGATTCCAAAATGGTTTAGAGGTTCATAAACTGCCGTGATAATTCATAGCTAGAAAAAGCTCTGAAAATTCAATTTCATCACTTTAAACTTATGGGTGAGGAAATTGAGGTTTAGAGATGGTCACATAGCTTATTTATAGCAGACTAGAGATTAGAACATAGGCTTCCTGATTTTGAGGCCACAATAATTTTACTGTGTGCTTCATTAGCTTGTGACCATCTTTCACGGTATCAATAGCTCTAGAGCAGTGACCAGATGTTCCCATCATCCCTCTCTCTACATGCCAGTATCTTAGAGAGAGAAACATCAGGAGGACATTGAATAGGGCCAGAGATGGGGTAGAATATGCAATTATGCAAGTAAATATCTAGCTCCGGAATTAAGAGTAAACATTCCAACTGATCTATAAATATTTAACCAAAGTCATACATCTGGGCCCCAAAGAAGCAGGTTTCTTCTTGGCATTTACAATTAAAATGGATTAATTCCCTGACAATGTTAATATTAACCTTTCTGGATGATAAACACATCCCAGGCTACTTGACTGTGAGTATAAATGTATAGGAACACATTACCCACTGAGTAGCTGACCCCTGGCAAAAACACAGTGCTCTGTTCTAAGTGTACACTGAAGGCATTACATCAGGAAGGGGCTCGCTGGAACTGTAAAGGACATGGCTATGTTTACAAGGTCAATTAGTCTGTCCCCGCAGAGGTCTGGAAGCATGGTCTCATTTGAGTGGGTCCAAAAGCCCCAAGACATTTCTAGGGTGGTATATTTTAATTGGCTACCTTTTTCTATACTACCAAGAAACAGTGGCTAAAGTAAAGCCCCAGGGCTATCTCTATCTATCTATCTATCTATCTATCTATCTATCTATCTATCTAATGAGTGGGTGTCCCACTCACTGCTCTCATATTCCTTTTCAGAACTGATCTTTTCCCTATGTGGTTCAGAACAGGCACCCATGCAAAGAAGCCCAGCTTGCATAAACAAAACGAGTTCGTTCCCTCTGCTTCAGGGAATCTCCCCTTCATTTCCACCCAGTTCTGAAAATAGAGCCTAGTACCTTATTATAAACTAGGTATGTTTCTGGATCAACCTCAAGCTATTGTTCTGCTATTCGTCTACCAAGCTAATGGCTATACTTATTTTCAAAGGGACTGGATGTGTTAGGGGCTTAATCTATTCTCTCTGTCTACACTGAAATACAGTCAGTCAAAGAGGAAGTATTAAAATCAAACATTTATCGCTAAAGGTAGAAATTCAAGTGTAAGTTAGGAAATTAATGTAACCTTCAGAAATGTGTTTTGAGAATTGGGCAGAGGGATTATATGAGCAAAGAGGGGTTAAGATCATGACGGGAAACCCACAGACATCTGAGCCTAACTTGCGGGAGCTCACAGATTCTAGACCAACAGCTGGGGATTACACATGGGACTGAACCAGACCCTCTGCATGTGGGTGACATTTTGTAGCCTGGTCTGTTTGTGGGATCCCTGGTAGTGGGACCAGGATCTATCCCTGGTGCAGGATCTGGCTTTTAGAAGTCCATTCCAGGGGCTGATCTAATGGGAGCTGGACTGGGACTGATGGAGCATGTGATCAAACTGGACTCTCTGAATGTGGCTGACAATGAGGGCTGATGAGAAGCCAAGGACAATGGCACTGGGTTTTGATCCTACTGTATGTACTGGCTTTGTGGGAGCCTAGTCTGTTTAGATACTCACCTAACTAGACCTGGATGGAGGGGGGAGGACCTTGGACTTCCCACAAGGCAGGGAACCCTGACTTCTCTTTGGACTGGAGAGGGAGGGGGAAGGGGATGGGGGAGGGGGAGGGAAATGGGAGGAGGTGGAAATTTTTAATAAATAAATAAATAAATAAACAAAAATAAATAAAAATAAAAGCATGATCAAAGAAAAAAAAAAAAGAAGTCCATTCCATACAGTGGGATTCCTTGCTCGCCTTGATGTGTGTGGGGGGTGGGGCTTGGTACTTTTAACTGAGTAACTGAATGTGCCGGGCTGTGTTGACTCCTCAAGGGAAGACTTAATCTTTTGAGGAGTGAATGGGGTGAGTTGGGGAAAGGTGGGGAAAAAGGGGTGGGAGGGGAAACTGTGGTTGGTATATAATATGAATTTAAAAGGTAAAATAAAATATTAAAAAATTCAAAAAAGAAGAAAGAAAAAGAGAAGCTCAGGCAGAATGATCACTGAGATTTCGAGGCCAGGCTGGGCTAAATTGTGAACTCCTGTCCAATCTGAGCTAAATATTGAGACCCTGTTTAGGAAAAAAGGGAAAACAAACAAATGAACAAACAACAACAACAACAAAATTCAACCAATTACTCAAATAATAACAGCAGCGGTAGCAACAACAATACAAAAATATGTTGTGTGGAAGGGGTGAATGCCCTTGCTTTCAGCCAATATCACCATCCATGGTGAATCATATGCATTTTAAGTCCTGGTCTTTTTTTTTTTAAATCTCATAATTTTATTTTTTAGAGCCCAATAGTAATTCATTTTGTATATGTAATACAGCTTTATTGTCCATTCATCTGTTGATAGACATTTAAGTGGTCCCGCTTTCTTGCTATGGTAAAGTACTGAACATGGACGCCCTTTATCGTAAGAGAATTAGTTGCCCCACGTTTCATTTAACTTTCTGAAAAAGAAATTAAACCCTTCTTCATGCAAGCAGAAGATATTGTTCTCTCTACATTTATCAAACACTCTGATACTTTCAGTAATTATGTGCTTTAAGAAATAAATTGGGGGACGGTGGCAGGAGAGATGACTTAGGAATTTAGAAAGAGCACTTTCTACTCCTCCAAGGAAACCCGAGTTCAATTGCCAGCACCCACACGGTAGCTCACAACCGTCTGCAAATCCATGTCTAGGATAGGTAACACCCTGTGCTTGCCCTCTTTGGGCAGCAAGCACATATGTGGTGCACCGACATACATTCAGGCAGAACAGATATACACATAAAAATAAACAAAATCATTTTAAAAAATGGAGGAGAGTCTGTGGCTAAGTTCAATGATGAAGCAAGTCTTTAGCTGGTGTGAGAATTTGGTTTAAAGCCCAGCAATCTCCTCCCTACACTGTTCCGCATTTGGATGAAGCAAATGTTTATGAAGCCCAGGAAAATCCCCAAGCACCATCCCAAATAGTCACTAATGATAAGAGTCTGGCATGAAACCTGGTTTGGCAAATAGAAGGTATTCTACTAACTATTGGGAAATAGAAGGTATTTTACTAACTGTTGGGAAATAGAAGGTATTTTACTAACTGTTGGGAAATAGAAGGTATTCTGCTATCTAGTACTAAGCCAATGTGGTTTGACTGTCTCAGAAACTAAACCCAGAGAGAGAAATGAAACCTTCCTAACAAGGTTCTCCAATGAGAGTCCCTGGGTCCCACTACACAGAACAATGATTCTCAGTTTTAACTGGAGTATTAAAATAAAGCAGATTCTCTTGTGGAAATTCTGACTTAATTGGCCTGGCATTGAAGCCAGGCACTGGTTTTATTCTAAATGTTTGCAAGGAGGTTCTGCTATGCAGGCAGGATTAAAATGCACTGCCCTGGAACACAAGACCCAGCTCAAAAATTTCCTTAATTATCTAAAATGTCACAAATAGCTTAAGGCAGTGATTCTAATTTTTTTCTTTTTCTAAGTTGTGTGTGTGTGTGTGTGTGTGTGTGTGTGTGCGCACGCACTTGAGAGAGAGAGGGAGGGAGGGAGGGAGAGAGAGAGAGAGAGAGAGAGAGAGAGAGAGAGAGAGAGAGACAGAGACAGAGACAGAGACAGAGACAGAGAGAGAATGAGCATGTGTGCACGTATGTGCATGTGAAACACTCAGGCTGATGTCAGGAAGAATTCTCAATCTCTCTTATTCCTTACCCATCAAGACAGACCTCTAGATCTGGCATTGCCCTGCCTTGCTTTACAAGGTGAGCCACCACAATCATCTGGTATTTACTTAGAATCTGGGATCTGAACTCTGGTCCTCATGCATGCACGCAAGTCTTTACCCACTGAACTGTCTCTGTAGCCTCTCCTTTTTTTCGGTGTGTGTGGTGGGGGGTGCTGGAGACCAAACCCAGGATATCTATCACATTTGATAAGAGGTAGTTCCAAACAGCATCTTACTGTGAATTTTTAAAATTTTAATTAGTGTATGTTCATTGTACAAAATGATGGGTCTCAGTAGAACATTCATGCATATGTACACACACATATACACACATCATCTACTTTGCATATTTATGTACCCATTACCTTCTCTTGTATTTCCCGTCTCTTCACTAGACCTCTTCCTCTACCAAATAGTCACATGTATGCTTTCATGATTCTAAACACACACACACACACACACACACACACACACACACACACACACACACACACTTAAATATAGATTTTCTATATGAAAGAAAACATGGAATGTATGTCTGAGCCTGGCTTTTAAAGATGCAGATTCTTGGGCCTTTTCCCTATAGTTATAAATCAGAATTTTCAGGAGTTGGTGCAAAGAGTCCACAATTTATAAGCTCCAATGGTTCTAATGCAGCCAGCCCAGCAACCCTCGGAGGAGAGAATAGAATGCCTTTGGGAACTACAGAATTCAATCTTCTGTAAATCAGCAATGGTGCTGCATAGCAGCATCTCTGGTTGCTATAATACCTGAATCTTACCTCCGGAGAACTTAATTTAATTTATCTGAAGCAGACCCCAGGTATTAGTAATTTTTTTTAATGTTCCCTGCAATTCTGTGTGCAATCAGACTAAGGAAATATTGGCTTGGAGCAAGAATGTCACAAAAGAGCCAGCCTTCATGGTAGGCATCGCTAGTCAGTTCTGGCAATTCTTTTCTATAGTGTCCATTTTGGCCTCATAATTATTCTCTTTGCATTGTGGTAGCCAGCCACAGTCATGCGTGGAATGGGCAGGCAATGACTGTTATCTTTTTCTTACATCTTGTCTGGCAGAAATCTAATGACCTCTGGCGAGCCCACCCTGGCTCTTATTTCCAAACATAGTACTTAAATGTCTGGATGATTGTCAGCCAGTATATGGCTCTGCAGAAGAAGGTGGAAGCCAGAGATGGATACAAGAGGAAGCCCTACTATCTAACCAGCCCTTCTACTCAGTCAAGCTCTTGTGTTTGTTTTGAGCTTCGCTCCACTAGAACTTGTTATGTGTCTGTGGCTGGCCTTAAACTCTTGATCCTCCTGCCTCAGCCCCCACAGTGCTGCAATTACAGGCATGTGTCATTATACTTAGCAGTTGAAACACTCTCCACTTCAGGTCATGTTGCACAAAGAAAGCCTTTTGCTTCTAGTTTTATTCATAGCAGGTTAATGGAAAAATCTAACATCAGCTGTATAGGACAGGACAAGCATGAAGAGAGTTCACTCAATGGCTATCATAAATCCTGGATGGGACCCCTGATGACCTTGTTTTTACATCCCTGTCTGCTTTCCATAAACATTTTATCTACTAAAGGCTTTTTTTCCCCCCACATTGTGCGTGTGCGGTGCACTGAATCTAAATCTGTCTCAGGCCTTGGTTTGCAGAAGAGCACTTGGCCTTCAGAATAAAACTTGTCTCTCACTGTGGTGTTTTCTGCTTTGGCGAAGAGCCAAGCAAACACAAAGGTTCAGCAGTGTTTTCCATACATAATAATTATGTGGAATGTAAGGAGGGCAGAAAGAACAGACTTTTTTTTTCTTCTAAAAGAGGCCCTCTTTTCCTGAGGCCTGTTATCTTAGCGAGTGCATGACCAAGAGCTGCAAGAAGCCTGGGCTTCTCTCCGTCTTGGTAAGCTGCAATCAAGTAAATTTAAAGGCAGCAGATCCTAATCTTGATTAAGACTGGAGAGGTAAGTGTACAACAAACTTGCCAAGGAGCCACAAGTGCATGAACGAGGAAATACCTCTGAGAGGCAGGCAGCCTGGGAGAAGGCAAGAAACACAGTCTTTGGAGGTAGACTGTGTTGAGTGTTTCCCCAACTTAGTAGCTCTGTGAGTCTAAAACGAGTACTTAACCTCTCTTGTGTCAGTTTCCTCGACTGCCAAAGAAGGGATCACACACTTCCTCTCTTAAATGCTGGTACGGAGTTTTAAATTAGATAATGGTCCCTTTCTATAAAGCCTCTTAGAACAGACCAGTGCCTAGATAATAGTAAGACTGGATGATGGCTAGTATGTGTACAAGTCCTGGTTCTGTGTAGACATTTCATTCAAGTTCATATTAGCTTTTCTCAGGGGATGATTCCGAGACAATCAGCTCTGGGTAACCCGGAGGAACATTTCCACATGTGGATTCCTAGATGACATTCTGGATCCGAAGAAGCAAAACTGGGTTTAAGTTTGAGAAGCAGATGTTTTCGCAAACACTCTTGGTGGCTCTGTTTCACATTTAAGTTTAAGGAACGACTGATCTTCCTAACAGGGTTGACAGCATCTGGTTTGTTCATTTAAGGAGATATAGATATAGATATATGGGAGAAACAAAGTATAGGCGCTTAGTGCAAATGACACTATAGATTTTCGAAGGAATGTGAACTGACACCATATAGGTAATGAGGCAGGACATGAACTCAAACTCTGGCTCCAGACTCAGGGAAATTCTGAAACAGACCATCTGCCTTCATTTCTTCCTTACTCATGTACAAAGTAGATTAATAATTGATAAGCATATTTTGTCTGGATCCAACAAAGATGCCCAAGTTATTTTAACTATTAGGTATGACTTAGTCTGCAAGCCAGGTACTGATGATAATTGCAGCAGTGGATGAGACAGAGAACACTCCTGCCTTCCCTAGGCTTACAGTGGAGGAGACAGATAATAAATAATTGAAGTTGCAACTAAAATTTCATTTGTTTTTTTGATTTGTAAACCACTTCCAACAAGAATAAAACTATCTAGAAGAAGACAAAAACTTCAAGTACTTTACAGGTCACTTAGTGTCACAAACAAACACACGGTCCTTCGGGGTTGTGGGTGTGAGATGATGTTATCAAAGGACGTCTAAACATAGAAGGGCCACTGTTCAGTTGTGACTTTGAGGGGGATCTGAGGCGGGTGAAGAGAGAGGGAAAAGGGAGTGGGAGAAGAACCACATGATGGGAATTGGGGAAAGATAACAGGCATAGAGGTTGATTGAAGAGATCACTGCCGGTCTGTGGATATCAAAATAGGTTCTCAAGACAGAGGGGGAAGAATAATGCTGGGTGAAAGTGATGCAAGGACCGAAAACATCCAAACACACTCACACAGTCTGGTGATAGGCTGTAAGGCTAAGCCTTTTTCTTATAGGCCAGTTCTCAGACCAGGTCATCACAGATGTTTTCCTGCATAAATGATACCCCAGCTGTATCTCCATTTGGGTTCCAGTTTCTGCTTTACTTTGAGAAATAGAGCAGCTTTTAAGACAACTTTTCTTTATCAAGTCTTCCCAAACACTGACCTTAGATTGCATGGAGACAGTTGCTCCCTGCACTAATATTTCACAAATGTATATCCAATTACTTAATTATAACTAGTGTAATGGATTTGGCAGCAACACAGGTGCTTCTTGGAAAGCATTCAACTTTGTGTGTGGAAGCAGACGTGTTAGGGACCAATAGAAGCAAGGAAACTGGTCTTGAACTTCCAGTGTATCCCAAGCATTAGTGAACATGTGTATTTTAGTAGAAAGGAAAATGTCAAGTTAATCCATCAATTCAGTTAAGTAGAGGTAAGGAAAGCTTTTGTTATGTCAAAAGGGTTTATCTAAAAACGCATAGTCAACAGATACCACAGTCTCAATTCACTGCTATAGTTAATTTTTTTAAAAAGTAATCGAAATGCACGTCAGCTAAGGTTAATAATTGCTAATATTTGTGTAGTACCTGCTATGAGCACAGCATGGTGTCAAAGAACATTATGGACATTATTTTTGACATTATTTTATTTAATCCTAATGAAATCTCACATGAAGTAGCATGCATTGTGCCCATTTATGGATGAATAAACTAAGTTAAGAAACTTAGCAAAATGTACACAGCAAAAAAGGCTCAGGTCTAGAGGGTGTAGAACCCACACTCCTTACTATCATACAGTGCTGCCAAGCATCAGGTAAGCAAGTTGGGAGTAGATAGCAGAATCTTTTCTTCCTTTCCACAGCCTGGTGGGAGTATTCCAAAGCAGAAGACGGCATATCCATGACAACACACATAGCCTGACTTTTCTCTTTCCTGATCTTTGCTGACACGGTTGCTGTACAGCTCTCTTCTGTGTAATGATCCAGCAAGAAAATCAGGGCCCAAAGCAGACACTGTCTGAATTTATTGACTTTCTGAAACAACAGTAATTTTTTTTTCAGTAGGAACATTGCCCCCACAACCTTATCTTTATTTATCCCCCCCCCCTGATTTAGCTGTCATTTCTGAAGGCTCATAGACAGTTGCTGTCTCTTGGTCCTCCCATTATAGAGAATCCTCGCTTACTTCCTGTCTGCAAATATTACTGGGAGTCATCAGTCTTCTAGTCTTCCAAGGAAACATTGGGAAATAGAAGATGAGAACTCAGCCTTTTGGCTGAGGCTGAGCCATGTTAACCATCAGAGTGAAAAGACATGAAACCGAGCCTTCCTGAATGGGAGAGCCAGACAGCCATATCAACCAGCTGCTCTAAGTTGTGCAGTAAAATAGATCAGGGAAGAAAACTGCCAAGTAAATGGGGGATGGAGCTGGGAGGCTTTCAGAATCTCCAGTCACAAGGACCTCTGTATAGAAGCTTTACAAGAGCCAAGCACATTGTCAGTATAGGTCAGGCAGAAACCCAGAGGGGGTACATTTAAGGTCAGATAGTATCTCCTACCTATAGGATGCCAGAGGCTAGATTTAAGAGCGCAAGTGTGTTGAAAGACAAGGGCACAGAGTTGCCATGGAGACTTACACTAGAGAAATTCTTAGTCAGTGTCAGAAAGATCAGCTTAAATCTCTTTGGGCTAGCAATGAGAATTTGTAGTCTGAAATTCTATCTGATCAGACAGGGCAGGATGGGGCAGATGCATGTTGTGAGAGCCACAGGGGTACAAAGGCAGGCAAGGAAGCTCTAACCCCAAACTACCCTGGGCCTATTAACATCTGCGTGAAGCCCAGAAGCAGCACTCAGTAGTAGACTGAGAGATTTGTGGTGATTTAACAGTCCTGTTCTTTAAAAAAAATTACAGTATGTTAACTTTAACGTTATTCTTGTTCAACTGCCATGTGATGTCAGGATTTTCCTTTATAAAACTTATTTTTATTTAAAATGAAGATTTTGCTCTATCTGTTTCAGAGATCGGAGAATTTGTATATATGCTTTTCTGTGTATGTGTGTGTGTGCGCGCGCGCTGAGGGAATTTCATTCACCTTCCATGCCCAGTCAGGGCTGAATGGTAGTTGGTGATGACTGCGAAAGGGGAAGATGAACCAAATCTTAAGGGCAAATGAATGGAAGAAAACAGGACCACGCCTCAAGTGGTCATTCCTCCAATTACTTGGAGGCCTTTAGCAAGTTATGGGAAGGAAGTAGGAATACATAGAATGGCAAAAAGCAAATCGAATGAAGACTTATGAAGGTTGGATTTACATTTGGGCGCTCATCAAATTTTTGGTGTGGCCTTGAGTGAATCATTTAGCTCTGAGCATAGTGTTTTTCATCTGTAAAATGGGAACAACCATATCTGCCTTACCCACCTGTGGCAGATTGCACTTTTGCCTTGATTCTTTGTTGGTTCCTTATCTGTGCCATTTTAATGAATCTTTTTTTTCTTCCCAGAAGAGATGGGACGTATATTTCCCATTAATTGATTCTAGGTTGTATCATGTAACTTGCCTTGGCTAACAGAATGTAATGGAAATTAATGGTAAGACTTTCAGAGCCTATGCCCAAGAGGCATTCTGTTTATCTGTTTGCCTTTGCATTGCAGCCTTAAATATGAAAAGAACATGCTGAGTCTAGCCCACTGAGGTTTGGAGGAGGTGAAGGAGGTAGAGAAGGAGGAGGTGGAGAAAGAGCAGGAAGAAAAACACAAAGCAGAACTGCCTTCAGCCTAGGAACTCCTAGCATACCACAGACCTATGACTGAGCCCAGACTGGCCAATGCTCAGAAAACTTGGGGACCGGTGAGATACTATACAGGTTTTAAGACAGTGACTTTTGGAGTGTTACAGAATGAGAATTAGTTGATAGTTGCTTAAAGAGGTGGTGTGCCTCACATGTAATGATACTGTGAAGGTAATTTTTGGAATTTTCAAGGCTTCTAAGAAATCAAGCCAATATTCTCAGTGTGACTAAGAAGCTTGATGGCCTGGAACAATAAGGTAATGAGAAATTTAGTCATTTTCTGTCCTTGTGGGCTTCCATTTGCTACACGGAAACGGGGGGGGGGGGGGGAGCAAAGTCCTCCTCTTGCACCCCACTGAGCTCACGCGATGCTCCAGGAGCACAGGAGGTACTGTCCCGGCACTTCAGGAAGGACAACAAAACCTTGAGCAAAAAGAGATAGAAAAAGGATGGCTTAACGAGAAGACACTCAGACCTCTTCAGACGGCAGAACAAGATGCCAACAGCTCTTCACAGTGCTTCTTCAAGTACTGGTTCAGCTCATTAAATCAGCCATAAAATCCGTCACTGGTGGTGAAGCGCTGTGAGCTGTGGCCAGCAAGCTTGCTGAGCAATAATCCTGTCAGCTCTCTGTTCCAAGCAACTATCCCTGAGAGCTCCAAAAGCTAAACACAGGAAAACCACACCCGCCACAGGCCTCAGCAGCCAATAAATCGATGATGGAAAGCAGCAGCTCACATGGTTGTTTCTAGTCCCAAGGGAGAGGGACAGCTTGACTTTAAAAACCCCCCACTGGGCTGACTAAAGATGCTCCCATCATCTCCAATTTACTTCAGAGTTTGGGTCAAGTTGTATTTTTACCAATAAAATAAATATCTGAGATATTTGGAAGACCTTGGCAGGAAAAATATTAGTAAATGTAAGAGTGCAAGCAGTGTATTTTGGGAAATAATATTAACTCAAGTCAGTTGAATAGCGAGTAAATTATTTATACTCTTAAGGACTTGACTCAAGCATTTAAGGCAGGGAGAAATGGCCATCTGGTGCTCGAGCTACATGTGACCTGCTTGTGTGTCACGCAGCACATCTTGAACTGCAGCCAGAACTATGTAACAAAACCAGAGATGGTCCCAGAAAGTTTCCCTTGGCGGGGGTCTATAAAGAGGGGAATCCTGGGTTCTCTTAATTAGCAGTTGATATT
The DNA here is from genome assembly GCF_018167655.1 of Microtus oregoni. Lineage (NCBI taxonomy): Eukaryota > Metazoa > Chordata > Mammalia > Rodentia > Cricetidae > Microtus > Microtus oregoni. Next base: position 66,554 of record NW_024543229.1, read on the forward strand.
GCTAGTTCTTATTTAATGCAACTGTCTGGTGGGAGTACCATCCTATAGAGCGTGAGAAGCAAACTACTTCATTTCCACCCTGTTTCCAGCCATTCTTCATGCTCCCACCTTGGCAAGGAAGACTCAACAGTAGATGGATTCCCTGTCATCTGACAGCAGTCAGGTATACCTAAGAGCACCTGAAATCTAATGACTACATTTCCCCTTTCCTGAGCCTACCAGCCAAAATAGATTTCTCATCACCAAATTCCTTATCCCTATTTTCCCATGCTCAAAGCATGCAACCTGTCCCATCCTTTACTCCTACATCCCTCAGAACTTCACTTTATCTTTTTTTTTTTTTTTGGAGTGAAGGATGTCTCTCTTTTGCTTTAAAAAGCTTGACTGAGATATAATTCACATCATACAATTCACCCACTTAAAGCACACAGCAATCTAGTAGCTCTTAGAAGGTCCTCAGGAGGTTTGCAAAGTTCTGTAAATATTACAACTTTAGAACATGTTCACCATAGAAAAAGGAGACTCCATTAGTCTGTAGTGGCTTCCTATTTTTCTACACATGCCCACTTTTCCTCTTCCCACTGCCCCATTGTCCTAGGCAATCACTTCCCCATTGCCTAGGTATATTTTAGTGTTCACTTGTCTCAGTCCTCTCCTTTCCTCTCCGCTGCTCTAATGCAGAGTCTCTGTGCTAGGGTTTGCTTACTCTAACAACCTAAAAGCTTTTAGATCTCTAGTTGTTCTCAATGTCTCTTCCTGTTGTATTTCAGATCACGTGCCCCAGCTACTGGTTCACAAAATCAGTTTATTTACTTCTTCTTAAAGGAATGACAGGGATCCTTGGTTTCCTATGGCATCAGTGCCTTGGGGTGGTGGTTCAGTTACTCATTGTGTCAACTAACTCTAAGCCCATGTGGAAAGCACACAATTAAGTGTGCTCATCAATTTAATCAATTTAGTCAAATGATTTCCTTCACCCAGGGTATTCTTTAGATCTCTCTTTCTAGTAAATGCATGTGCTTAAAGTTTCTATCCAACAAAAATTTCCTAAAAACTACCCACTAGATTAATAAGAACATAATTAGAAGCTAACAAATCAGGAGCAAAAGCACAATCAGGAGTATTCCTGGTCTTCTTACTGTTGGGTTATTGGTGCTTTCTTCAGCAATTGCTTTTTTCAGCCAATCTCCTTTCTTTTCCCTTTCAGCAGAACACCTTGATTCAGAATGACATTCACTACTGTGATCTACCAGTGGTTCTCGAGCTTTGGTATGCAATGGAGTTACTCAGGGAGACACAACACTGATCATCCATTCTATTCATGACAAATTAAGGAAAACCTCTAGAAGTGGTGAGCCTTGGGTCTTGGTGTCCCCAAATCTACTCCAGGTAATTTCCAAGTTAACCACTGATTCTTATTATCACCAAGTCTTCCTGCTATGTTTTCTCCATTTTTTGCTTCTCATCTGCCCCAAATTTTAATGCTGCTTTATGTTTAGCTTCGTGTATTCCATTTATTTACTCAGTCTTTCAATGCCATGGTGATATATATCCTATATTAAATGGATAAACAGATTACAGTATGCTTAAATATAATTTTATATGTGTACGACTTTTCTGTTGCTTCAAAACAAATTTCTGCACATTTAGATGATTAACCTTGGAGCATAAAACAATGAAAATATATGCAGTCATCTGTTAGCACAAATTAGCTGGGTCTCTTCTTAGGGAATCTTCACTATTTGAAAATCTAAGAGTTTTAAATTATTAATTTGGGTTTTTTGGAGCCCTCCAGGTTAAGAGATGACTGCTATTTAAAATATACTTTCTTATAGTTACCAAGAGGAGAAAGTTTGCCCTACCAGATAGAGTCATGTAGGAAAGTACCAAGGACTGAGAGGAGATGAGAGGGAGGGGAGCATCATGAGCAGCAAACTTTCTATGGTTTCTATGGAGAAACGGAAGGCATGGTAATAGGTTTTTGATTGGCTAGTTTGAATAATTCACCAGGCACTGAGATATGAGGTTATTTTTACTTTTCTGGTACCTGGACTAAGATGACTGAAGTTGAGGAATAGTGTCTCCGAACATGTAAAAGACAGAAGTAAAACGTGACCTAGAGTACGGACCCTAGATTCCCCACTTTGCACAGATATAATATGGTCTGGGATATGCTGTTTATCATCACTTGCCCTTGGGACTTGCTCCTCCATCAGTGGTGGTCCATTTGCCAAAGAATTAAAAAAAAAGTATATATAAGAACATAGCATTAACGTACTCACCTGGCTGAATTCAAAGAACCAACTGAAGTGTAATTTAAGATCATTTGCCATTGACAAGGTTAAGTTCTTTGTGGCTTTAGGGATGAGGTTCTGTTTTCACGCTAGTTGCCTGCTGGCATTCAGTCTTAGGAGGTCCTCTCAGGTACTAGTCATGTGGGTCTCTTGAAACTTGAAGATTTTTCTTCAAAGTCAGATAAAAATTTTTACGTATTATTACATAATCATTAAAGTGACTATTGCAACACCTTTACCAGGTAAAATAAGTTAATCAAGGAGAAAGACCCCGTCATCATTGTAGATAAACTGTGGATTTACACCACAGAGAAGGGATTACACCAATGGCATGAGTCTCAGAACTCCACCTTTCTCTGCATGAAATTATTTAAATGATTATGTTTTCAAGGGAGAAAGTCTTGCAGTGTATCTGTGTGACTATTAATCAGCTCTGTTTAGGAGAGTTTGAATGGCATTATTTTTAGATGATATCAATTTTATTTTATGAAATACATGTACTATTCAAAAAGAGAGGAAAATGGAAGGGAGTAAACAAAAGTAGAAGGGGGAGCCCTTCAATGAATTACTAAATTAAAAGGCAAGTCCATCTTATCAAATAGGTCATCTTTAGCATAATTCCAAGCATGTTCAAATCCTTTTCTTCTGGTAATAGCTCCTTAAGACAATCTCTTTCTCAAGGCAAACCAAGTATGCCGGTACACAGTATCCTGTGCTTTTCTACCGATATGGCCCACTCAAATTATGCCACTTTATTTCTGCCAAAATCCTGCCCATCACTCAAAGTTCACTGCAGTTTCCCCTATGAAGTTGTTCCCAATTTCATCAGCCAGGCAGTTCCTGCTTACCGTGGAAATTTCTGAATAAGAGAGCAGACAACTCAAACCCTCAAACTCTAGGGTCGTTGTGTCTACATTTACACTCTTGGTTGGATCTTGTGAAATTTTACCTGGGCAGTCTGTGGTTAATTGGTTAACCTCTAATAAGACAGAACTGATACTCAAAGGAAGCAAAGCATTTGAAAGAAGAGGGAGTGAAATTCAAAATCCAAGGAACACTGGAAGAGGAAGGATATTAAAATCTCTAAGATAAAAACCCAGGAGAAGCTGTGTATGCCTTCAGGAAGAAATTAAGGTTTGGAACTGAGATTTGGGAAGTCAAACTTTTGGTAGATGTAAATGAACTGAGCTTTGATGGTCCAGCCCCAAACATAAGCATTGCCTTGGAGAATACCCTGGGGAAAAAACTAAGTGGGAAGTAACTGCATCATGAAACCAGGCAATGCCACCAGCGATGCCTTTGACTATTTTTCCAAAACAGATATTTCCTTTTGTTGAGATCTCTCTGTAGAAATCTACCACATTAATTATAAGTAAGGAAAATTTGTTTGTGAATTCTCAAGAAGTGAACTTATCCAAGAAAAATAATCATTTCTTATGACTATTTTTCTCTTTCATTTATGACACTCGGATTATAAAAGTAAAAGCTAAGAATAGTATTTTCCAGACTTGAACTTAAAATAAACCTCATACCCCATCCTCTGTTTAGCACTCTGTGTTTTCAAGAGGGGCACAAAAGGACAGCCAAATAACAATCAATTAACATACAAAAATGACACCATGGTGACAAACCAGGCGAACTCACCTTGAACTGGTATTCAGAGCGATAAATCTCAATTTTCTTCGTTTATAGACTAATCAGAAACCATAGCACTGAAAGATAACACATTAAGTTCCAGAGAAATAACTATACTATTAATGTCTGCTCTTCATTTACACATGCTATGTGACAGCTACTTTGCATGTATGATCTTAGTTCTTATAACAATTCCACTACCTAGGCAATCTTAATTAGCAATGAAAGAGGGCATCTGAGGGCAGCGAAATGGATGTGGAACTGAACAGGATCACTCACTTCTTCTTTACCTGACTTTTTTGGGCAAGGTATGAGACAGGGTTTCTCTGTGTAGCCCTGGCTGTCCTGGAACTCACTCAGTAGAACAGGCTGACCTTGAACTCAGAGATTCAAGGGCCTCTGCCTCCGGAGTGCTGGGTTTAAAGGTGTGCCACTACTCAACCCTTTATTTGACTTCTTAGATGAAAATAGCTCAAAGTAACTATTTATTGCTTGCCAGGAAAGTGATTATTTATAAAACAGCAACAACGTTGACATTCTGGAGTGTTTTCTCTTTGCTTGATGGGTGGAATGAAGAAGTGGATGACTAGAGGCAGAAAAAGGGTGCTCCTATACTCTAATTGTGACAGGACTTCCTCCCTAACTTACTTTCTTTTCTGGGGCTGCTTCCTTATCTGTATCCTGCAAGAGTTTGACTAGACTGGGAAAATTTGGAAGCTAGGAAAGCTCAGCACAGTGCCAGTGGTCGAAAGAGTAGAGGCAGCAAGGGAAGACAGACTGCCTGTGGGCTACTCTGGTAAACCTCAGGGTTTGAAATATGACACACAGGATGACCAGAATGGTCACAGACTTCCAAGGGGAAAGAGGCAGAATGAACACAGAGGCTCTTAATAGAGAGTATGGGGGCAGGTGTGGGACAAAGGTCGTTGGAGAGTAATTTGTTTTTTTTTTTTTTTAAAGATGTTCTGCTGATAAATCTAAAGAAGGATCACACTTAAGAAATGAGAGCAAATACCTGACACGGCAGAGCCTGCCTTTACTCCCAACTCTCTGGAGACTGAGGCAGGCTGGTCTACATAGCCAGTCTCAGAACAGTCAGGACTACTTAAGTGAGACCCTGTCTCAAAAACACGAAAAGAAAAGAAAAAGAAAGAAAGAAAGGTGAGCAAGACAAAGAAGTCCAAAATACAGAGGCAGAAAAAAGCTTAATGTTATATTTATTGATTTGCTAATACAGCTCCATTGCCTTGCCTGCCTGGAGGAGGACTGACAGCTCTCTTGTGCTTAGGTGTAATCCACTGAAAGAAAGGCACTGAAACTTACAGCTGAATAGGCCTTTTATGTGTCATTAGATGAAACTCTCAACAAGGCGGGTTTTTTTTTTTTTTGGTTGTTGTTGTTGTTTTCCTGTTTTTTTTTTTTTTCCCTGAAAGCCCCCAGAACCCTCCTTGATCTGTCTCCCCTGGGAAGAATCACTATTCGGATTTAGACACTCACAGATTTAGTGCAAGCCAGCTCAAAGAATGCTGCATTTTACAAATCAATAAAGAGAAAGCAGTCAGAAAGAGAGGTACTTAGCTAGCAAGTGTTCTCAATTTATAGTATTAATTGTATCGGACAGTTCAAGCTGTCATCCCAACTTTGATAGTCATGGTCGAAGAGATAATACTTAAAATAAATGGAACCAAGTTTTAGTTTTGGAGATCATACAGCATCAAGTTTCTAAAATCCATGTTGAAAAACGATTTTTCTATTTCACCTGGAAAGGAGTTTAACATCTTAATATCCATTTATGAAAATAATACCTCGCCTGACTGGTGGAGACAGGCAGACAGTTTTTGTGCTTTAGGTGTAATCCTCTAAAAATTATGAAAATATTTTATGAAAATTATGGAAATAATTTTCCTTATTATGAAAATATCTGTATGCTCTCATAAACTGTTTTGGTTTCACATCAGTTTTCTACTTCCATCTTTTCTTTTACACAACGGCAAGGTATAGTGTTTATGTAAATTGATTTAGTATTAATAAACCTTGGGAGTCAGAAATTGAGGTTAAAATCCTGATAAATCCAAGGAACAGCAGAGGCATGTTCTTCTGACCCTACTCTCCATGTTTTCCTGGTCCAAAAGCCCCAGAAACCTCCTTCAGTCCCTCCTTCTCTCCTCTCTTCTCCTGTCCCTCTCTATCCAACTTCCTCAGTTTTCTTTATGGCTCACCCCAGTCAGCAAATAGTTGACTCCGTCCTTGACTGAAGGTGCCTTTATTGGCCCAGCAAAGTGGCAGTATGAGCAATTCTCCGGCAACAGTGAGGTCTCACCAAAAAGAAAATGGCTCCTGACACAAAGTCAGACATTCTCACTCTCCCAAGTAGCCCACGGCTGTTGATTCTGGGTGCTCAACAGGAAATCAACTGAGACAGAGCACAGCAAGGCAGAGAGGACAACTACTAGACAGACTTCATTACAGGTCCACAGTAAGCTAGCTCTCAGGATCTAGAGTAGAATAACCAGCAGGGAATCCAAATCAGCTCTGAAAGTTCCATCCTAACTTCTTCCACAAAAGCACTTCTTTAAGATGCTAGTTTTCTATTCCAAACCCTTATGCATGTTAAGTTGCAGTTTTACTATGACTTGGCCTACAGAATAATGATGGTTATGATGCTAATCATACAGAAGCAAATATGATTACAGGAGGAGAGAGCTTTTATGGGGGAAAGCGAAAATGTCACACTGCAGTATCTGAGGGAAAGGTTGTTAAAGCAATCAAAGCCATTAGCAACTGGAAAGCACCCAGGCCTGACTTCCCACTGAGCTTTTGGTCTGTGTTCTCAAGATAGCACACAGAGCTAGGGCAAAATGCTCTGAGGGAACACGTAGTGAGCCAGCTATGACATGTAATTTGTGCAGTATCTTGAAAGAACTGCCATTTTTTTCAGCAATACTTTTTTGCTCGAGGAAGAATATTGACCAACAACATGGCCACTTACCATCCCCTGAGAAGAATGGTACCCAGTTTGACATGATGAGAGTAATAATGGTCCTGTAAATAGCGAAAAGCCGTTCAAACGGCCATGGGTTGTAGCAAACAGGTGATTCAACACTTCAGATCAGTTATATAGACAACCAGAAGACAGTCTGTGTAGATGTTATACAGTTGAAAGAGAAGGTTGTACCTATTGGGTGACAGCTACTCCTTTCAGGAAGACGACAATGAAGTTTAACAGCATGCAGCGTAAAGGACCTTGTAAAGGTTGGTTTCAGATGTAGATGGTGATGTCTTTATTAAGAAAGAAAGATAGCGAGCCATTTCAGAAGTAAGGTGTAAGCACAATGAATGGCCTTGGTATCTGGGACACAATAAATATAGTTAAAAGTTAAAGTTAAGTTCCACTTCTAACTTGGTGCCACTGACTTGGAAAATGGAATAACTCTGGCAGTTTGTGGTGAATCCCAATATATACAGAGGAGTGGGGGCTGGAGTTAAAAAAAGTCAAACTACACAGGTTTAAATTTTCTGTGTCTCACAAAATGTAGATGGTGAGTTTTAGTAAGGTTATTTTAAAGTCAAGAATCACAGCGTTATTCAAACATGAATAAGAACCTCTTGAGAACTGGGACAGGTGGTGGTCTGCTTCCTCCATATTCTTACTCTCCCATTCTTTGCTAATTGATAGAACTCTGATATTTTATCTGGGAATAGTAGCCACCCAAAATAAGGACTAGTTCTTTTAAAATATTATATTTATGAATGTATGTATTTATTTAGGGGCAGTGTACACCCATCATAGTGAGCATATAGAGGTTAGACTACAACTTGGGGGAGTCGGGTCCTGCTGTAGGAAGTCCTTCTTCAAGGTCCCTCCTTCTACCTTGTAGGCCTAAGGGATTAACAGTTTTACCTCACAAATTGTGGAATGCCCCCCTTTATGTTTTCCTTGGGTTGATCTGTGTTATTTACCAACTAGTTTACAGAGATTAAGAACATACCTAGAAGCAATAGAAGTCTTTAATTGTATCATTAAAATACTACAGATTTGTTTAATAATCCAGTGTATTGCTTATGTAGCTGGTGAACTTAGATCTTATTCATTACCCAGCTGCACTGTTGTCTGATATGGGATTTCCCCTCTACATGCTGTGAATATCATTGGTTAATAACGAAACTGCTTTGGGCCTATAACAGAACTATAGGGGAACAGAGCAAGGTGGGGAAAACTAAACTGTATGCTGTGAGAAAGGAGGTGGAGTCAGAGAGAAGCCATGGAGCCCCACTGGAACCAGAAGGAACTTTAGCCCGTAAGCCACAGCCACTTAGCAATACACAGATTAATAGAAATGGGCTAAAATAATATGTAAGAGTTAGCCAATAAGAAGCTAGAGCTAATGGGCCAAGCAGTGATTTAATTAATACAGTTTCTGTGTTGTTATTTCAGTTTCTGGGCAGCTGGGAAACAAACAAGTGGCCTCCTCCAACAAATTGGAGTGCCAACATGGTGGACTAAAATCCACATAAAACCTGAGAAAGCATGGGAAGGAATCTTAGACACAAAAGAACGGAGTTAAGCATGGCATTTTGGTATCTAACATTTTGCTGGCAGCATGCTGAGGCTCCTTTAAGAAAAGTTTTCCTGATTCAGCGGTAGTAGGAAAAAAGTGGCAGTTATAAAATGCCCACTTTCTGGCCTGTGCTGCCAGTGCAAAGTCTTGACTCTTTCTGGAGGTCTGGCTATGGATCATTTGAATGGAGTCTGTGAGTAGACTGCTACAACTTGCTTAATGGCAACATAGACTGGGTGTGTGCCTAAAAATGGGGCTACGAGCATGGCTCTCAGAAGCAGCAAACAACTCTACCCTGTTGGACTGGGCAGAACAAGTAGAAAGTGCCGTATTTCCTTTAGTTAATGTGGCCACTTAAGTTCAAAAGAAGGGCTTAGCATATTAAGAAGTGCTCCTGGACAGTAAAGAATTACAGATATACCACAGGACAGATTCAGACATAAAGAACCTCTAAATGGTTCACAGGGTTGAATAAATGTATATAGGCTTGGGAGAGAGAAGAAAAAGAGTACAGAGAGTTATAAAAAGAAGTAAATGGTCTTTTAAAAAATAAAACAAAGTCTTTAAAGAGACAGAGTACAGACAGTCATAGATTAAAGGAGTGAAGATGATAAAATAAACATTAAACTTGTAGAAAAAGTAATAGAGTAAAAACAAGCCATATAAAGATAGAAAATTCACAGAGTCTGGATTATTATTGTGTTATCTTTAAATTTTTGGACTGCAGAGAGACATTTGATTCTGGGGACTGCTAAGCTAATCTAACATATATATTTTAAAGGTATGTTAAATTCAAATTTTGAGTCTAAGGATATGTTCCTTTGGAAAAGAGGTTCTTCTTTTGTGTCCACAGAGCATGAGAACCTGCAGATTGCTTCCAGACTAATATTGTTTGATGTAACAAGACCCTCTGAAAGGTTGCCTTGCACACCCATCAAAAAGATTACTTTGCCCAATAAACAGCAGGAAGGAGTTTGGAGAAGAACTATGCCCATACTCGCAAATATTGTCTATAAATGCTTGTTACATTTAAAGGGAATATGCTATAGAGATTTGCATTGGTATGGCTCTTGGTTTCTTAATACAAATTTAAGGTCCATTTTGTTATACTGTATATATATATATATATATATATATATATATATATATATATAGTTATTGATTAAGGTATTGTGTTTGTATAGATCATTTAAAAATATAATGTATAGGGGGCTGGAGAGATGGCTCAGAGGTTAAGAGGATTGCCTCCTCTTCCAAAGGTCCTGAGTTCAATTCCCAGCAACCACATGGTGGCTCACAACCATCTGTAATGGGATCTGGTGCCCTCTTCTGGCCTGCAGCATACACACAGACAGAATATTGTATACATAATAAATAAATTAAAAAAATTAAAAAAATATAATGTATAATAATAAATATAGGTTAATAAATAATCATCTATGATAGCCAAGCTTGTAGTCATGTTACTTAGATTTTCTAGATATATGAGATGTATTTCAGATGGAAAGGCATTTTTCAAATTTTTTAGAGACCTTAAGAATATGGCATTTAAAATGTTTTAAGAACTTAGGGCTTTTCATGACAATGAGACACAACTGCTCTTGGCAACACCAATCTACTTCAAGAGGAAGATGGGCATTGAAGAGGCTCCTTATGGAGTTGGTTAGTCATTTGGGCAAGAAACTGCTCTTGCCTGGACTGTTGCATAAACTGGACATGCAGAACCTGCAGATAAATGACTGCTGAACTTGCCTAAAGGTGAGACTGTCCTTCAGGGTTCCTGCTTCATGAAAGAGTCTACCAGGCATTCTGCAGGACACAGAAGAAAGTGACTGACAAACTTCCAATAGAGGCAAAACAGTCTTTCAAATTTCCTGCTTCATGGAAAAGTCTGCCAGATACTATGGGTCTGTAGGCTGAAGATGACTGTCAAGGTAGTGAGCAGTCTCTGTCAATTCTAGAGTTTTGAAAGTTGCTTACAATGAACTTGTTTGTTTAGATAATATTATATCCTTCTGGAGTCTTTGATGGAGTTGAAGAATTTATAGTTATAGATTTTCTTAGTTATGATAATTTGTAATTTTACTATGTTAATGTTAAAGTCTTCATATGCTGTGAACATGACTGGTTAATAAGGAACTGCTTTGGGCCTATAGCAGAGATCTAGGGGAACAGAGCTAGGTGGGGAAATTAAACTGGATGCTGGGAAAAAGGAGGTGAAGTCATAGAGAAGCCATACAGTTTCTGTGTGGTTATTTTGGGTCTAAGCAGCTGGGAACAAATGTGCAGCCTCTTTCTTTTTGGAAACATAGATTCTATCCCAAAATGTTTTGATATCTTTGTTCTTAATTATTGTGGTTTCCTGAACCAAAGCAGGCAGCTAATTTTGAAACAAGTTCAATATCTTTTCCTTCGAAAGATTAACTCATCTTTCCGTACCTGAGATCCTAAACAAGTGGCATCTGTATTCACCCAAACCCTGAGGATGTATTTTTCACCCAAGAAATTTTGGATTTCAACAATAGATCCATTCTACTGGGAAAAATGGTATTGATGGGGAATTGAGTGTAAAATTGCTTCATCTTCTTGCAACAGAATCTCTCTATAACATCCCTAACTATGTTCCGTACATAGCTGCAGATAGTACGAATAGAAGCCAGTCCCTTTCTATTTCCCCACTATTTGTCCACTTACAGTTTCTTTTTTTTCTTTCTAAGGAGACTGAGTTCTACATTTTTATGACTGCGGTCTCTCCATAGAGTTCTTCTGGGGCCCTTAATAATAACTTTGTTATGCTTTTGAGTGATGCTGACATTTTCTGGAGTGTAAACAGTCTTGTTGCTAGGAATAGTCTTTATTCTTGTAGAAAGGGCAAAACAAGACTATAATTTCTGACTTCACTTTCAGATGAATGCCAACAGTGGTACTAAAGTTTTGGCTTATGCAATGCAAGCAAAAAGTGATGTTACATCTATTAGTCTTTGTCAACTTGGCACAAGGTAGAGTCATCTGGGAAGAAGGAAGACCAATTGAGAAAATGCTTCCATAAGATCATCCTGGGAGCAAAGCTATGGGGTATTGTTTTAATTGATGATTGATGTCCATTGTGTATGGTTATACCATTTTATTCATGGTCCTGGATGATTTACGAAAGCAGACTGAGGAAGTCATGGGGAAGAAGTCAGTAATCAGCATTGCGACATGGATTCTAGTTTGGTTCCAGCCATGAGTACCTGACTTGAAATTCCTCCTTGATAGAGTGTAACTCTAGAATTTTATAATGAAGTCCTTTCTTCCCAAGCAGGTCTTTGGTCAGTGCTTTATCATAGTAATAGAAAACAAACTTACAAACCATAAAATGTATGTGTCTTTAAATGGAGGGGTCCTGTTTTCCCTAGTCTTTTGCCCTGTTTCAATGAAGTTGTGTCAATTTAAGCTATAACTTTGGACTCAACCTGCAAATCATAAATGGAATGGTAACAAGATAGAAAGAGCATATTGGGCTGCCATTCAATATGTAACTGCATAGGTAGAGGTGAATAGCATCTCAACATTGCATTCTTCGTCTTTCCAAGCTCTAGTAATGCCTTAACCTGTTCACCCTTTCCTTTAGGAGCTTGGAAATGTGCAAAACAGATATATTAATTATTTAAAAATATCTGTCTACTGATTCTGTAATTTGTTACTTATAGAAAAGTTTGGATTTACTGACTTCTCATTAGCTTTCAGTATTTTCAGCTTATTTGACGGCTTTCTATTGAATGCTATATATGAATTTTATCTTGATTGTTTCTGGACAGTTTGTATTTCTATAAATATCCTTAGACTTTTTTTCTGGGAAACAGTTAAATTACTTGGAAAAAGAATATTTCTGGACTTGTTTTATTAGCCAGGTCTAGAACACCCTTGAATGTAAGGCTATTTTGACGCCACCGTAGAAACAAGACCTTTTGAGTACTCTATCCAATGACGCTCTGTGAATAAAGACCTTTTCCACTGTGGCTGAGCACTGAAGCACTGATGTGTCTGAAAACTGCGACAGCTATTACTAGTCCTTTGGATGGCTCTTTCTTTGCTTTAGATCAGAGTCCTTACACACACGTTTCCCAGTACTCAGTCAAAGATACGGTGGAGACTTGCTACAGATCTCAAGTTCTTTCACATAGAACTCTCCTCTTCAAGACTTTGCTGTGCAAATTCTGGCTGCTGTGATCCCCCTGGACTTTGAGCAAGGATTATCTCCTCTCCTGTGAAACTCAGCTTTGCTATTCTTTTCCCCATATCTTTGCCTGAACGCCCTCCAGGCACTAAACTGGAAAAACTTACAGGGCTTGCCTTTGTTATCGCTTGTCTTCCAGGGGTCACTGTTTTTGGTTTTGTTTGCTTGTGTGTTTTGGTTGTTGTTGCTGTTGCCTCACTTCCAAAGTCTGAAAGCTATTGTTTTCATTTGGTCTGGTTTCCAGCAGAAGAGTGAATCTGGTTCTTGTTAGGCTATCTTGGCCAGAAGTGAGAAACCGTACATCAGAGAGGAATAAATGGCTCTAGTATTTAACCCACTGTTATTTGGGGGTTCCTGTCATTTGCAGCCAAACAGAATGCTAACAAGCACAGGGTTGATCCTTGGTTTGCTTAGGACAGCTCCTAAGTTCAACATAAAGAAGCTATTTTTTTTTTTTCAGAACAACCCTGACTAACACCTGAAGAAGAAAGTCAAAGATCTGGAAGAAAATCGAAAGCTCTGTCATTTCCTATGCAAATTCATTCCAGCTGGTGTGAGCTGACAAAATCAAGTATATTTCCCACTTAGTGTGATTAAATTCTCATTCATGATTACAGTAGTTGTAATTGGGTAAAAATGTATTCCATAGACTTTGAGCTTCTACTATAGCCTAGGCACGAGGCCCAGTTCTGACAATATAGGCATGTATACTGATCAAACCATATGTGTAAGGGAACTAACTTAGACCAAGGCAGGAATCATCCAAAAAGACTGAAACATAATCATCCATAAGCATTTCACAATTTGGATAAGGGACCTCTAATAGATAAGGTCCCTTGTCATGTGAATAGCTCATGAATTTGGCTAAGAAGCTTAGTGCCAGCTTATTTTATTAAAATAAATCTCTTCTATTTTTTCTCTTTTAATTAGGGATAATGCCTTTTCAACTCAAGGTTCTGCAGTGAACCAAGTAATTTATACTTTCAGCCTAAAGTGGCTGCTCCTGAACAGGATATATTCACACAAATTCAGAGCTTTACTGATAACATTGCAATAGAGAAATATGTTGGACATGATCCTAATGAATGATTAACATCACCACTAGTGGAGAAAGGGGCATTCTATTCCTCCTCATGAGAGCATGACATTGTGGTGAAAAAGATGCTTAATCACAATGCATTCGTGATGAAAAATCGTACAAATCCAGTTGAGACACATCTGCAAAATATTGGCCTGAACTCTTCAAAAAGTCTCAATGTTATAAAAGACAAAAGAAAAACAAGTAGAATCTGAGAGCTTCTAGAGCAGGGATCCTCAACCTCCCTAATGCTGTGATCCTTTCCTTCATACAGTGCAGACCCCTCACCATAACAGTAATTTTGTTGCGACTTCATAACTGTAATTTGTAATTTTGCTACTGGTACGAATTGTAATATAAATATCTGTGTTTTCTGATGATCAGAGGTGACCCCTGTTTAAGTGGAGTTTGACACCCCAAAGGAGTTTGGGACCCACATGTTGAGAAATGCTGCGCTAGCTTTTGAACAGAAATCAAAGAAACTGACAAAGTAAATGCAATGCCCAGTATTTTATTGGATTCAGCCATAAAACAAAAAACAAAACACAGCTAATAGAATATCATTGGGAAGAGTGGGTGAAATTGAAATTGGAATGCAGATTTTTGACCTATATAATGTGTAAATGTTGTATTTCCTGAGTATGGTGATTATAGTGTGTATGCGTGTGTGTGTGTGTTTGTGTGTGTGTGTGTGTGTTTGTGTGTGTGTGTGTGTGAGAGAGAGAGAGAGAGACAGAGAGATATATGAATCAGTGCAATACTGCAATTACTCTACATATCAGTTTTGCAGGCTTCAGTGGGATTTCAATCATAGTAGCCACCAGAAGCTCCTTCATTCCTCTGGGCTTTCCTTTAACTTGTTCCATATCCTAACTCACTACCCTAAACTTACTTCTCCCACTCTTATGCCTGATACTAAAAATAAGCTCGGTACCTGATGTCCACACTTGAGCTTTATTGTATAACAGTCTCCTCCATGATTGAAACATTCCATTCTGCAGGGAAACTCTTTAAGACAAAATGGAAAGAAATCAAAATAAACTTCAGGAAGTCCTTGAAACTGAGAAGATTCTTTAGGATCCTCCTTCCCAAGAGTGAACAATAAAGACTGTTGACAGCCTCTCTCACACAAGCCAAGCTGCAAAGAAGGTTCTGAGACCACACTAGTTCCCTGGAATAAGAAAAAACAAGCTAGGTGGCCTGGAAGATGTTCAAAATGATTGATGCACTGGGAAAGGACTTTCTCCAACCTGTTGAGTTACCTGCAGGCTGTGCAATGTGCTCTAGGTTCCCAGATTTTTATGAGCTGTCATCCATGCTGGGGTGGGATCACATGATGCAGTTGTCTTTGAGTCATTATTTACTCCTATAAGTGACCCCCTCTGTCTTAGTAGAAGTTAGGACTTCTACTGTTGTGAATAGACACAGTGACCACAGTGACTTCTATAAATGAAAACATTTAATTGGGGATGGCTTACAGTTTCATCAAAGTAGCAACATGGCAGCATGCATAATCCCCTATCCTGATGAAAGCCACTGGTAATTTTGGGATTTATGTATTATTTTTTAAAAAATTATTAAGTTTCTACCATGATTATTAATATAAAAATGTTGTGTTGGCTAGTTTTATGTTAACTTGACACAAGCTAGAGCAATTTAGGAAGACTCTCAATTGAGAAAATGCCTTATAAGATTGGTTTATAGGCAAATAAATATATGGTGCATTTTCTTGATTAATGGTTTATGTGAGAGAGTTCAGGTCAATGTGGGCAGTGCCAGCCTTGGGCTGGTGGTTCTGGGTTCTATAAGAAAACAGGCTGAGAAAGTTATGAGGAAAAAGCTAGTAAGCAGCAACCCTCCATGACCTCTGCTTCAGTTCCTATGTCCAGGTTCTTGTCTTGGGTTCCAGTCCTGACTTCCTTCAGTGGTAGAATGTGATCTGAAAGTTGCAAGCTGAAAAAACGTTTTTCTCTCCAAGTTGCTTATGGCCATGGTGTTGTATCACAGTAAAAGAAACCCTAACTAAGACAGTTGTACAAATACTTTGTTCTCATAATTCCAAATTAATATTCTATAATAAACTTTTTTCTAAGTCAATAACATCCTCAAAGGGGAAAAGCCTTTATTTTTAAATTAATTTTATGTTGGCATACAAAGTAATGTGTGCCACCATCATTACCTTAATAGACACGTGCCATTATGCTTGGGTCCCCTTTCCTTACTGCCTACCTCTGTGCCTCCCTCCAGCTCTTCTCTGCCCCAATTAGTCCCTACTTCTATTTTCTTATTACATATATTCCATTGCCCTCTCTCTGTCATCTCTGTCTCTCAATTTTCTATGTTCCTTAAGATGTCTTCCCCTTCTAATGATTCTCTTTCCAGTTTTGTGACTTATAAATACATATAAATATACTACACACAGGTACATAGATATAGTTACACACACACACATATATACACACATACATGTATTGTACACATGTGAAGGATGCTTAAAAGAAATCCCATACTAGCTCAGAATTGAGAGTAATAGAGGGTTATTTATTTAGGGGTAGACTCACAAGTCACAATCCTCTGCTGAAACAAGAACAGCAATCCAATCCCACAGCCAGAAAAGAGACTGCACACACGCTTTAAATCGGCATAAACAGTGTAAGAGGCCACTCCCAAATGCGCAGGTAACTTAAAGGCTATGGCAGTAGGAATTCCTAAAGCACCTCCCTCTTTTGTTTAAATAAAAGAGTTCTAAGCCAAATACAAAATTATATAAATAAGAAAAAATATATCAAGCAAGAAACATGTGATAAATGCTTCAATAATTATCCTATCCTAATGAGTTTAAGTCTTGTATAATAAATAACTTGGCCAAGTCATGAGAGGAAAGTAACTACAACTATCTAGTCTTCAACCCCATCAAAGATCCGAGAAGGGAAATAATATTACTTGAGTAAACAGGAAGTACAATCAAGCAACTTCCAAAAATGTACAACAAATGACAGACAACTGGCTACCTGGGCAATCACCCAAAGTCTCATTTGTAACATTGGAGCAACCAACTTTGGCTAAAGCCTAGTGTAACTGACAGACCATTTTCAGAGGCAGAAAAATTTTCAAAACCATCTTACTCTGTCTTGGCAAGATTTGACAGTCTTTTTCCTTGTGTTCTGCTTGTCCATTTCCAGATACCATGAACCTTATCAGTGGCAAAGGCCAGTCATGCCAAGAAGAAAACAAACTCCGAGTGGAGTGTCTTCGGTGTTCAACATTCTCTCTGGAATAGATCGGCGCTGCCAGGAGCATTGGCACAAATAGTATCAGATGCCATGCCCAAGCAGGCAGCTAACTTAAAGGCTACTGGCAGTAGGAATTCCTATAACACACATGAGTGGAGATATACAGTAATTCCTTCTTAGTGGCATAGTTCACTTAATGAAATGTTTTCTAGCTGCATCCATTTTCCTGAAAATGTCATAATTTCATTTTTCTTTATGGCTGTATAAAATTTCATTGTGTATATGTACCACATTTTCTCTATCCATTCACATTAGTGTATATCAAGGATAGTTCTATTTCTGGATTATTGTGAAAAGTGTAGCAATAAACAAGGATATCTATGTGGTATGTGGCCTTAAAGTTCTCCAAATATGTAGGCATGAGTTGCATGATTGTTTTATATTTTATTTATGTTTTCATTTTTTAAAAATCAATCTCCCTACTTATTTATATAGTAGCTGTAGAAGTTTATACACCCACATGCAGTGAATAAGAATTCAGCATCAGTATTTGTTAAGATTTGTTTTCTTGGTGGAAGTTACTGTGATGTTAGATTCTTGAAGAAGTTTCAATTTGCATTTACCCAATGAATAAAGATGCCATTTAATTGTAACTCTTTTGGAAAATGTCTATTTAGTTCTTTAGTCCAATTATTGATTGGGTTTATTTCCTTGTATGCTTAACTTTTGTAGTTCTTTATATATACTGGATACTAATCCATAGTTCAATGTATATTTGTCAAAGCAATTTTCCATTTCTATAGGTTTTCTCTTCACTCTAGCCATTGTTTCCTTTGCTATATACAAGATTCTTAAATCCATATAATCCTGTCAATTGTTGAGATTATTTCTTGTACTATTGAAGTCCTTTTTAAGAAATCCTTGCCCCCCCTCTCTGTTGTATATGTGTGGTGCATGACTAGAGTGTATACATGTGTGCAGGTACCTGTAGAGGTCAGAAAAAAGTCTTGGATTCCCTGGAGCTGGAGTAAGATGTAGTAGTGAGGAGCTCAATTTAAGTGCTGAGAAATAAACTGATCTTCAAAGCCACAGTCACTCTTTTTTTAAATTGATTTTTATTGAGCTCTACATTTTTCTTTGCTCCCCCCTGCCATTCTTCTCTTAAAATCCAGCCCTGCATTTTGTAAAACAAATTGTACATGAAATGTTTACTCACTATGTATTGCCTTGTTTATTGTGGAGAGCATCTTAGATATATATTATAAACACAATACATCAGAGGTCTCTTTAATAGTCTTTAGTAGAGTACTTCTTTGTCCATTATGAGGCACATGACTAAATTGTTCATAATTATTATAGTTCCAATGTAATTGTTATACCTTTGATAACATGATACATTACTGATTCTATTTATAATTCATTCATTAGTATCCTTGGTCAGAAACACAGTCGCCATTGTAGCTCAATTCTCAAGAAATCTATCTTCATCAGATATTAATTTTAGTATTGTATCTACTGTAAAAATGGGCATAGTTTATACCACCATTCTTTCCTCCTCCCGCTGACCACTAGAGAGTGGAAAACATTCTGAGGTATCAAAGCCTTTTCTGTCTTCCAAAGGGACCCAGACAGTTCCCAAACAGAAGCTGCCACTTAATACCGTCTTCCTCATTTACCTATTTCTTTCTGGTCCTTTTTCTGTAGAAAGCAAACTCCATCCTTGGAAAGTGGGACATCATCTCTTACAGAAATTGCTGTCGCTTTTTCAGCCTGAGTTCTCAGTGGAAGAAAAAGGCACCTCCTCCAGCTTGTTGCATCATCTCCCATAGATAAAGGTATAGTGATAGAAACCATTACATTGCTTGTGACCACTGAAACTTTAGACTATGGGAAGTAATCAAGACAAAAATTTCAAGATGCATGTATAGGGCAAAGTAACTTTAGTAGCAGCGAAAGAATCAAATCCTAAAGTGAATTGCTGAAGAAATCTGTTCCAATGCAGCTCAGAGGATTTCTTAGCCTTTCCCTGAAAGTCTTAATTGGCATACTGCCAGCATCACATAGAAAACAAGGAAGACAATCACTTCAACAGTTATCTGGTTAAGTGACGAGTCAGTTTTATTGCTGAGACAATTTTATTCTTGTGTTCAAGTGGCCAAGTGTGTATTCTTTAGTTACTAGCAACATTGTGTTTGGGGAGGCATCCTGATGTTTGGGTGCATGTATGTTTGAACTAGACAGATCTGGGATTGCAGCTTAGCTTTATAATGTTGCAGCTTTAAACCCTGTCTCCCCCCTTTAAATGTAAATGATCACAGTACTAACTAAACAAGCAAACTACTGACTAGATAAAGCAATTAATAGTTAAGTCCTTAGCAAAGTGTCTCACTAATTTTAAGTGTCTAAGGACAGCTACTATCATGAAATTTGGGGTTCCTTGCTTTTAGAGTATGTAGCAACAGCTCCTATTTGCACCTCTGCTTACTGCTTACCATGCCCATGTCAATCTTTTTTTTTCCAATTTAAATATTTTTATTAGACATTCCATTTTCCACCTGTTTTATTATAGACATTGCATTTTCCACTTAGGACACAGTGCTTATAAAGTGCAATGCTTACTTCACTGTCTGTGCACACGTTCTATGTTCAAGTATTGAGAATGCCCAGTAAATTTATTGTAGCAGTTTGAATTTGAAACTGCCCTGTAACTTGCTAAATTTGGGTCCTTCAAATGTTTCCTGTGGAACAATGCTACCCCTCTACTTGGATTGACTTAATCCACCTCTTCAATGGTGGGCCCTGAAGAAGCACCACCAGATGGAGGAGCTCCTCCACCAGGGAAGCCGCCAGGCATTCCTCCAGGCATCCCACCAGCAGTCTGGTACAGCTTGGTAATGATAGGGTTGCAGACTTTCTCCAGTTCCTTCTGCTGGTGTTCAAATTCTTCCTTCTCTGCAGTCTGGTTCTTATCCAGCCAACTGATGATCTCGTTGCACTTGTCTAGGATCTTCTGTTTGTCCTCATCATTGATCTTTCCTTGAAGTTTCTCATCTTCAACTGTTGCTTTCATGTTGAAAGCGTAAGACTCCAGGGAATTCTTGGAGGAAACCTTATCTCTCTGCTTTTCATCTTCAGCTTTGTATTTCTCAGCTTCCTGGACCATGCGCTCAATATCCTCCTTGCTCAAGCGTCCCTTGTCATTGGTGATGGTGATCTTGTTCTCCTTGCCTGTGCTCTTATCTACAGCAGAAACATTGAGGATGCCATTGGCATCGATGTCAAAAGTGACTTCAATCTGCGGAACACCACGGGGTGCTGGAGGGATGCCAGTAAGTTCAAACTTTCCAAGCAGGTTGTTATCCTTGGTCATGGCTCGTTCACCTTCATACACCTGAATGAGCACACCCGGCTGATTATCAGAGTAGGTGGTAAAAGTCTGAGTCTGCTTGGTAGGGATGGTGGTATTACGCTTGATGAGAACAGTCATGACTCCACCAGCAGTTTCAATACCAAGGGAAAGAGGAGTGACATCCAAGAGCAGCAAATCCTGAACATTCTCAGACTTGTCTCCAGATAGAATAGCTGCCTGGACAGCTGCACCATAAGCAACAGCTTCATCAGGGTTAATGCTCTTGTTCAGCTCTTTCCCATTGAAGAAGTCCTGCAGAAGCTTCTGAATCTTGGGGATTCTGGTAGAACCACCCACCAGGACAATATCATGGATCTGAGACTTGTCTAGTTTGGCATCTCGAAGAGCCTTTTCTACAGGGTCCAGAGTGCCCCGGAACAGGTCAGCATTTAATTTTTCAAATCGAGCACGGGTAATGGAGGTATAGAAGTCGATTCCCTCATAGAGAGAATCAATCTCAATACTGGCCTGGGTGCTGGAGGAGAGGGTGCGCTTTGCCCGTTCACAGGCAGTACGCAGACGCCTGACAGCTCTCTTGTTCTCACTGATGTCCTTCTTGTGCTTTCGTTTAAACTCAGCAATGAAATGGTTGACCATCCTGTTGTCAAAGTCTTCTCCACCCAAGTGGGTGTCTCCAGCTGTTGATTTGACTTCAAAAATTCCATCCTCAATTGTGAGGATGGACACATCAAAAGTACCACCTCCCAAGTCAAAGATCAGCACATTCCTTTCAGCTCCAACCTTCTTATCTAGCCCATAGGCAATAGCAGCAGCAGTCGGCTCATTGATAATTCGAAGGACATTGAGGCCAGCAATAGTTCCAGCATCTTTTGTTGCCTGCCGCTGGGAATCATTGAAGTAGGCTGGCACTGTGACCACAGCATTGGTAACCGTCTTCCCCAGATAAGCTTCTGCAATCTCCTTCATCTTAGTCAGAACCATAGAGGACACCTCCTCTGGGTAGAAGCTTTTTGTCTCTCCTTTGTACTCTACTTGGACCTTGGGCCTGCCTGCATCGTTCACCACCATGAAGGGCCAGTGCTTCATGTCAGACTGTACAACAGCATCATCAAACCGACGTCTGATCAGACGTTTGGCATCAAAAACTGTGTTGGTGGGGTTCATCGCAACCTGATTCTTCGCAGCATCCCCAATCAATCGTTCAGTGTCAGTAAAAGCCACATAGCTTGGTGTCGTTCGGTTACCCTGGTCATTGGCAATAATCTCCACCTTCCCGTGCTGGAAGACGCCCACACACGAGTAGGTGGTGCCAAGATCAATACCGACTGCAGGTCCCTTAGACATGGTTGCTCGCGTGTAGGCCCGGCTGTGCTGGCGAGGACACCGCACCGACTTCCCCCAAAGCTGGCGCCGCGTTCAATGAGACCCGCCCATGTCAATCTTAAACCAATAATCTGCCTATGTCCTATTTGAGATCTTGTCCCCAGTCTCCTGAATCTCAGCAGTGCATGGGTTATCATCTGAACTACATCCGGGCCTTTGCGTCTGCTCAGCCACATTTTGCTGGCAGGATGACTTGGTTTAGTTAGGCAGGTCATACCCTGGCTGACATTGACATTGTGTTACTCCTATCCTTGCTATGTATACCCCAGGCCAAGGAGAGTTTTGCTGTTTGACGACAACCGGGAATCACTGGTAATTCTTAAAGATGGAAAAATGACATGACCGCTTTGAGAAAGGCAGTCTGGTATTTAATGCCAAAAGTGGTCTTTATGCTTTTAGTTGATTAAACTGGCAAGAATTTGTAGAATAATTTAATTTGATTGGTATATTACAAGGCAGGTACTTCCCTAACAGTTTTTTTTTTTAATATATAAAATTTGTCTTGTGGGCAGGCAGCCTAGGCCATGTAACGTGGTGGATTCTCTATCACGCCCCTTTTATATACTCTCTGATGCTCCTACCTACCATCTATTAAGCTGTTTGAGGGACATTTACCATATACATTCAATTTAGACATCATAGCAATCCTGTGATGTGTAGGCCATTATTGGTATTTCTCAGCTGAGGCAATGGGGGCTTACAGCTTTTAAATGCCCAATTATATAACAAGCACAGTGCATGGGGTAACCAGACCAGAACTTAAAATCTAAGCTCAAACTATCTCTCAAAAAAGTTCAAACTTTAATAATACACACAAGTCTGTGTATGGTGTATGGGAGGGCATGGAAGGAGGAAAGGGAAGTGCTGCAGGAAAGTTTACCTGCCTACTGGGGCATGGCCTCGTAGACTATTTACCGGAGCATGTCCAGCCCCTTTTCTCTGCACCCCTTCTTCCTGTTAGCTCTTTTGGCTTGTTTAGGATCCGATCTCCATCCATTGTTTAAGCAGAAAATCCTAGTTTGTAAGTTTTCCCCCTAAATAAATAACTGTCTATCTCTCAGTTCTGAGCCAGTGTGAGGTTTCTTTTAAGCGCCCACCCGGTATCGCTGTCTTCACTTGGCACCCACGTGGATTTAAACTCCATGCCTCTCAGGCAGATTTCCCAGCCGCTTCACGGGCCAGAATCTTAGGGACATCATTTAGGGGTTGATTATAATTGGTATATGGTTGAGGGTTGGGGGAGGAATTTTATAAGCTCAGGGATCTTTTCAAAAAAAAGGGAAAATTGGATGGATAATAGATTGGTTTGTGAGTTATTATTTATAGACAATTACATTGGTATAGATTCTTGTATATTGATACAAAGTTAAATAATGTTAAATATTGTACACATGCATGCTTCTACCTCTGTTTAAAACATTTATATATATATAACATATACCATATTGCAGTGTACATTTCTACCTTTGATCAAGATACTTATAAATTGTTTACATTTGAAGATCATTGTCCTCATTTATTGCACAGTTGTTTATTGCCTTAGTCTTTAAGTTATATAGGTATTAAGGATTATAGATCAATAGCCATCTATGTTTGTCACACTTATAGTTAAAGAACTCAGGTTCTTTAGATACATAGAGTTTATATTCTGCATAAATAGATAATCTTCAACCACTTCAAAGAGCTATAAAACATGGTATTTAAATAACTTATAGTTCTGTAAAGTGAGACACAATTGCTCCTGACAACAGCAATCTATTCCCAAGAGAATGTTGAGCACCAAAGACACTCCGCTTGGAGCTTGTTTTTCTTCTTGGCAAAACTGGCATTTGGGCAAGGAACTGCCCATGTCTCAACCACTGACAAAATACATAGTATCCAAAAATGGATAAGCAGGACTGTCAAATCTTGCCAAGACAGGGTAAGACTGTTTTGAAAAATTTCTTGCCTTTAAAAAATAGTTTGTCAGTTATTCTAGGCCTTAGCCAAAGTTGTTTGCCTCAATGTTGCAAATGGGACTTTGGGTGATTGTCCAGGTAGCCAGTTGTCTCTATCATTGGTTGGACGTTTTGGAAGTTGCTTAATTGCACTTTCTACTCACTTAAGTAACATTATTTCTCTTCTCGGATCTTCGATGGGGTTGAAGATAAATGTAGTTACTTTCCTCTCATGACTTGGCCAAGTTATTTATTGTACAAGACTTAAGCTAGTTAGAATAGGATAATTGTTCTTATTGTATATAATTTTGTATTAGTTTAGAACTCTCTTATTTAAACAAAAAGGGGATGTGCTGCAGGAAGGTTTACCTGCCTACTGGGGCAAGGCCTCATAGACTTTTTACCCAGATACCGAAGTATGTCAGGCCTCTTCTTCTCTCTGCCCCCACCTCCCCCATTCCCGATCTATCGTTCAAATAGAAAATCCTAATTTGTAGTTTTCACCCTAAATAAATAACTGTCTATCTCTCAGTTCTGAGCCAGTGTGAGATTTCTTTTAAGCAATAGATATCTCTGTCTTCAGGAAAGGAGAAATGATACACTTATAATATAAAAATAAAAGGAATAATTTTTAAATAAATAGAAATAAAATGGAATAAAAATTACTTGTATGAACACACAAGAAACTTAAAAGACATCATGAATACAAATTATATAAAATTATCTCAAGTAATAATTTTAAAGTGATTATACGCTACAATATTTTGGATTTAGTTGTTAAATAAAACATCACACACACAATATAAGTTCAGTGCCAAAATGCTGTTCTTATCATTATACTGAATAATGATGTACTAGGGACTGAAAGTATGGTTGGGAAGATCTATCAAACAGCGGTTTTCTAAATCTCCATTGTAGTGTGGCAGTTCATTCCTATAACTTTAGCACTTACTATGCTGAAGGAAGAAGCTTGCCTTGGTTCAAGGGCAGCCTAGGCTACTGACTGAGACATTGTCTCAAAAATCCAAAACAAAGAATGCAAATCTAAACAACTTTGAGATATCATCTTACACCTGTCAGAATGGCTAAAATAAAAAACTCCAATGATAGCCTTTGCTGGAGAGGCTGTGGAGGAAGGGGTACCCTCATCCATTGCTGGTGGGAATGCAATTTTGTGCAACCACTTTGGAAATCAGTGTTTCGGTTTCTCAGGAACTTCGGGATCAACCTACCCCTGGACCCAGCAATACCACTCCTGGGAATATACCCAAGAGATGCCCTATCATATGAGAAGAGCATTTGTTCAACAATGTTCATAGCAGTATTATTTGTAATAGCCAGAACCTGGAAACAACCTAGATGCCCCTCAATGGAAGAATGGATGAAGAAAGTGTGGAATATCTACACATTAGAGTACTACACTGCGGTAAAAAACAGTGACTTCTCGAATTTTGCATGCAAATGGATGGAAATAGAAAACACTATTCTGAGTGAGGTAACCCAGACCCAAAAAGATGAATATGGGATGTACTCACTCATAATTGGTTTCTAGCCATAAAAAAGGGTCACGGAGTCTACAATTGGTGATCCTAAAGAAGCTAAGTAAGAAGTTGAACCAAAGGAAAAACATATAGTTATCCTCTTGGCTATGGGAAGCAGACAAAATTGCCGGGGAGAAAATTGGGATCTTGGGGGTGGGGTGGGATGGGGGTAAGGGGAGATGGGGAGAGAAAAGGGAGAAGGGGAGGATGGGGAGAACTTGGGGAAAAAGGAAGATTGGGATAAAGGAAGGTAGGATAGGGGAGCACGGAAGCACAATTCTTAGTTAAGGGAGCCACCTTAGGGTTGGCAAGAGACTTGAACCTAGAGTGGCTCCCAGGAGCCCAAGCAGAGGTCCCCAGTTAGTTCCTTGGGCAGCTGAGGATAGGGAACCGGAAATGACCCTAGCCTATAGCCCTACTGACGAATATCTTGCATATCATCATAGGACCTTCATCTGGTGATGGATGGAGATAGAGACAGAGACCCACACTGGAGCACTGGGCTGAGCTCCCAAGGTCCCAATGAGGAGCAGAAGGAGGGAGAACATGAGCAAAGAAGTCGGGACCACGAGGGGTAAACCCACCCATTGAGACAGTGGAGCTGATCTACTGGGAGCTCACCAAGGCCAGCTGGACTGTGACTGAAAAAGCATGGGATAAAACTGGACTCTCTGAACATCGCGAACAATGAGGGCTGATGAGAAGCCAAGGACAATGGCACGGGGTTTTGATCCTACGCAATGTGCTGGCTTTGTGGGAGCCTAGCCAGTTTGGATGTTCACCTTCCTAGACGTGGACGGAGTGGGGAGGACCTTGGACTTTCCACAGGGCAGGGAACCCTGACTGCTCTTTGGACTGGAGAGGGAGGGGGAGAGGAGTGGGAGGAGAGGGAGAAGGATGGGAGGAGGGGGAGGGAAATGGGAGGCTGGGAGGAGGTGGAAACTTGTTTTTTTTCTTCCTTTTCTCAATAATAAAAATAAAATGAAAAAAAAATCCAAAATAAACTAACAAAATCACACCTTTTAGACGTTTAATGCAAACCCATATCATCATCTGAGAGAGATTTTCATCAGGAACCCTGTGTGCTATTTGATAGGATGTGGTCCAGACATGTGTGGTTATGAGGAACAGCAACAACAACAACAAAAGCAGCAACCACAACAGAATCTACCAGTCTCTTTGGGGACAAAGTAAAAGTGTCCACGAAATGAACACGAGACACAACAAATGTCCCCTTTTGTATCATTGTTAACAAGAATTAACAAGAATTATTCCACGGCACAAATGAGAGACAGAGGAAATTAGGAAGGGAGTGTTATATGAGTTTGAGAATCAGAGACAGCTCATATGCTGTGGGAATTTGCCAAGTTATTTGATCCCTGCAAACTGTAGTTGCATCATCTGTAAAAGGAGTTTAAAATAAAAAAAAAAAGACTACTTAAAAGCTGCAAGGAAAATTAAAATGAGATGAGGTGATGCTCTAACTGGAATTCTGGTGACAACAGGTGCACAATCTTGTGAATATACTAAATGCCACTGAACTGAATTTCTTTAAAGGGTAAATGCCTGACACTTATAGCTCATTAAAAATGACAAGAGTCTATATACCTAGGCCAATGTTTGACAAAGCAAAAGCTTTATTTATCCTGGTAAAAATGGCTAAGTTCATGGTATGTGTTACATTTATCATTGAGTGAGGATGGTGGCAGTCAAAGAGCTCTTTTTAGCTCTGACAGAAAAGTTTTGTCTCTGTGAACACTTCAATCAAGAGGAAGACTTGAAGTTCTTGGGTAGGGCATTTTCCCGGCATACCTAAGGTCCTATATCCCACCCCTAATAAGGACATTGTTCTCTCTTTTTGCTGCCTGATGTTTGGGATGTAGAACTCTCAGTTACTTCCCCAACACTATGTCTGCTTGCATGCTACCACCATGCTTTCTGCCATGATGATAATGGACTAAACCTCTGAAACTGTGTCAGCCCCAATTAAATGGTTTTCTTTATAAGAGTTGTGATTGTTATGGTGTCTCTTCACAGTAATAAGGAACCCTAACTAAGAGCTAGAAAAAATTTCAACTTTCACTTGAAGAATTTACCAACATTTCTTTTGGGGGCCTTTTTTTCCTGTGAACTCAAATGGACACTGGAAGATCTTTGACAAATAACAGTAGAAGTTGGAAAATCATGCAGGTCTTTATATCACTTGTATATTAAACACCTTCTGAAAGGCTTAAATACAAGGCCCTCTAAAAGTTAAGGACATCTAGAAATTAAGTTAATATTTAGAACAATTTTGACTTGACTGGCAAGTTCAAACTTCTAGGAAGGGAAAATGAATACCAATTTGAAAGACTATTACTAAAATTTCTCTCCATTCCAACCCCTAGAGACTAGAAAGTGCTAGAAAAGTGTTCCAGCATTGAGTTACACCAGCAGGTCTAATGGTTATTCCTTTCAAAATGGATACTTTGGACATGTGGGTTCATTTCTTCCATTTTGTAAGACAGATTATGTTTTTCTCTGTCCTTGGGCAGGAACCATCTAGCAATGTGCAGATAGGCTGACCCTTCTGGAGAGCAGGTTGTTTACTGTGGATAAGATGTAAAACAAGTAAGCAAGGATGTAGGGTTTAGATGGCCAAGGACTAACTAGAATTGCGTGGGTTTTAGTTACTAGTACTTCAAAGTCATGGTGCAACTTGCCAAATTTTTGTATGTGAGTAGTAAGAGAAAAAGGAAGAGGCCATAATGGAATGCCATAGTTGGCAGTGGTTAATGGCTTGAATGATTATAAATACTATTCTATTTTCAGTGGTAAAAAGAAACTTGAATCAAAGATCCTATTTGATAATTATCGTATTCTCACTCAAAATACTGAGAAATTATGTTATTAGATCATCAATACCTAATGGATTTACTGAATTTCACAAGTTTTCTAATAATATTTGACTTCTCTACTTTTTCTAATGCCTATCACCCAAGGGGCTTTATTCTCAAGGTAATATAAATTCCATTTGTAAATTTATACAGCTGTCCATAGGAACTGATAAGTGTACAAAATTGCTCAAAGTTCAAGATGAATAAAATATTATTAATCTAGTATTATAAGAAAAGCAAAATTATGTTATGCATCTTATCAGTTACAATAGATAAGCATTATTCTTGGTAGCATCTGGCTATCTTCCAATTTCTCCTCCAAACCCAGGGGGGAATGTATTGGCATGATTAATGGGTATACATGGCTACTCCATCCAATTTATGGTCCCATTTTTTAATGAAAAAGGGACTTCAAATGGCTAGTGTGTAACTCCCTTCTAGAACCCTAGTCCCATGAGCCTCTAGCTACCCCCATCCCAGTTAAGCTCATATATCTTATTCTTTTGCTGGAGGGGGAGTTTTGAGACGGGGTTTCTCTGTGTAACACTGGCTGTCCTGGAACTCGCTGTATAGACCAGGCTGGCCTTGAACTCAGATATCTGCCTCCTGAATGCTGGGATTAAAGATGTGTACCATCACCAATGGTCAGGCATATATTTTCTATTGAGTAAAGCTCTGTACAAGAGAGTTCATCACAAAGAACATATTACTCCTAACTCAAAAGGCTTAGACCCAGTAAGAGAGAATAATAATAGTGTTAGTAACATTGATAATAACAATTGTGGTATGGTAGCAATGGATGACCGTTGATTGTTTAATGTGTCCTAAGCACCTTATCCATATCATCTCATTTAATTCTCATTCTAAAGAGTAATTTAGTCACTCATTCCCAAAACAAATCAGGCCAAGTTCTTCTCTTTTTTAAGCAAATAAGAAGGGAAACTTGGTCCATAAAGGTAGGAGGAGAATCAAAGTATTAGTGTCTTGAAAGTTACGCCAAAATGTTTCATTTTCTTATTTTTTAAGAGAGAGTAGAATGACATTTCTTTTTTGTTTAGATTTATTTATTTATTTTATTTGTGCAAATACCTTACCTGTATGTGAGGCCCTGGTACCTGTGGAGCTCAGAAGAGGGTATCAGATCAAAAGAAGGCACCTGATTCCACGGAACTGGAGTTCGGAAAGTGTTAAGCTACCATGGAGATGCTGGAAATCAAACCTGGTTCTTCTGCCAAGAGCAGTAAGTACTTTTGACCACAGAACCATCCCTCTAGGTTCAAAATGTTGACGGCAGGTTAAATTAGATGAAAACAGAACTAGCAATTGTGCCACTAGTGACTTTTAGGAATGGTTCAAGGGAGAATAAGCAAAGTAGAGATTTTCATTATGAACAGTCAGTTCAAGGAGCTATGCTTGGCGGGGGGTGGGGGTGGGAAGCAAGATTAACTGTGGGAGGAACTGAGAGTGTTTAATAGTAATAATACCCAATAATCAATGGGTAATTTTTATTTTATATATTTCAGCATATTTAATGATCTTTAGAGAGTACTGTTATTTCTAAGTCACAAATGGAGAAATTGAAGTATACAGTGGTTGGGACATTTGTCTAATGTTGACTTTCTTAGCATTGGCTAAGAAACATGTTGAGTTCTATTGCAGGGCTATGCATCGTAAGGAGTTCAGCAACCTCCATGTATTCTACCAATAAGATGCTTCACTGCTTGTGGCAATCAGAAATATTTCCAGATATTGCAAAATGTTCCATGGGGCATTTCTTTCTGTTGGGAACTGCTGGAGAAGGATCATCTAGTAAATAGTAGAGGCAGGATTCCAAAGATTGATTTACTTGACTCCAACCAAAGTCTGTCCTCTCAACTACCATATACAATTTGACTCCGATGATGGCGAATTACCCTACCATGCTTTAGGCACCTATGAGTCCCTTGGAAATGGCAATGATATCTGGCCACTTGAACTTAGGGCATGGTAGACTTACAGAATCATTTCTTTGTCCTCTAATATGAACTCCTGCTCACAACTCCCTTTGCTGGGATTTGAATAGTGTTCTCTTCCCTCCCTTCCCCTCCTTCTTCTTTATTTTCCTCTCTTTCCTTATCTTTCTCTGTCCCTCACTCAACCTTGGTTCACACTTTCATCTTGGTCATCATGATTCTTCAGAGTTTAAATCTCATTTCCACTGTGGGCCTCAGTCTCCCCATATGGAAGATGCGAATGCTGGACCACATTATCCCTAAGGTGGCCTTCTGGCTCTGACATCTGTCCTGTTTGTTTACATGTCCTTTTGGTTTTCATAAGGTAAACATTTCAGGGAGGGGCAAGGGATGTTTGAGAACTTCCAGTTTGGAAGCTGGAACTAAGTTCCCAGGCTGGGTTTATTTTATGTCATGTTTGCTTCTTCCTAACTGGTTTTTCCCACTTCTAAGGACCAAGGGCCACTCTGGATGCAAGTGGGTGAGGTAGGGCAGCAGGTCCACCAGGTCAGTGGTTCAGGGCCACCTGCTGGGATCAAGTACCAGAGTTTCTTATCTCAGAAGTATTGTCACTGACCTGAAAGGTGACCTGGTATCTCTGATATACAGGTAGGCAATATTATGAGGCCAGCTGCCTGTGGGACCAGAATCAATCTCTCTCTCTCTCTCTCTCTCTCTCTCTCTCTCTCTCTCTCTCTCTCTCTCTCTCTCTCTCTCTCTCTGTTTGTGTATGTTGGGAGGGTTCTGAGAATTGAGGATTTCTCTGGATAAAATGAATATTCCATACTGAGTTCAAGGTGAGATCAGATTCTTGCCAGGAATATGAGAATCTTCATGGAAGCTCTGATGGAGCCAGCCAAACTTAAAAGCTGTAAATAGGGTAAAAGGAATTCAGTTTCTTATTGTTATAGGAGTGGAGCTGGTTAGGCCAGCTTCCCTCCTGCTATTGGTGCTCAAGTTTGTTTGGATTTAAAGTGTGTAGCTTAGGAAAAAGTCAAATTCCTATTCTGAACAAGCAACTGGAGTCATAGCTCCTGGAGTTTTGATAATGAATTTTACTAGGTCACTCAACTCCCTGTCACATGCTTCAGAAAAGCAACCCCTGGTAGAGGCACTTTGAGCCTCTGTGATTCCCTGCTGCAGAGCCTCCCTCTGTTTCCTGAAGTCTTTTGTGGGACCTTTGTGATTTGGGAGAGCAATATTAATATCTATGCTGATAGACAGGTTTGGGAACATATTTTAGTTCATGTAATGCCTAAGGACGTTTGCTGTATGTGTGCTTAGTTAATAATTCTTCATCTTCATTGCAAAGACTATGTTTAACTACAGGCTCCTTCCCTTCCTTGAGTTTTATGAAATTTAAGGCTCCATTCTTACAGCAAAGAGGCCCTGTTTGGGGAGCCTGTTTAGACCTGTCTCTTCCTTTTGTTTGTTTTCTTTTTGTCTCTCTCTGGGGAAACCTGGCTCCTGAACCCTGGTTACCTCTCTCTCCATTCTGGGCCCCACAGCATGTTTCTCTATAGCTCCCTTGGTTGCTCATAGCTTTCTTGGCAGTTCTCCCAGCAACACGGGACAGAAATCACTGACTCATGTCAGCTCTGTGAGGGAACCCAACTAAAGCCGTGGAATGCCAAGTCAGTACAATTACTTGAACTAGCAAAGACATGCACAGGGACAGAAGCCATGATTTCTTTGATATGAATGATAATAAATCATATACATTAATCTTTCTGAAGGTGGAAGGAATGAGCATTTCTTTTGAGTTTTTGAAAATGAAAAAGTAAGTCTATGCATAGTATGAGCCTGCTATGATCACTAAGGTACTTAATTGATTTTTTTTCCATTGATCAAACTTTAAATTTTGTTTCATATGAAAAGACTTCCTTTTCCTGCCTCCATGATTCTCCAACCTCTGTTCTTCATTCAAAGTCTCCACAACAAAATTTATTGAGCAGGAAATAGATGACTTTGGGGAAACCATCTAGTTGATCTGTTGCGGGAGAATTGTCTGTATTCTGTCAATCATGTTATAAACAAACACTAATTGGCCAGGCAGAAAGTATAGGCGGGAAAACCAGACAGGAAGTAGAAATGATGTAATGAGAACAGGCGATTTTTGGGAAGGAGGAAGTTGATTCCTCCCACTCCTACCTAGATCACTGAAGCAGCACGATGTGATCTACCCCACTGAAAAAAGGTACTGAGCCATATGGCTAACATAGATCAGAAAAATGGGTTAATCAAGATGTGAGAGTTAGCAGGTGAGAGACTAGCACTAATGAGCCAATCAGCTTATAATTTATGGAGACCTATGTGTGATTTTTTTTTAGGGCTAAATAGTTGTGGGGTACTGGGCAGGACAGAAAACCCAAACAAGCAGGCCTGGCCCCCTTCATGTTACAATCTTCCTCCCTGGATACCATAGGAAATCATTGGGAGGTTCTAATGTGGGAGGTCCCACAGAGAAAGGTCATCTCACAGTTTTCCTCTGTGACATGGATTTCACTTGACTTGAGGAAGAATGCCTTTCAATGGGATCAGCAGGAGACATGAAATGCTTTGAAGGGGTTAGGGAATGTAAGGAAAAGGAGCAAGCACCATTTACAAGAGCGTTCAAACAGTAAAAACCTGATACATTCATCTAAATAGAAGCCAGGCAGCACCAAGTCACCAGCTCCAGTGAATGTATGTGTGTGCTTTCTAAGGTGGACACATTCGGAGAAAGATAGCATCTGAACAGCAGACAATGTCCACCTTGCTGTCTCTACACTAGAGGTTTGGGACATACTACTCAACTTTTCCCAACAAGGAGCCTGGTATTTGTCCTTTCTGTCTCTCACTTCAGTCCATCCCATTTATTCCTCACCAACTTAACATTCCCAAAGAAACATTTCTGTAACAATATTTTAAAGATTTTCTTAGTAATGCCATATCATACAAATTTCTCTGCTTTGGGGGTTTTGTGCTCTTTATGCTTTGATCTATCTGCATGGCCAGGTAGGTAAGCACTCCACTGTCTCTTCTTCCAGGAGAGGCCTGGTGTTTGTAATATGTTTGCACTGCCTAGAGGCACAGGCATCTGAGGGCTTTCTTAAATCTTTGTCTAGAGGGTTGGAACCTCACATAACACAACAAGAAAAATTAAATAGAGAATCTAGCCTAGGACATCCACCTCTGTAGAATTTTTTAAGTGAAAGAGGTCATTAAATAATTGGATATGGGCCACATTTGTTAAAATAAAAGCCCTTTTGAAAAGATGACAATGAAGGCAATTTCTGCAAAGTAATGTACATTTTCCCATTGACTTTTACTAGTGTGCAAGAGAGATGCTGTGAAATTAATTTTGTTGACCATTTTTGGAAGACTTCCATCAACACACACCCCCAAAGTAGACACTAAATGCCTTCTCTGACATAAGTATAGAGATGAAGTGAGTTTCCATATAGTGAGTGGCCTGCAAAAAGGGAAAAGTCCTGCTTAGAGCTCTAAGATATGATATGATTCCTCCCCAAACTTGTTACCACAGAAGAAAACCAGGCTCTCCTTAAGCATGAAGTTTATTTCTTTAGACTTTAAAACACAAAAACATTAGGGAACAGTCTAAAATTCAAACAATGATATGATGGTATCCTGGCAGTATAGAGTTATTATTTGCTGGGCTAGAAAAAAGGAAGGCAATTGATTTGTGAGTACTTGGTCTATGTCTAGGCATATTTTCTCCACTCCAAGTCTCTTCAATTTGCAGTAGTCCAAGCACTGTGACTAAGGCATGGAGTTGAGATGCTTATGGGCATGGGAAGAAGACCTATTTGACATAACAGGAAGAACAAAAAGCATGAGGATGAGCTTTACTGTGTCACTTGCAGGAGGCCTCTTAACCCTTTGGATACTTTCTTCTGAGCATTTTCATGTTTAATATGAGAAGGAAGAACATTCCTGGGTGTGTTAATGAAAGCCTTTTACAACCCATTGTTTATAACATGGGAGCTGGATCCAACCTTCCCAAGTTTAAGATTCTGTAATGTTTCAAAATTTTACTGATTGATTCTAAGCACATGTGTGTTTTGCCTGCATATGTGTCCATGAGACATGCACATTCCTAGTATAGGTGTCAGATCCCCTGGGGCTGGAGTTACAGATGGCTGGAGCCACTATATGAGTACTGGTCCCCATGTAGTTTAACTATGGCCTATGCCACAACTTCTCAAATGGTGGGTCATGTGCCCACATGCAATTTTGTATGTAATGCAGGGTTGGTGGAAATTTAGCAATAGTAAAGGTTTATGGCTACACAAAGACGAAGATCTTAATTCAGAATCAAACACATAATAAATCCAAGGTGTTTCTAGCCACACTTGCCTTTATGGTGTCAAACAGCTTCACTGCAGCCTTGATTCTGAACATATAACACTAGCACTCAGTACTGAACATACCACACAATTGTCAATGGATACTGTTTGAAGTACATCCACTCAGGTCCGAGATCACTATATGTTATAAATTGTAGTGTATTTAATTGTGTTTAAATACAATTAAACACTGTGGTGGTTTAAAAGAAAATGGTGGAATAGCGATTAGGAGGTATGACTTTGTTGGAGTAGGTGTGGTCTTGTTGGAGGAAGTGTGTCACTGAGGGGCTGACCTTTGAGGTCTCTTATGCTCAAGCTACTCCCAGTGTCACAGTCCACTTCCCGTTGCCTGCATATCAAGATGTAGCAGTTGCCTCTCCAGCACCTTGTCTGTCTGCACACCTCCAAGTCCCACCATGATGGTAATGGATGGAAGCTCAGAAGTGTAAGCAAGCCACCACAATTAAATGTTTTCTTTGTAAGCATTGCTGTGTTTATGGTGTCTATTAAATGTTCTCTTCGTAACCATTGCTGTGTTCATGGTATCTATTCACAGCAATAGAAACCCTAACTAAGACATATACAAAGTAGTTTGTTCTTATAGAATGGTTTAATGATAAGAAACAAAGACTTTTAAATATTTTTCCCATCATTCCTCAACATGTACATTTGGAATTATTGTGGTAGAATGTTTAATTTTAAAATTGATGCTTAACTTGCTGGCTTTAGTTTCATAAAGAGTTATTAATTGAATTTGGCCTAGAATAATGATATTATTTCCAAGAATCTCTGAAATGACTGTACACATGTTTCTTTGTACTATTTATGTGAAATGGCCTTTCTCAGCATCAACAATTATACAATAAAAATATCCATGAACTCTGTAAAGCAGTTGAAGATGTGTTATAGATTAGTTGCTCATCTTATCACTATGACAAAATACCAAACAACAGCAACTTGGGGAAGGGCTTATTTTGGCTTATAGTTCTAAGGGTAGAGAGTGATCGGTGGCAAGAGCAATAGGTAGGAGCTCACATTGTTTCTACAGTTGGGAAACTGATCATTGAATCTTGATACTCAGATTGCTTTCACCTTTTCACTCAACCTGACAGGTGGGGTGGGTCTCCTGCCTCTGTTAACTTAATCTAGATGACCCCTCACAAATATACCCAGAGATCAATATACTCCATCACACTCTATAGCTCATAGCACCAAATATTCAACAGATATTTGTTATTTATGTAAAAACTAACAAGCAAACCTATCTAATTATTATGTAAATTTACTTTAATCTTCAACAAATAGTGAAATCATAAGTATATGGAATTGTTTTATAGTAAGATCTCATAATTTATTATTAGTTAATGTTTGATTTGTTATATACATGACCGGTAACTTAAATTTTTTTCTTGGGCAAAAAGGGGTATGAGTAGGAAAAAATACTTAGTGTAAACCTGTAGTCTCTAAAGTCCTTTGATTAAACAGCCCCTCCAGTTAATAAAAGGCAACTTTGGAGTTGAGATGTAGCATCACAGCATAGTGCTTATCGGGTATACATAAAGCCCAGCTAGGCTCAATGCCTAGCACTGAAGGCATGCTTCTTTGACTCTTGTATGTCTTATAACAGATTGCTAATAATTACACAAATAATATAACCATTATACTCTTTGGACATGTACATGAATCTATATACATATATATAAGATGAAACAGCATGTTAAATGCCTTGGGTAGTGTCCTACTTAGGGTTACTATTTCTCTGATGAAACAGGAGAACCAAAAGCAAGTTGGGAGGAAAGGCTTTATTTGGCTCACACTTCTGTGTCACTGTTCATCACCGAAGGAAGTCAGGTCAGGAACTCAAATAGGACAGGAACCTAGAGGCAAGAACTGTTGTAGAGGCCATGGAGGGATGCTGCTTACTGGCTTGCTCCATGTGACTTCCTCACCTGCATTCTCACAGAAACTAGGACCACCAGCCCACAGATGGAACTACCCATAATGGGCAGGACCCTTGCCCATCAATCACTAATCAACGCCTCATTGACTTGCTTGTATTCAGATCTTTGGGAGGCATTTTTTAAATTGAGGTTCACCCCTCTCAGATGACTTAATCGTGTTTCAAGTTGACGTAAAACTAGCCAGCAAAGGTAGTGTCCTCTTCCCTCCCTCCATTCCTTCTTCCTTCCTTTGCTCTGAATCAAACTTAGGGCCTCAGCACACTATGCTCCATGCACTACCATCCAGCTCCATGCCCCTGGCCTGGGAATCTTAGCATCTTTCTATATTTTTATAACATAATCCTAAAATAATATTTTCTTCCATATCCAATGGATTGACTTGTATGCCTTACCTCTAATCCCACTGATCTAGACTCTGAGATTTAGAATCTTTTGACAAAAGAGATGCTTTTGTAAACTGCATTTAAAGGACATCTTCCTGATACCCTGAAGATGAATTTTTCATGCTTGCATAGGTGGCAAAGAATAAAAGGATGGCGACAGAGACATAGATTGGTGACACAGGAAGTGATCTCACGAAACTGAATGCAGAAGAGGGAAGTTGTGTGAGGAGGCCATGACTGGGAAAACGGGGAAGAGAGATGGAGAGAGAGAAAAGCTAAATCAAGAGTGAGGGAAGTCTAGAGGGGTACAGGAAGAAATTAGGGACTAGGCAGAAAGAGCAAGGACAAAATTGGGGGTAAATAACTGGCAAGGAGCAAAGAAGGCAGATTCTAGGATGACAGGCTATGTCACAGATTGAGGTACAAGATACTCACTTCCAGTTTCATAGCCAGTATCTCTGTCATATGGATTAGCAGAGTCGGTGAAAGGAAAACTGGGCAGTCTCAAAGGACAGATGACTGTGCATACAACTCCTCAGGTGTGTAGGGTGACCTCAGTCCTGCTCATCAGATGTGGAAATGTGTTTAGACACTGCAAGGAAAGTGAACCTTGCTGAACCAGGAGTGAATTTCAAAGCTAAAACTGTAAGCAGAATGATTCCCAAGCAAGGCAGGAAAGAATGTTCTGGTAAATAGCCATCCCTGTGACTATCTTCAAATGACCTACTACAGTGTTAGGAGCTTTTGGTAGCAGCAGGAAAGAAACTATGGCTGCGGGGGCTGCAGCCTAGTTCAGAGATAGGGTGCTTGCCTTGCATATGTGGGGCCTTGGATTTGAACTCTAGTACCTCATAAGAAAAAAAAAAAACACCACTAAGTGATTGAAGACAGAGGAAGCTTCCTAAAGCCACCCCAAAATCACGACTGTCAAGTGTTGCTCTTTATATCTCAATAGAAAGCACAAGAAGTCACTCTGGGGAAAACAGAATTTCAGAGCACAGTAACAGAGTGTCTAAGTTACATCATGGGAGGTGGTAGATTCTTGGAGATCACACAATGCACTGCTTTTATTTTCCTTTGAGGTATACTGAATCCCTCCAAGGAGAAAACAGTAGTTGGCAAAGCTCAGGCATAACACTTAGGACTCTGGAGAGCCAAAGAAGTCCTCCTGTCTTTACAGCCATGTATTCATTTTCCCCTCCAGCTACGTGGCTTCTTTCTAATAGGAACCACTCTTCCAGCAAGGAAAATAAACTCCATGTATGTTCCAATATGATCAAAAAATGATTAAGATCATCTGTGAACATATTAGCTATGATTTCACCTTGAGCCTGAGCACAGACACTAACTTTTAAGATTACCATCAATTACCCCTGGACCTAAATAACCTTTTAAGATTATTATCAGTTACTCCTGGACCTAAATAACCATCCATAATTACCAAAGGACCTTTCCTATCACCCTTCCCCACTGCCACCCAGCAGCTACTTCCCTGCTCAGACTCAGCCTCCCTTATTCCCCATCAGGGGGAAGAAACAGGTGAAGATCAAGTCCATCATTTCTGTGAAAGATTAAAAGGCTTTAAGGACAAAGTTGGTGGTAAGGAGAAGGAAATAAGTGTCCAAAAGTTATGAATTATTTAAGAATGCCCTTATCTTGGTGGAGCAGACTGATGGCAGAAAAAAATGATTTTTTTTGGCCAAATCTCTTGTAAGTAAAAAATAAGAAGTGATCAGGCAAAAGAAGAGTCAAAGTAAAAATCTCAGAGGAGTTAGAGAAACCCGGATCCCAAAGCAAACAATAAGAGCCAGAAGGTGGAACCTTGACTACCAAATGGGATCCAATGAACATGAGGAAGTGCCTGGCCTGGATTCTCCTTTTTTACTGTTGCTGTGTCCTTTGTGAGTAGGAGACTTACTCGGCTTTATAATGGTCTCATATCTAACCCCGGACACGTCAAGAAGGACTGGAACTACACATGGTCATTTGGCCAGTCCTTTATGAAACAGTTTATTATGCTTACCAGCCATGCAAGGTATAAGACAGTGTCTGTCCTTCAGTTGTTCATAACACTGGCCAGTGCTAACAAGCGATTAGTTTGCTGTAATTCAACATAAAGTAAAGATGATGGAGTAGATAACATCAGCCTTATGTCTCATGGAATGTTGATGCTTGTCTTTAGTTTTAAAGGATGAATTAACAGAAGCAAGTTAGCAGAGAACAAGTACAGCCAATGAAGGGATAGCAGCCTCAGAGTAGCATTATCAAAACACATACCTGGTTCTGAGAAATATGTTATATATGTATAAATATATATTTTACGTATGTATACTTAAAATTTTGTCTGTTTCATTTGTGAAGGGACAAATGTTGTGTAGTGATGAGAGGAAATGCTGGGGAGGGACTTAAAGGCCAGGTCTTGGAGGATTTTGAACATTTAGTAATGAAAGTTTTTATTGGGAATCTATAGGGGTGGCTACTGAAAGATTTTAAGCAACAGTTTCCTAATGATGTGTGTGTTTTGGAAAAATTAGGGAAGCACAATGATTAGGATAGAGTGAGGTAAAGGGCTGGGAGAACAAGCTACACTCAATGACAGTAATTCAGGCAAGAATCAACACAAACCGAGGTCAGATAAGCTAGCAGAGAGAAAACTGAGTGGTTAGCAGATGGATTAAGGTAGCTAAATTGACAACAGGTTGAAGGGGTTGGTGGGGAAAGGAAACACAGGGACAGTTGTTAGCTTTCTAGTGTAAGCAATTGTTTGATGTGCCATTTGCAGAGACTGCTTGGATTCCCCTAGGTAAAGGTCATTTGTCCATTTCATGATTTGGGAAGCCATGTCCTACACACTTTGAGAGTTTATGACGCCTCAGTTTCCTGAGAAATTGATCTCAAGTGACCCAAATTCTTGTTGTTGATCTCCATCCTGCTGCTGCTCCCCACATCCAAAATATATTTACCCGAAAGTCCAGAACCCAGATGCACTGTCCTCTAGTGGGTCGGTTTATTCTCCTACGAAAAGTTGGTATTCCTTGTATAGGTTGACTTGTGCCATGGCTACGGACATGACTCTCCATTTTTCTTGTGAAGTAACCAGTTACTGTGTACATCTTTCCTTCCTTCCTCTGTCCCCCATATACTCCTGCATTATCCTCTTAGATTCCCTGTTGCTCTAATCTCATCATCTTGTTGGATCATATGTTAATGATCCTGTAGATACAGTGGATAGTGAGGAGTTTACCATGTCATACATAGACAGCAGAAGGCTGTGAAAACAGGTAAAACTCTGAAATAATATTAAAAACAAAACAAACAACAACAAAACAAAGATCCTCCTCACACCCCAAATTTCAGACAGACACACACTATCAGGCACTAATACACAGGCAATTTTCCAATCCTGTAAAGGAAAAATGAAAGGGGTGGATGTCACTCTAAAATGCTTTGGTTAATCAAATCACAGGAAAACAAAATAAAAATAAAATCAAGAGAATAACTGAAAAGAATGGTTCCTCTGGATAACAAACTTACACCCAAGAAAGAAATTTGAAAGTCAAATATTAAATTTAAGTGTCTAGTTTTGTTTTAAGGCAATAACTTTTATTTAGCACAGGGAGATATGCCATTTTTTAAAAACTGTCCTTTCTTTAGTAGGCTAAGATTTCAGTAATAGGAGCTAAGCAAGTCATGTAGCACAGTCTCTATGAAAAAAAGCACAGTGGGGCATTAGAAAGTACAACACAATTCCTCCATATTTGGCTAGAGCTTTTACCAGGCATGGCATAATTTGGAGACATCAGTCAAAGATAGCTACAGCCAACAAGGGTTGGATTGCTGTTTGTAGGCATGTTAGGTGTTGTGGAAATATCCCAGTCAGTTCAAGAGGCCTTTGGCAAAGGAAAAGTACATACTGCCCAGCAAGTTATGTAGTTGATGTCTCTTCAAGGCAGGAGGCGGCCTGCCAGGGGCTGCAGCGTTGCTCAGAAGTGACCCAATCTCCTGCTTCCTCCCAGCTGGAGAAGAACAGCTTGGGATCCAAATGGGGCCGTCTGCTCAGCTAAGGAAAACAGTCTCAAATCTTTCTGACATCTGCACAAAAAGCGGACCAAGAGGTTGTCCCACATGGTTAATAGTGCTGAGGCCAGATTAAACAACTCTGCTTGTTCCTGAGAATTTAGGAGAGCTGGGAGGGTGACAAAACAGGACACAGAGGTTTTGCGGCATTAAGCACTTATGTTCCCAGCTTGTCCTAAGAGCAGGGGCCTTACCTGTTTGTAAAAATACAACATTCTTTCTCTTTCCTCATAAATCACAGATTGGTGCATTGCAATAACCCTGGCAAATAGGCTCAGATATCTCAGACTTGACAAACAGACATTAAGAACACAAGAAACTGTGGAGCCTAAGTCTTCTTAATACCAAAATGCAGCCGTGCACAGTGATAGCTCATTTTCCTCTGCCCCTGCCCAGCAAGCACTCACATTTGCAAAGAAGTTAGACTTGGGCTCCAAATGTTGGGAACCCAAATGAGGGTTCCTCAGAGAATCTTGATAAAATCAAACCTCAGTCTGGGGGTTAAAGAGTGAGGTAGCTCCAGGCATGTGTGCCTGGTGGAGGACCAACCTCTGGAGGACCAGCCTCTGGAGGACCAGCCTCTGGAGGACCAGATTCAGTCACTGTTAAATGATTCCAAAGCATAAGTGGTCGAGGGTTCCTCAGTTCCCTGATGCTTGAGTCTTATCACCCTGTCCCAGTCACAAGTCATCAGGAAACACTGTTTTCTGTCAAACTTCACATCTTCTCTGCTTCCACATGGGCCATTTTGATTTACCATGTCCTTGCAGTGATAAGATCCAACACCTTAAAGGATATGTGCAGGAAATGCCCAGAAGACACAGACTTGCAGTGAATATGTGGACATGTGCTGAGATTCACATGTTATCAGTGAATGAGGATACATTTTACTTGTTGTAGTAGCAAAACTGTGGCAACACAAACATTCACATACCAAGAGAATGAAGATATGAATCCAAAGATACGCTGTGGGGTAATTTTCCAGTAGTTTTAAAAGTTAGGACGGATACATAATAATTCTGATCTTTAGTATCTATGTAGCTATCTGCACAAGAAACTTTAAGTATTTTCAAGACAGCTTTGCCTTTATGAAGTGGCAAAAATACAGAACAACCTAAAATTACTAGCAAAATGGACAGTCATTCAACTAGAGGTCGAAGCAAAACCCTTAAGGATTAACACTCAAAGACACACACACATATACATACATACACACTCAAAACCAACCAACCAACAACAACAAAAATTGAAAATAAACACCCTCTCCCCAAAACATTTCAATTCTATTTGGGAAATAAATTTTTTTAAAAATGAAGAGTGAATGTATATATGTGTGCATACACATTACTGATTACACGTAGAAAAGAGTCACAAAGGCATAGTGGTCCTGAGAGAGCCTCAAGGGGACCTTTGCTTTGTACTCCTGGCACATTGATGAAAAGTGAATTGGGGCCAGCGAGATCGCTCGGCTGCTAAAGGTGATTTCTGCCGAGATTGACAACTAGAATTCCACCCTGAAACACAAATAGTACAAAGAGAGAAACAACATGGTACAAAGAGAGAAAAAAAAAAAGAGAGTTCCACCCCCAAGGCTCAAATGGTCCAGAGACTTGTTATCCTCTGACCTCCACATGCATAAAGTGCCCTCCAACAAAATAAATCAATGTAAAAAAAATCCTTTTAAAAGAACACACTGGCCTTGGTGGCTACAATAAACACAGCTTCACCAGAAGGTAGGAGTAGGTAAGCGAATGAAACAAACAGGTAAGAAATTAAAAGACCCACACAATAGCCAGGAATCTGTCATCAATTTACTGTGCGAAGCCAGGAAGTCATTGTCCCTCTAAATTGGTACAGTCAGTGGACAAGATGAACAGCTCCCTAAAAATGCCTTCCTTTTCTGATAGCTTATGATTTTCTAAGTTCATGTCTTTAATGGGCATGATCCTTTCTGATGAAGAGAGGGCTTTTATTCTTTTCCCTCAGACTCTGGCATAGTTTGACATTTCACTTTACTGCAAATGGAAGATAATGAAAGAGAAGGTGGAACGGTCACCATGTTCCCTCTGCCTATGTGTTTGAAGGTTTGCTTGACCCACTTATGCTACTACCTTCCTCTGACAGTGTAAGCTCTTTCTTTGGCTTATTTGACTTTGATGAGAATGCAAGCATAACATAATTTTAGAAGTTAGAAGATCTAAACTTATGGCACGGTGGCCATAAGTTCTGGGGGGAATCTACCTATAATTTTAGTAGAGTGGATGGCCTTGAATACATTTTCTACATTATACTAAAGACACAGGTTTATTTAGTGAAAATAAATGGTGGCTAAGTATACATAGGCACTGACGGAAATGTGCTTATTGTGATTTACATGGCACTCTGTATGGATGCGTAAAATGCATTTTAAAACATATCCTTTATTTTAATAGAGTATCAGCAAACCATTTTTATAGTTGCCTGCATTTCTGGACTTTACAGCTTCCCCACCCTCTTGCTTCTACCCCCAATAAGCCAGTGATTTGGGAGAAGCTGCACCCCAATCTGTAGATAAAAACGGGATCACCTGTCCCCTAGAGTGGCAGAGAGAAACTAAGTGGATATAAATGAGCTATGAAATTCCCCACGTATCTACAAACATTATCATAATCTGGTTCTGCACAATCTAACTAGCTCTTGGAAACACTCCAATGACACTGTGGGGGAGCCTTGGCATTAAGTCAGTGCAGGAAACTGCTTCATGGTCCCTCAGAGATTTGACCAGTCTCTTTCTGCTTATTAGTAGTGAACAAGGTTCCTGCCAGCTTGTTCTCATCACTTTGCTTGTGCTATGAGGTCATACGAGTAAATTCTACACTATTTAATTTTAAAGGAAACATATAAAACAGATAACATCCTCTGTGACTATTTGTCTTTCAACAACACAATAAGCAACTTACTCTTGCTCCTTTCTCAGGGGAGCATGTACAGCCTCCACTGCAATCTTGGCTCCCACATGGATTTCCATAGGACATCTTCTGTCCCTATTTAAAAAAGAGAAAACAATAGTAGATCATGTGAACCAGGGAAAAACATCACCCCAGGGAATCTAACCTTTAGTCACATTTCTCTTCACCAAGTAATAGACTAATGATTTCATCCAATGATGTCATTTGAAGGAAAGACTCATCTTATGTTAGTATGATGGCTATTCTAGGTTGTCAGCTTGACTGTATCTGGAATGAACTATAATCTAGCAATGGAGGGCACATACCTGTGATCTGGATCTTAAGGCAAGAAGACAACATGCCTTTAACCCAGATCTTGAGGCAAGAGGCACACCTTTAATCTGGGCCACACTTTCTTCTAGAAGCCTAGATAAAGGCAATGGAAGAAAGAAGGATTTGCTTTTCTTTGCCTGCTTGCCTTGGCCTTGTTAGAACATCCAGAAGACCAGCTGAGACATCATGGGACT
Organism: Microtus oregoni; assembly: GCF_018167655.1. NCBI lineage: Eukaryota > Metazoa > Chordata > Mammalia > Rodentia > Cricetidae > Microtus > Microtus oregoni. The sequence continues at coordinate 110,894 of NW_024543229.1, forward strand.
GAGCAGATACTAAATCTTGGACTTGCCATTCACAACCGTTGTTGGACTCTTTGGACTGCAGCCTGTAATTTCATTCCAATAAATCTATCTATCTATCTATCTATCTATCTATCTATCTATCTATCTATCTATCTATCTATCTATCTATCTATCTATCTACCTACCTACCTATCTATCATGTAATGTGTATATGTGTGTGTATACACACATATATATGTGGAGAGAGAGAGAGAGAGAGAGAGAGAGAGAGAGAGAGAGAGAGAGAGAGAGATTAATTCCATACATTCTTTGACTATAGAGAACGCTGACTAGCATCCTTATAGGTAAAGTCTATACTTCATCAAATAGCCAATTTGGTAGCTGGTTAAGAAATGATGATACAGACACTACCTCATTAGTAAAAATTTCAGTCACAGAATACAAGAGAATATGTGTTATGTGGGGCTCGTGTGGAAGAAGTTGTCCAGAGATTTATGGATTTGTACTTATTGGCAAAGCAATAGCTGTAGATAATTACCCAGGGAGAACATGCTAGAAAAATAGTAGGAGATGAAAATAGTCACCCTGAACCCTGCTCCCATCTCCTCAGGGTCTATTTTCAGCAGATCATTCAACCTTATAAGTGTCTCTCCTGTACCTCATGAGTCATATTCAAATTGCTCAAGGACCATCCCACAGCATCCTGGGCACTCTTGAACTTCATTGTCCCCTCTACTCTGCTTGATGGCGTTGATGATGATGATAACAATGATGACTAATTGAAGTTCTACAAGACCCTCAAATAACCTGATATGTGCTCATGTTGTCTAAACTTTTTTCAGTCTCTCTATGGCTGATGCAGCTCTAAGCACATGCACAGGCATTCTCTATATTCTAAAAACTCAGCATGTAAATTGGATCTCTGTGGACTAGAGTGAGTCCCGGGGTACTCGATTAGTCGCTACAGAATGGGTTGCTATAAAGTGGTTTCCCCTGGCATTTTGGCACTTTCTTCAAGTCAGCTCAGTACCTTCCCTCATGCCACACTATCAGACGGCATGGAGTCCTCTCCAAACACAGCTTCGTGATCTTCAACTTCCCTGCCAACAGAACCACAGCTTCTCAAACTATAGACTGTGACCTCATCTGGGGTCATGTGACAGAGCATATGAGTGGTCACAAAACGTTTCGAAACAATACAATGTTTTTCAACATGCAGCCACTAAAAACAAATTCAGAACCAAACATGCAACGAGTCCGAGGCATTTCTGGCAGCATTCACCTGTGTTGTGCTAGTGGCTTCACTGCATGTGAACACACAGTATAAATATGTTGCTCTTTGCATGCCTCCACACTGCCTGAGAACCCTCTGCACACATTCAAAACTACTACACATGACGAACTGCAATATTTTCATAGAACATGAAAAGTTTCCCGCTTTTATAGACATAATGACTTAATTACAGGAAACAATGACTTTCAGTAGTTCCCGGCCATCATTACTCAGCATGTATCAGATCAGTATGACTTTGGATTTCATCATGTTAGAATGTTTGATTTTTAAAATTTCTCATTTAAGTTGTTGACTTAAGTTTATAAATAACCATTAAATGAATTTTGACTTGGTATTAAGGCACACACTCCAACAATTTCTGAACTGGTCCTAAATATGTGTCTGCTATTTATTTGTCCTACACATTTATGCAGTGTAGTGTTCTCAGCATTAACAATTATAATACCAAAAAGTTGATCAACTCTGAAAATCCTTGAAGATGCTGTATATCCTGCATTACAGAATACTCTATAGAATATTTGTAAAACAAACATAAGTAGTATACCTCTTTCTCTAGCATGCAAATTTGCTTTCATCTTAAAAACCATCGTACCAAAGAATTACTTGAAAATAAAATTTTAGTGATTTGATTTGCCACAGGATCAGTGTCACTTCCTGGAATGTTCTTCTCCAGATGGTTTTTCTTTATTTCTGGCTTCTTTTCATAAGCGAGGTCTCAGTTTGTCTGTTCTCACTCCTGAGAACTCACCTTCAGGTGGTCCCTAGTTACTTCCTTTGTTACATGTGTAGCTTCACACACTATCTTCCCCCACTAGAACACAAAATCTGTTTCATCAAGGATGTCATCTGTCTTGGACAACGTAGTAACCTCGATGCCTAAAACAATAGATGACGTTCAAGTAATGGTTGATGACTACCGGATGAAACCATGACATGAATCAAGACTGTCCTCAAAGTATTTTAACATGTGGGCCGTAGTGTTTTTTAAGTCCTTTTTTTTTTTTTTTACTAGAGCCTCAATTCAAGGACTCATAATGGAGGAAAACTTTCATCCTGACCTTACCACCCTGGAAAAACAGCTAAACTTGAATTCCAGCTAATATATGCAACACAAACTGTATCTTAGAGTGGATTTAGTATCATTTGACGTTTTGTTGTTGTTGTTATTAAATAATGGTCACTTTTTCCACAACAAGAAAGGCATATTTATGAGCTGGTCTCACACTTCCCTCCCTCTGTGTAAATGCGTGCCTTTCCCTTATTCTCAGAGAGCACAGTGAATTTTTCAGATGGTCTCTTATCTCTTTAAACATTCCCACAATACTTTATCGCCAAAACACCTCCATAATAAGGTAGTGATGGCAGAGCTATGACAAAATATTACTATTTTAGATTCCAAACACCTTCCCAACATGAGATACTTTATCTCTCTTCTATGCTTTTGACATGCTAAGTGGTACCTTACAATTTCCAGTTGGCCCTCCACCTTACAGTATACACACGGGCAAGTTTTTCATGAGAGCAAGATCAAAGGATACTTTGAGAGGAGGCAGCTTGGAGCTGGTAGAGACCAAGAAGAAAATAAAAATAAAACTAAGAGATCAACTCATTTCTATTACATGTATTTATTATATTCCTTCGTAATCCTTAAAAGGAAGTGATAGGTTTGATATACCAATTTTAGATTTCACACTGGATGTCATATTGCTTCATATTGAACATTCTTCTTTTTAGGATAATGATTATTTAGTATTTCCGTGCCCAAACATTCATGCATTCTAAATCACTCTTTAGGGAATGTTTATAACTCATGGAAAGAGAGAACAGCCATACATGCTATTAAATGGAGAAAGCTACACCTTTCAACTGAGAGTACTCAACAGGTTTATTTTGGAACTAGGTTCCATTTCCATATGGCATCTGTTTGGTCTCCCATAAAAATTATCATATCAGACTGGGGTTGGGGGTAAGCAACAGTGAAAAAATAGTCTATAATACATTAAGAGCTTCTATATTTCTACTATAGGAATCATGGAGCTCAATAAGATAGGAGAATAAAATACCAATGATAGTAGCTAAGCAAAAATATAAGGAGCAGAAACTAAGGTTTCCTAGGAATTTTCCAGAATAAGCGGACAGACAGGGAGGCATCACTGTTCTCTGTCACTGGAGAAAGTAACCAGAGAAGCCTCATTAGTCATGAGGCAATGGATGTGAACCTGTAATGTCAGCCCTGTCAGTATCCACAGAGGTCTTCAATTACAGTGAGGTGGGCAGAGTTAAAGCACCCTTAGAAAGCCTATCCTCTATCCTAACTTGTATAGGGCCACTCAAATCTCGGTTTTCTTAGTAATCCTTTCTACCATTGAGTGCTCTCAACTTCCACTGAAAAATCCAATTTTCCATTTACACCTACAGAAAATTAAAACTATGAAGACTTTGGGAGATAGTCTAGGGCAGTGTTTCTCTAAAACTCTACCAGACCACCATCATAACTCCTATTTCAAGTATTTATTCTTTCCCTTTGTAGTCCTGAAAAGAAAACAATAAGAATAAGTTATTATAAGAATGCAAAAAGTCTGATCTGGTGGTGCAGGACTACAATGCCAACTACTCAGGTAGCTGAGGAAGGAAGATCACAAGGTCAAGGATAGTCTGAGCAACTTAGTGAGATCTTGCCACAAAATTAAAAAAAAGTGAAAAATGGCTTAGAGATATAGCTTAATGGTAGAGTGTTTGTCTAGTGCATGCAAGGCAGTGGGCATAATGCCCAGGGAAAAAAGTAAAACTTTATTGATATCTTGAAATCCATATATTATGGACTAATGCATGGGTCATTTAAAATAAAACAATATGTATTTTTGATATTTAAAATGCATCCCTAGCTATAATGGAAAGTACAATGAAGTGGTCAGAGACTAAGCTGTATATAGAATCAACACAAACATGACATCGTGCTGAACTGGTGATGCTTGAGTATTGGTTACTCAAATTTTAAGACTTTAGTTGTGATTGGTGCAGTGAGTCGCTGAAGCAGTAAAGAGCTCATGATAATACTCTGAAAAAATATAACGTTGTCCCTTTTTAATTTGCTAGCTTTATCTAGGAACACTAATGCCATTAAAAAATCATTTCAATATATAAAATGTACCTATGTAATGGACTCTGATTATTACAACCCATTTTCACTTGCATGAATGTAGGTCATAATTCATCATAGTATACAGGGCCCCAAACTATTATTAAGTTCCACTTTTGCTAGCATTTAGATAAGCAAATATGGTCCACCCTTTCCAAACACTTTGCAAGTGCAGAATCCTTGTGTAAGAGGCTCTAATGAAATTATTTTGACCTGGGACATAATGGGAAGGACCATGTGCTAACACTTGTGATCTTAATGCCATTCCCATTCCACTACTACACATGCCATGGCCATAATCACACTTCACATCTTCCCTAGCCACTTCAACATCAGTGAAAAGCTACAGCACTCAAGGTTCCGGTCATTGAGCAAGCATCACATGTTGCTGTGGGACAATCTTATCAAAGGTCCTTAGATTGTGAAGTACAACTTGTTTCTTTAGCCAGATGATGTGGGATACCCCTCTGTATGCTGACTATTTCTGGGAACTATACTAATAGATCAAAGCATTAGGAAGGTTGAGAACCACTGCTCTAGTAAAGCAATTAATGTGAGCTATTTGTTGGATGATATACACCATGCGAGAGAATAAGAAATAGGAAGTATCATGGTCAGAATGCTGCTCTGTTGGGAAAATCAGAGGATATCTTGCTTATGAGGTGACTTATGAGCAGAAAATACTGCTTCTTAAAGTCTTTGGACCAGCATCAATCAACTCTGGGAGTTTCCAGGAAATGAACAGTTTTGTTTCCTTTTGAATTTATAAACGTTGTGAGAAAACCAAATCTCTTGATTTCTTCCACTACCAGCTTACGAAACCTGAGATGCTACAATTCTTTATTACGTTCTTACCTATCATTTGAGATGTTGAGGTTTTGGAGATGAAAGCCTTGGTTGTTTTAATAACAAAAATCAGTTTAAATCCTCTATGTCTCGATGCCTGGCATTATTTTTCAGGTCTTCCTGAAAGTTTAACATAACACCCATAGTAAAATGGCGGACATATATAAGATGCTCAAAATGTTAGATGGGATGAACTTTAGAGTAACAAGTATAGTACAGGAGATACTTAAGAGGGGCTCACTCAATGATCAGTTCTCTCTAAATGTGAGGAAATGCAGGCTCAGCTATTATATGACTTCCCAACACAGAGAGTCAAATACAAGTTGTGATAAGAAACCAGGTATTTCTGTCTCTAGTCCCTCTTTTTCCTCTTGGATTTATTGCAACTAGCTTTAAGATTATTCTGAAAATGAGCAGCCAGGGAGAACAAGGGAAAGAAAGAGATACATCTTTTTATGCAGTTTTCAAGATTACGTTAATTACTTCACATTATTACCTTACCATTAGTGCATTTTCTTGCCAGCTATCATATTGAGTCCCATAACTAATTTTGAAACAAAAGAATTTCTATTTGACCATTTTCTAGATAAAATAAACAACAGCAACACCTATGAGTTTCAGAGCTGGTGACAAAGTGAAGACTTGAGACTAAGTTTTCTCTTTATAGTTCATAGCTAAGTGTGTAAATGAGGAAGATATTACAAGACAGTAAGATACTCATTTATAATATCCATTCTCATCCAGCAGTGGTGGCGCATGCCTTTAATCCCAGAACTCAGGAGGCAGAGGCAGGTGGATCTCTGTGACCTCCAGGTCACCCTGGTCTACAGAGCTAGTTCCAGGACAGTCTCCAAAGCTACAGAGAAACCCTGTATCAATCAAACAAAAAAAACAAGCAAAAAAAAAAAAAACAACAAAAAACCATTCTCTGCTTATGGGCCCAGGGTCCAGGATTCAAGAGAAGCTTCCTGGAGTGCACTGCACATATTCCTGGGCCCACATTCATCAATGTTAACAGTATGAACATCTGCAATGCACTAAGTTAAATAGTTCACGGCTTTTATCTCATAGAACTGTGGGACAGGCACTGTTACTATCATATTTCATAGAAGAGAAAACTGAAGACTGAGGAGTTAAATGGACACCTGCGGAAGGTCACAGGGTTTCAATCCCAAATTTGGTTCTAAATGCTTTTCCGCTAAATCAGATCCCCTTTAACAGCATCCCAATGTTCCTCAACATTGTACTAATAGCACAGAGAATCCAATACGACTTTGAACAGTTGTAAAGAATCTGCTCAATGAAATATAAACAAATATACATGCTAAACCACACTGAGTTCTATCCCAGATTTAATGTGTATTTCCCTTTGAAGAAAAGCTCCCCATGATATTATGAATGAAAGTCTGAAAAGAGAAGGAAGTGAGCTGTGGGAGCTGGCTCCTCACCAGATGGACTTGTCACCCACGTTTTATCTTAAAGAAGAAGCCGACACCAGACGCTGCTGAGGAGTTCTTAAAGGCACTTCTCTCTAACATCTGCTCAAGTGTATTCACTCCATACACAAACATAACCGACAGGGTCAGGACATCAGAGAGAAATGAACATTCTTGATTGCATAGGAAAAGCTTGACATATCCAAAATGAGTTAGGACTCAGAGGGATGTAGCATTGCTTGAAAAGAACTTTAAGTTGCCTAGCAAGTGCTCAATACACAATCTAAATGTTGACCATAATCTTTCAAACAGATGATACTTTCCCCTTTGCCAATATTGCCGAGCATCCATGAAAGACAATATTTTTTTAAGTCTAGATACTGGTCACAACTGAAGGATGCTCGAGTGTTAAGGTTGGAAGATGCCTGAGGAGACAGGTCCCATAGTCTGCAAATAATTAGAGTGGCTATATTTAGCAAATAAAAAATTAGAATGCCCTCACAGACTTCAAAAGAACAATACTCAACATCATATAGAAAAATGAAAACCCAGGATAGCCAAAACAATCCTGTACAATAAAGGGACTTCTGGAGGCATCACAACCCTGACTTCAAACTCTGAGTTACAGTAATGAAAACAGCCTGGTATTGGCATAAAAACAGACAGGAGGACCAATGGACTCAAATCGAAGAACCGGATATTAATCCACACACTTATGAGCACCTGACTTTTGACAAAGCAGCTAAAAATATAAAATAGAAAAAAGGAAAGCATATTCAACAAATGGTGCTGGCATAATTGGATATCAACATGTAGAAGAATGGAAATAGATCCATATCTTTCACCATGCACAAAACTCAAGTCCAAATGGATCAAAGACCTCAACATAAAGCCATACACACTGAACCTCATAGAAGAGAAAGTGGGAAGTACACTTGAACACATTGGCACAGGAGACCACTTCCTAAACATAATCTCAGTAGTGCAGACACTGAAAGCAACAATTATAAATTGGACCTCCTGAACTGAGAAGCTTCTGTAAAGCAAAGGACACGATCAACAACACAAAATAGCAGCCTACAGAATGGGAAAAGATCTTCACCAACCCTATATTGGACAGAGAGCTGATCCCCAAAATATACAAAGAACTCAAGAATCTTGGCATTAAAAGAAAAAAATTATCTAATAAAAATGGTGTACCGACCTAAACAGAGAACTCTCAAAAGACAAATCTCAAAGGGTTGAGACTGTGTTTTATGGAATAAATTTACATAAATGCTTAAAGATTAAGAACTGTGCTAATAGTATTGGAAAGAAAATCAAGATATTATGAAAGTTGAAAATTTAAGACATGAAGACATCAAAATTGTTCCTTCATTAAAAAAATGAATATTAGTGAGCTAGGGAGATAGATCAGTGTAACGGCGTAAACGAATGCAGACAGATTGTAAAAATGTATATACAGCTTTAATGGCGAAATAGACTTACAGAACCACTGTTCCTGCGGAGACCAGGAAAAGCAGAAGCAGTGGCTGGGAGCACACTTGCCAAATTTATAGGCAAACATTAGCCCGAGGCGAACACGCCCCCTTAGGGGCGGGACTTATCCCTACAGATCAGTATCAGTAAATTGTCTGTTGTATGAGCTTGAGGAACAAAGTTTTAATCCCCAGCACCAACATACAAGGTCAGGCAGGGCACCACATGCCTGTAATCCTAGGGAAGGTGCAGACAAACAGATCCTTGAAGCTGTTTCCAAAAATATGGTAGAGTACAACTGATGAAGACACTCAGTCAACTTCTGACCTCTGTGAGCATGTGCACTGACACACACACACACACACACACTGAAAACTATTGAGTGATGTGGGATTCCCCTCTGTATGCTGTGAATACCACTGGTTAATAAAAAAAAAACTGTCTTGGGCCTGTGCAGGGAATAGAGGTAGGTGGGGAAACCAGGCTGAATGCTGGGAGGAAGAAGGCAGAATCTGTGAGACGCCATATAGCCCCACTAGAGACAGATGCTGGAACCTTGCTGGTAAGCCACAGCCACGTAGCAATACACAGATTAATAGAAATGGGTTAAATTAAGATGTAAGAGTTAGCTAATAGGCCAAGCAGTGATTTAAATAATATAGTTTCAGGGTGATTATTTTGGGTCTAGACAGCTGGGAATGAATGAATGGCCTCCCTACAACAATTGAGTGCCCAGTTTGTTTCCGACACCTGACCTGAACATAGGTGCAGACTTGGTGCCCTGAGCTCAGGAATTTCTATTTGACACTCGAAAAGCAAATGATATTCTTTCAAGGATATGGGAATACCCAATCTGAGCATCTGGCCTCATTTATGGGACAGGAGACGTTTTATCTTAGATAGTGTGGTATGAAGTGTTAGGAGGTGCCAGCTAGGTCAATGGATGAGGCAAGACAAAACTCATTCCACGAAAGAGAACATTACATGCAATGCTCTTGGTTGACAGAGAGCACACCATGCAGTGAAGTAAGAGGTTAGAATAACTGAAACAAGAATGGCAAGTGGAGGACGACAAGAGTTCATCTTATATAGGAAAGCAAAGAAACATTGTATGCTTAATACACCACAGGGAAGAACTCAGTAATTTTCATAGGAGAGCAACATGGTCAGATTGAGTTTTTCTAAAAGGAAAAAAAAATAACATGTTTCTGGGAGTGGTATGTAGAGTAGAGAGGAAGAGGAAAAAATTAGGGGACTGCTACTGATATTCATGTGAGAGAGGGTGGCAAAGTAAGGGTTATATGGAGGTTGGTTAGAGAGAGGAAATGGACCTATGAAATATTGAAATAGAAAAGATGCAACTAGAAGCTGAACAGGGTTGAACCAAGATTTCCTCACATCAAGATCACTTCACTGCTTTGAAGACAAGCTTTAAGGCACATTTTCTGAATATGAAGGCATAATATTCAGCACTATAGGAAAAGATTGTTTTTTAAAATCATTTGAAAAGACATTTCCCTGAGGAACTATAATCCTAATAAAGGAGCTAATTATCATGAAAATAAGAATGTGAGGAGCATCTTTCTAAAGCTTAGGTGTGATTGTGTCTTTCTTCTCTTGAAAATATTTGATGAATACACATCCTTCAATGTTTGCAACTCAGGCATGTAATTTAAAGACCTTTGAAAGAGATTTGACTTCCTATTAGAGCCCTATTTCTGACCTCCTATGTTCTGGTCATAGGGGTCATTGGTAGTTTGATTGAGAAATGTACCCCATAAACTATGTAGTTTGAATATTTAGTTTCAAGTTGGTGGTGCTGTTTGAGGATGTTTAGGAGAGGTATCCTTGCTGGAGAAAGTACATCACTGGGAAGGGGATTTGAGAGTCTATATCCTTGTCCCAGCTTCTACTTGGCTCTTTGCTTTTATGATTAAAGATGTGATCTCTTATCTTCCTGCTCTATCTCTCTGCTGCCATTCCTCCCGCACCATTATGACTCTCCCTCTGAACTGTAAACTAAACAAACTCTTTCTTCTACAAATTACCTATCATTGCAATAGACAAGTCACAAAGCAAAAGCCCATTGACCAGCTATTAATTTTCCCACAGTACTTTTCATATTCCAACCACTGCGTGGGAAATCTTCATCATGTTCTCCCCTTTTCAGTCTCTGGTACTAGTTTTATTATAAGACTTTTACTGAGATATATCTCAAAAACAACATTTCTCAAATTCTTAAATGTCACCATCCTTCCTTTCCAACAGCTTTGAATGTTTAATTAAAACATTCATCACCCTCACTGATAGCCTACCTTTTGACTGCTTCAGAGGAACTGCGGCGAGTATTTTCCAATGAAAACATAGAAAATTATTTCAGGTGGCTATATTGAGTTGTTTCCTCAGCTGTGCAATGTGTGGAATGGCTGGGCATGCTCTTCTACACCCTGAGAGCTTATCTTGCTACTGCTAGACTTTATTTACATGGTAAATTTCATGTGCTTTAGTGGCTTGGCCCAGAACGTTACTGCTCATTTATTATATGATACCCTTAGGAAAACTTGTGGCAAGTTGCAAACAAAATCCTTTAGTGTTTCTAGATGGGAGCTTATGTTCGCACAGAAGACTTGCCTATTTCTCTGCAAGCTGAAAAATATCCTTCAGGAACAGAGAAGATTGGGATCCCAGAACAGACTGTCTCTTCTGTGATTAAGTCTAAATGGCCAAGGACACTGCCATTTCTGCCTTTTGTATCAGGAGAAAGGAATCTAATGAATGTCTAGTTGAGGGAGTCCAAGTGTGGTAGCAGTAGACAAACTAAGTTATTTCTGTGAAGATACTGAGTCATGATGGGATAATTTGTAAGTCCCGTAGGTGTTAAGAAAGCTAAATGAGCTACAGCTGGCTCAGAGATGGGGAAAAATGACACAGAAAAGGGACTCTGATGCAGAAAAACAGAATGACTAATAGGATAGCCACCCTCACCCTTATACAAATTAGTGCTAATGGAAATTACTTCAGTCATTATGGAAATAAGTATGGGATTTTAAAAAAATATAAGGTGGAACGACTACCATATACCACCTTCAAGTGTATATACATAAAACAAAGGAGTCCAGCATAAGTAAGGCACAATAGAGATAGATATACACCCACAGATAATATGAAACTATTCACAATAAGAAGTTAAGGAACCAGTCTAAATGCTCTCAGCAGGTAAGCGGATAAAGGAAATGTGGCATACATACAGAATGGAGAATTACAGTCATTGAAGAACGGAAGTGTGTCAGCTACAGGAAAATGAAACAAGATCATCATATTAGGCAAAAGGATCCTGACCAAGAAAGACAAAAAAGATGTCTTTCTCTCATACATAGGATTAAGGTTTTTAAGACCTAAAAGTCAAAGGGAAGATATTACAGTAAGGTAGAGGTGAATATGATCAAATATTACTATTTAATAGTTTATATAATTGATATACCACAATAATGATGGTGATGAAAACCAAATACATCCTTTATAAACTTGGGGGGATAAAAAAAATAAAAATAAAATCTCACATATGGGGTAATTTAAACAATCCTGAACAATAAAATAACTGTTGGAGGTCTCACCATTCCCTATTTCAAGTTGTACTACAGAGCTACAGTAATAAAAACAACAAGGAACTGGCATAAAACCAGACTCATTGATCAACAGAATCAAATTGAATACTCAGCTATAAATTCACATACCTATGGACAGCTGATATTTTTGATTAAGAAGCTAGAAATACATGCTGGAAAAAAACCAGCATCTTCAATGAATAGTGCTGTTCAAATTGGACGTCTGCGTATAGAAGAATACAAATAGAGCCATACTTACCACCATGCACAAAACAACTCCAAGAAGATCAAAGACCTCAACATAAAACCAGACACACTCAACCTGATAGAAAAGAAAGTGGAAGAACAGTCTTGAACACATTGACACAGGAGACAGCTTCCTTAACAGAAGAACACTGATAGCACGAAGATCAACAATTAATAACTGGGACCTCATGAAGCTGAAAAGCCCCTGTAAGGCAAAGAACACTGTCAACTGGACAAAGAGGGAGCCTACAGAATGGGAGAAAAAATTTTCCAACTCCACATCCAATAGAGGACTAATATCCAAAATATATGACGAACTAGATATCAAAAATCCAAATAAAACAGTAAAAATGGGATACAGATAAAAGCAAATAATTCTCAAAAGAGGATACTCAAATGGTTGAGAAACACTTAAAGAAATGTTCAACATCCCTACACATCAAAGAAATGCAAATCAAAGCTGCTTTGAGATTTTGTTTTACACCTGTCAAAATGGCTAAGATCAATAACATAAGTAACAGCTCATGTTGGTGAGGATGTGGAGTAAGGGGAACACTCCTCCTCTGCTGGTGGGAATGTAAACTTGTATAACCACTATGGAAATCAACATGGCAGTTCCTCATAAAGTTCAGAATCAATCTACTTCAAGACTGAGCTATATCACTCTTAGGCATATACCCAAAGGATGCTCCATCCTACCTACCACAAGGACATTTGCGCAACCATGTCCAATGAGGCTTTATTCATAGTAGCCAGAAAAAACTGGAAACAACCTAGATGTCCCTCAACCAAAGAATGGATAAAGGAAATGTGGCACATTTAACAGCTGTTAAAAATGGCATCATGAAATTTGTAGGCAAATGAATGGAACTAGAAAAACTCATCTTAAAGGTAACCCAGACCCAGAAAGATAAATGTGGTATGTATTTACTTAGAAGTATATATTAACTGTTAAGTAAATGATAACCAAGCTACAGTCCATAGACTCAGAAAAGTTAGGTAAAGAGGAAAAGTGGGGTTGGGGGTTACAAGGATATCTTTGGGGGGGAATCAAATGGATTTTACAGGTTGACTAGAGGTGGTTGGGGACAGACACGTGGATATCAGGTGGCAGTGGAGAGTGGGGGTGAGAGTGTGCAGGGAGACATGGTTTGAATTGGGGAGCAGGGGAGTTTGGTGTGGAAACCTAGTGTAGAGGAAACTTCTTGGAATCTATGAAGGCGATCCTAATGAGGACTCCTAGTAAGGGGTGATTGTAGTCTCAACTGGTCATCTCTTATTGCTACGCAAGACTTCCAGTGGTAGTTCTCAGGCACATTCAGTTCAGTTGGTTGCCAAGCAGGTCTCATGGAAATTCTCAAACAACCTACGCTGTTGCTAAGACAAAGGTGTTATTCTCTGCAAACTGACAGTGAGGATCTTTTGCCAACTCATGGAGAAGTTGAGCTGATGCCTACATGGAACCTTCACTCCTACATCCTATTCTCTTTGCTGTGGCAAGGTACTCTACAGGCTACCAAAAGAGAAACATGGGCACCAACAATGCCACAGACCCTTTTACCTAAAATGTCCTTCCTGAAAAGTATGCTGGGGCAAAGGTGGCACAGAACTTGTGGGAGTAAGCAACCAATGTCTGTTTAGACTTAAGGGCTACTCCACAAAAGGGAACCCATACCCAACATTGCTTGGGTAACCAAGAATGAGAGAATAGACATCTCAGAGACCTAGGATAAAACTAAACACTATTGGTCTAAAAGACTTAAAGTATCAATAAAATGATTCCTAATGTTATTCTACTATACTCTTAGATGCAGTCATCATTAGAGAGGCCTCCTCTGGCAGCAGATGGAAACAGTTGTAGAGACCCACAGTCAGACACCATAGGGTGAGAGAGTTAAAATGGGAGATTTCCATCAAATCCCTCCCCTCAGGCCTCAGGGAATCTTGCAGAAGAGGAGGTGGAGAGAGTTTAAGAGCCAGAGGGATGGAAGACAGCCAGGAGAACACAGCACTCTGAATCAACAGAGGAAAGAACATGAGAGCAGAGACTGAAGAAACAAGCACAAGGCCTCCATGGGTCTGCTCCAGGTCCTCTGTGTATATATTAGAATATTAGCTTAATGTTTTTATGGGCCTCTGGACTGTGTGAAGGAGTGAGTCTCTGACTCTTGCACCTGCTCTCAGAGCTCTTTTCCTCCTGTTGGGTTGCCATGTTTAACATCGGTTCTTGCTTCATTATATTATATTTTATTTAGTCATGTTTGGTTGTCACCTCTCAGAAGCCTGTTCTTTTCTAATGAGAGACAGAAATGAAGTGGATCTAGAAGGGAGGGGAGGTGGAAGGAACTTGGAGGAGTAGAAGGACGAGAAACTATAATCAAAATACATTGCGTGAGAAAAGAATCTATTTTCAACAAAAGGGGGATCTCACAAAGTACAAAACCAAGTCCATAGCAGATCAAGACCTCGGCTTTTATTTCCCAATAAGATGAAATTATTTCTACTTTATTTTATGGCTGAAATTTTTAGACAAAAATTCTTTCAGAAGTGTTTAGTTTTTTTTGCATCATGAACAAGGCAAATCAACTTGTCATGTATGCCTGGATTTCTAAATTTAGGAGAAACTACCCCAATCCCTTCTCATTTGCAGAAAATAGAAACTAGTCAAGTAGTCTACTTTGTTAGTGGAAACTGACTTTAAAAAGCACCTCTCTCTCTGTCTCTCTCTCACACACATGCACACACACACACACACACACACACACACACAGAGAGAGAGAGAGAGAGAGACAGACAGACAGACAGACAGACAGACAGAGACAGACCCCTTATCCCTGTATACACAACCATCACGTGTCTAAAACAAAGTCAAATTTCAGGTCAAATATTTTGGAATTATCCAAACTCAGAGAGTGGTCCAGTATTTCTATCTGTCATCACGTGCCAGTATTTTAAAACGTGTCTATTTTTCTTTCTATCTCTAGGCAAAGTGACACAAAAACTTGATTTTAACAAGCGTGTTTGTGGTAAAGCCTTAGTTACATCTTCTGCTATTTTTCCACAAAACATAAAATACCAAAGCTCACTTGTAAGAAAATAGATAATACGGAAAGTTTTTTACCTTTTAAGGAAATTGAATTGAGAGTTAAAAATATCCCCATAATGGAAACTTCTGGGCAATATGGCCACAGTGTTTGTTTTTATCAAGTATTCAGGAAAAATACCAGTCTTATATAAATTGTACCACAAACCTGTTTGTGGGGGGTAGTTTCAAGTATTACTACTATAGAGCAGTCATTTTTAGAACTAATTTATGTTTTATGCTAAATGCGGTGGCAAATGGTTTCAGTTTGGTGGGGCAGGAAGGGAACATGACTATATTTCCAATTTCAAAGCTCATTTTCATCATATCTGACTCTTTGGAGAGTAGCTGTTGTTTATGTTTGTCTCATCCAGTTTCCATTCCCATTTCTTCTGAGCATCTGTATCCTATGATGCTTGCCTGTGACATAGATGTAGCCATGCATGGCAATAGTTTTAAGATATGTAGGTTAAAAAGTTCTTAACACAATTTAGATTTCAAATTCCTATAAAAGTTATGAACATTTTGGACAAATGTAATTTATTTTGGGTATTGTAAGTTGGTTCAACAACTCAAAAATAACGAATATAATCAGTCATACTTATGATCAAAGAAAGAAAGGAAGAACTACATGTGACTGGTTTAAATCTAAGTAGGTGTTAAAAATGAATTTGAAAAAAAATTATTCTCTGTTCTTGGTTAAAAAAAAAGCCCAAAGCAAAGCAAAAAATAGATGGTACAGTTTTCAACCTTCTAAAATCTATCTACAAAACCAAACTACAGCTAAACAAACCAAATCTGCAACAACCAAACCAAACCAAACCAAACCAAACCAAAACGAACCAAAATAAAAAACCCAAATAAAATAATATTGCAATTAGCATCACACTCAAAGATGGAAGACTTTAATACTTTGCCCATTAAGATTGAGAAAAAGACAAACATCTCTGGATTTCTATCACATTTTCACTTTTATTCAACATGGTGCTGCTTCTAAGCAGTGCTATGAAGCATGCAGAGAAGATAGATTCAGATTTGAAGGGAAGAAGTACAAAAGTCCTTATGCACAGATAACATAAACTACAGAAAACACAGTATGAAATCTACAAAAGAGGCACCATGTATTTAACACAATTAAACATTTTACATGAAAATGGAAAGTGTCTAGCATAGTTAAACGCCTTTTTAAGGAAAAAGGTTTAAGTTACCGGAAAGCAATAGCAATGAAGATCTCTGTGCTAGTCAGTGTTTCATGGCTGTAATAAAACACCCAAGCAAAACAATGTAAAGGAGGCAAGATTTTTGGCTCACAGTTTTAGATAGTCACTTCATGGTCACTTTACTTCGTCACTGTATGCTTGTATTGAGGCAGAATATCAGAGAGTAAAGAGTGTCATAGACAAAGCCTCTCATTTCATGATGGAAGACAGAGAGAGAGAGAGAGAGAGAGAGAGAGAGAGAGAGAGAGAGAGAGAGAGAGAGAGACTTTATCTAACACTTTATCATTTTCCATCTCTGAATAATGTTATAACATTATGAATTCATCAATGCATGAAATCACAGGTGAGTTTATTAATATTGAGCTGTATAAGAACAATGAAACAATCAGTTGCATTTCTATGTGCTAGAGCACCCTCACGAGTAAGTCATTATGCAAAGCTCGTCAGCTGCACCCATGCTTTCAACACAAAACCTTTCATGTGATATGTCAGATTCAAACTATAGCAACACTGCCAGTTTAAAGACTGGCTTATATATCAGTGCAACAGAATAGAGTCTAGAAACATTTCTACATGTACAATGACAATCGATTTTTTATAAAGATTCAAAGGCAATTCAGAAGAGAAAAAAGAGAATTAGTGGAGGTAATGAATCAAATGGACTTAACAGACATCTATAGAACATTCCATCCAAATAGGAAAGAATATACCTTCTTCTCTGCAGCTCATGGAACCTTCTCGAAAATCGACCACATAGTCGGTAACAAAGCAAACATCCACAGTTACAAAAAAATATTAGTAACCACCTGTGTCTTATCAGATCACCATGGATTAAAGTTAGAATTCAACAATAATGCTACCCCCAGAAAGCATACAAAGTCATGGAAACTGAACAGTCAACTATTGAACCATAGCTGGATTAAGGAAGAAATAAAGAAAGAAATTAAAGTCTTCCTGGAATTCAATGAAAATAAAGAAACAACATACTCAAACTTATGGGACACTATGAAAGCAGTCCTAAGAGGAAAGTTCATAGCACTAAGTGCCCACTTAAAGAAAACAGAGAAAGCTCACATTGGAGACTTAACAGCCCACCTGAAAGCTCTAGAAAAAAAAGAAGCAGACTCACCTAGGAGGAGTAGAAGACTGGAAATAATCAAAATGAGGGCTGAAATCAACAAAATAGAAACACAGAAAATAATACAAAAAATCAATGAAACAAAAAGCTGGTTCCTGGAGAAAATCAACAAGATTGACAAACCACTATCCAAGCTAATCAAACGGCAGAGAGAGAATTTGCAAATTAATATGATCAGAAATGAAAAGGGGGACATAACCACAGACACAGAGGAAATTCAGAGAATCATTAGATCTTACTACAAAAGCCTATATGCCACAAAATTGGAAAATGTAAAGGAAATGGATACTTTTTTAGATAAATATCATATACCAAAGTTAAATCAGGACCTGGTGAACAATCTAAATAGACCTGTTAGTCGCGAAGAATTAGAAGAGGTTATCAAAAACCTCCCTACCAAAAAAAGCCCAGGACCAGATGGTTTCAATGCGGAATTCTACCAGATCTTCCAAGAAGATCTAATACCTATACTCCTTAATGTATTCCACAAGATAGAAACAGAAGGGTCATTACCAAACTCCTTTTATGAAGCCACAATTACTCTGATACCAAAACCACTCAAAGACTCAACCAGGAAAGAGAACTACAGGCCAATCTCACTCATGAATATCGACGCAAAAATCCTCAACAAAATACTGGCAAATCGAATCCAAGAACACATCCGAAAAATTATCCATTATGATCAAGTAGGCTTCATTCCTGAGATGCAGGGCTGGTTCAACATACGAAAATCTATCAATGTAATCCAGCATATAAATAAACTGAAAGAAAAAAACCATATGATCATTTCATTAGATGCTGAAAAAGCATTTGACAAAATTCAACATCCATTTATGTTAAAAGTCTTGGAGAGATTAGGGATACAAGGGTCATACCTAAATATAATAAAAGCTATATACAGCAAGCCGACAGCTAACATCAAATTAAACGGAGAGAAACTCAAAGCCATCCCACTTAACTCAGGAACACGACAAGGCTGTCCACTCTCCCCATACCTCTTCAATATAGTGCTTGAAGTTCTAGCAATAGCAATAAGACAACATAATGGAATCAAGGGGATTCGAATTGGAAAGGAAGAAGTTAAACTTTCGTTATTTGCAGATGATATGATAGTGTACATAAGCGACCCCAAAAACTCCACCAAAGAACTCCTACAGCTGATAAACAGCTTTAGTAATGTGGCAGGATACAAGATCAACTCCAAAAAATCAGTCGCCCTCTTATACACAAAGGATATGGAAGCAGAGAGGGAAATCAGAGAAGCTTCACCATTCACAATAGCCAAAAACAGCATAAAATATCTTGGGGTACATCTAACCAAGGAAGTGAAAGATATATTTGACAAGAACTTTAAGGCATTGAAGAAAGAAATTGAAGAGGATACCAAAAAATGGATGGACCTCCCTTGCTCTTGGATTGGTAGGATCAACATAGTAAAAATGGCAATTCTACCAAAGGCTATTTATAGATTCAATGCAATCCCCATCAAGATCCCATCAAAATTCTTCACAGATCTGGAGAGGACAATAATCAACTTTATATGGAAAAACAAAAAACCCAGGATAGCCAAAACAATCCTATACAATAAAGGATCTTCTGGAGGCATTACCATCCCTGACTTCAAACTCTATTACAGAGCTACAGTAATGAAAACAGTGTGGTACTGGCATAAAAACAGAGAAGTCGACCAATGGAATCGTATAGAAGACCCGGATTTTATCCCACAAACCTATGAACACCTGATTTTCGATAAAGGAGCTAAAAGTATAAAATGGAAGAAAGAAAGCATCTTCAACAAATGGTGCTGGCACAACTGGATGTCATCTTGTAGAAGAATGAAAATAGACCCTTATCTATCACCGTGCACAAAACTCAAGTCCAAATGGATTAAAGACCTCAATATCAGCCCGAACACACTGAACCTGATAGAAGAGAAAGTGGGAAGTACCCTACAGGAGCTGGGCACAGGAGATCGCTTCCTATGTATAACCCCAGAAGCACAGACATTAAGGGCAACATTGAATAATTGGGACCTACTTAAACTGAGAAGCTTCTGTAAAGCAAAGGACATAGTCAATAAGACACAAAGGCAACCTACTGATTGGGAGAAGATCTTCACCAACCCCACAACAGACAAAGGTCTGATCTCCAAAATATATAAGGAACTCAAGAAACTAGACTTTAAAATGCTAATTAACCCAATTAAAAAATGGGGCACTGAACTGAACAGAGAATTCTCAGCAGAGGAAGTTCAAATGGCCAAAAGACACTTAAAGTCGTGCTCAACTTCCTTAGCAATCAGGGAAATGCAAATCAAAACAACTTTGAGATATCATCTTACACCTGTCAGAATGGCTAAAGTCAAAAACACCAAGGATAACCTTTGCTGGAGAGGCTGTGGAGGAACGGGTACCCTCATCCATTGCTGGTGGGAATGCCATCTTGTGCAACCACTGTGGAAGTCAGTGTTTCGGTTTCTCAGGAAATTCGGGATCAACTTACCCCTGGACCCAGCAATACCACTCCTGGGAATATACCCAAGAGATGCTCTATCATATGACAAAAGCATTTGTTCAACTATGTTCATAGCTGTATTATTTGTAATAGCCAGAACCTGGAAACAACCTAGATGCCCTTCAATGGAAGAATGGATGAAGAAAGTATGGAATATATACACGCTAGAGTACTACGCTGCGGTAAAAAACAATGACTTCTCGAATTTTGCATGCAAATGGATGGAAATAGAAAACACTATCCTGAGTGAGGTGTCCCAGACCCAAAAAGATGAACATGGGATGTACTCGCTCATAATTGGTTTCTAGCCATAAATTAGCGCCACGGAGTCTACAATAGGTGAACCTAAAGAAGCTAAGTAAGAAGGTGAACCCAAGGAAAAACATATAGTTATCCTCTTGGCTAAGGGAAGTAGACCCAATTGCCGGGGAGAAAATTAGGATCTTGGGGGTGGGGTGGGATGGGGGTAAGGGGAGATGGGGAGAGAAAAGGTAGAAGGGAAGGAGGGGGGATTTGGGGAATCAGGAGAATTGGGATAAAGGAAAGGTGGATAGGGGAGCACGGAACCACAATTCTTAGTTAAGGGAACCACTTTAGGGTGAGCAAGAGATTTGACCCTAGAGGGGCTCCCAAGTGCCCAACATGAGGTTCCCAGTTAGTTCCTTGGGTAGCTGAGGATTGGGAACCTGAAATGACCCTATCCGAGAGCAATACTGACGAATATCTTGCATATCATCATAGAACCTTCATCTGGTGATGGATGGAGACAGAGACAGACCCACACTGGAGCACTGGACTGAGCTCCCAAGGTCCCAATGAGGAGCAGAAGGAGGGAGAACATGAGCAAAGAAGTCGGGACCACGAGGCGTGCACCCACCCACTGAGACAGTGGAGCTGATCTACTGGGAGCTCACCAAGGCCAGCTGGACTGTGACCGAAAAAGCATGGGATAAAACCGGACTCTCTGAACATGGCGAACAATGAGGGCTGATGAGACGCCAAGGACAATGGCACGGGGTTTTGATCCTACTTAATGTGCTGGCTTTGTGGAAGCCTAGCCAGTTTGGATGTTCACCTTCCTAGATATGGACGGAGGGGGGAGGACCTAGGACTTACCACAGGGCAGGGAACCTGGACTGCTCTGTGGACTGGAGAGGGAGGGGGAGAGGAGTGGGGGGAGGGGTAGAAGGGTGGGAGGAGGGGGAGAAGGGTGGGAGGAGGGGGAGGGAAATGGGAGGCTGGGAGGAGGTGGAAACTTGTTTTTTGTTTATGTTTTTTTTTTTCTTCTTTTCTTAATAAAAAAAATTATTTAAAAAAAAAAAAAAAAAAAGAAGACACATCTAAGGCCTTGGGCACTGTTATCTTCTAATTGAGTCAATAACATTTTCAATAACACTGTATCATTAACACCACCAACCATACTGTTAGTAATTCATACTGTTCAATGAATACTTTCATGCATAGCATATGCCTTTAAATAAAGTTTCTTAAATAAGAAAAATAATTCTTACAAACACTGAAGAGTTTGGAAACTCCTGCTCAAAAATAAAGTTGGGAATATAGGCTCACCTCACTCCTGTGTCTGAGTACAGCACAAAATAATGGCCCCAACAAAACTCGTCTCTCCTCAACATCAGTGCCTAGCACTGACCTCACACCATTCTCCTTAATCTTAGGATGAAGACTGGGACAGAGTCTTAAGTCTTTCTTCTCAGTGTCCACCTGTCTATAACCAGATGACAAGCTTTTGGAATAAAATTTTAAAAAAATTAAAAAAAAAAAAAAGAATGGTGGGAGAAAAGAGATGTTGGGAGAAATCTACAGGTTTAATGGCTCTATCCTTGAATTCATGTAGGTGCTAGCAAGTTTGAAACCCACAGAATAGTATGGAGGTCCAAGGCCATAGAGTTGAGGCTAGAATCCAAAGGTATTTTGTGTCATAATTTTATTTTTAAAATCCTTTGGATTGTGCCTGTCATATGTACAGGAGTGTGGGTGTATGTGCATCATGGCATACATGTTGGAATCAGGGGACAA
The DNA here is from genome assembly GCF_018167655.1 of Microtus oregoni. NCBI lineage: Eukaryota > Metazoa > Chordata > Mammalia > Rodentia > Cricetidae > Microtus > Microtus oregoni. The sequence continues at coordinate 132,909 of NW_024543229.1, forward strand.
CTTTTGAGAGTCTTCTCTCCTTCCACCTTACTGAGGCAGTGTCATTTTTGTTCCAGCTACTGGGATGCATACTCTAGGCTAAATGACCTGTGGGCTTCTAGACTATTCTCCTGTCTCTGCCTCCTATCTTGCCTTCAGACTACTAGATGACAGATGCCTGTCACTGCACCCTGTTTTTTAAACATGGGATCTGGGGGAATCAAAATCGGGTCAACATGGCAAGTCTTTTACATCCTGAGTATTCTCTCCAGTCCTCCAAACATATTTTGGAAGCGAAATTTCTTTTTCCTCAGGAAATCCTTCAGGCATTCAAATGATAGAATGTGGCCTACCCATATTTCCGAGCTTAGTTTTCTTCAATCAAAGTCTACCAGCTCAAGTGTTCATTCTTCTATAGAATTTCAACACAGTAACATCTAGACTGCTGCTCAAATGAACAGTGAACCAAAGTCTACCCGAGTGAACACATAAAACTACACACCACAGCGGTTAATGTCCATTAATGTGCTAGAACTGGAACCCTGTGGACTGCTTATGTTTGTGTGTCTCCTTATGAGTGGGCTCAAGGGTGAGTGAGAAAAAAAGGAAGGCCAAATGGAAGGATTAAGAAATAGGAGGAACTTATTTTTCAGATTTTCCTTAAACGTTTATTAATCTTTAAAACCAATGAACCATTGCATTATTCATCTGTCCAGAGGCAAGAAAGTAACATGACCTAGCATCCCTTGAATGGGTTTCTAGTCTCTGATTTATTATTGGCTGTCTGAGTAACTCTGGAAAACTGATTTTTCATTTCTTTCTTTCTGCTTAAGCAACAGCACAAAAGAAATCTCAGGAATTCTTTAAGACCAGTGTGGTCTAGAAAAGATCTTGGTTCAAATCCTGCTTCTGACTAGTTCTAAACAAGTTCCTGCAGCTCCAAAGTAGAAATAATACCTCAAAACACAACAGATTAAATGATCAGAGTTGAGTGCACAGAGTACCACAGATGTTAACAAGAAGAAAACATCTGTACAGATGGAAAGTTAATCCCTCTTAGAAAAACATAACTTCCAACAGAGACTCATCATAAGCAGGAAACTGAAAAGATCCATTTGAGAATCTTGTACTGCTTTTGTTATAGCAGAATTTCACTTCATTTGGGGAGAATATTTATGATCATTTGATATTCCTTCAGGTCTAGAAGAAATCCCTTGACTCTTTAATTCCCATGAGCCACTGATGGCTTTTGGTATGTGGGAAACAAGCTCAGTTTGAGCCATGGGAATTTCTGTAGCACCAGAGAGAGGGTGACCCTTTTGCTATGTGACTACCAGTAAGATATGGTAATCTTATTTAAGACTCACAAAACAATTAGCACAGATAGGCATTACTTGTCATGGTTTCATATTTGCGAGCGAGGAAACTGAGACTCAGAGAGTGGGTGAACTCAATTGTCCAGGAATATGCAGCTAATAATCCCTGAGGTGGAATTTACTTCTATGTCTGTTCAGAATATGTAGTGTTCACTAGTGGACTGCATTGTCTCTCCTTGAAGTGTGATTTCCTTTCTCTTTAATCACAACCACATGGGTATTTGAGATGTTTAAGGATTTTGTCATTGGAAAATGATTGTGTATGTGATATACACGTACACACATATAAGCAGATATACTCTCTGTGTCACACACAGTCGAATAATTTTTAAAAATTAAGCGGTTAACAAACCAGGATAGATAAATTTTTCTTGAAATTCAAATTACTTCCTGAGTTCTAGAATGGGGTGGGGCAAGGATAAATGGAAAAGTCACTAAGAGGGCTGTGGCTCTGCTTAACTGGGGTCCTTGTCTGTATATCATATTTTAGACGAGGCTTGCAAAATTAATTCCAGTAGTTGGCATGTAGTGTTTACAGTATGTCAGACAATTGTGTCTGTCTAGGCACTGCACCATAGAGTACCCCAAATCATCTTATGCAGCAAATGAGAAGGCTGAGAAGTCATATCATTTATTAAGGTCATGTAGCTAGGAAGTAACAAAGCCAGGATTCAACTCAAAACTCACAGCTCTTGTTTCACACCGAGTGGATTTCCAGAGAAACATGGCAGTTCTGCAGTAAACTGAACATAGAATGATTATGCCATCCAACAACTCCATAACTAGGTGTATGTGTCTAACAAGACAGACACTTGTTAGAATCTTGCCAGTAAGCCACAGTCACGTGGCAATACACAAATTAACAGAAATGGGTTAAATTAAGATATAAGAATTAGCCAATAAGAAACTAGAGCTAATGGGTCAAGCAGTGTTTTAATGAATACAGTTTCTGTGTGGTTATTTTGGGTGTAAGCTAGCCGGGTGGCTGGGACAAACAAAGGGACCCTCTCCCTGCAACATGAGCCAAATAAACCCTTTTCTCCCCATGTTGTTTTGGTCATGGCTTTATCACAGTAGTAGAAAGTGACTTAAGATATGTAGCTATAAAAAAGATATGTAGCTATATGGTGTAAAATGATATCTCAAAGTTGTTTTGATTTGCATTTCTCTGATCGCTAAGGAGGTTGAGCATGACCTTAAGTGTCTTTTGGCCATTTGAACTTCTTCTGTTGAGAATTCTCTGTTCAGATCAGTGCCCCATTTTTTAATTGGGTTAATTAGCATTTTAAAGTCTAGTTTCTTGAGTTCTTTATATATTTTGGAGATCAGACTTTTGTCTGTTGCGGGGTTGGTGAAGATCTTCTCCCAGTCAGTGGGTTGCCTTTTGTCTTAGTGACAGTGTCCTTTGCTTTACAGAAGCTTCTCAGTTTCAGTAGGTCCCATTTATTCAATGTTGCCCTTAATGTCTGTGCTGCTGGGGTTATACCTAGGAAGCGATCGCCTGTGCCCATATGTTGTAGGGTACTTCCCTCTTTCTCTTCTATCAGGTTCAGTGTGTTCAGATTGATATTGAGGTCTTTGATCCATTTGGACTTGAGTTTTGTGCATGGTGATAGATATGGGTCTATTTTCATTCTTCTACAGGTTGACATCCAGTTATATGGAATATTAAGTAGTGATAAATTCGTAAAGATGTGAGATCAGTATTGATCCTGGAGGGAGAGGTAACAAGGAGTAACTGCTTAACTGGTTTCCATTTTGTAACATGAAAAAGTTCTAGATAATGGAAATATTTGGAAAATAGTGTGACTATTTTTAATGTCATTGAATATACTTTTAAAAGTTGCTCAAATGTTTGAACTCTTGGTCCCCAGGTGCTGTGGGACAATGGTCTGTACCCTGTCACTTGTATTTTAAATAAAAGCTGATTGGCCAGTAGTCAGGCAGGAAGTATGGGTGGGGCAACCATGCAGGAAGTAGAGAAGGAGCAATGAGAATAGGAGAATTCTGGGAAGAGGAAAGCTCAGTCTGCAGTTGTGACCCAGATAGAGAGGAAACAAGATGAGACTGCCTCACTGATGAAAGGTATGAAACCACGAGGCTAACCCTGACACAAATAATGGGTTAATGTAAGATGTAAGAATGAGTTAATAAGAAGCCTGAGCTAATAGGCCAACCAGTTTATAATTAATATAGGCCTCTGTGTGTTTATTTGGGACTGAACAGCTATGGGACCTGTGAGACAGAAAACTGTCAACACTCAGGTGGTAGCTGTTGGGAGGATTAAGAGGTGTGGCCTTAATGGAGGAGTTACACCACTAGAGGCTTTGAGGTTTTAGAAAATCTCATGCCATTTCAGTAGTCCTCTCTACTTACTGTTTATTGTTTAAAATATAAGCTTGCAGCTCTTCCTCTCACCCTGCCTTCACTCCACCATCATAGACTGTAACTGTCTGAAACTATAATCCCAATTCAACACTCTTTGCTTATAAAAATAAAATTGTTCAAATGGCAGTTAATTAAGTCATTGGTCCCTGGTTTTTCCCTGCGCCTAAAAGTAATACTTCCTAAAACTTTTTAAAGGAGTTTCCTCTCTGCTGGTTCATTAATACTCTGAGTTTCTTTTGTTTCTTTCTGTCTAGCTCTCACCATCCCTTCCCTATTGTTCCTTAGACCATGAGTTTCTGAATCCTGAATATCATCCATTCTTCACAAGCTACATTGCCCATCCAGAATTCATTGATTGATCATTCTCTTGTTTCTCAAATCAAGACCTAGGTCCAGAGGCGATGGTGCAGGCCTGTAATCCCTGCATCATGAATTTGAGTCAAAAAAGAAATCTAAACCATCAAAGGTAGGTCCACTTTTGACAGTGCCTTTTTTTGTAACACCCCAGTGTCTCTTATAGCACTTACGAGTTGTTAAATGGCTGGGTTGTGGTGGCACACACCTTTAATGCCAGTACTTGGGCAGCAGAGACAGGCATATCTCTGTGAGTTCAAGGCCAGCCTGGTCTACAGAGGTAGTTCAAAGATAGCTGGAGCTACACAAAGAAGCCCTGTCTTGAAAAACCAAAAAAAAAAAAAACCGTAGTTGTTAAATGAGTTGGGATTAAGGGTGTGGTAGCACATACTTGCAGTCCCAGCACTTAGAAGGCAGAGGTAGATGGAACTCTGCTGCAGTTTCCTCTGAGTTGTATATCCAGAACAACCTCCAGACTGCTGGCTGAGGTAGTCCAGCCTCACGGAATACTTCAGTAAGGACTTGACCATAATCCTAAATTTTCTTTGGGTCCCCATAAGATTATCAGCATCCCCAATCAGCAGGAAGTAGCCTAGAAAACTATGTCCACATTTCCAAAAAAATGGATTATAGATGTTTCCCTTATTTTAAAGAGTGTTAGGTACAAGTTGTTATGGATAATGGTTCAGAAAAAAGCTAAACAAAGGTTAGATTCAGAGTTCTTGATTTGAAAAGAAAAAAGGGGAAATGCCATGAGATAATGCTCTTGTACCCTGTAAAGATTTGTCAATTGTATTGGTTTAATAAAATGCTGATTGGCAAGAAGCCAGGTAGGAAGTATGGGTGCAGTGACCAGACTAGGAGAATTCTGGAAGAGGAAAGGCTCAGTTTTCAGTCACCAACCAGATGCATAGGAAGCAAGATGAGAACATTTTACTGATAAAAGGTACCAAGCCACATGGGTAAGCATAGATAAGAATTATGGGTTAATTTAAGTTGTAAGAGCTAGTTAATGATAAGCCTGAGCTAATAGGCCAACTAGTTTATAATTAATATAAGCCTCCATGTATTTTGTTGGGACTGAATGGCTATGGAACCGGGCAGGACAGAAACTTCCATCTACAGAACTCTGAATTCAAGGCCAGCCTGATTTACAGAATGAGTTCTAGGATAGCCAGAGTTATCACACAGAGAAACCCTATCTTGAAAAACCAAAACAAAGAGTTGTTTAATGAGAGTGAGAAACAAAGATTCATTTTTTTTTCATTTTTTGTGACTGCTGAAATTTGTGGGTAGTATTCTGATGATTTGGCTTGAATACAACTGGATCACACAGTAAATTTTGTTTAATTTTTGTTATAGAAAGGGTTTTTCTAGCCTTACTTCTTTGGTTACATGTTCTTCAACATTTTCTGTTTCTTTTCCTTTTTCAATCGCCTTTCCATGTGATGGTACATAATAGATTCCCAATAAATACTTATGATAAAAGCGCTACAAATTGATGCAATGGGTCTCCACACCATTGTTGACATGTAACATAGTACTGTATAGTCCAGTTCTCCATCAGAGAATAAATTCTGAGGTGTGTTTTCAGTTTCCAATCAATTAAATTCAGAGCATCTCCCACTAGTTAAGCTGGGAGTAGACATCTTCAGAAAGTAGTCATGAGCATCTGTTCTGAATCAAGACAGGCATGGGAGTAAACTCTGATTTAGGATTTACAAGCTATGTAATCTTGGGCAAGTTACCTCTACTCTCTGAGCTTCAATTTCCTCACCTGGGAACATCAGGATATGAGTTATAATAGCAACATTCATTGCCTTTTCAAGAATAGCTACAGTATAGAAGTTTTTCTATTCAGTTGTGAACAATGCTATGAGGACGCAAAGATTTATATTATAAAACTCAATAAATTATGGAATATTCAGACTGATGCTATAGCACTGTAATTATGACCTTATATCTTCAATTAGCTGTGCCATCCAGATTCTTTTTGGAATGGTTGTGGCATTCTTAACCCTGAGAACAAAAGTGGGACTTGAAAGAAGGCTAGTTTGCATCCTGGCACATGAACAAGGGTTCTGCTGGTGGATTTCCAGCTGATAATAGAAAAATCAGTGGACGGGAATGACATGGCATTCCCAGTGTTTAACCATAAGAATAAGCCTTTTAATTCCCTAAGCTCTGTGGATCTCTTGGACACACGGTTAGTCATCAATTTACTTTGGACATTTGATTGCTCATGCATGCCAAGAGAGCTGTCCACATTTGAATAGACTGGCTCATACCTTGGCACTGGAACTGGAGGCTGAAGAGTGAAGTTACACGAGGTAGAAAGAAAAAATGAATCAGAACAAGAAATGGCCTTGGGAATAAAAATTTGCAATTTTTGTAAAGTATTATCAATGTACATACATAGTGGTTTTAGACTGATCTTACACAGGAATCTAAGACACTTGTCAATAATCTGAACCACTGAAGGGGTTAGCATAGAACTGGGAGAGAGTCCTGCACTTGCAAATGCGTTGTTGGTATCCAGTAGTTGCCTGCTCTCATAATGCCCCAACTCTACTTGAAGGTTTGAAGAAAGGCTTGTCTACTCAGTTGGGCTGACTGTCTCTAGCCCATACACTGTGATCTCAAAGTCCATGTGGTTCAAAATGAAATTGCACTATAGTTCACTTGTGTAGGAACAGTTTTACTCACTCTCATTCTTGAAATTTGTTTAAAAAATGGCACTGGTCTGAACACTGAGTGTAAAAACAGATGAAAGTATAAATGAATTTTAGATATCTATAATATGCCAAAAACTAATCAAGAGAGGATCTTATTGTCAGGCTAAACTTAACAAGATACGAGAGAAACATCAGATCTGCTTGATTTATGGTTTTGAAAATGGCCACCTCTAATGGTCTCCTCACATTCAATTGTCTTTGGGGCCAAACGTCAGCCACAACCCATAAAAAATGTAGGGAATAAGATTTTTAAATTGCCACTTCAGACTGAGAGTAAGTTTGTAAACTAGGAGTGGACAATAGAATATCTCCGAAAACAGGACAGAAACCTGGCACTTTATTTCTCTGCAGTTTCTAACTAAATTAGACCCACTAGTTTCTGAATTCTATTCCTCACTCCTGCTAAAAACAATTATATATAAAATACATGTATATATGTGTATATATATGTGTGTGTGTGTGTGTATTATATATAAGCATGTACTTTATAGTCAACATAAGGATCTCTTAAAATTTCCCTCTTATTATATTCTCTCTGGGACTGACCTTTACCCCTTTTAACTTTTCATTTCTTTGGCCTTTGATAGGTTCTTCTTTTATCACCCTTGCTTTCTCTCTGGGGTATTTTACTTTACCCAGAGCCATTACTTTCAGAAGTTCAGTTCTGAACCCACTTAAAGCCCCAGCCTTCCAAATTTTGAAAATTACCTGTAGTTGGAGCCAAATCCTATTCTTCCATTCTGTCTAAGCACAGTGTCCAGTAGAAGTGTACAAGCCTCCCTTCTTGAAAGTCAGAGATATAATTAGGAAAGGAATAGATTTTGATCTCAGGGATGAAAGTTTGCCCAGTCCTTATATCTTGGAGCCCAGGATTCAGCTATCTTCACATAGTTCAATGCCTCTGTCCTCAACTGCTCTTTCTGACCTGCCTTCTACTCCACTTCTTGGCATCCATTTAATCTTTTTGTCTTCTGACCTCATTACTTACTTTGCCTGTTCTGTGTTGCCATGGATTTGATTATTGCTACAGCTTCTCTGTTTCTGAGCTATCTGATTTCCTCCTCAGCAATTATTCCAAATCTTTCTCTTGCTACGATACGTTTCATAGCCCTGTACGAATATCCTACTCAACTTTCCAAACAGGACCCTGGCACTCTATTCAAACCACCTTTCTAAACAGTTTAGTGATTACCCTGGAACTCATTTTATGTTTCAAATAGCTTTGAGATGCTGTACTTTCATACTAACTCATCCATTCATTCACGCACTCATTTCAAAGTGAATGATTTTTTTATGGCCATTCATATACAAGCGATATACAATTAAATGGATTATCTAGGGTGGCATTGAGGAATTTAGTAGAACCTTCTTCTGTGTTAAAAATGCTCTGTAAGAGTGCTGTTAAATTAGCTAAATAACCACTAACCACGTCTGGCCATTAAAAATCTGAAATGTGATTGGTGCAACTGTGGGACTATACTTACATTTTTAATATTTTAGTGGTACTGGGAATTAAACCCAGGACCTTGTGAATGCCAGACCTGTGCTCTGTAATTGAGCTAGATGTCCAACCCTCTCTGACTTTTATTTTTGAACTGATTTTTGTGCAGGGTGAGGTGATCTAACTTCATTTCTCTACATGATATGCATCTGGTTTTCCAGAATCATTTGTTGAAGAGGTTGTCTTTTCTCCAATGTGTATTTTTGTCGCTACTATCTAAAATCAGGTGGTATCTAAAATCAGGTGGTTCAGGTTATGTGGATTTCTGAGTATTCTGCTTTATTATATTTGTCAATGTTTCTATTGTGTATACAGTTTAAAATCACATATTATGATTCCTCCAGCATTATTCTTTTTAATCAAAATTGTTTTGGCTATTCAGTACAGTGACTTCACATGAATTTTAGGATTTTTGTATGCCATTTAATCTTTTTTCCATTGATGTATATTTATTGCACATGTTACTTAGTCCCATAAGGAGATTTCATATATGCATATATTTCATACATGTACATAATGCATTTTGAGAATATTCTTTTTCAATTACCAATTCTGACCTATTCTAATAACTATTAGTCTCCTTTAAATGCTATAATGTAATCCCATCCCTTCCTATAACTCTAGTCTTCTAAGTTCTCACTTTTTCATATATATAAAACATCTCCACTACAAGCTTTGTCTCCTCTGTTTCCTGATAATTTAGCTATTGAAAATAGTGCTGTAGCAAACACCAATGTTCATGTATTTCTGTGGTGTGTTAACTTCAAGACGTTTGAATATATAACCAGGGATGGAATAGCTGGGTCAGATGACAGATATATTTTTAGATTTTTGAGAAACCTACATAATGATTTCCATAGTTGTTCGACTAGTCTACATTTCGACTAGCAGTGTCTGAGGGTTCCTTTCAGTTCATACTTAGGACAGCATTTGTTATTAAATGACTGCCATTCTGACTGGAACAAGATGGACTCTCAATGTAATTTTAAATTACTTTCTCTGATGGTTAGTGAATTTGAACATTTTCTCATATGGTACTGGTCATTTGAAATTTACCTTCTGAGAACTGTTCATCTCATCAAGCCATTTATTTACTCAGTTATTTCATTTCTTATTATAAAGGCTTTTGTGTTCTTTGGACACCCTTTATATTAATTTGGAGTCAGCTACGTGGAGTTAGCATTCTCTGGAGACTGCCTTTTCAGCTGATGATTAACTGGTTCCTTTGTCATGCAGCTTTCAAAATTTTGTGAAATTCTACTTGTCCATCATTGGCAATACTTTCTCAGCTACTGGAGTCAATATAAAGTGCTTATCTATGCCTGGATCTTATACTGTTCTCCCTACTTTATCTTCTAACAGTTTCAAAGTTTCTGGCCTTATGTTAAGGTCTTTGTACAACTGGAGTTGATTTTTCCACAGGGTGAACGCACGACTAGAATCTATTTTCACTCTTCTACATATGGATAGCTACTTTTATGGAACTGTTTTTTCAACAATGCGTATTTTTGACATCTTTATAAAAACATCATATGGTTATCGCTTCATGGGTTTATGTCTGGGTCCTTTACTCTATTCCATTGATTTGTGTGTCTGCATTTGTGTTAATAGCAGGCTGTTTTTGTTACTATGGTTCTGTACTATAACTTGAAACCAGGTATGGTGGTACCCCCAGGACTGTGCTTTGAGCACCTGGGGTTTTTATATTTCAATACACACATTAAAATGTCTATTTCTGTGAAGAATAGCACTGGAAGTTTGATGGAGGTTGCATGAAACCTGTAGATATAATTCTTCTAATCCACGAGAGGGACTAGAATTAGAAAAATTAGAATTCTTCTAATTCCATCTTCTACTATCATCTCCAATTATTTCAGTGTTTTAAAGTTTTAATTATAAAAGCCTTTTACTTATTGGGTTAGGTTTATTACAAGGTATTTTTGTTGTTGTTGCTGTTTAGACTTGTGAATGGCAGTCACAGGACAATTTTTTTGAGTTGTGGAGACTAAACTCAGGTCATGAAGATTGTTTGACAAATGCTTTCATCTAGTAAGCTACCTTGACAACCTTTATTGTAGAAGAAGATAGAGGATATTACAGATAAAGATAGAAGAAATGCTCTTGCTTTTCTCCACAGTTAGTATAATTTGGGCTACAGACCCATCATATATAGGTATTATTATATTATAAAGTGTTCTCTGCATTACTAGTTTCTTTAGTACTATTAACACAAAGAAATATTGGACTTTGCCAAAGGCCTATTCTGTCTCTACTGTGATTGTCATGTGATGTGTGTCCTTGACTCTATGTGGTGAATTACATTTATTAGTTTGCATATGTTGAACCACCTTTGTGGTTCTGGAATGAAGCCAATTTGGTCAGGAGGAACTATTTTAGAGAGAGTCTTCCTATATAATCATGGCTGATGAGCAACTCAAATTATAGACTAGATTAGACTTTAAAATGTGATTCTTCTAGCTCAACTACTGTGTAGTAGCATTACGGATGTGTGTCACCATGACCAGGGAGAGATTTACATCATATTTGATTTTAACTAATTAAACTTAAATTCTGAACAAAGAAAAAACCAGTCAATCATCAACCTACATAATGGGAGGACAGTCTTTGCTAACCACACACATTTTATGTCAGGTTAATACACAGGATATATAAAGAAAACTTCTAAGAAGAAGTAAAAACCATACTACTATATTAATCAGTTTAGACCTGTTGTTTATATCTAGTAGACTTGCTTAGTTGAACAAACACTGAAATTATCAACTTTTCTAGAGTTTGTAAAATGTCTTCTAAAATAACCCCCAACACAGAAAATAATTTTTCAATAAATGCAAACAGTGACTACTGACTGCAGTGAAACACTTTATGAACTTATAGAGAAATGACTCTCATATTTTTATGCATACTTACCAGCGATTTTGACAATTCATTGATCAAGGGTTGGCTTGTGTGAAGTGATTCATTCAGAATAACAAATACTTACAGTGTCTTTGTATGTGTAAGGCTGACTACAAGTCAAGCAATCGATGATAGATACATATGAACTCTCTGACTTAGGACTTTTCTAAACTCCCCATGGGCTAAACTTTATTACTCCTGGCATGAGACAGTACCGTACAGGCCCTCAGTACAATTGATACAAGTTGTTCTTAATACTTGGGAAATACCATATTCTCTAACCTACCTTTCTAAGTGTCCTCATTTGAGAGTGAACTCTAACGTCATCTCCTTTGGAAAACTTTGCTGAGCTCAACAAGTCAAAATTAATTGCTCCTGCTACAGAATAATTTCCACTTGAAAACATTGCAATGACGCTTGGTCAGAAAAACATTATTTGTTTCTTCCTTTGAGAATTGTACTTGATTATATAAAGGATCCCAGGGGACTTAACAATGCACCCACCAAAGTCTTCAGAATTTGATGAATGAAATTACAACATATGGAGTAGATAAGATTCAGAGATGCAAAGTTACCTTTGAGGAGACAGCAGAGGTTCTAGGCTTACAGCCAATTCTGACAGTAACACAATGAGTGTTGTTATCCCAGGCTTAGAAAGAGAGCCCACAGGGAGGAAGAAAATGACTTGGAAACACTGAAAGGCGGGATGTTCAAAAGGAGTTTATTGGCAATACAGCTCTGCTAAGGCTAGAAAGAAACTCTGGCTCAAGAAAACTACCTTCTGTTCTCTGAGGTCAGCACACACGTCCTCAGGATGGATAGATCATCCCATCTGACGTAGTTGCCAGAAAATATTAGCATGATACAACCAACTGTGCTTGCAATGATGCCAACCAAGTACACCAAGAGTCCTTTTTGTTATCCTTTGGCATCCCCAGTGGATTTTCCTACAGGCAGAAGACTTGTTCATGTAACCATCTGTTTCTCAGCTGTAATGATGTTCTTCTTATCCTAAAATGAACCAGTCAACATTCTACTGCCAGTGTCTGCCTTTTGTGGGTAGTGTGAAGTCTACCCTAAAACATGATTGTTTTAAATTAGAATTATTAATTTTTGAGAATTTCATATATAAGTACTATATTTAAACCATTTCCACTCCTCCCCTTTCCTCTTCAAGTGCTCCCATGTCCCTCCCCACTCCCTCTCAAATTCATAACCTTTTTTCTTTAGTTATTATTGTTACGTAAAAATTATATATAAATATACATATACACACATATAAAACCATTTAGTGTTGTTTATATGTATTATGTTAAGCATTGAGCAGTTAGGATTGGGTAACACAACAATTAGGGAGCCCTTTCCCAGGGAAAACTGATTTTCCGTCTCTCAGCAGGCATTGATTGCCTATAGCTCTGGTGGAACCTTGTGAAATTCCCCCCGTTAACACTGGTATGTTGACTTCTGTCATTATGCATAACGTGTATAGGCAAACGTATTGTTGTGATTTCATTCATGTGTACCATATCTCTGTCATGTCTAGAAGACATTATCCCATGGTCCTCTGACGCTTAAAATACCCCATCCTTCCTTGAATTTTCTCTGAGTTTTAGATGCGGGGTTTCATTGTAGATGTTCCCAAAGGACTGAACACCCTATGATAAATTATTTTCTGCATCTTAGCCAGTCATGAATCTATATAATAATATTCATCTGCCGAAAAAACTTCTTTGCTGAGGGGTAGACTATGATATATTCACTATTGCTTTTGAACTGACAATAATGTTCTTTTAGTATACTAGTTGTAGACCTTGATATGTGGAGAACTTGATAAGATGATACTCACAGGGCTACAAAACTCTTTCCTGGGAAATCTTCTAAGCTATCACTACCTTTGAAACAAAACTCAGAAGTACATGGTATTTAGTGAGTGGGAATGGCCACAGCACATTCTATAAATAACTTTTACCAGAAATCTTTTCACATAGGTATGTTGCATCCTTATTTAGGAAAGTTTTCAGAGACAGGTGTATTTTGCTAAATTCTTTGTGCCTGCAAAAGGGCAGCTATAATACTTGCCTAGGTAGACTCTCAGTAGACCCTGAATGAAAATGATTTACCAACTTTCAAAATGGTGGAATTTGAGATGTGTATGGGGTTAGCTTAAGAGTCAGAGACTTCACTCACTTTTTCAAACATGTATTTTGAAGACCCTTATATGTTCTAGCTGTGTACACAACCCACATCTCTCCCCACACAGAATTTTCAAGGCAGCCTAGAAAGCAAAACGGACATTGTACTTGACCTCATGAAATATATATGACCCAAAGACCTATTCAAAGAAACAATTATGAAGAAGGGCATTAAGTAGTATATTTTCACATATATAGATAGGCAGTTTGGCTTCTATTAGTGTAAAATACTAGACATTGATTTAAATACAATGAAGGAATGGAGAATGGAGTGCAAAGGGAAAGTTTGTTAGAGGAGTATTCACGGGTAGTCAGCCTCATAAAGTTATTTAGTACTAATAACTATTAATTAGTCTAATTAGTACTAATTGGGCTTAGAAACTAATGGGAAGAGAAACATTCTAGGAGAAGGCAGTAAGCAATATGTAGGCCCTGAATATTGGGGGATTTGGTGCAGTTGAGGACATAAAAGTATAATTAGAACATACTAAACAAGGGAAAGAAAGATTATCTGAGTTAAGATGGATGCAGAGTCAGACATTGTGGGTTATTCTGAGAATTGTGGGGACAAAGGAGTGAACAACAAAGGGTTTTGAGTTGTGGCAGACCTGAATGTAGTGGCACTTCATTTGTATTTTAATAAATAAAGCTTGCCTGAAGATCGGAAAAGTAAAACAGGCACACTGGCCAGCCTTACAGACCAGGTAGCAATGACACAGCCTTAATCCCAGTAGCCACAGTAGCTTGCCGTAGAAACCAGGCAATAGTGGTGCACGCCTTTAATCTCAGAACTAGAGAGGATTATAAGACAGAGGTGACAGCTCTCAGTCACGGTCTCATTCTGAGATTCCTGGAGGCAGGATCACCATTTCGGACTGAGGTAGAGGTAAGAGCCAGTGGTTGGCTGCTTTGCTTTTCTGGCCTTCAGGTTGAAGCCCAATATCTGCTTCTGAGTCTTTATTATTTCTGCTACATTTGAATTTTGTAAAGATCATTTTAAGTGCCCTGTGTGCAATACAGTAGGGCACATAGAGCTATCAAGTAATTAGCTCAATCGTAATGAGCTCTTCCATGCTTTCCATCCATTTATGGCCCTTTTCCAGCATCCAATAACAGTGTCTTTCCTTTGTCTCAGATCCACCAAAGACTACCAGCTTTACTCAGAGTAAAGGCTAAAATCTTTACAATGACCTTTAAGACTCTAGACGCTTTGCTCACTCATTCCTTTACCTCCCTAATCCACAGCTCTGCCTCCCATTAACTTCATTGTTGCCACACTGACCTCCTTGCTAAAATATATCACACTCTCAAAAGTAGGGTGGCAGCACTAGTTGTTGCTAGAAACATTTTTCCTTGATGGAGGAAGGTCATTGGCTAATAAAGGAACTGCCCTGGCCCATTTTATTGGTTAGAGGATAGGTGGGAGGAGTAAACAGAACAAAATGCTGGGAGGAAGAGGAAGTGAGCGCAGAGACTCAACCGCTTTCCTCTCGGGAGCAGACGCCTCAGTTAGAGACGCCATGCCCCGCTCCCGGGATGAAGCTCCGACCCAGGATGGACTAGGCTGGAATCTCCCCGGTAAGCGCACCTTGGGGTGCTACATACAGATGATTAGAGGTGGGCTAAATTAATATGTGAGAATTAGCCTAGAAGAGAATGGGCCAGGCAGTGTTTGGAGGAATACAGTGTCCGTGTAATTATTTCGGGCATAAGCTAGCCAGGCAGCCGGGGTGCTGGGGATGCAGCCCCGTCGCCCTTATTATTACATTTCCTCTTGGCAGCCATAGACCTATTTTCTTATCCATTTCAATCTTGGTTCAAGTTTTATCTTTTTCAGGAAATGTATCACTTTTCAAAGACAAGGTCTTGCATATTTGGGGCTTTCCTCAAAATTACTAGGGAGGTAGGGGTGGGTATGAACCTGAACTTTTGGTCTTCCTACTGCTACCCCATGAGTGCTGACATTACAGGAAATATGCCACTATGCCTGGTTTTGTGATGTTATGGGGGATCAAACCCAGGACTCTGAGCATGGGAAGCAACAGCTTTCTCAACTGAATTACAACCCTAGCACAAAGAAGCCCACATTAACCATTGTATTCAATATTGCAAATCACTTACCAAATTTACTTCTCCATATCCAGTTTGTCCTTTCTTATTTTATGACAGTGTCTAAAATCCTCTTGCATACTGTTTAGTTAACTTATATATTCTGTCTGTTTCTTTCCATAAAACAAACAAAATAAAAGTTGTTTTCTGTTTTGTTTAATGTTGGAATCAAAGTACCTAGGAAAAAGGCCTGGCACAGCATAGGTACTTGATAAACACCTGATGAATGCCTAATCAGCATGGAATGCAGAGCAAAGGTCTGGACTAGTAATAAAAACTTGACTCCAGTGCATACTAGCTCAATAAAGCACTACTTATATTATATTTGATTGTGTTTGACTAGGGATACAAATGATAAAAAATGAAAAGTTATAAAGCCAAGCCCCTGGGGAATTTTGTCATTAGGAGGTCAGAGGAAGCTAAGCCATGACAATAGATTTTAGGAAGCATTTAGGAATGCAAGAAGAGAATCGGATGATGAAAGTTCTTATAAGAAAGGCAGACAAGAAGTCGCTATTGCACTCTAGAACAATGTATTCAGTACAGAGTAGGCTTCTTATTTCTTGTTTCAATGTATCTAGTTGATTTACAATAGTGATCCTGTCTCTTATGCATATCCTATATACTGAAACCAAATGAGTATTCCTACAAATAACCATTTTCAATATTTACTGAAAGACAGTATGTTAACAAAAGAATGATAATAAAAGAAGAATTGCCAACCAAAACCAGCATATTCCCAGACAATCCCAAACAAACAAACCCTGGCCCCATTGCATTTCATCTATTTCAAATATGGGTATAAGAGTCTTGACACAAGGGGAGGAGCTCAATCCTACTTCAACTTGAAGTGCCATGCTTTTTTTAAGCCCATGGGAGGCCTGCCCCTTTCTGAATGGAGACAGAGGAGGAGTGGGCGGGGAAGGAGGGAACAGGAGGAAAGGAGGGAGGGGAAACTGAAGTCAGTATGTAAAATAAACAAAATGTATCTGTTTGTTTGTTTATTTATTTTGGTTTTTTTGAGACAAGATTTCTATGTAGCTTTGGAGCCTGTCCTGAAACTAGCTTTTGTAGACCATGCTGGCCTCAAACTTATAGAGATCTGCCTAGTTATTTGGGATTTTCCTCTGTACCATTGGTTAATAAAGAAACTGCTTTGGACCTATAGCAAGGCAGAATTTAGGTAGGCAAGGAAAACTAAGCTGAATGCTGGAAGAAAGAAGGGCGGAGTTAGAAGCCATGTAGCCCCACCAGAACTTTATGCGGTAAGGCATTGACACATGACGATACACAGATTAATAGAAATGGGTTAAATTAAAATGTAAGTTAGCCAATAAGAAGCTAGAGCTAGATGGAAGGGGGAGGACCTTGGACCTCCCACAGGGCGGAGAACCCTGACTGCTCTTCAAACTGGAGAGGGAGGGGGAGGGAAGGGGGAAGGCGAAGGAAATAGGAGGTGGGGAGGAGGCAGAAATTTTTAATAAAAAAATAAATAATAAAAAAAGGAAGCTAGAGCTAATGGGCCAAGCAGTAATTTAAATAATACAGTTTCTGTGTGATTGTTTCAGGGCTAAGCAGCTGGGAACTAACTAGAGGCCTCCTTACTACAGTCTGCCTCTGCCTTCCGAGAGCTGGGATTAAGGCATGTGCCACCATCACCCGGCTGAAATACATTATTTAAATAAATAAAAAGAATTACTGTTGTGGACTAACAAGATAGCCTTGTGGATAAAGACACTTGCCATTAAGGGAATGACCTGAGTTTGATCCCCAGGACCCACAAGGTAGAAGAAGAGACTAGATCCCTGTGAGTTATCCTCAAACCTCAAACCTCTACATGCACACCCGTGGCACGTCTGTGTACATATGCACATGTAGAGATACACATACAATAAATACATGTAATGAGCAGGTTTTAGAAAAGAATCACTGTCATCTCATAGGATTATCACGGAGACCCAGGGAAATGAATGTGTAACAAGCAATGGGTCTTGTTCCCTAAGCAGCAATTGCCTGGTTTCAGAGGCAGGCATGGGATATTTCTTCTTCCCAGTACTGTAAGCCAAGGTGACTAGGGCAGAAGTGGGGATTTAGATGGGATGAGGTTATGAGAACTAAAACTGAGGGCACAGCCACCCTGCCTTCACATGTCACACAGTGATTTGTGGCTACCCTTTGCCTTGCACAGGTTCCCTAGTAAATTCTTAAACTAAGAATTAGGGATTGCACATCCTTTCTGGTTGCTCGAGAGGGAGAGAAATGAAGAAAGTGGACATCTTAAAGAGAGGTTCATTTCCCTTCATCCAGAGTGCCACAGCTTCCTCTGGGGACTACTTACCTCTTTCCACTCTCTGATACTTAATGTAACTGTTGACTATAGGTTTTACATTTACATCAGCACTAAAGTTGGCATACATATATTAGTTACTATTGCAGAATTGTGACCCCAGTGTCCGAGAGACTAGGAGAGAAAGGGTTAATTTTCAGACTTTCAGAAGGCTTAGTCTATGATTTTCTGATTCATGTTTCTTTCTGGACCTGTGGTGAACACATCATGGAGGTGGATGTGTGTGACAAAAGTTGTTTGCCTCTTGATGGCAAGGTAGCAGGAAGAAAGAGATTGGAGTGCAGGTATAACACTAAAGAACACTCTCCCAGGATCTTACTTTTACCAGCTAGACCACATCATGTGAAGTTACAAACACCTTGCAAAATAGTGCCACCAACTAGGGCCCCATGTGCCTGTTGGAGATATTTCATATGAAAGGCATTATGATACATGATACTGCTTTGGAAATGTTATCACAGCCTGGCACCGTGCTAGCCATTGGCTGTCAATATTCATTTGTCCATAAATTGTACCACTAAGAAGAGTAAAACTTAAACATCCTCATACAACGAATATTTATTGTGCAACTACTGTGTATTTAACATTGTTCTGTATGTTGAGGATATACTACTGAATAAAACAAAGATTCCTGTACACATATATATTGTATTAGTCCAGGAAAGATTACTATCACACATCTTAAGACTACAGAATGATACCTTAATTGTCATTAGCAAGGTACAAATAAAATTCCATAGATTCAATTAGTGGCAACAGGAGAACCAGCAGCATGGTGTTATGGGAAGAGCATAAGTTTTGGCGCTGAACCATATCCAAGCTTATGTTCTCATTATGTTACTCTAGGTCAGTGGTTCTCAACCTTCTTAATGCTGTGGCCCTTTAATACAGTTTCTCACGTTGTGGTGACCTCAACCATAAAATTATTTTATTGCTACTTCATAACTGTATTTTTGCTACTATTATGAATCCTAATGTAAATATCTGAAAGACAGGATATCTGATATGGGACCCCTGTGGGGCTCATGACCTACAGGTTGAAAACTGCTACTTTTGCGCAATATATGCCTTGGGTAAGTGGCTTGACTTTGCTGAGCTTGATGTTTGAAATGAGAACAAAGAATACGGACTTTTCAGGGCTTGGGTAAGAAGATGTGTTAACTCATGCATGACTCTTTACACATTCTGTACCACTAATTCTACTACTATCTTATTCCTTTAGAATTTTCACATATTTTGAACTAAGGGTTTGAAAATGAGGAAAATGTTTAGCATTTTTTAATTTCAATTTGTCTATCAGTACACTGTGGATTGGGATAATTACTTCTTGGTTTGAGAATTAAGACTGTTTATTCAAAACTTCTTGTAAAGGGTCTGGTTCCTTTTATTTGTTTATTCTGTTTACTTTATTCGGGTCACTGACATACTCAGAGTCAGTGTTCAAAAATCACTTCGGAGTTGTAGAGATAGCTCTTCCAGGCAATCTGGATTGGGTTCCCAGCCCCTACCAACAGGTGGCTTATAGTTATGTCTAACTCCAGTTCTATGTGGTCCTTTGCCCTCTTCTGTTTCACTCAGGCACCTACAGATGTGTGGTGTGCACAGAGATATGCAGACATACAAAATTAAAAAGAAAAAGGTCGCTTAGAAAACCCAGCTACCAGATATTGTTGATAAAAATCTATTTGGCATGGATATTGTGAGGAAATGGGGCATGCATGTTCCTGCCCTGCTGCACACATAAGAAGTTCACTCTTCCCATGCCAAAGGGTTTACCTCTCTAGGGGCAGTGGAACCAGGGAGAATAGAGTTGATAAATGAGATGGACTAAAGTCTAATGCAATAGCCAACTTTATTCAGAGCATCGGGATATTTATACTCTAAGGGTTAAGAGGAGCCACACGAGTAAAGTGTACAATGACAATGACAAACCACGTGTGGAAAAACATGTTTTTCCATAGAGGCATACAACCAAATAACAATAGCCAGTTGTAATGCATAATCTGAAGTAAAATCACTCCTATCCATTATACCTGGGAGTAGCCTGGAAATACATTGCAAGAACAATTAGGTGTTTGGAAGAAACTGATGGCACACGACTCTAGACTTGTTTTCTTGGAGCTTTTTTTCACAATTGCTCAGAATTCTCCTCACATGATTCCATTCTTGGACTGTGTTCTGACACTGAAAAAAATCTAATTAATTTTTTTTCTAAGGTCACTGCCTGGAAAATCTTGTACAGCTTGAGTATGGGAACCCAGATTAGGGTCAGCAAGGCGATGAAGAAAGGACACACACAGGCACACATAAAGAGAAACTGGAAATGGGGAAATTGGGCTCTCTGATGGAGAAGCTGAAGACCCTCTCTTACTGGAAGCTCAGTGTTTTTCTTGTATCCGATTGAACAGGGAGGCGAGGTTATTACATACAACAGAACAAGGAGACAAGGTTATTACATACAGATAAACAAGCAGGCAGGGTTTGGAGTATACAGCTGGATCAAGAAGACAGGTTCAACTAAACTTGGTAGGCACAATGTCTGTAGAGGGAGAAGTCTTCAGGTGGTAAACATTCAAGAGAAGAAAACTAATGGTGGACAGACATCTCCTGCATGCACTGTCAGTATTTGAACTCAGACCCTTGGAAGGCTTGCCCGTCTCATGGGTCCGAGGCATTACTCCCCAGACCATGCTCATATCAAACAATATACATTCTCACAGGACGTAACTCACCACCTACAACCCTACAATAAGTGATTCAGAAGTCCTGGTTATATTCAAGCAAAAGCTACAGGAAGCTCATTGATGAAGGACGAGAAAGGAAATGAAAAACAAAGTAACAGTGGACCAGAAGGCAGGACAAAGACCCAAAAAGCAGAGGCTGGAACCACTGGTTAGCAGTTAAAAATCTCTAACATATATAGTTCTGTTTAATGGTGTGGAGGACTGAACATATGGCCTTATGTGTGTTAGGGAAGTACTCTACCACTGTGCTGCATCTCTGGCTTAAGAATTTCTAACTTTAGTATCTACAGTTGTGATACTAGTAGTGAGACTACATAAAAACCAAGAGACAGACATCAAAGAATTTCTGGCTGAGATGCTGAAGAGTTACCAGAAAATTTGATTTAGAGTTTTGATTTTTTTTTATTGTTTGACAATTTCATTCATTTCTATAATGCATTGGTCTTAGTCACTCTGCCTTTACTCCTAAACTCCCCTTTCTACCTCCTGATTTTGATAATTAGACTTTTAAATTTGGGAATGCTTTGGTAGTATTCCAGTTTTTTAGAAAAATATGCCAGGCCCAGTTGTATCACAAATCACAAATATATTTACAAGTTTATGCTCTTGCCAAGTTCCTTCTGCGATCCCCACCTTGTTCTAATCCAAACACCCACTACTTGTACCTCCCATCAGGGTTTAACTGAACACCAACTTTATAAATGTGCAACAATTTGGTTTTAGTGTTGTACTTAGACTTTACAAGTAGATTCAATTTAATTTAAACAAAATATCTACTATTTATAAGACAATAAATAAGACTCTTTCCTTTCTGGAATGTAAGTTGAAAACATTGCTGGAGGGATATCAGAATTGTAGATAATAATGACAACAATATATGGTAATTCAAAATTAAGAGATTCTCAAGGTCTGCTTTTGATTGTATTTGAGTCAAATTCTGCAACAAAACTTAGTACCTAGTACTTAAAATAGCTCCTCTTTTTAAGAAGAAAAATAACTAAATAAATGTTAACACGAAGATCCATTAGTATCATAAGACCCCATACAAGTTTCCAAAGGAAGGAAGCAGCCAATATTCCTACACAGCTATGGTGCCTATGAATAAAAACAATGACCAGAATAGCAAGATAACCCTGTGGATGCAATAACAGCATGCATTCCTTGAAAGTAACCAACAGCTCAATAATTGAACTTAGGACCCTCTCAATAAGAGGAAAATCATGGTAGTACTGGAAACCTAGGCTACTGAAGTCATGGATCTTGGAGGAGAACTTACAACCAACACTTTACTAACCCAGCATCTTCTCAAATTACATTCTAAATATTTCTTATTATACCCACAGATAAGTGTAGTCCTTACTCCTCATGAAGGAAACTCCTCTTTGCAGCAGGCAGAGACAATTATAGGAAAGCACAACAAACGAAAGTGCAAAGAACAAGAAATTCTGTGGTGTCCAGTTCCAGCTGATACATCTACAACACAATTCCTGCACAGGAAGCCCAGGGATCTTTGTAGAAGAGAGGGCGGAAAGACTGTGAGAGCCAGAGGATCAGGAAGTTAGTTGTGAGATTGTGTCTACTCCTTGATATGTCAGAGAAGTTATACCCACAGTCTCATCAACATGGCTGCCAGAGTAGACCCTGAACAATGAAGACACCAGTGAACACATTAACATGCAATGGGGAGAGCTTGAGGGACCTCAACACTAGACCAAGAACTATGGGCAACTGGGGAATGGTGAGATTGGGAGAAATGGTTTTCGACAGAGAAGAGTCCCTAGTGGGTTATTCAAGTGTCAGCTCTGAGATTATAGACACATAAGTAACATTATATGGACTGAGAAGGTTGTACTTATATACTTAGGAATGTGTATGTGTGTGTTTAAGAACAACTAAAGAAAAAGAAGCCGTGAATCTGAGGGAGAGCAAGGGTGTACACGGGAGGGATTGGAAGGGGGAAAGGGGTGGGATTATAATTTCAAAAATAATACATCTATATGTATGATTAATGTATCCTTCATATGAATTCACATGACTGCTACAAGGATTAAATGAGAGAAGATTCATAACACATTTCATAAACACTGCCTGTTTTATAATAAATACAATTTTCACTAAATATTGCCTTTTTACTCCCAGAGGAAGGTAGCACCCACCTGGTGCCCATCTGTATGCTTGTATATAAAGGAGTCAGCTGATCTTCCAGTTAAATGTAGGGGGTCCTCAGACCTCCTGGTTTTCCTTATTGTAGTGATAACATTTTGGACCCAAGTTTTTAAATCTTGTTTGCACATTGAAATTAGAGGCAGTGGATTTAACATATGGGTGCCTGGCCCCTACTTCACCATCTCTGGAGAGTCTGACTTAACTCATCTACTGTGGGGCCTGGGCTGGGCAATGGAATTTTTCACCTTGCCCCTTCCATGTGATTCTAATGTGCAACCGGAGTTGATAATCCTTGATTTCAGACAGATGCTGCACATCTGTGCAGAGTTGATGAAAATCCAAACTATACTATTGAAGCAGGCAGAATACCACCGCAGCATCCTTGATCCTGGATTCCTCCCAAATCTCTCGGCCCAGGGTAATGATCACTAATCCATGAAATTCCTGTTGGTCTCCACCTGTATTTACAAATACCACCCATCCGTACTGTGCACTTCTCCAGTAAACATATTCAGCTGGCGCTAAGGGGGGATTAAAAAGATTATACCTGGCCTCATAATGAGATTGCATAATGTAGCAAGGTAGTCTAAGAGTTAATCTCATTAATGCTGATCTCCTATGCTTGGGCTGTTAGCTGTTGCTCAGCTTTTATTAAATTAGGCTTCAACATGTATCTGTCTTGTCCATGATTCCAGATGGTGCTATAACTCATGCCCTTCTGTCAGTTCCAGAAGATGACTACATGTGTTTTATTTAGATAAACTGTAATTATGCTGACTTTCAGCTGTTTGGGTAATTTGGGTCCATTTGTGGGTGATAAGTGGTAAAATCCACTCTTCATTATTACATACTGAAAATCATCTGAAAACAGATTGGTTTTCATTAATGAAGTCTCTGGGGATGGGGGTGGGGTGAGGAAGGCAATCCAGTACCTTAAAGTTTACTAAACATAGATTTAAAAAAAACAAAACCAAAACAAGTAACACAACTTTCATTTGCATAGAAGGCCCAGAGCCAGGGAACTAAACTCTAACTTGAGAGAGCAACAGTTAAGAATAGGTCTCCTACCTGTATGTCCACGCGGTGTTCTGCAGTAGTTGAGACACTTAACCCAGTCCAGGGTCTATCATTGCCTCCACTTGAGGCAGTGAATTTGTCTAGGTAACAACCCTAGCTTGTAGTTGATTTCAATACAAAATGTATCTGTAAATCATTCTCCTTAGACTATTTCCTCTGAAGGTCTCGCAGCTTTTCTTTGAAAATTTTTTATGAGTTCTTTAAACTAATATACAATCTGGGCATAGTGATGTACACTTTTAATCCCAACACTTGGGAGGCAGAGGTAGATGGATCTCTGTGAATTTAAGGCCAGTCTGGTCTACATAGTGAGGACAACCAGAGCTACACAGTGAGACCTTATCTCAAGAAGAACAACAACAAAATTAAATAAAATTAATATTCAAAGTAATGGGTTACTTCGCTTTGACAGAAGAAAAGAAATATGACTTTTACATTAGGATAAGATTTAGACAGCAAGTTGCTGAATGCCAAAAAATCTAGTTGCATGTAAATTCATCAATTTGAAATCAAAGGACCTAGATTTAGAAACAATTGATAGCTATTCATACCGTGTTATATTAACTTAAAACATTCTGAGACAGAGACAGTTATGTATCTGTGAGTTCAAGGTTAACCTGTTCTGTATAGGGAGTTCTAGGCTAGCCAAGACTACATAATGAAGTCCTGTGTCAATAACAACAACAACAAAACAATTTTTCTCCTAACTGTTCATTATAAACGAATCATTGGTAACATAGCTTTTAATGTGGACTTCAGTTGCTCCAAAAAATTCGATGTGTCCTTTTAAAATCTCAAAAACAAATAAAGAAATGAAAGCCTCGTGAAAGGGCCCTAAGTGCTGAGCCTCTGCAAAACTGAAGTTTTATCTCACTCACAAATCTATGTTCCAAAATTTCCCCCAAACTCTGGTATTCTGCCAAGTAGAATGAAGAAAGCAGAAGGGAAATAGTTGAGTTTAATTTGTTTGTAAAGCTGTTCCTCCTTTCTTGTTTATTCTTGGTGTCCAGAAGAGATGTCCTGGGTTGCTTTGTTCTTTGGCTGGGATCACTACCTAACCATCTGAAGGGCTTTTGAAAGCTTTACTCAGCTTTCTTGAAGAAAAAGAAAAAAGCAACTTTTGTCTTTAAGCACATTCTCAGAGGAAATGAATGTTCTGGGGCTGGCGGGGGGGGGGGGGGGCGTCTTAGGGCCTGACTTCAGGCACCAGAGTCTTGTCTTGGTATTTTGAATGCACATCTGAGTCCTGAAGAAACATTTCTTTTGGGATTGAGGTTGCTATTATTCTTGGGGTTTGAGAAAGTAGATATAGTACTTACTAACTATAATCAGCAAAGAGTCGATCTTTACAGAGAGAACATCCACAAAAAGAAAACAACAAAAAAACATACCATTGTACTTTCCCTGCCATTTAATGATAGATGGCTGAGGCTTTGTAATCAGTTTGAGTCTTGTGGTTCTTCCATGCCCTTTATTGGAACACTTTTGGTTGATGGATACATGTGTTTAAATAGCAAGCTCTCCTTTCCTCTGTTTTGCTTGTCTATTTGGGGGGGGGGCGGTGTTTGCCTTTGAAGACAGAAATAATTGGCAAATTGTGTTCATGTTCATCTTAATTTGGAAGGGGAAGACACAAAAGGCTACCATTCTTTCTGGTACTTCAATCTATAGAAGCATCTATTGAGTGTCTGAGTAGTAAGCACTAATTTCCCATTCCAACTGAGAGTTAATTCATCAGCAAAATCAAATTTAAAACTTAAGGTTCCTTCCAACCCTCCAATCCTCTTTATTTTTAATTCTGAGCCTGTCTTTTTAGGGACATTTGTTATTTTTAAGCAAAATAACATTTTAATTTTTTTAAAAAATCATATTTACATCATTTCCCCCTTCCCCTCAGCTGTCTTGCTCACTCCCAAATTCATAGCCACCTTTCCTTAATTGCTCACTTCAATTCTCAATATATATTCCTAAGTATATAAATATAACCTACTCAGTCTATATAATGCTACTGTATGTTGATCACTTGGAATTGGATGGATATTTAGAATGTAGTTAGGGATTAAGCTGATTTAGTAAAGTGGCACCTGTTGGTTCAGCTCAAGATCCACAAATTCCCTAGCCCTAGAGATTTGGCTAGGTTTCCAGTACCAGGCATTCTTTCTCTCTTGTTGAGGAGGTCTTAAGTTTATTGAGAGAGCTGGTGGTTACTGCCAAGGTATGAGTGCCACTATTGCACCTTTAGGGTTATTAGGTCATGGTGGCATTTGTTTTGGTTCATATGTACATGTGGTAGTTAGAATGAGAATGGCCTCCCATGTGCTCATTGTTGCAATACTTGGTCCCCAATTGGCAGAATTCTTTGGGAATGATTAGGAATAATGGCCTTCTTGAAGGAAGTATGTCAATGGGGACAGGATCTGAGGTCTCAAAAAGCCCAAGCCATTTCAAAATTGCGTTCTCTACCTTGTGTTTATGTCTTGAGGTGGAAGCTTTCAGCTACTATTTCGGGGTCATGCCAGCCTGGTTGCTGCCATGCTCCCTTATATGCTCCCAAGTTTCCTTGGACATGGTGTCTTGCCTCAGCAATTGAAAAGTAACTAAAACAACAACATGGCTGGGTAAGACTTTTGGTCGTCTCCCTCCTTTGGAAGCTTGCATTGGTTCTGGTTTCTTGAAAGCTAGGCCCCAGGGAGGAGGCTTTCAGGTCAGATTCAGTTCAGGTCCTTCGGGTCCTGTGTCTGAGGTGCATGGTGTCTTCAGCAATAGGAACTTACCTTCCACCTCTGGAGAGCATCCAAGGGCAATAGCTACCGTGTATTATGTTCTTGGAGTCTCTTAGACATTTCTGAACAGTACATTAGCAGGAGTTGGGATTTTTTTGTTAGGTGACCTATGGCTAGTGTGGGTGTGGAATATTGTCAGCCCAGATGGGAAATATTCATTTAAACAAATTTTAAGATATCTAATTTAATTTAGTTTAATTGTGTATGTTCACATTTGTACATGCGGGTACCATGACATGTGTGTGGAGGTCAGGATATACCTTGTGTGACTCAGTCCTTGTGTGCGATTCAATTATCAAACTCAGGTAATCAGGCTGATCAGTAGGCTGCCTAGTGGCCTTGCCGGCCTCGCATTGGTGGTATGTGTTTACTGAGGAGGAAATTGAAGCAAGGGCAGGTGAGACAATTTGCTAGTATTGTGCATAGCCCTGAAGAGGAACAAAATAACCAAGAAAAACACAAGCAAACAAACTCTGTCTCTTAAGAACTGTTCAAGGGCCTGGCTTCTCTTTTGGTACATTTTTCTTCCAGTCGAGAAGGTTTCTGTTTTCTAGATGGAACCTATCGAGCTACGGTAACAAAAGAACAACAGTGCACCCCAGAAAACGATGGCAGCATTGGTGGACCAAACACCACTGGGTTTTGCACACATAATTTACTATAAATTTTAAGCAACTCTTTATCAAGAAGTGTATTTCTTCATACGTCTTTCAGATTTGGCCTCAAGGAAGAATTAGAACTCTGGAAACATGGCAGAGGAGGAGTTATCAAGGAAATCCACACTGGGGAGGAAAACAAAGATTCCAGAGGGGTCTGTTTGTTTACCATAGCGCTGGCTGCTATTCCCAGGTTCAGAAGGAATCTCTCCTTCAGAATAAAACATTAATCTCCCGGAGTCAGTCATCACGCATTGTAGTACGACTGCCACATTCTCCTTTGGTATTGTTTCACTACAATCAAGAGTGAGTAGAGGGAGTGAACAAATTCCATTTCTACCAGTGCCCCACTGGGCTGGACATGGATGAAGGATGGACAGCCCCAGGATACCAGATCAGGCCCTGTATGGTGAGGGAACCCCAAGCAGGGAGGGCAGAAGAAAATCCATTAAAGCAGCTCTGAAGCCCGACTTCAAACAATGGGGCCAGGCTGCAGGCAGCAGGGAAACAAGCAGCAGGCAGGCAGGCCTGGCTGCAGCAATAACGGAATGCAGGGGTGGTTGTTGGTTGTTTTCTGAGCTCTGGGGTGAGCTTTGGGCTTAGAAGCCCGAGTCTCAATCAGCCACCCTATCAGCACAACTGCAATTGTAACTCAAAAGCCGTCTCTATGTATAGTGGTGTCTATACAGTGCCTCACTGGTCTTTCCACCCCATCTGGGCTCACAGATAACGATCCCCATTAGTAGTATTATCTTCAAATGCGTGCAGAACATCAGCATAAATATAGCTAACATACCATTTCTGGGAATACAAATACAATGGCAGGACCTGTGCAGAGAGGATAATAATCTATGATAGCTTTTCATTTTGTAAATGCATTTCCTTCACAGACAGCAATTTTTCAAAGGCTATATCTGCATATAGGAAGAGAAAATATGAAAGTCCCATATAGTCAGATATCAGCCACATTTGTCTCTCGATCTCGGAAGAACAAGAGTCCTTAAAATCTATTTTCTTTCCTTGTTCTGTTTTGCTTATATTTTCTATTTTCCAGAAATAAATATATTTTCCTTGGACCATTGTAGAAGTGTCTTTTTTAATGTTGCTGAAATTAAACAAACCCAACCCAAGAAGTGTTTTAGTGTTTAAATTCGCGCCCAAAGAAATCATATGAGACAAGACATTAACATTTCTACAGATAGATCAGACCACACCAGCTCTGAGAACTGCAGTGCCCAAGTCTCAGGATCTCCTGTAGTCACATGGAGAGCTTGCAGTGGGCCTAAACTGGAGTATTTACACCTTTGAAATCAGGGAATGCAACAAAGCAAGGCTTTCCTTCCTCCCACAGAGAGCTGCTCTTTAAATACGCAAGCATTGACCCCTGCCTCTATTCAGCAGAGCCATTGTCTGATGGCTAAATGAGGGAGTGAAACGTTTTGCTTGTACCACAGCAAAGTTGTACTGCTGTAAGAAGTGAAGAGGTTGGAGCTAGCCCAAGTTTAGCTTTTGGCTTTGCCGTTTGTGAGCCAGGGACTCTTACTCTCAGGCCTTGGCGTCTGTTCTTTCATCTCTAGGAGAGAACAGGGACAAATTATTCTGAACTGGAGAGGCAAGTGTTGTTAGGAGCTTAGCCTTTGGAGCAAGACAGCCTTTGCTTTAAATCTTGGCTCCATATTTATGAGCATCTGTGTGACCTCAGGCTAGTTACCTAACGTCTCTGGGCCTCCACTCATTCATCTGTAAAATAATAGTAATAATACCTTCGTTATAGGGCTGTCATTAGGATTAGATGAGCTCATTCTTGGTAATCACAGTTCCAGACATCAATAAATGTTTGTTATAATTATTAAACCTGTTCCTGCTTGTTCTTGACACATAATGTCATAGAACCATGAAGTGAAACTAACTGGGCTCTGCTAGGGAGACATCTAAAGCTATTACAGGTAAATCAGCATTGGGCAGAGTTGCAAAGCATGCCACGCAACATAAATACACAGACTATAAGGCACTAGGTGAAGCCTAAGAAATACAGTCTCCCAGGCTAGGCCTTGCATTCACTTATTTTGTCTCATGGTCATGCTCCTAGGGTTTGTTTTGTTTATTTTGCTTTCTTTCCTTACACAGATGTAGACATTGGGGTTTTGAGATGTTAGATAATTTGTTCAAAGACCTGCAGCTGTTAATTTGTGGAGCCAAATGTTCATTTCAAATGAGACCAGTCAGCCACCGCTCCCTGAAGGGATTGGAAGTTGTTATTTTTTTTTTCTGAAGACAAAGATGGTGGAAACTCAGATCACATGATTAAACAAAAGGTGGCACTCTGGGTTTGGTAGCAACACACACACACACACACACACACACACACACACACACACACACACACACCTTTTTTATCAGCCTTCTGGAATCCTGAGACAGGTGGTATGGTCTGGCCTACAGAGGAACCATGACTACAGCCAGGGCTACACAGTAAGACCAAGACTATTGCCAAAAAACAAAATCAAACCAATCCAAGCCATTCAACAAAATAATAACAACAACAACACTCTCCTGTCAGGCAGTGTATAGCTTAGGGGTAGAGTGTTTGCTTAGCATGCCCTGGGTTTGGTGTTGACCACTGGAAAACAGAAACAAGCAGCTCAACCAGTCAGATGTGGAGGTTCACACCTGCAATCCCAACACTCTCTGGGATGAAAAAAAGGGAACCACGAATTCAAGGCCAGCCTGGCTACACGTCAAAAGCTTTCTGAGAAATAAAATTTTAACAATCAAGCAGAAATAGGATAGTTAAAAGGGAACCCTGGATGAAAAATAGTATCGTTGATGCAAAAAATAAAACCCGTAGGAGGAATAAAGCAGTGGGCTGATCCTGGTCAATCTGGCAGTTCTCTCTAAAAGTTACCCCGATTCGGGAATGTTCTAAAACATTCAGTTTCATCATGTCCTAAATCCTTTTGGATTGGACCTTACCTTTCCTAGACAGTTTTGTCAACGTCAACAAACCAACATCCTCACCATGATTTAGAAACTTGTGAGAAAATCAAATTCAAGGTCCCCTACCCCAGACCTATTGAATCAGAAAGCCTATCAGCACTATAGCACCCAACCAGGGGCCCAGTGGTGGCTACGGAGGCACATTACCGTTTGAGGAACTGGCTTGTAGTGGGGAGATGGAATGGACAGAATGAATGAAAGCCAAATTCAATTCAGATGTCTACAGAAAATGTTCTCCCTGAATACATTGCTGCCTTGGCATGTTTATGGGCGGTAACAATATAACTGAATATTTAAAAGGCTTCTACTTTAAGGAAGACTTAACTCATCTTTCCATCACAAAAAAAATCTGCCTTTTACAGAAGACCAAGCTTCCTATTTCTTCATCACACAGGCACGTGTAATTGAATAAAGCAAAACTTGTTTCTCCAAATTAGAAGTGATCTTCGAGGGATCTTACTTAGTGTGGGCTATGGATTCCACTTCTCATTTGAGGGTGGTGGGCAGCAGTGAGGAGGCCTAGTTAGTTGACTGTCGAAGTGAAAACTGCCTTTTCAAGAGCCAGAACTCAGGGCTAGCCAGCAATAAGCAGGGGAACTGTTGCCTGTACAACTGAGCCTGGGCAAAGATAGGCGATTCTTATTAAATGGCTTCTGTCCTGGCATTTCATTTTGTGTTCTCTCCACAGTGAATTCTGCCAGAGCCGAGCTGAACCTCAGAGGTTCCCAGCCAGATCTCAGGCACGTATGCTTAGCACCTTAATTTTGCTTCATTTCGAGTCACATCACTGCCACCCCAAAAGAACCGTGCCCTATCAGCAATTTCCTTTTCATTACCAAAGGGAAATGAAATGAATTTATGCTCTGCAGAGACAGCGATGTTGACAGTGGCTATTTCTAGGGAGTGAGTTGTTCTTTGTCTCTCTCTTCATAATTACTTGCACTTTCAGAGTTTAAAATTAATTCTTTTAGCAATAGGTCTGTTTTGATGTTTAATGTGAAAAAATGAGGTTATAAGCCGAAAACATAGGTAGTAGTGTGTGTCTGTGCGTATGTTAAAAGGATAACTTGGAGAGAACCTTCCAGGCATCGCTTGAGCAGATAAAACCCTGTTGCTGTGACTCATGGCCTCTGGGAAACACAACGATGGTAACAACCTCACAAGATTGGACTTTAAACAGGAAGCTTGGCTCATAGAAGTGCAGAAAGAAGGAGAGAAAGCCAAGAATGACAAAATAAGAATTAACTTCCAACTAGTGATGGCGATATTACATGCAAAGAAAACACATCAAAGCTGTACCTCTTCAGGGAGCAAGAAACATAAACACACACTTGGACACACATGTGAACACACACAGAGGCAAGATGGTAAGCTATCTGTGTAGTCACCACACAAAGTTCACAATAAGGACACACTGATTGGAGAAAACACCCATTGCACATTTACTGGGTTATTGACATGTTAATACAAAATCTCCTCTGTTCCGTCAGAATGGCCAGGTCTTCAGGACACATGAACCTGTGTCAGAATATTAGCACTTGCAGCCCTTGTTTGGGAGTACAGAGGATGCAGGCATTTGGGGGAGTGCTTGCTGGGACGGGAAGGGCATGTCTACACAAATGTTGTTTTCCTAGCTGGAACCTCCATTTTCTTTCCTCATGGCCTGGCTAGAAAGGGAGGGAGATCTTCAATGAAATTTTAAACCTATGTTTAGTGAATACAGCCACTTTCCTCTATGTGAACAGCGAAGCGTTCACCTCAAAGATGGGCCCGTGCTTTGTCAGGAAGGAAGGTGTCCATGAGTCAATGTGCTTTGCGTACATGCTCCAGAGAAGTCTGATGACATTTTCAAGAGGAAAGCAATCTCACCTGATGGATGAAGAAGCTCCTCTGAGAAAGAATTAACCACAAAGAAAATGGGTCCTATCTGTGCTACATGCATTGTTTCCCTTCATCTTTACTGCCTGTTGAAAATACAACTTGGACACACAGTGATGTTCCAACTTGTCCTTGAAAGCCATAGAATAAGCCTTTGAAACGCCGACTGTAACAAACAGATGGCTTTAAATAGTCCAACAAATACAATTATATTTGGGAGAGGATTATGAAATAAATCTGAATTTTTTCAGATAAAGCAGAAAGCATGAAAACTGAATTGATTATGGGTACTTTGGGCTACCATACCAAGCTTCTTCAAGGGTTACATGTTTTCTGCCCAGCCATTGGCATTAAGCTATGCAATGCAGTTGTTTGAGCAAGGTAGGTAGTGGGCAATTCTTGCTCATCATTGTATGAGACTTATAGTACTTTGTACTTTAGGGTTTCTTGTAGGGTAGGGAGGGTTCTCTCTCTCTCTCTCTCTCTCTCTCTCTCTCTCTCTCTCTCTCTCTCTCTTTTGTTGTGTTTTCTTGTTTTATTTTTAAAACAGGATGTCTGAACTCTCTGTATAGCCTAGGCTTGTCTTGTCCTCATGAGTCACTTGCATTGATTGGTTTTCCATATGTTGGGATTACAGGTATGTATCGTCACATCTGGCCTAGACATGTCTTAATTAAGTGTGTGTGTGTGTGTGTGTGTGTGTGTGTGTGTGTGTGTGTGTGTTTTGAAAGAATTGTTGAGCTACATGCACAGGGCTATGGTGGAAAGAAGAAAGGCCAGACAAGGCCACTGTCCTCAGTGTTTGTAGGTTGCCATGGTCTTCATTCTAAGGCCTAGGTATGATGCCTTGATGTAGTACCTACGCTGTACTCAAATAAGCCTCCTTCACTTTGCCTGACAATAATGCAACAGGCTCCCTCATGCCAATTACTTCTTGGCCAGCTTTAAGAGATAGCTAGAAGTCCTGCAATTGTAGTCTAGATATGAATGTGAATCAAGCTACAATTTAGTTAGGACTTTTGAGTGAGCCTTAAAAGAGGGTAGGAATTTCATTAGCCAAAGATTATAGGGTGAAGAAGAAGTATCTGGGTGAAGGGAAGCAACATTTAGTGAAGGAGGTGGTGGGAAAGAGCTAAGTGAAACAGCACAGGGTACATACAAGAAATATGGGGTAGGCACTCTGGGATGTGTAAGATTACAGCATATCAAGGAAGTGGTGAGAAATCAAGTTAGAGAGATGGGTCTTAAAAAGGGTTATCAATTGGGCTGGAGAGATGGCTCAGAGGTTAAGAGCACTGTCTGCTCTTACAGAGATCCTGAGTTCAATTCCCAGCAACCAGATGGTGGCTGATAACCATCTGCAGTGAGACCTGGTGCCCTCTTCTGGCCTACAAGCATACATCGGTATGAAGGAGCCTGTTGCATTGTCAGGCAAAGTGAAGGAAACTTAAATATTTGAGTACAGAGTAGGTACTACATGGAGGCATCATAACTAGGCCTTATAATGAAGACCATGGCAACCTACAAACACTGTATACATAATAAATAAATAAAATCTTAAAGAAAAGGTTATCAATCATGCTGAAGGATATGATTTTATTCAACTGATAAGAAAACATCATGAATTTGTTTTTAGGAAGTGATGTTATCCAAAAACACATCAGCAAGATTGAAAAAGGGACCAGGGTAAGAGAGAGACATTGCAATTGAGACACGTTAAGGTAACTCATAGCAAGATGTGGTCACTGTCTTCAAGGAGCACATACTGAGTGAGGTAAACTAAGATCAACCAGCACCACAAAATATCCCATGCTGGTCAGCCCAGTTTGGACTATACAACTATGCAACTATACAAGGCCAGAGCTCTCCCCTCAAGTGCCATTTTCTCTGGCCACAGCTGTTCCAGGCAAAGTGCACTCCTGCATTTTGAGGCACTTGACAAGAACTCATTCCTTATTTTCTTGCATTAATACCTCTTCACTCACAAGAGGGCAAAAGAAAAAAAGTCACAAAATAGCCTTTCCTTTAGAATGGTCTTAAAAGTCTTTTTTCCACTTAATTTGCCAGCCCAGGCCTTTATGGTGAAGCAAATCTTGAAGCCGACATAGCCGACTCCTCTACTCTCAAATCACCTGTGCTAATTTGCCGAACCGACTTCTGAGAGTAGAAGTAAATATCCTTTAGAAAGAAAAAACATGCTATCTCTATGGCAACGTGAATGTCTGAGAAGGAGCCCACCTTGAAATCACCAAACAATACTCTCTTTGAGAAATCTCCATGGCTGGGGTTAAACAATCTCTTATTAAGAGGCTTGGCTGCTTTTAATGTATCTGCTTTTCAAACTCGCAAATATCAGCCCTACCTCTTAACATTCCTATGCAGGTAGTCCCTCTGCTTTTCAGAGTGCAATGCAAAATGGAGTCGTGGTGCTAAAAGATTCAGGCTCACCCACAGAGTGAGCGATTTCTGAGTAGTCACTTTGTGCCTACCACTATTCTAAGTACTCCCTATATAGCATAATAGAAAATGACAAAAATGATATCCTTTGAGATGTCAAGATCTACCCCCAAAGACCCTTAAGAACAGGGGGAGGAGTGGGCAACGTTATCAAGAATTCATATTTCAATCACTGCTGGCGTCACAGAGATTGTATGCTTGGATTTTCTAAACCAGTTCTGGTGACATTCTTTGCCTGTACCTACTTAATTAACTATTTAAAAGTATCCAAGAATTTTCAGTACATCAGGATTCAAAATATATGTTTCAGTTGTTTCTATACCAAAAAGGTTATAAAGCTTTCTTTGCTATTTTCCTACTAAATATGTCTGTTTTAAATATTTTTTCATTTTTATTGTTTGAGTCTATAACATGAATATATTATTTCCCTCTTCCCGTTACTCCCTCAGAACCTTCTCATGTCCCCCACCCCTTGCTCTCTTTAAATTTCATGGTCTCTTTTAAAATTGTTATTACATATATACATAGGTATTTCTAAATACATAAATACAACCTGTTCAGTATGTATAATGTTACTTTTGTGAATATATTTTCAGGCCTGAGCATTTGGTATTGGATAGCCAGGGGAATATGAATTTTGGACACAGGACCCAGAAGCCCCCATCTGAAAGCTTCCTTCTTGAGGATTAGCTTTCACAGTCCCAGGAGGTGCTCTAAAGCTTTATTGACAGCATCAATGTCCTGGGTTTGGGTTCCGAAAACAGAATTTATCTACTTGTTATTCATTCAACCCAATAATAACACTTACATGTGCTATCCATGTAGTGAGCAAGGCAGATGATGTCCCAGTCTCATGGAGTTTATAATCTGGTGATTTCACAAACACACACACACACACACACACACACACACACACACACGCACGCACACACACATATATGTACGTGGGTATGTATATATATATGTATATGTATATGTGTGTGTGTGTGTGCCAGATAATTAGAGATGATAGTGTATACAAACAAAAAAGAAAATCAAAGGTTTACAGAGCATTACTGGGAGTCCTTGGTTTAGATTGGGTAGACATTTGAGGATGCCTGTCTGATGATAAAGAATCAGAATGCAGAAATTTAGAGGCAGATAATAATATTGATTAGGGGATAGACATTTTTCAGATGATTTACATACTGAAGTTACTTTATTTTCACCTGAACCTCACATGTACATTCTAATAATCTCAGAGGAAACTGAACCAAACACAAACTGTAAGCCTAACCTAAGATCAGTAGCTAGTAAATGGCAGGTCAAGGAAGGAACTAAATTCTGATTTCAATTGGATATACTTGCTCCAAAGTAGATATCTTGACATTCAGGAAATGAATTCTAAAACTTACTAATACATTTTGGATCTGACAGTGTAGCTCAGTGGTAGAGTGCTTGCATATCAGGAGAGGATACTGGCTTCCATCTCCAGCCAGAAGGAGGACGGGGAAGTGGAGGAGGAGAAGGTGAAGCAGAGAAAAAAGATGATGGTGATGAAGAGGAAGAGAAGGAAGAAGCCACTTCAGCTGCCCCACTGCCACCAAGTGTAGTCGTACATGCCTCTTTAATCCCATCACTTGGGAAGCAGAGACAGGCTTGAGGACAGCCAGAGTTACATGGTGAGATTCTCTCCCAATACTCTCCTCTCAAATGGTTGGAACTTGTATAATGCAGATTAAAATGTCTCGCAAAATTGCCCAGAAGTCAGTCTGATGGTTCAAACCTGATGGTCACTTGGGATGGTGAAGCAGGAGGATCTCAAGTTTGAGGATTTCCTGGGCTACAGAGTTAGTTCAAAGTTGGCTTTGTGAACTTAGTAAGAACATGTCATTTTTATAAACTATGTTTATTTTTTCTGAATTTATTTCTTCTTCTTTTTTAATTGTTTTATTATTATTATTATTATTATTAAAATTTTCCACCTCCTCCCCTCCTCCCATTTCCATCCCCCTCCCTCCATCCTTCTCCCCCTCCCTCTCCAGTCCAAAGAGCAGTCAGGATTCCCTGCCCTGTGGGAAGTCCAAGGTCCTCCCCCCTCCGTCCATGTCTAGGAAGGTGAGCATCCAAACAGACTAGGCTCCCACAAAGCCAGTACATACAGTAGGATCAAAACCCAGTGCCATTGTCCTTGGCTTCTCAGTCAGCCCTCCTTGTCCGCCACGTTCAGAGAGTCCAGTCTGATCACATGCTCCATCAGTCCCAGTTCAGCTGGCCTTGGTGAGTTCCCATTAGATCAACCCCACCGTCTCAGTGGGTGGGTGCACCCCTCGTGGTCCTGACTTCCTTGCTCATGGTAAGAACATGTTTTTATACAAAAAATAATAGATTGAATTTGAAAAGCTGATTTGACAAGGTAGGTTGAGGGAGGACATGAGGGGAGGTATAAGTGTATATGAAAATGCTAAAAGAAAACTTGATACTCTGTATACTAATGTTATAAAGGGCTCAGGGTATATCTCAGGGATCCTAGGTCAACCTCTACAATTACAAGTAGAACAATACACACACACACACTGAGAGAGAGAGACAGAGAGACAGACAGACAGACAGACAGACAGAGACTTGAAACAGAAATTTGATCTTTGTGATTATCTCTGAGCTCCTAGATGTAAGATTTTCTATAACATATATAAGTGTCATAAAAAAATCAGAAAATTCCAGTGTAGGAATATTAGCTCTTCAATAAACAATAATCACAAACCCAAGTTTCTATTACCTTCCTAAGAGCTCGCCAAGAAAATCGGTCATATTAAACAAGACAAGAGCGAAGAAGCTGGCAATGTGTCCCCAATACAGTCAGTTCAACAATGTAATCACATTCATGTCCCTGGAATTATTCACCTGCAATTCTCATCCATTAAAATAATAAGACACCAAAAACCTGTTTCATATGAAAAAAACAAAAGCTGAAAATATCTGCAAACATTAACTCATTATTCTTACAATATAACAATAGAGTAGCAAAATATTTTCCATTAATTTTAAAATGAAAAAAAGAAGGGTTTAGATCTCTGAACACATGTTCTTAACACCACCCCTTTCTGTACTCTCTCCCATTCATTTAGCTGTTTCATTTCCTATCATTATCTCACCAACACACACACATAGGCACACACACACGCATGCACACACATGCACACACGCACGCACACACATGCACACACGCATGCACACACACGCATACATGCATGCACACACACGCACACACGCACGCACACACACACGCATGCACACACATACACACGTAGTGGAAGGCTGCTTGTTGGTTCCCGGCCACCTGGCTAGCTTAGACCTGAAATAATCACACAGAAACCATATTATTTAAATCATTGCTTGGCCCATTAGCTCTAGCTTTTTATTGGCTAACTCTTACATCTTAATTTAACACATTTTCAGTATTTTATATTTTACCATGAGGCTTGTGGCCTACTAGCAAGGCTGCAGCATGTTTGTCTCTGGCAGCGGCTTTATGGTTTCTCCCTCCCTCCGCCTTTCTTTCTCCCAGCTCCCAGCGTTTTGTTTAGTCCCCATCCCCCGCCTACCCAAGTTCTGTAATGCTGTAGGTCCAAAGCAGTTTTTTTTTATATATATATTACTGGTAATCACAGCATACAGAGGGAAATCCCACATCACTTTCTTTTTTCTGTTTAAATGAAAAGGAAGGTTTTATCTTCAACATAGTAAAATTACATATAACAAAATAGGTATCAAGCAAGAATTATGGTTACAATATTTATATCTACTTTATCTTTTATCATAAATAAGGAAAACATCACTCCATGTAGCATATACTTACAATGATGGGTAGAGAGCTTATAAATTTAGAAACTAGAACAAAATAAAAATGATCTGGTAGAATATTATCATTATCCACACTAGGAATGGTATCACACAAGATCTCCACACCTGCACCTTAGAGGACCAGGCTCTACTACAGCTACATCACAGTCTCAAGCCCAGAGCTGTGTGCCTTACCAATACAAGCATCACGAGATGGCTTGACCATCTCAGGACTGGCCTTTAAATGTCATTCCTAAAATTCCATTTGCATGCCACACTTCAGTTTCCCTAGCTGTGAATCACTTGAAAGATAACCAGGACAAAACATAGATAGTCACTCTGATAATGTTTCTTGCTTGGCTTCTGGTTTCCATCTTCTCTTATCCTGTGACCAATTCTCTTTACACTAAATATTGTGTTCACTGTTCTTCCTATAGGAACTTCTTTCTTCTCTACCACCTTTCTCCATTCTTTAACTTGTGGCTTTTTTTCTTGAAATAATTTTGGGAAAGAACCATTATAGTTAAGTACATAATGGTCTGAGCTAGTGGTTAATAGGGACCAGGAGACCAATGAACAAAGTATTTTATTACCTTGTAACTCTTACATTACATAGGCCTGTTAAAGTCACTCACATGCTATATTCAACTAATTTATCACACATAATTGTTAACATACTAAAGTTTTCAAATGGGTAAAAACAGACTTAAGGGTGTCCCTATATGTTAATAATACTCAGGTCCCTTAGGAAGTCTTGTCTGTTATATCTGTCAATATTTGATAGGGCCTTGAAGGCTCACAGTACCCCTGTTGTAGCACTCAGACCTCTGCAGTACATGTATCACTTTTTTTAGTCTCCCTTTCTAAGCTATGAGTTTCTCCAGAAAAAGGAGAAAATATTGTTTATTTCTGTATTTCCAGTGCTAAGCACAGCTCCTGATGGACATTTGTTTAACAGGAGCATAAATACTGACAGCTACAATAACCAAGAAAAGATATAAACTCCTTTAAGGACTAATATGGCTTCACCTTGTTTTACCTGTAATAACTAAGCAGACCTAAATTCAATTGCTAATGATTTTTAATAACTTTTTCTCATCTGACTCTGTTGGTTTTAGAATCACTCAGTCAATATTCTTTTTGACTTGGACTACAGATGTAGAAAAGTCAAAGGCCTTTATTTTTTTTTTTTGAATTTTATTCATGACCTATAGAAATGGTATGAAATGGTAGGATAAGAAATGGAAAGCAGGGAATTCTGATAGTCTCTAGAAGTGGGGTTTTTAGATGAAACATGGGAAGAAGGCATACACTACAAAGACCTTCAGAATTCTAGGGATTGATCAACACTAGAGATGATTGGTTCAAGATAGAGAAGAATCATAAACTGTGAAAGCAAATCTATTCACAGTATTTAAAAATACTAACCCTAAGCCTGTGCCAATAAGTTGTCTCCTATTCCTGAATTTGTGCCTTTTTATTCTCCAGTGGCACAATATACACCCCCTAAAAACGTGCAAGTCCCCAGCATTATTTCCTCTGCTCTCCAAATCATTGTCACAAAGTAGGCAATGCCATTGCATTCATTTTAAAAAAGAGAAGGAAGAAGGCCAGAGAATGAGCTATATTATACAAAACCGCACAGGTACTCAGTACCTAGAGCTGTGGCTCTGGTCCAAATCTGTTTAATGCCAAATCCCTTGCTTTAAAGCACTGTTAATGCTACCTCTTTATCTAACTCAAGCAAACTGCAATTCCAGGTTTCTTATTGTCCTGTCTTGCCATGGTAATGGGGGATACACTGTTAGACTATCAACACAACATCTTTCTGGGTGCCAGGAAATTCATGATGATGCCTAGCCCTACTCATTTCTTCTTAAAATTAAACGCAGATGGCTTAGCATTTAGGCTCTATTTAGCCGATCTTTAATTAAATCAGCCCTACTTAGAAAAATGTAATAAGCCCCTACTAGGTGCCCCTTCTGTTTTTCTGGGCTTAATTCAAGTTCCTGACTTGAAGGAGGAGCAATGTAAAAAGGCAGAAGTGGGAGCAGGTGGACAAACAAATGCTCTTCATTTTATACGGCCATGTGCTTTGGAAAGTTACTAGATAGAAGTTTTCGTCATTTGTCTTGGGTTTCAGTGCAGGTTTCAGGGCAGTACCACGGGCACCACATATTTGTCGTTAAGGAAATAAAAAAGTCCAATATATGTATCTTGTATAGAGTCAACAGCTGTGTTCCAGAACTACTTTAGTCATAGCAGCTGCTGGAAGACTGGACACAGCTGTGCAGAAGTCATTAACTTCAGAAGAGAAGGATCATCATGTACACCAACAGCTGTGTCAATCATATTTGGAAGTAACCAGATGTTTGGTGCCTGGGTGGTAGCTAGTATTGACTGCCCTTGAACAACTGCTAAACAAACCCCAAGACCTAGAGATTTATTTAGTTTTCTTTCACTTCAATTGCTAAGGTCCCCTCATCTTTTTATTTATATCAGCATCCAAATGCATGCCTCATCTTTTCATTTTGTTCAGCTATGGTTCTCTTCAAACATGCAGTTAACAATAAACCACTCAATCCAGTATCTACTATGAAATGATGTATTTAGGAATACTAGTACATATCATTTCAGGCTGTTTTGGGCTCTGTCTCTCATGAGCTTTCAAACTGATAATATTTTGGGAGACAAGAATAACTCACATTAGAAGCCTATAGAATTTCCTAACCTACCTGTGACATGGCAAATGAAAATGGGACAGAAATACAGGATTTCAATGTGCACCAGAGAGACTGATGTCATATAGTTAGCATACTCAGGGCAGTATTATGAAGGAATTGTCACTTGACCTCTTAAAGGAGGGGTCTCTAAAAGCAAGGAGGAATAAAGATGGTTTATTAGCAAGGAAAGGGTGGATCTGGAAAATGAGTCTGGGGATATAGATCATGGAGGACTTATGCTCTCAATGAAGAAAGATTCTGTCAGTTTACAAAAGCCCGAAAACAAGAACTACCATGATGATAGGCTATGGGATATTGCGAACATTGATTTACCATTTTTAATTTTGTAGAAACCAGTC
This sequence comes from Microtus oregoni, assembly GCF_018167655.1. Classification (NCBI taxonomy): domain Eukaryota; kingdom Metazoa; phylum Chordata; class Mammalia; order Rodentia; family Cricetidae; genus Microtus; species Microtus oregoni. The sequence goes on from NW_024543229.1 coordinate 174,468, forward strand.
CCCACGACCCCTCCATACAATATTTAATTATTCTTCTGCTATCACTTTTAATTCTGTTTCCAAGGATTTTTCCCCTTGGTTGATTAAAATAATATATTTATGGTATGAACCCCCAGCTCTCAAGCCTTTATCCCTTAGCAGTCACAACCTGAAAAGTCACTAAGGCCTATCACACTGTACTCAGCTTAATTAACTGCACAAATAGATTGTTTCTCTACCACAAAAATTATCTGGAGAGAGAAATAAAAGGATAGGAAGGGAAGCTACAAGAAGCAGAAGCCAGAAAACAAATTTATCTCACTCAGGAAGCTATACTGGTTATCATAACAATAACAAATATTTATGGAGGGCTTTCATCCTGAAGAATCCCAGAGCCCCAGAGCAATGAACACTTGTGGTAAATAGATTAAAGGAGCTACTCAGCCCTCCAAGGGAGGAAACTCTCTCTCTCAGGCCCAGTGCACTAACTCATTCCTGGGACAGTATTCGATTTTAGCCAAGGGATTTTAACAGGATCTGGATGCAACTTCTAAGTTGTAAAACTTCGACAGCATGCATAAAGAACACCCCTGAATCTTTTCAGAGGAGAGAGCCTTGGAGTAACAGCTCTAGCCACGTTCATTTAAGTCCCTTGCATTAGGATCATAGCAGCATATAAGGCCAGTAAAACGTCACTGACTTGAGATCAAAAAAGTCATGCTATCAGATATTGTTATATACCTTATCAAGACCTTGAGGTATGATGGGATTTCAGGTATAGAAGGATGCAGGGCAATCAAGTTATGTGGTATAAGGTTTATGCTGTATTAACCTGTATTATGTGATGTGAAGTTATTGCAGGTAAAAGAAATGATGAATCTCCTGAGACCCGCTTAGAATTGCTGATAAGAACTGGACAATTGAAATACAAAATGAATTGTGCATATGTGGCTAGAGGCAAAATGTCCTATCAGAAGGGCACAAAAATAGAGCAGGATTATTATTTGTAGAGATGTCATAGAGGGTGTTACAAAGGTAAGACGTGCTTTTTGAGTCTTATAAATCAGTGATTCCATGCACCAAAACCACCTGACAGTCACTCACACATCTCTGCATCTAGATGGGCAGAAACTCTCTAAAAGATCCTTGTCCTAAGTTTTGATTTAGAGGGAGCCTGAAATGGCCCTACCCTATTGCCATACTGATGAATATCTTGCATATCACCATAGAACCTTCATCTGGTGATGGATGGAGATAGAGACAGAGACCCACATTGGAGCACTGGACTGAGCTCCCAAGGTCCAAATGAGGAGCAGAAGGAGGGAGAACATGAGCAGGCAGAAGGAGGGAGAACATGAGCAAGGAAGTCGGGACCGTGAGGGGTGCACCCACCCACTGAGACGGTGGGGCTGATCTAATGGGAGCTCACCAAGGCCAGCTGAACTGGGACTGATGGAGCATATGATCAAACTGGACTTTCTGAACGTAGCAGACAATGAGTGCTGATTGAGAAGCCAATGACAATGGCACTGGGTTTTGATCCTACTTAATGTGCTGGCTTTGTAGGAGCCTAGTCTGTTTGGATCCTCACCTTCCTAGATGTGGATGGAGGGGGGAGGACCTTGGACTTCCCACAGGACAGGGAACCCTGACTGCTCTTTGGACTGGAGAGGGAGGAGTAGGGGAAGTGGGGGGATGGGGTAGGGAAATGGGAGGAGGGGAGGAGGTGGAATTTTTTAAATAATAATAATAATAGTAATAAATTAAATAAAAAAAGATCCTTGTCCTAGTGAGGGTTACAATTGCTATGATAAACACTATGACCAAAAGCATCTTGGGGAGGTGTTTATTTCGCCTACACTTCCACATCACTGTTCATTGAGGGAAGTCAGGGAAGGAACTTAATCAAATGGGGCGGGGATCAGGAGGCAGGAGCTGATGCAGAAACCATGGAGGAGTGCTGTTTGCTGACTGCTAATAGATTGCTCAGTCAACCTGCTTTATTACAAAATGATCTGGGCCCTCACACATCATCACCAATTAAAAAAATGCCTGACAGGCTTGTCCTCAGCGGATTTCTTTTCAATTTTTGAGATTATGATTTGATTATAACATTTCTCCCTTTTCTTTCCTCCCTTCAAATCCTTCAATATACCTTTTCCCACTGTCCTTCAAATACATGACTTCTGTTTTTTTAACTGTTAGCTCAGCCAGTAATAGGCATGGCCTCCCTCTTGTCAGTGGTCTTAATTCCAGAGAGCTGTTGGTTAACACCAAGGTATGTGTGCCACTAATGCATATTATGTCAGGATGAAAGTGGGCAAGCAAGTTCTGAGTCCCTTTGTGGGTAGGTACTACATCTTACCCACTGTTTAATACCCACCAGGGCTTGTATGATGGTAAATCAATGTTTGCAATATCCCATAACCTATCATCATGGTAGTTCTTGTTTTCGGGCTTCTGTAAACTGACAGAATCTTTCTTCATTGAGAGCATAAGTCCTCCATGATCTATATCCCCAGACTCATTTTCCAGATCCACCCTTTCCTTGCTAATAAACATAGGCTTAAAAATAAGGGAGAGAGAGTTTAACACAGATTTTTGCTGTTTGTTGGTGGTGTGCTGTAGAGAGATTTCCTGATTCGGCAACAGTAGCAGAAAAAACACTGTGTCATTTTAAAGCGCTACTTCCTGGGGCTGTGCCGCCAGTGCGATCTCTGTCTGGCTCCTGCGGGAGACAGAGCTTTTGAATAGAGCATTTGGAGTAAAGTGCTATGATTTGTTTGATGGCAACTAGACTCGCTATGTTCTCGGGTCTGCTCTGCTTGTTAGAGGCAAGCATGCGCTTTCATCTAAGAAAGGCTTCCTGACTCAGCTTTAGCTGCAAAGCCTGCAGCTCATTAAGAGGTCCTGCCACGAAACACTTAAACGGTGTTGACGAAAAGCTGAACGCATGCTTTTCGGTTTTCAGCCTTAGCAGGAAAAAAGCTGCGCTGTTTAAAAATGCCGGCTTTCTGGGCTGTCCTGCCAGGACAAACTCTGACTCTTTTACGCAGGCGGTTTATGCGGTTTGCAAGCACAGGCTGCTGAAGCTCGCTTGCTGGCTACAGCCAGTACCTCAGCCATGAGGCTGAAAAGCTAAGGAATGGACTGGATCTAGCTGGCAAAGCCACGCCTTTAGTCCTACTGAGATTGCTTGGTAAATTAAAGATTCATGTGGTCAGAAAAAGAGAGATATACAGTAAAGAGAGATTCAAAGACAGACAAAATTTCTGAATGGTTTAAAGTGTGTTAAAAATATATGCAGACTAAAATTTAAAGTTCTTAAAGTAACAAAAAAAAAAGGAAGAGAGTTGTTGTGTGTGGTACACACCTTTAATCCCAACACTTGGTAGGCAGAGGGAGATAGACCTCTGTGACTTCAAGGTGTGGTAGCACACGCCTTTAATCCCAATGCCTGGGAGGCAGAGACAGGCGGATCTCTGAGAGTTCAAAGACAGCCTGGTCTACAGAGTTACTTCAGGTCAAAGATACAGAAAACCTGTCTCAAAAAGCAAAAAGTTAAAAGTAAAAATAAACAAAATAGAGGTTAAAACAAAGCTGCACAAAGATGAAAAATACACAGAGAATCTTGATACTGTATGCTATTATGCTCTCTTTGAATTATTTGAATGCTGGGGAAGGAGCAACAGCTGCTAAAAGATATTTATTTATAAATACTGCTGAACTAATCCAACATAGATATTTTGAATTTGGATCTAAGGATATGATACTTTGGAAAGGAGTTTCTTATTTTGTTTTCACAGAGGATGAGATGCTGTTCATTTCTTCTATTCTGATTTGGTATGATGGACCACGCCCTCCTGAAGGGTTGCAGTGAACATCTTCAGAAAATTGCTTCGCTCAACTGCCAACTGAGATGAAACTAGCACACAGGTTATACCATGAAAGACCTAATTAACGACGCCCCCATTCAGCAGGAAGCAGTTTGGAGAGAAATAACTGCGCCCACATTCCCAAAAAATGTTTATAAATGTTCTTTTACATTTAAAGGGGGATATGATATAGATATGAATAATTTGCATTAGTATAGATTTTGCTTTATTGATAGAGATTTAAGGTCAATTTTGTTATATATATATATATATAAGTGTTTCTGATTTTGATTAAGATATTGTGATTGTGTAGTTCATTTAAATATGTACTGTATAATTAAGAAATGTAGGTTGTTAATGGTTAATCATCGATAATAGTAAAGCTTGTAGTCATGTTAGTTAGATTTTCTAGATATATAGAGATATATTTTAGATAGACATTCTTCATGTCTTTCAAAGATTACAGAATAGGACATTTAATGTTTTAATAACTGAGGACTTTTCATGACAATGAGACACTCTGCTCCTGGCAGCACCAATGTACTTCAAGAGGAAGATGGGCATCGAAGAGGATCCTTATGGAGTTTGATAGCCAAATTTTTGGGCAAGAAACTGCTCTTGCCTGGACTATTGCATAAACTGGACACAGAGAACCCGCAGAGAGAGGACTACTGAACTTGCCTAAGGTGAGATGATCTTTCGGGGTTCCTGATTCATGAAAGAGTCTGCGAGACATTCTGCAGGACACAACAGATAGTGACTGAACTGACTTTGAATTTTCCTGCTTTATGGAAATGTCTGCTGGATAGCATGGGCCTAAAGGCTGAAGATGGATGCCCCAACGGTACAGAGGAACTTTGGGTGACTGTCCAGGCAGTGAGATGTCTCTATCATTTCTAGAGTTTTAAAAGTTGCTTTTTTCTTGTTTGCTTAGGTAGTATTGTATCTTTCTGGAGTCTTTGATGGAGTTAAGAATAGTTAGTTATAGTTATAGTTTTCCTTAGTTATGATAAAGATTATTGTAACTTTTACTTGATAACTGTTTTGTTATATGTAATTTTGCTATGTTAAAGTTAAAGCCTTTTTTTTTTTTTGTTTAAACCGAAAAAGGGGAAATGATGGAGGAAGGTCATTGGCTAATAAAGGAACTGCCTTGGCCCATTTTATTGGTTAGGACATAGGTAGGTGGAGTAAACAGAACAGAATGCCAGGAGGAAGAAGAAGTGAGGTCAGTCTCGACAGCTCTCGGGAGCAGACGGCTGAGAGAGACGCCATGCCCCGCTCCCGGGATGAAGCTCCGACCCAGGATGGATATAGGCTAGAATCTTCCCGGTAAGCGCACCTTGGGGTGCTACACACAGATGATTAGAAATGGGCTAAATTAATATGTGAGAATTAGCCTAGAAGAGAATGGGCCAAGCAGTGATTAAAAGAATACAGTGTCCGTGTAATTATTTCGGGGCATAAGCTAGCCGATCAGGCGGCTGGGGTTCCGTGGACGCAGCCCCGCCGCCCTTATTACTACACTTGTATTCTGCACACTCATACTAAACCCATGTGGAATTGAAAGACAATTTAAAAAAATGTCTTACAACACAAAAATCACAAAATGTTTACTTGCCACCCAAAATACCTGTAGTTTCAAAGTTGAAAAAGAATAAACTGGGATGAAATCCAACAATAACATTTACAAGCCCAAATTCTTGAGCTGTTCAGAGAAAAAGAGGATGGAGTGTGGGTTGGAAGTACTTAGGGAGGTCTCTCACATTGTAATTGCAGATGAATCATCAGGCAATTTTTTAACATGCAAAGCTGACTCAATAGGTCTGCTCAAGGTCTGATGAGACACTCAGGAGATGCTGGCTGTACTTTGAGCAGTAAGGAAGGTGCAAAAAGCCTCGTTGGAGAGGATGATTATCTAAGGTGCACTTCCTGTTTAATTCAGATGGAAAGGGCAACCTAAGCAAGGAGGACAATATGAATGAAGTAGCAGAAGCAGGAAGAATGTCGGATCCACAGAAGAGTGAAGAGAACCACACAATGGAGCAGAGGGTGTCTTCCACGACCACAATGATCATGCTAAAGGAGTTAGGTGAGGCTAGTTATTAGTTACATTGAAAACTATTCCTTAGTTGGGGTCATCCTTATGGATTCCTGGGAATTTCCTTAACACCAGCTTTCTCCCTAATCCCATTATGGCCATCTCTATCAAGATATCTCTTTCATTGCTCTCCCATTCCATCCATCCCCCAACTCAACCATCCCACTCCCTCATGTTGTCATCCCCTCATCTCTCCCAGTTTACCCAGGAGATCTCATCTAATTCCCCTTCCCAGGGTGATCCACGCATCCCTTGTACAGGATGACCCCAGCTAAGACTCCTAGCAAAAGTGGAGAGAGTGCCTGAACTGGCCTTCCCCTGTAATCAGATTGGTGAATACCCCAACTGTCATCATAGAGCCTTCATCCAGTCATTAATGGAACCAAATGCAGAGATCCACAACCAAGCATACAGCCAAGCTTCAGAAATCCAAAGAAAGGGAAGAGGGAATATGTGAGCAAGAGCGGTCAAGATCATGAAAGGCAAATCTATAGAGACAGCTAAATCAAGTTTGTAGGAACTCATGAACTCTAGACTGACAGTTGTGGAGCCTCCTTGGGACTGAACTAAGACTTCCATATATGGGAGACAATTGTGTAGCTTGGTCTATCTTAGGGGGCCCTGGCAGTGGACCAGGATCTGTCCCTGATGCATAGCTAGTCTTGTTGGAGCCCATTCCCTATGGTGAGAACCATGCTCAGCCTTAATGCAGAGGGGAGGGGCTTAGTCTTGTCTCAACTTAATGGGCCAGGCTTTGTTGACTCCCTATGGGAAGCCTTACCCTTTGGGAGGAGTGAATGGGGGTGGGCTTGGAGGAATGTGAGGAGAGCAGAAGGAGGGGCGGAGAAGAACTGGGGTTGGAATGTAAAATAAAATTAAAAAAGAAATCTATAAAAAAGAAAACTCTTACAAGAACTTGGACTTGCACTGTAAATCCTTGTGCAAGGACTTGTCTGTCACACTTATACTGTATATTCTTGTAGAACTGTTCAGCATATAAAAGCATATTTTCCCCATGTATTTCTGATATCTGCCCCTCACAACCCGAAGAGTTGGGTCAGTTGTTTGTCAATTTCACTTTATAGGCTGGAGAAACTACAGTGCACAGAACTGAAGATTCTCCAAACCTGGGTCAGAGTCAGTAACATAACCAGAATTTTATGACTCCCGTGCCAAAGTGATTTTTCATCATATCATTGTGCAGGTTGCCACTTGTAAAATTATCTTTAAATCATTCCAATCAGCTCTTTAACTACAAGCTCATTATATGGCTTAGGAAAAACTGCCTTTGGAATTTTAATTCTGTGACTCTCAAAGACTATTAATTTCCTTCTACTGAGTCATTGAGGGTTTTCTCCCTGGCCTCCATCTGTTCTCATTGTTTCTGAGGAAGGATGAAGTAACTGAGGTACGAATGTACAGAGGCACCTGCTAACCTATTTTGCTTGGTGTGTGTGTGTGTGTTTGTGTGTAGGGATGGAGGGAATTCAATAGGCCAGTTTGACTTTCTGATAGCATTGGTGTCTCCTGGTTCTTGTTCTTGTGCTTTCACTTGCAGAGCACAACGTCTCCCAACCTAGAGAAGTATCACTCTGTTTCTGACTAATGGCCTCCAGTTTATTGATTTTTAAATTTTGCTTCGTTGGAGATTTCTTTTTTACATAATCAACACAGCTAGGGCACTGGTAATATATGCCATTACTGTTCTAGTTTTGCTGTCTTTTCAGTTCAAAACAATGGGTTTTCTTGGGCCAGAATGAAATGCTTTGAAGTTCATACACAGTTGCTCAGGAATGAGGACACGATTTTGCTAGGAAAAGATCGACTCAATTCAAAGCGCTACAGAACTTGGATCATCAAATATAAGTGATAGAAACCTAACAGGTTCTTCAGCAGCCTTTCAGGCTTATTAATTCCTACAATGGGATGATGAATTGCATCTACCTCATGGGGTTACCGTGACAAATGAAAGGTATTATGTTTACAAGGCACTCTGTGCACTGTCCCACTCCAGTGTAGGCACTCAGTTAATGGTGGTAGGCACTTTCCTACTTACTTCCATTATTGCTGAAAAGAACATGAACAGGACATAGATTACAGTCTTTAAAAGAAGAGAACGAGAGAATCCAATGGATACTGATAAGTTATAATCGTGTGACGGTAAGGCACAGCACCTGGGCCAGTGATTCACACTATTTTGACTGAGAGCTACAGAAAGATGACTATTTTATATTGTTTCACAAAATAATTATTCTTAGTAATGATACTGGAGATTGTCGTTCCATTCTATTTCAACCTTATCCAGTTGGTTATGCTGGCTAAGTAAACAAATGCTGGCCAAGATCAATACCCGCGAGCTGTAAACGGCGGTGTCAACCTGTGGTTTGCAGAACACTGATTAGCCTGTCCCCAGACTCCATTTCTATGAAGCAAGAAACGAAACAGTTGCTTGCAGAGCTTCCTGGGTTATAGGTTCTACTCACTCTTTCAAATTGCAGCTGGAATGCTTCCTCAGAAAGCACTGCAGGACTCCCAAAGAGAGATCATGTTCTTTTGTCTCATCTAGCCATATGATTATGTTCCTTTCCCTGGGATCCTATACTCCAATTGATAATTTTGTGTTTGTGTGGTTTTTCTTATTGATTTGTATCTCACCCACTAGAATGTAAGATGCAAAAAGACAGAGATTTTGTCTATGCTTTCCAGTAGTATACTTTAACTTCTAGGGCAACCTAGCACCTAGGACATAATAGGTGCTTCATATGCATGGAGGAATAAACTATTACGTGCGTGAAGAAATAAAGGTGTTCACAGATCAAGATATAAACCCAGTCAATCATGCAATCCCATCATGACATGATTTGTTCGATGTACTGAAAAATTTGTTGCATTTCTGTTAAACCAAAACCAAAACTCTCCCCTACAATCTATTACAATTTCATAGCTTCTGGGAGAGAGAGAGTCAGATTTCTTCTTAATTTTTTTTTTACTTTCCTTTTAATCATGTATATATTTGCGTACTGTGTCTGACATCTAGAGTTGAAGATGTTCTAGATCCTGTGGTATTATTGGCTGGGTGGAGACTTAGGAAGTAAGACCTGTCTTAACATATCTCCTCGTAAAGCTCATCAAAGCTCCCACAAATCATTCTGTAGTAGAGATTTACTGAGTCCCCTCTATGTTGGCAGATTCCAGAAGCAGGAATGCTAATGATAAGAATATTGACAGCTGCCAGAGTTTTTGAGTCTTGGTTGCTTGTAAAATACACTTGGTACAGATTCTATAAAACTCAATCTTACCACATTAGGAAAGAAACAGGCAGACCTTCAGATTCTAGGCTGTCTCTGTTATTACTGCTGCTCTCCAAGGGATTCCTTAACACTGCTGTTCTTAGGGTTAGAGAGGAAGAACTGGGAGCTCCAAGATCAGAGCACATACTATGCATACTTCTGCCCACATGCTAACTCAGGCCAATACATTAATGTGTCTCTGGCCCAACTATATCCCTCCAAATTCCCTGACCCCGTTACAGCCTCCAGACTGCTGTGTCTGATGGGCTGTCTGTGCTTTCTGGACTGCTTCCCACCAACATCCTCTTTTCTACCAAGCCTCAACTCAAATATGACATCTTCTCTGACACTTTATTCATGCCTCTAGAGAGATGGAGTAAGTTTCTCTTCCATACACACTCCCAGGCCCTTTGTTTAAGCCTTTATTCTTGGATCTAGGAAACCATCTGTTCTCTGGTTTATCACACTCATTATGAACTCTACTGAGACAGGGCCTGTCTTATTGATTTCCTTTTTAAAATAACATCTATTGTGTGTTTTTAATACAGGGAAGCATAAAAAAGAGAAAAAAGAATAGTAATTTATCTCCAAGAAACCTCTTGTGGCCTTTAAAGAAAAATTCAATATGTGAGCATAGTAGGAAAATTCAAATTGTCCAAAAACATACAAAATGAAAATTAAATGTCTCCCACTGGCTAACCTTCACCCAAGAAGAAATCTTGGACAATAGTTTCTTACCTATTATGCCAGAAAATCACATATACACATATCATAAACGATGTATATATTATGCCTCATTAAAAAATTTCCATCTTAAGCTTAATGTTATTTGCCTTAATGCTTTCTGTTAATTATATATTTCTTGACACTTCTTTTTTCAAATCATCACACATAGCACAATATTATTCTTTTTAATAGTTGCATGGGATATTATTTGGGATGAATATGTTAGTTATCCAGGCTTCTATTTATGCATATTAGGCTTTTCTGAATCTTACCATTATAGCTGACACTCCAATAAAAAACTATAAAATTTTTCCTTGTGAGTGTGAGACAATACCATATTTCATTGAATGAAGGATGCATGTAAATTTGAGGTATTCAGATATGCCTACAAGTTCATCTAAATAATAAATATGCATTATATGCTTAATTAAATATTATATGTTTCAGGACCATTCACCAAAAAATAGAATTGAATTTTTGACACATGTTGTTAAAAGGCTACATAACTTTCTCCTCTTACCAGTAGTGTGTATGAACAACCATTTCCCCACACTCTTGTCAATATTTGGCAATTGCTTGGCAACAGGCAACTCTTTAATTGCTAAGGAAAACAGTGGTATTTAGTTTGCATTAATGAAGTACAATTGGAGGATCAATGCATTAAATGTTTTCCCTTTCTTCCAGATTGGAGAGCTCTGATACCCTGCTGAATTCCAACAACCAACCAAATTCAGCAAATTAGAAGCTTCCGAGTACAACTCCATTCAAAACGAGAGTTTTCTACCAGAACTGCAATTCTAAGCTAAAGAATAGCAAGAAAAAAAAAGAGTGTAGGTGCAGTGTTGGATACTGAAGACAAGAAAAACAATGCTCGCCTCCCACTGATGCAGATGAGACCACTCAGAATTAAGGCAAGAATTCAGCTACCTCTGCCCTCTTTACTGACCTTGCTTGGTTGATTGTCATCTCCTGTTTCTGGACTGTTGCTTTTCAGCTATCCACCAAATCACGGATCTTTTACAGAAAGATCTGCCTTGGCTCAGAAAGAGTTCTTCCATTATATCCATTGATATTGACATCTAGGTGGTACGAACCAAACCTAAACATTGTTAGACATTGTTAGACATTCGGTTGCCATAATTCCTTGGATGGCTACTTTGTTGCTTTGTGTTGGACTGGCCGACTTTTGGCCTTCATATCGATTACACTGTTACAAAGGGTGAGGTGGCTGTCTGGAACTGCTTCTGCCTTGGGAGGAAGGAGATCATGGATGTGTTCCACACAGTAACTACCTAATCAAATGTCCCACTGAATCGCAGATATATATCCAATAAATGTGATAGAAGGAAGAAATGTGGAAAACGATGGAACTGGAACAATGTGGAGCGTGACAGAAGTACTTGCAGAGAGAGACAAGCAAGGGAGACAAGGAAGAAGAATGGTGGAGGCTGGAGTCAGCTGAGCTGCTGCTGTGTTTAAGGAAAACAAGAAAAAGCGAAATCTCCTCTTTGCTTCTCCCACACAGAATTATACCCCTTATTTGAAAAGAGAGTTAATAAAGCTAAGGGGATGATTGAAACACATTTGAAATGCTTTGCAACATCAAGGAAATGAGGAATTAATTTTTTTTTTCTCATTGGGGAAGTCTATGCTTCCCAACACCAAATAATGGGGCCTCTTTCAAGGAGTACCTTCCCAAAGCAGTACCTGGCTCTCATAATCTCAGTACCTACAATACATTCACTGGTCTCCTGTCAGAACATGGCTCAACATTGGAATTGTGGGAGGAGAATTCCGAGTGCTTATGAAAAATCTCCAAGAAATCAAGAGTCCTGTGACCTTAGTTTCTTCAAAACCACAGAATTGTTCTTGGGATGTGTCCTTGTGCTCCCCGGGTGTAGAGGATAGGTAAGTTTTCTTCAGATTATCCGTTACAAGTGGCTGTTTTTATTTGTGCAAGTGCCTCTAGAAAAAAGCATGTTTTGTGGCATGTGGCTTGCCTATCACGTACGGCTTGCCCTTGTTTTGTACACTTCACTCCTGTGACTCCTCTTAAACCTCCGAGGGTGAGCTGTATGATGCACTGAATAAAGCTGGCTATTGCACAGGACTTAGTCCACCAGCTCTATTGGCCTCATTCTTTCAGGTCCCAGTGCTTCCAGACTGGTAAAGCATCTCCTTTTGTTTGGAATTCCGATCTAATCAAAACTAATCATGAGGCAGATCTTTGCTGGGCATATCTGAATAAAGGACATGAGGTTGTTACCATAGCACGGGGCTCCTGGGAAGCCCTGGCAATGAGGGGAAGTGTGGCTGTGGAGCCTGGCTTTGGGAAAAGGCTTCCTTAGTTTTCTGTGAAAATTCTATGCTGACAGGAGTTAAATCAGACCCATCTGAGGGCATTTCGAAAACACAGATGCAGTCTAATTCTCTTCATTTAGAATGGCTAGGGCCAGACAGATCTAGGTAATGACAAATTGAAAACAGCAGAGATGCCTCAAATCCTGATTTCTGGTCCAGGGCATGACGATGTCTCATAGTGTGTGTGGGGGGGGGGGGGGGGGGAGCTGTTACATAAACCAACACCAAAATCCACAAATTCAAGATGTTAAAAAATTCTCAGTCTCTAAAGAGGAGCTAAAGCAGGATTTAGGATTTTCTTGCTACAACAGTATCAACTGAGTCCTCTCTCCCTGAAAAAATAGAATCTTTTTTTTTTAATTTATTTATTAAAGATTTCTGTCTCTTCCCAGCCACCGCCTCCCATTTCCCTCCCCCTCCCCCAATTAAGTCCCCCCCCCCCCTCAGCCCAAAAAGCAATCAGGGTTCCCTGTCCTGTGGGAAGTCCAAAGAACCCCTACCTCCATCCAGGTCTAGTAAGTTGAGCATCCAAACTGCCTAGGCTCCCACAAAGCCAGTGTGTGCAGTAGGATCAGAAACCCATTGCCATTGTTCTTGAGTTCTCAGTAGTCCTCATTGTCCGCTATGTTCAGAGAGTCCGGTTTTATCCCAGGCTTTTCCAGAATATATACATATTAGAGTACTACTCAGCAGTAAAAAACAAGGGCTTCTTGAATTTTGCATGCAAATGGATGGAAATAGAAAACACTATCCTGAGTGAGGTAAGCCAGACCCAAAAAGAGGAACATGGGATGTACTCACTCATATTTGGTTTCTAGCCATAAACCAAGGACATTGAGCCTATAATTAGGGATCCTAGAGAAGCTAAATAAGGAGAATCCAAAGAAAAACATATAGGCATCCTCCTGAATATTAACCTTCAGCAGGCGATGAAAGGAGACAGAGACCCACATTGGAGCACCGGACAGAAACCTCAAGGTCCAAATCAGGAGCAGAAGGAGAGAGAGCATGAGCAAGGAACTCAGGACTGCAAGGGGTGCACCCACACACTAAGACAATGGGGATGTTCTACTGGGAAAAAATAGAATCTTATTGCTGGTAGAGGGTCTTGCTTTGACGGTGGTGGATGCTAACTGATCAGAGTAGTGGATCTTAGAAACTGGGGTGGCTTTTGCAGTATCTTCAGATAGGACAACAATGGACTCCATCCCATCAAATGACTCTTCCTTTCACTGAAATATTTTTCAGCAGTGCGAAAATGCTCTTTCCCAGCATTGATACACAATAGGATTTTTGAAAACCTGCTTCTGCTTTGCCAAATGAGTCTATTTGGTGCTCTAAATGCTTTCTTGCCATCTCAATAGTGTTCATAGCTTTTTTACCAAAAGTAGAGTCCATCACAAGAAGCCACCCTCTGCTCGCTCATAGGAAGTGATAATATGTCTGTTAACGTTTATTATCAGACTTGAACACCTCGGCCAGAGTTTCAGGCAGCACTTTTACTACTAGCTTGGTTGTCGTTTCTACCATTATCCTCAGCTACATTTTCCTTCTAAGTCTTAGATCCCTCAAAGCGTTGGGAACAACCTTTGCCCATAGTCCTGTTAATGTTCATTTTGATGCTCTCCCATGAATTAAAAAACGTTCTTGATGGCATCTATAATGATGAAGGCTTTCCACAAGATTTTTTAATCCACTTTTCACATATCATAGAAAGAGTGGCCTCTCTTTCTATGCGTGTTTTGAGGAAAAAATTCAAAATCGATCATTGAACCATGGGCTATATTATAAATGTTGTATTGGCAGGTACATTAATCTCATTGTACATTCCCATTAAAACTCTCAGGTGGCCAGGGGCATTGTGAATAAGCAGTAGGTCTCAGTAAGCCACGTCACAAACAGAAGTGCTGTCATAGAAACGCTGTTATTCCATTTATTTAAAAAGCACTGGCAGAGCAGCGTCAGTGTAAGTCTTAATAACCTAACATTTTTTAAATGGTAAATCAGTGTGGTGGTGTGAATGAGAACGGTCCCCATGGGCTCATATGTTTGAATGCTTGGTCCCCAGTTGTTGGTACTGTTTGGGAAGGATTAGGTGTTGTGGCCTTGATGGAGAAGGTGTGTCACTGGGGGTTGGGCTTTGAGGTTTCCAAAGCCCTGTGTCTGTGTCTGTCTCTGTTTTTCTCTACCTGCTACCTGTGGATCAGAATGTATAGCTCTCAGCTACTACTCCAGTACCATGCCTGTGTGCTTCCCACCAGGATGATAATGGGCAAACCTTCCAAAATGGTAGGCAAACCTCCAATTATACTTTCTTTGATAAGAATTGCCTTGCTCATGGTGTCTCTTCTCAAAAATAGAACAGTAACTAAGACAATGAGCATTGGTTACCTCAAAAACTCATCCATCGTAATTCATTCCTTAAAAAAGAGGGGCCTCATTCGCACCAGGACCTATCCCAGGTACATGAACTGGCTCTTTGGAGCCTATTCCCTATGGTGGGACACCTTGCTCAGCCTAGATACCGGGGGAGGGCCTTGGTCCTGCCTCAAGTTGGTATCTTAGACCTTGTTGACTCCCTAAGGGAGGCCTAATCTTTCTGAGGAGTGGATGGGCCATAGGAAGAGGAGAGGTGGGGGAACAGGAGGAGGGGGAGGGAAAGCTGCAATTGGTATGTACAATGAAAAGTAATGTTTTAATAAAAATATGGAAAAAAGAGGGGCCTCTGATATTGGAGACTTTGAAACTCAGCACTGGCATCTTCTCTCCGGCTGGGAACATCTAGGGTAAATCTCGTTCTAGTGTGAAGTTGTTTCGTATCTACTGGGAAGTTTTTATTTACTATAGTCACCTTCATCTATTATCTTACTAGATTTCCTCTGTAATGGCTGCAGCCTCTGCAGAAGCACATATTGCTTCACTTTGCAGACTTTCAGAATCACTTTCTTTATTTAAATCTGCTAACCAGGGGCTGGAGAGAAGGCTCAATGGTTAAGAGCACTGGCTGATTTTTCCAGAGGACCCAGATTCAATATTTAGCACCCACATGGCGATATACAGTCATCTGTAACTCCAGTTACAGGACATCTGACAGTCTTTTCTGGTCTCTAAGGGCTCCAGACAAGTACAGGGTGCACAGATAGACATGCAGGTAAAGTATCCATACACATAAATATTCTTTTTAAAAGAATCTTGTGAACAGGCTTCGTTAGCTTTAAGTTTCCTAAGTATCCTCACTTCCTTCAGCCTACACAGAATTGAGTTCTCTTAGAGTAATGCTGTGGCTAGTTTGGTCTTCTATAAAGTGTACTAAAAAGATCTTCATTTGGGATTGTACCAGCCAGGGGTGTGGTTTTTAGGTCATGATGGGGAAAGCCACAGAGACAGCTGACCTGGGCTCATGGAAGTTAATGGACTCTGGACCAACAGTTAGGGAGCCTGCATATGTGTGACAGTTGTGCGGCTTGGTCTGTTTGTGGGACTTTGAGCAGTGAGAGCAGGGCCTGCCTCTGGTGCTTAGCTGGCTTTTTGGAATCTCTTCCCTATGGTGAGATTCCTTGCTCAGCTTTGATGCAGTGAGGAGGGGCTTGGTCCTGCCTTAACTTCACGTGCCCCACTTCGTTGACTTTCATGAGAGGCCTGCCCCTTTCTGATCAGAACTGGAGGAGGAGTGGATGGAGGGAGGTAGAGAGGAGGTAGGGAAAGGGAATGGGAGCAGCGGAGGGAGGGGGAACTGCCATCTGGATACTTGAAAGCCATTGCAGAGTTGATTGCCATGATTCAATACCGAAAATAGGGAGGCCTAATGAGAGGAAAAGATTGGCGACCAACCAGTAGGGGGAGCAGTCAGAATATACAGTATTATTAGCTGATTAACAATTAAGTTTACATTTTAGTAAGGGTGTGGCTTGGGTCATGACAAATCAGTTACAGTGATTATCCAAAAAATAGAAGAGTATATATTATCATACCAGATAGGAAATAGTTAAAAAGCTTGAGACATGAGATAGAGAGATAGTGTTGTTGGGAAAAATGGTGTCAATAGACTTGACTGACCCTAGTTTCTAACAAACTTCTCTCTCCCTCTCTCTCTCTCTCTCTCTCTCTCTCTCTCTCTCTCTCTCTCGCTCTCGCTCTCTCGCCCTCTCGCTCTCGCTCTCTCTCAAATTCACAGTATACAGGAAGCTTAATAAAATGAAGCACTATAAAAATCAGGTATGCCTTAGAAAATTCTGGTAAGGAACTTTCCTGAAACTAAGACTAAATAGGCAAAGGAGATTAAAACCTTGGCTATTCAATGAAGAAGGTTGTGTCTGTTCTAGCATATGACACAGGTTGAGGGTAATCAGTAGACCTTACCTGAATTGCTTGTGTCTAGAAGTGGTTCTCATTGTTTTTAAATGTTCCCAATGGCATATCTTGGGGATGAGACAGAAGTCTAAACACAGAATCCATTTATGTTTCATTTATACTTTATATAAATATCCTGAAGAAAAATTTCTATTTTTTAAAATGTACTTGAATTCCACTCATCACATGAAATCAAGTTTGGAATTTTTCACTTGTGACATCATGTCAGTACTCAAAAAGTTTTAATTTGTGAACATTTTGGGTTTTAGATTTGGGGATTAGGGAAGCTAAACCTGTCCTATTTCTCCAGGATATTATTTAAAACATTTGATAGAAAAGTTTCTGTCTTACACGTGTTTTGTCCTGTCAGAGTTTTCCTTATTCTTGTTCTCGGCCTCATGAATGTAAGTTCAACCTCCTTCCCTGTAATCTTTTCTTTCTCCTCATCCCTGAGCCTGTTGGAAATTTACAAGGTGTACAAGATTTAAAATTACTGACCGTGTCCTTTGCTTTACAGAAGCTTCACGGTTTCAGGAGGTCCCATCTATTTATTGTTGTTCTCAGTGTCTGTGCTACTGGGGTTATATTTAGGAAGTGGTCTCCTGTGTCCTTGAATTGAAGGCTACTTCCTACTTTCTCTTCTATCAGGTTCAGTGTGGTCAAATTTATATTGAGGTATTTAATCTATTTGGACTTGAGTTTTGTGCATGGAAAGATATGGATCTATTTTCATTCTTCTACATGCTGACATCCAGTTATACCAACACCATTTGTTGAAGATGCTTTCTTTTTTCCATTGTATATTTTTAGCTTCTTTGTCAAAAATCAGGTGTTCATAGCTGTGTAGATTAATATCCGGGTCTTCGATTTGATTCCATTGGACCTTCTGTCTGTTTTTATGCCAATATCAAGCTGTTTTCATTACTGTAGCTCTATAATAGAGCTTGATGTCAGGGATGGTAATGCCTCTGGAAGTTTCTTTATTATTATTCAGGATTGTTTTGGCTATCCTGGGTTTTTGTTTTTCCATATGAATTTAGGTATTGTTCTTTTGAGGTCTGAGAAGAATTGTGTTGGGATTTTCATGGGGATTACATTTAATCTGTAGATTGCTCTTGGTAGGATTGCCATTTTTATTATGTTGATCCAACCTATCTAAGAGCATGGGAGATCTTTCTATTTTCTGGTATCTTCTTCAATTTCTTTCTTCAAAGACTTAAATTTCTTGTCGAATAGGTCTTTCACTTCTTTGGTTAGCATTATCCCAAGATATTTTATGTTATTTGTAGCTATTGTAAATGGTGATGTTTCTCTAATTTCTTTCTCAGCTTCTTTTGTACACACACACACACACACACACACACACACACACACACAAAATTTGTATATAGTAGAGCTACTGATTGTTTTGAGTTGATCTTGTATCCTGCCACATTACTGAAGGTGTTTAAATCAGCTGTAGGAGTTTCCTGATAGAATTTTTGGGATCACTTATGCATACTATCATATCATCTGCAAATAGCAAAAGTTTGACTTCTTCCTTTCGAATTTGTTTCCCCTTGATCTCCTTTTGGTGTCTTATTGCTATTGCTAGAACTTCAAGAACTATGTTGAATAGATATGGAGAGAGTAGACAGTCTTGTCTTGTTCCTGATTTTAGTGGAATCGCTTTGTTCTTCACCAACCCCACATCAGACAGAGGACTGATCTCCAAAATATATAAAAAAAAACTCAAAAAATTAGATATCAAAATATCAAATAATCCAATTTAAAAAATGGGGTACAGATCTAAACGGAGAATTCTCAACAGAAGAATGCCAAATGTCCAAACAACACTTAAGGAAATGTTCAACATCCTTAGCCATGAGGGAAATGCAAATCAAAATGACTCTGAAATACCATCTTACACCTGTCAGAATTGCTAAGATAAAAAACAATAATGATAGCTTATGCTGGAGAGGATGCATAGTAAAGGGAACACTCATCCATTTCTGGTAGGGATGCAAACTTGTACAACTATTCTGGAAATCAGTATGCTGGCTTCTCAGAAATTTGGGACTCAGCCTACCTCAGGACACAGCAATACCACCCTTGGGGATATAGCCAAGGATGCTCAGTCCTACAAGGACATTTGTTCAATCATGCAGCATTATTTGTAATAACCAGAACCTAGAAACAACCTAGATGTGCCTCAACCAAAGAATGGATAAAGAAAATGTGGTACGTTTATACAGTGGGGTATAATATAAGTGGTTAAAAAATGATATATTGAAATTTGCAGGCAAATGGATGAAACTAAAAAAAAAACTATCTGGAGTGAGATCACCCAGACCCAGAAAGATGAGCGTATCACTCATAAGTGATTATTAACTAAAAAGCAAAGGAGACATTATTGAGTTAGCAAGAAACCTAGCATTAGAGAAATTCCCAGGAATCTACAAAGATGAACCCAGCTAAGACCCTATGCAATAGTGGAGAGGGTGCCTGAACTAGTCTTGCTCTGTAGTCAGATTGATGACTATCTTAAATGTCATTATGGAACCTTCATTCAGCAACTGATGGAAGTAGATACAGGGATCCACAGCAGAACACTGGACAGAGCTCCAAATGCCTAGCTGAAAAGTGGGAGGAGTAAGAATACAAGCAAATAGCTCAAGACCATGTTGGGGACACCCACAGAAACAGCTTACCTGAGCTAATGGGAGCCCACCAACTCTGGCCTGGCATTGGGGGAACCAGTATGGGACCAAAGTAGGCCCTCTGAATGTGAGTGACAGTTGTGTGGCTGGGGCAGAGTGTGGGGCCACTGGCAGTGAGACCAGAATTTATCACTATTGCTTTATTGCTTGTTCTGGCTTTTTGGAACCCATTCTCTTTGAAGGGATACCTTGCTCAGCCTAGGTATAGTGGGAGAGCCTTGGTTCTGTCTCAAAACAATGTGCTAGACTTTGTTAACTCCCCATGGGAAGCCTTACCCTCTCTGAGGACTGGATGAGGGTGGAGTAGGAGGGAAGCTGGAGGGAGCGAGAGGAGGATAGGGAGTAAGAACCACATTTGGCATGCAAAATGAGAAAGAATAGGGTTCTTTTTTCCTAAATAAACTTTAAAAAAAGAAAGAAGGGTGCAAAAAAAGATTTAAAATTTACAATTCATGTCTCTCAAAGAGGTTTTAAAATTCTAGAATTCCCTGACTGGAAATTTCTTAACTGCGGACTCCTGTACTAAGAAGTCCTAAAAATTGGACTCAAATTTGAAGCTAAAAAGTAACAAGTATAAGATCAAAGTGCTATCAGTGATGAAGTCTGTATCAGGATCAAAGTCAGGTAGCCTGGGCCCCAGGACAGCACACTTTCCCTTGGGGTCTTCCTCTCACTGTTTCCCACTACCACCTAAGAGTAAACATTGCATGACCTCATCTCCCAAGTGCATATTTGGCACAGTATCTTCTATATTACTATCCAAAGCAGAGCCTCTGCAACAGTCAAGGCTGTCACATTACGGTCACATCAGTGTCTAGTGACACTTCTCACATGTGCATGTTGTTTATGGGTTTACAGGTATTTTTATGACTAAGTTTTGGTCTCCAGATCCGCGGCTCCCTTACACTGTTGTCTTTATATTCTTTTGGGTGCTCCAATGATATGAAAGCTGTCTAGTAAACACTGGCTAAATTAAAAAGTATTATCTCCTTAAAAACCCAAATGTTTGCTAAAATAATACATCTTCCCCCCAAATAAAACAAAAAGGTAAAAAGACTATCAGTTCTCATTACAATTTGACAAAGTACACACTAGTAAATTAGCTCTTAGCAAAGGCTGACATTAAGACTTAGCAATTAATAATGCCAATTAATCACAAGCCCTCCGTAAACCAGAGGCAGAGAAGAGGAAAATATGTTAAGTAAATTTTGTTTTCACTCACATGAAAACCAAATGCATATTTACAGCATTACATAATAAGCAAATGGTCAAAGAACTATTAAATGATGAAGTTTGGCATCAGGCTGGAAGCCAGGTGCCTGAAAGCCAGGTCAACACTATTCCTTGCCTATCCCTCCTTTCGTTATTTCCCACTACCTCCTTAAATTAAACTCTCCCCATAAAGCCCATTACATCTCCTCACTCCTAAGTCCATCTGACACACATCATCTTCTTCACTATAGCGACTGCTGCAGCAACTGCGTACAACCAGGAAACTTGGCAGTAACCCACTAAACAAATAATTCTCAAATCACAACTTTGATACCGGAAAATGTTTGGTATCACACTGGAAGAAGGAGAAACTAAGACTGCCAGGCCAAGTGACATGTGGGTAGCTAAGATACATTGGATGTGGAATAGTCATAAAGTACTAGAGTTATTCTTAAATGCAAGTATGCCTGACAGTTTCATCTTCTAGGATAACTTCAAAGGGGATATAGTGATGAGGGTGGAACTCAGTGATATATCACTTATTTAGTCCAAACGAGACCCTGTATTTGATCCCTAACACCAGAAAATGAGGGTGTAAGTTAAATCCTACTTTCAACACACAAATATTGTTCTCAGCAGTAGGCTAATCTCTTGGTAGGTAAGTCTCTCATTTCTCCATTTGGTAAATAGTGGTCTTCCTTTTTAATCACAAAGTCCCTTGACAAACAGCATGACCAAAAAAAAAAAAAAAAAAGGAACTAGACTCCCCAGGTATAATCACAGACCTGCTGCAATTTAGGGTGTGTGTGTTATTTTTTTTCAAAAATGTCAGTGGCTACTTGATTCATTATATTGATATTAGTTCACACTCATTTTAAGGATGAGAGTAAAACTTGTCCCTCCAGGACACAGGACTGTTGCTACCAGCTTCTGGTAGAATTTCATTCATTTGGTTGAAATGGGGAGAGAGCACTCCGATTCGTTTTTTTTTTTAAAGGTTTGCAGTCTCTTTAATAAAATTTACAAAAGCATGTTCAAAGTATTAAGTGAACAAATGGAAAGGAAGGTGCAATGGCGGTGTCTTCTCAACGTTGGCTGTCCCCTGGAAGCCATTACCATCCATCTAAGTTAGCTCAAGGGCTTAGGATCATTTTAAGTAATCAAGGGGGAAGGCTCCAGGCTTTCTAATCTAATTGCTATCTCCAGGGAAGTGCCTTCTTCACTCAGCTAGGTTACCTCCAAAGAGCATCTCTAGGAAGTAGGAAGTGATTTGGACAGCAGATTTTTCCAGTCATTTTAATCATGCTTGTCTCAGGAATAAAGGTGTTCTCCCCCCTCCCACCAAATACTTGTTATTTAATGAACGACACTGGCCTCTCTGGGTCTGTGCAACAATCTGCCTTCTTAGTGAATATCGCTGTTCTATGCTGGTAAGCATGTTTCTTCTTAACATTTCAGTGGCTACACATTGTGAGTCTCCAGAATCGGTACCGAAACTGTTGAAAGACGAAAGAAAATAGTATTATGCTAAAATAGTTTTTTCCCTGGGCTGTCTGTGGAAGAGACATTTCATAATCAGAATCAGTGTGAGATTAGAAACTTAACGCAGCATCTGAGAATCTTGGGAAATGCTGTTAACCCCTTGCTTTTAACCCCTTTCTTTGTATTCTGGTACAGAATAAGTGCCTTCATCTATTCCCATGCTACCTTTTCTCCGGGCATCTTAACATGTGAGTCAGGCCCCTGTCTGATTTCCAGCATTTGTAGTCTGCACTTCTACAGTTATTTGCTTCCCACCTGCAGCTTCAATCATGCTCTAAGCCCTAGGTTAAGTCTAAATCATTGTGGAGGAAGGGAGCATTGAAAGAACGCCAATTCAATTCTCTATAGTTAATGCCACTTAGGAATCACCGTGCTTGCTAGGCTAACTGTATGTCTGAACTCCAGTTCTCATAATTTGAGGACTCATCTATTCAGTTCACTTCAGAAAGCTTTAATGAGCATCACTTCTGTGCCAGGCACCCTAGTTAGCACGAAGAGATAGCACAGCTTAGTCAGATTTCTGAGATGTAATCTTAAAATGTAATAGCCTTTGTCCAGGCATAAAGCTATGTTCAGGGTGCTGTTAGTCTAAGAAGGACTTAATCACCACCTTTTATGTTCACTAATAATGGATTACTCTACCCACTGTGAATTGCTCATATTGCCTGAGTCTCAAAGTACCCTTAGCTGATAGCTGAATACATTAGTGTCTGTAGGGTTGGAGAGTTACAGACATAATTTTTTTTAATTTATTTATTTATTAAGGATTTCTGCCTCCTCCCCGCAACCGCTTCCCATTTCCCTTTCCCTCCCCCGATCAAGTCCCCCTCCCTCATCTGCTCAAAGAGCAATCAGGGTTCCCTGACCTGTGGGAAGCCCAAGGACCGCCCACCTCTATCCAGGTCTCCTAAGGTGAGCATCCAAACTGCCTAGGCTCCCTCAAAGCCAGTACGTGCAGTAGGATCAAAAACCAACTGCGATTGTTCTTGAGTTCTCAGTAGTCCTCATTGTCCGCTATGTTCAGCTAGTCCGGATTTATCCCATGCTTTTTCAGACCTAGGCCAGCTGGCCTTGGTGAGTTCCCGATAGAACATCCCCATTGTCTCAGTAAGAATATATATATATATATATATATATATATATATATTCATAATTTAGAAATATATACATATTTATTAACTGTATTAAATTTTATGTTTCTAGGCTTTACAGTACATATATCATAGTATATGTTGCTAGGAATGCCTATAATCCCAGGTACTCTGAAACCTGGGAGAAAGAGGATCTCAAGCCTTGGAAAAATAGCAACATCTTGTATTGAAAAAACAATTTGGCAGAACATTTACCTAGCATGTGTAAAACTCAGATACAATTCCCTAAATTAAGAAAATAATCCTGTGGAGGATGGGGAAGGGGTGCTGTGGAATGCTGTGTTCTGGACATGATGTGGCTTATGGCAATCATGAACTCGGAGCAGCTTTGGTCAAAAGCTGCACAAGACCGTCCCAAGATCAAGATTGCCAACATTCTGGCATAAATGAGGTCGATGATCTCTGGGCCTCAGTCCACACTGAGGAACTATTGGCAGTGGATACTTGCTGCTGGGGATGGAGAATCATTCCGCACTGATGATGTAACAGCTAGTGGATTCTACATACTCTGTGTGTGGCTCCACCCTCCTGCAAATATGGACAGTACTAACTGGACTTAGTGGGTTATCAGAAAAAGATATGAAGTTGAGAGAGGATGGTTTGGGGGAGGCATGGGAGAGTCAGAAAGAAGAAATGGTGGGTAGTTTTTGATCAAATTTTATATTTCTCAAAAATCAAAAAATAGGTGCTAGACAGAATTTTGGCAAGTGACATATGGTTAGACTCCTCATATGTTCCTTCTAGGAGTTGTCTTAGTATTGCTATTGCTGTGATGAAACAACATGACCAAAATCAACTTGGGGAGGAAATGCTTTTTTTTTTCACTTACATTTCAACATCACTTTTCACCACTGAAGGAAGTCAAGGCAGGAATTCAAAGGGCAGGAACCTGAAGGCAGGAGTTGATGCGGAGGCCATGGATGAGAGGAATACTGCTTACTGTTTGCATCTCATGACTTGCTCAGCCCTCTTTTTTTTGTAAAACCCAGGACCCAGGTATGGTCAACTGGGCCCTCCCATATCAATCACTTATTAAGAAAATCCACTACAGGATTGCCTATAACATGATCTCATGGAGGCATTTTCTCAATTGACGTTCCCTTTTCTCTGTGATACTAGCTTGTGTCTAGTATGATAAAGAGAAGAAAAGAAAAAATAAACTTGTCAGAGTGAGAATGAACCCTAAAAAATTTCCTGTAGTCTTCCATATACTCTCCTTAGCTACTTTCAGACCCAAAGGGTTCCATGTGAGAATGAAAGGGCCGAAGATTGGTAAACTGTGGTCCACAGTCCAGATGCAGCTTCCAGCTATCTTTGTACATAAGTCTCACTGCACCGTGATTGCTGTTATTTGTTTAAATGCTGTGCATTGTCTCTTTTTGATCAGCAGAGTTTAGTTGAGAGCAGCACCGATCCACAAAGTCTTTGTTACCTGCTGCTTTACACAAATGCCTACAGTCTCTTGCTGAGTCACCACAGTAG
Organism: Microtus oregoni; assembly: GCF_018167655.1. Taxonomy (NCBI): domain Eukaryota; kingdom Metazoa; phylum Chordata; class Mammalia; order Rodentia; family Cricetidae; genus Microtus; species Microtus oregoni. The sequence continues at coordinate 199,236 of NW_024543229.1, forward strand.
CTTGATGGAGGGAGTCCGAGTCCCAGGATGTCTGCACAGGAGAAAGGCACCTGTAGTGTCTGTGGCTCCACATTCTGGGTTTGTGTATTACTGTGGTTGGGCTAAGGCAGGATAAAGATTGCACTGGGTATTGTTTGCCTTGTAGTTTAACTCTCTAGTTTTTTGTGCCCTTCTTTTCGCCCATGAGCAATGTCTATACATTTATCAAGAATTGTTTCATTGTGTTGGAGTACACTGCCCTAAAGTTTGCAGCTCACCCTGTATGGACAGCTGCAAAATGAGGACTCCCTTTAACAGCAGGGCTCCCTCCCTCCCTATCTGGATAGTGTCTCTGAGCCCTGAGGCCTGACCTTATCTGAAAGCTGTCCCTAAACCTGGATGCCTGACCTTTGACATAGATCTCTGCAGTTGCTCTCCCCTTGTTGCCCACATGATAACTAGATGCTCTAGCTCTATGATAGGAGCATGCTCCCAAATGCAAATTAGGTAGTGCCCTGGCTGCTGTTCCAGTACTGCATATCTGCCCTGAAGACTCTGGCCCAGAAAGCTGTTTCTGATGGTCCCACAAGCCTTTCAAAACCTGTTTCCTTGTTAACCAGTCACTGGGGATTCCCCAAAAAAGGAGACCCACATCAGTGAAGTATTTTTAAATAGTCATTTGTGGGTTTCTTGTGCTTCCTGCTGAAAGCCTCATTGGTAATAAGTGATACAATGGCTATGCTTTATGTATAGTTTTAAATATCTATAAATTTAAACTTGACATGGTAGTGTTCCAGGGAGCCTGCTTGTTTGTCGTGTCCACCCGGCTAGCTTAGCCCTGAAATGACCATACAGAAATTGTATTAATTAAAACACTGTTTGGCCCATTAGCTCTAACTTCTTATTGGTTTATTTTTACGTCTTAATTTAACCCATTTCTATTAATCTCTGTATCACCATGTGGCAGTGGCTTACCGGGTAAAATTCCCAGCATAGGTCCCCAGCGGCTCCAGGTTGGTGTATCTCTCATTCTGCCTTCTTCTTCTCAGCATTCCCTTTAATTTTCTCCGCCTACCTAAGTTCTGCCCTCTCAAGGGCCCAAAGCAGTTTCTTTATTAGCCAATGAAAGCAACACAAAGATGAAGACAAAGCCCAGCACTTAGAGGCTGAGGGGGAGTATCAAGAGTTCAAGACCATCCCAAGCTACACAATAAGATACAAAACAAGTACTCACAAAAGAAAGCCCCATGACATTTCATACTGTATTGTTACTTTACTACCTACAGCATATGTCACAGTGGATGCAGATGCAATTGTAGAGTTTTGAAGATGAGGAAATACTAGACTCTGCCCTGCTTCATATTTGAAACAAATATTGGATGGTGTACTGCATGGTTTTGTGTGTCAACTTGACACAAGCTACAGAGTCATCAGAGATGAAGGAGCCTCAGCATTTTCTCATTTAGTGATCAATGGAGGAGGCCCCAGCCCATTGTGGATGGTGTCATACGTGGGCTGCTGGTCCTGGGTTCTGTAAGAAAGCAGGCTGAGGAAGCCAGGGAAACAAACCAGTAAGTAGAACCCCTCCATGGCTTCTGCATCAGCTCCTGCCTCAAGGAGTCTGCCCTGTTTGAGCTCCCATCCTTCAACTTACTTCAGTGATGAACAGCAATGCTGAAGTGTAAGCCAAATAAGCCCTTTGCTCCCCAGCTTGCCTTTTGGTCTTGGTGTTTCATCGCAGCAATGGAAACCTAGCTAAGATGGATGGTAAAGAAAGAACACTCCCTCTGGGTGTTGTAGACCCCAAAGTCTTTACTCTGCCCTTGACTCTTCCGGTTCTGTCTCTTCACTCACTATTGCCAAAGACCAAAAGAAGACTGTACCTCGACAGGACAAGACTTTTTTTCTTTAAAACAGATATTTTGTATATGTAGAGATGCATGAATTTATATGTGCTTACTTGTTACACTACTTACGTACAATAATTTCTGTAGTAAATGTACCACATTTTTAAAAAGGCTTAAAGTCCCTTGGCCCTAAGATTTAATAATGAGCCCAAGAATATACAGTCTAAGCTAACATGTTATAAAGCTTCAACATGGGATGTCCTAGATTTGTCCATTCACTGAAATTCTTAAACTGGGGAGTTCCTGCTGTCAGTATTAAGTACTATTTTAAGTACACAAGCTAATAGACCTAGTCTATTTAGTTACATAGATTAAATATAAGAAGGCTATTGTTTACCTCTATGAATCAAGAAAGTTGTTTATATTCTTTCTATAAAACAGCTTAGGAAGATTATCTCAGTAAACTAGTTCATAAATGGCTGAATTGCCTTAAAAAAAAAAAAAACAAGTTGAATCACTTTTATTATACCTGGGTTTTCTTTGGGACTGGAGGCATAGATCATGCACTAGCCAGAGTGAAAAGTGAAGTCTCCATTGGCCCGTAGGTTATTTACTGAGCTTTGTAATAGGGGACAGGATACACACTGAACCTAGAAGCTTTTCCATATGGCAATAACATCAATTTCAATGCAGAACAATCTGCAGTATTGATTAACTTTTGGGATCTCTTTTACCACTACTGGTCTGTCTCATCTTTTATTCAGCAGCTCCTGGAAAGACATTTAGAGGCAACAGTAGAAGACCCGAGGCAAATCACACCAGCATTCCTTCCTCCACTTACAAATGCTCCTTAGAGAACAGGAAGCTGGACAATTTTCAGTACTTTTTGAAACTACACTTTAAAGGACACTGATCCAGAATTTAGAAACCCCAGGTTCTTGAATCACTAAATATTTGCGTGTTCTTAAATAAATCACTAAACTTGCACCGGCCTTATTTTCTTCATGTGAAGAAAGAGGATACTGATAATGTACTTCACAGGGTTGGTGAAAGCATTCAAAGAAATGTATTAATATAATCACTACAATGTTGGAGATACAATGAAACTGTTATTATCTTATTAGTGTATTATTCACTATAAAGTAGATCAACACTGTCTTTACAATTTTTCAAAATAGAAACTATAAAGTAGGTCAATACCATCTGTTTTATAGATTTATTTATTACGTACATAGTGCTATGCTTGCATATATGCTTGCACACTAGAAGAGAGCACCAGATCGCATTACAGATGGTTGTAAGCCACCATGTGGTTGCTGGTAATTAAACTCAGGAACCCTGGAAGAGCGGACAGGACGCTTAACCTCTGAGCCATCTCGCCAGCCCTCAACACCATCTTTACAATTCTATTTGGTACCATTTTCAAAGTATAAACTATCTGGTTAAAAAAAATGTTCCATTTGTCAATGTTCCCTTGAAATGATATACTATCAAGTATGACATATATTCAAATTATAGGTATTATTGGTTATTATCATTTTGTCTGTCTTTATCTAAACTCTCTGAGAATTGTGAGTATATCTTATACCTCATGGATTATAATTTGTATCTTCACAAGGAAGGTAAAGTAACATAAGTGAGTTAAACCAAAAAAAAAAATCTAAAGGGACAGTCCATTAAGTCCAAGTGAACATTTCTACTTAGGTAGCCAAATATAGCCAGATTCTAGCATATTTTCTAAAATAATCTTAAAATGCAATTTAAAAATGTGAATTCTTTTAAGGTTTGCATGTTGAAAACCTTTAAATAAAAAGTACTATATGTATTAACTAAAATACATGAATAGGTTCATGCTAGATTCTTTATGTACATTTTAGTGGCTTGTGTGACTGGGTAGTTACCCTCTTGATTGTACAACTTCCATAATTACAAGATGTATGTACTAGTGTCTAATTCACAAGACTTTATGGAGATTAAATATGGTAAAATACAGAAAGAAAAATTTTAACAATGAGGACCTACTAGATGGTGACCCTGAAATGGCCATAATCATAATCAATGAAAAAGGTATTGGCAAAAAGAGTATTATTTACAGGGCAATAATAACATTATTATTAATAGTGATAGCATGATTGGAAGTCTAGTGTGTATTTGCAATCATATGAAGTTGGTCATTTTTTATTAATAATGCATTTACTTCCTTCTTCTTAAGGTTAGTACAGTAAAAGGTACAAAGTAGAAACATTTGCTTTCTGTTCTTTCCCCATTTCTTTTTTGTTATGGCTAATTTAATGTCAGGTTATACTGATTTTTTTTAACCTATTCTCCTTTTCTCTTGAACAGGAACTTTCTCTTCCATCCTTACTATTAAATGGCTTCAACTTTTCTCCAGAAAAGGGCAACAATAACATTTTTCACTGGTATTTTGGAGACTATATTTCCTTGGCTTTTCTGGCTGTTTTGGAAATGGATTTGGTTCCCTTTTCACTTCCACAGCAGCCAGAGAGATGGTGCGAAAATACAACTTGTCCCCCATTCTTATATATTCAAATGCACCACAGCAACACCATACCATTTTTTTCTTGTATCCATTGCATCTACTAGGGCTTTATTTAACCTTGGATCTTAATTACTGGATAGCATTGGTATTTTTCATATCTACTCAGTGGGTTGTTATAAGGACTATATGATTTAATTTAATATGTGTCTTAACTACTTTGATATTGCTGTACTAAAATATCATGACTAAGGCAATTTATAGACCAAAAGAATTTATTTGAGGCTCACAGTTGCAGAGGTTTAGAGTCCGTGAACAACATGGTGGACAGAATGACAGCAGGCAGAGACAGGCAGGTGTGGTGATACTTTGTTTGTGTTGTAACAAATAAAGCTTGCCTGAAGATCAGAGTGCGGAGTGAGCCACTCATTAGACATAGAGGCCAGGCAGTGGTGGCACACATCTTTAATCTGAGCACTTGGGAGGAAGAAACAGATGGATCTCTGTGAGTTCAAGACCACTCTGGGCTACACTAGATTGAGTCAGTGTCAAAGAGAAACAGAGCGAGGCGGTGGTGGCTCCCACCTTTCATCTCAGTTTGGAATCACATGCCATTAATCTCAGAGCTAGGGGGTGGAGACAGGAGTGATGTGGCTGGGCAGAGAGAGGAATATAAGGTGGGAGGAGACAGGAGCTCAGGATTCAGTGTGAGGTTTCGTAGAGTCAGCATTCAGTATGAGAACTTGTAGAGACAGGATACCCCATTCAGTATGAGGATTTTGTAGAGGTAAGAACTAGTGGCTGGCTGCTCTGCTTCTCTGATCTTTCAGCATTTACCCCGTATATCTGACTCCAGGTTTTTATTATTAAGACCAATTAGAATTTGCACTACAGGCAGGCATGTGGCGCTGGAGCAGTAGCTGAGAGTGTATGTCTGATCCACAAGCAGGAGACAGAGAGAGTAAGATTGGAACTTTTGAAACTTCAAAGCCTGTCCCTAGTGACAGACCTCCTCCAGCAAGGCAATACCTCCTAATCCATCTCAGATAGTTCCACCAACTGGATACTGAGCATTCAAATCTATGAACCTATGCTGTTTATTCTCATTCAAAACACCACAATATGTAGAAAATCTCCATCATTTTCGAGCATATAACTTGATAAATGAAAGTAGTACCTTCACTGTAGTCCAATCACTGCTTACATTAACTTGTACATTAATTCCTAAGTATTGGGCACAAAGAATACTTGTTTTTCAGAGAATTCTCAACAGAAGAATCTCAAATGGCCAAAAGATACTTAAGGAAATGTTCAACATCCTTAGCCATCAGGGAAATGCAAATCAAAATGACTCTGAGATACCATCTTACACCTGTCAGAATGGCTAAAATCAAAACCACCAATGATAGTCTATGCTGGAGAGGATGTGGAGTAAGGGGAACACTCATCCATTGCTGGTGGGAGTGCAAATACATGCAACTACTTTGGAAATCAGTGTGGCGGTTTCTCAGGAAATTGGGAGTCAATCTACCTCAGGATTCAGCAATTCCACTCTTGGGAATATACCCAAGAGATGCCCAATCATACTACAAAAGCATTTGTTCAACTATGCTCATAGCAGCATTATGTGTAATAGTCAGAATCTGGAAACAACCTAGATGCCCCTCAACCGAAGAATGGATAAAGAAGATGTGGCACATTTATACATTAGAGTACTACTCAGTGGTAAAAAAGAAAATGACATCTTGAATTTTGCATGCAAATAGATGGAATTAGAAAACACTATCCTGAGTGAGGTAACTCAGACCCAAAAAATAAATATAGTATGTACTCACTCATATGTGGATACTAGCTATAAACAAAGGACATTGAACCTAGACTTTATGATCCTGAGAAGCTAAGTAATAAGATGAACCCAAAGAAAAAATGTATATAGACCTGGAAATTGGTAACCATCAGGATTGACTGGCAGGGTTGGGAGCACAAGAGTGTGGGGAGACGGGAGGGTAGGAAAAGAAGAGGAGGGTAGAGGGGAAGGGTAGAGGAGAACGGTAGAGGAGAACTTGAGGGAATGGGATGGTCGAAATGGAGGAAGGACAGAGATGAGAGCAAGGAGAGAGATATCTTGATTGAGAGAACCATTATAGGGTTAGCAAGAAACTTGGCTCTAGAGAAATTCCTAAAGATCCACAAGGATGACTCCAGCTAAGACCCTAAGCAATAGAGGAGAGGGGGCCCGATCTTGACTTGCCCTGTATTCAGACTGCTGATTATCTAAAATATCACCATAAAACCTTCATCCAGCAACTGATGGAGGCAGAGGCAGAGACCCACATCAGAGCATTGGAGTGAGCTCCCAAAGTCCAGTTGAAGAGTGGAAGGAGTGAGAATATGAGCAAGGAGGTCAAGACCATGACGGGTTTACACATTAAAAGAGTTTGCCTGAGCTAATGGGAGCTCACCAACTCCAGCTGGACTGGGAAGGAACAAGCATGGGATCAAAGGGAGTGGGAACTTGAATTAGTATTTTTTTCTAAATCTAATAAATTTTATAAAAGAAATATAAAAAAGAACACTTGTTTTGAAACCTACCAAAGTATTCTGCACCTCCATACCTACAATCAGGTTACACTGTGAGAGACTAGTTGTAATTCTGAGGACAAGCACTGCAAAGTAACTCTCTCTACAATCCCCTGGAACAAACAAACAAACGAACAAACTGAAAATTACTGTTAAAAATACAATCAAGAAGAGAATGGAAAAATTAAACAAGCAAAACAAAAAATTAAAAGCCTTTTCCTCCCTCCCTCCCTCCCTCCCTCCCTCCCTCTCTCCCTCCCTCCTTCCCTCCTTTCTTTCTTTCTTTCTTTCTTTCTTTCTTTCTTTCTTTCTTTCTTTCTTTCTTTCTTTCTTTCTTTCTTTCTGTCTTTCTGACAGGTTACCATGCTGTAGTTTAATCTGGCCTTGAACTAATGATTGATCAAGGACCCTCAGTCTCCTTTGAGTTGGGACTGCAAACATAGCCAGCGTTGCCTTTATGTGGGTGTGGAGGATCAACCTCTGGCTGTCAGGCTTCAAGGCAAATGCCTTTACCCTGCTAGGCCATCTCATAGGCCATAAGACTCACATTTTAAATATAGACAAAACCAGACCAGTTTAAATCTTACGACAAAAATATTGTAGTAATAGAGAAATCGGAACATAAATAAAGTGGCTAACACAATCATCACAATTTGTATGATATAGTGCAAACAGTACTTTTAGAAAAATTTATTTATTTAAGTATGTGCGGTACTTCTTGTTTCCAACTAAGCCCCTTGTTAATAGCTTGGATATACTTTATCTCCCACTGGCTCATGCATTAGAGGCTTAATCTTCAGTGTGATAATACTGAGGTGGTGGTGATACTGAAGAGGTGGAGCCTATTGCAAAGGTTATTGGAGACACCGCCCAAGAGAGGGATTGTTACCATTTTAGCATTCACTGCACATCATTATAATGCCATTGGCCATGAGGTCCCCACCAGAGCTGAGCTGATGCTGGCACCATGCCCTTTGAACCACACAAATTGCGAGTTAGATAAATTCCTTTTCTTTATACATTACCACGCATCAAATATTTTTATAGCAAAGGAAAACGGACCAAAACAGCCTAAAACTCATGTTCTTCCTGCTTTAAACTGCTGCCAGAATCTGATGTTCCAGAGAGAGCATATGGAAGGTTATGCAGCAACACATATTTAGCCTTTGATAACTGTTGTAAATGTTCCTTGGAAAAGTACTTATGTCTTTATTTTTATTTTTAAAGTACAATGAGTAACAAAGGCATGGGCCAAATGGTAAATCTGTTGAGACTTGATTAGAATTAATATTAAAAGGAATGCCTCTCAACAATCTCAACAAATATACCCTCCCAGAGAAAGTAGTGCTGGCAACATCAAACCTCAAGCCTGTATTCATACAAGAATAATTTTTACTTTTTTAAAAATTTACAAATGATACACTTGAATGCATACCAACAATAATTATTCCACATCATATTTAAAATAACCACCTAAATCAACATGTAGAGCATTTCCAGAATTCCAACAAACTTTTCTCTTTCACCATAAGTTAATTTTGACTATTCTTGAATTCATGAAAATGCAATCATAGCAAGATATAATCTTTTTCACATTTTTTGTTAATTAATTTTTTCATTCATTTTACATACCGACCACAATTTCACCTCCCTTTGCTCCTCCCACCCCGTCCCCCACCTTCCATCTACCTGGCCCCATCTACTTCTCTGTCTCCATTCAGCAAGGTATATTCTTTTGTGTCTAGTTTTTAGGGGTTTCTTTTGGTGGTGGGGGGAGTCGTATATATACCAGGCTGGCTTTAAACTGGTTAGGTGGCCTAATAATGATCTTGAACTTTAAATTTTTCTTCCTCTATCTTAGAGTGTGGGAGTTACAGACTTCTAATATTATGGCTATCTTTATGAGGTGCTAGGGCTCGAACCCAAGGCTTGGTGTATGATAGGCAAGCCCTGTACCAGTCACTTTTATCTCCAGCCCCTCAAATCTAGTTTTTGTTTGTTTGTTGTAAATAGATACTATAAATACAGTTATTTTACTTTGTTCTTTAATATCTAAAAAGCTTCGCATTTGACAAAATAGAGTAAATGACTGTTTGGTTTGTTTTAGGCAGAAGAACCAGTTCCTTCTTCTTTACATTTCTGTATGCTCTAAATTATATTGTCACATTTTATTTTTAAAGTTAATTATGGGTGGGGAGTGGTGGCACACTTCTTTAATCCCAGCACTCAGAGGCAGGTGGATCTCTGTGAGTTTGAGGCTAGCCAGGGTTGTATAGAGAGACCCTGTCTCAAAAGTTTTTAAATGACATTTATTTGTGTGTGTGTGTGTGTGTGTATGCGTGCATGAGCACAAGCATGCAAGCGCGTGCAAGCACACACACACACACACACACACACACACACACGCGCGCGCGCAGGCGCGCACGCATGCACACACACACACTCGTGCACCGTCACGCGAGCTCGAGCATAAGGAGATCAGAGGACAACTTGCATGTGTTGGCTTTCTTCTTTCACCATATGGGGCTCAAAACCTTGCACACGGGTTTACAGGCTTGGTGGCAAGGGCCTTAACCCATGAAGCCATATCACATGTCTGTATTTTATGTTTGATCCTCCAGCTTTCATAAAACCTTGAACAACTATGTTGTTCCCAGCCAAAATTTTACATTTTCTGAACCTAACTTAGGCATGAAGAGTCAGAGTTCTTTGCCAAGACATTCATCGATTAAAGAGCTCCATAAGAGAAGCTGGCCTCATTCTGCCTCATAGTTAACCATCCTGTAGTTTTCTGAGGAGTAAGCACACATGATCCTTGTTCTTCATATTACTCATTTAAACATGTCTGATCCAGGACAGCTTTAACCAATTAAATCATCCCCAGGGCCCTTATTATAGCCATTTTTTTTACATGTGAAGTGTTTAAGATGTTAATTTTCTCTCTCCTTTTTCTATTGTGCAAACCATGAAATAAAAATATCAATAAATATTAATGAACACAATCCCTAAAACAATTTCAAAAATAAAAAGAGTACTGCTCGGCAGCACACTGGCAACAGTCTGTGAAGTAATGGGAGTTGGAGGAAAGCTGTTTGCCCCAGGTATGCGAAAGCACTAGCCTGTACCTGTGCCTCTCACTCTTCACACATTCCTCTCTTGTGGAATTCAGGTCAGCATCTCTGTATCCCCCACCTCCACCCCTCTTCTCTGTCCATAGTCCTGTCTCAAGGCTTCCCGAGAATAAATGCTCAACCTTGGAAGGAAGAAGGTGAACAGAGCCTCTTCTTTACTCATCTGAGCATCTGAGCACCGGCCTGGGTTTCCCCAAATTGAGGAAATTCATCAAATGTGTCTGGACAGAGGTGCCTCGCTCTTATTAAGGGCACTCCAGCACAAAGGCATTTCTCTTATCTAAAGTCTGGGGCCCAGAGCCTGAACTCCTGCTTGTGAGATACCTATAGAAGCCCTGTTAACTCTTTCGGTGCAGGAACGTATGCACCAGTATTAGCTCTCAGTGCTAAATTAGCACTCAACGGGCGTGTTGGGAAATAACGCTTAAAGTTGAAAACGAATTCAAGGTACAATCACTTAAGAGTTTATAAAGTGATGTCGTCTGGGTAGTGGATCCCAGGAAGAGAAATGTGTGTTGACTCATGTGGTGTGACTCTGAACTGGCGCCCACAGCCTCACATTATGAGTATTTGTACCCTGGGTGGTGGGGCTATTTTGCAGAGCCTTCAGGAAGTAGTACCTGTCTGTCAGAAGTAGTCCCCTTACAGGCAGATAGACCTCTGACGATTATAGCCCTGCTCTTGCTCTCGTCCCATTCTATGCCACCACTGGGGCCACCCCACCAGGTGGCTAAAAGTAGCCTTTTCCCGTGTAAGTTGTTTCTATGGGGTATTTTAGTCAAAGTAGCGAACTCAAGTAGAAATGCAGGCAAAAGTATTGGTGGAGTCGAGCCTGGGCTCCGTCTTCTTTCAGTTTCCTTTAAGGTCTAACTTCAGTCCTATCCAACCCAGGAAGCTTCCTGTAGCAACAAAGGTAAATGCTAGACCCAGGCCATTTTCTGGTGTCCTCTAAAAGCCTGGGATAAAACCGGACTCTCTGAACATAACGGACAATGAGGAATACTGAGAACTCAAGAACAATGGCAATGGGTTTCTGATCCTACTGCACATACTGGCTTTGTGGGAGCCTAGGAAGTTTGGATGCTCAACTTACTAGACCTGGATGGAGGTGGGGGTTCCTTGGACTTCCCACAGGACAGGGAACCCTGACTGCTTTTCGGGCTGGGGGGGGACTTAATTGGGGGAGGGGGAGGGAAATGGGAGGCGGTGGCTGGGAAGAGACAGAAATCTTTAATAAATAAATAAATTAAAAAAAAAAGGTAAATGCTAATCTCTCTCTCTCTCCTCCGATTGTTTATTACACCAAGGAACACATCACTCAACGTCCTTTCCCCTTTTTAGGCCTTTGTATTTCTACATATGATTATTTTCCAAGGAGCATGCGACTTTCTTAAAAATTAAAAAAATGTTTTATACATCACTACTTCCACAAAGATTCTACACACACACAGGGGATTCTAAATCCTTAAGCAAGCAGACTGTTTCTTTTCCACTAAGCCAGATGCCAACTTTACTTTAAGGTCCACTACAATTAAAGATGAAATCTACATATGTTTAGTTGGTAATGTAACTGCACTTCCATCTTCTTCTTGTAATTTCCAAAGCCTACGAGCAGCTTATGAATTAACCACAATGATCCGTCCTCAACCTCTGTAAAGGGAGGCTACTGACTTAACATTCAAAAATATTTAGTGTATTTACATTTTACTGTTGAGTATTAAATGTAAATAATGTAAATTAAAAGCTTTGCACTTGTCTTTCCTTCTCTTGCTATTTTTTAACTTTCGTCTTAGTTTTAGACTTTTAAATGTGTCTTATGTTTATTAGTGTTTTGCATGTGTTTATGTGTGTATCTGAGCTATGTGTATGCCTAATGTTCACTGATGTCATAAGAGGGTGTCATATCCCTTGCGAACTGGAGTTAGAGATGATTGTGAACCACCATGTGAAGCTGAACCCAGGTCCTCTGCAAGAGCACATGTTCTAAACTACTGAGCTATCTCTCCAGCCTCTCTTTCATTAGTACTTGAACTAGTTAAAGAGTTAATGGGCAATTGGGACCAATGGACCCTATTTTCATGTCACAAGTTTTTGTTTCTTTTCCATCTGTCACAGCACTAGAGTGCAGCACAATTGCCAATCTAAGACAGCTTTGAATGAATGGAAAATACTCAGGAAAACATAGATGCTAGACAAAAGGAACAAACACAAAGGGGCTGCTGAAGCTCACAAACCCAAAACCACGGGAAGGCATAGCGATGTGTTTATATCACAAAGGCACTGCAGGGAAATGGTGTTCATTTGCATCTATTCCCAATTAGGTAGATCCACTTCTGGCTGTGTGTGCAGGACTTGCACTGACTACCCTCAGTGTGAACACATCCCTGGACAAGTAGCACAGAGCAAATCAATCCCATGTTAATAGGTGTGTCTATTGAGAAGGAATAATCACTTGACGTTTTATTTTAAAAATGGTTAACAAAGTCCCAAATGATAAGCATGTAGTTATTGAGGTTATTTTATACACACTACTTTAACCCTGAGTTAAAGTAAATGAGAATTTAGTATAAAAAAGCAATAATTCATAAAATTACTTCAAAAGAAAGAACTGCAAAACTATGAGCAGCAGATGCTTTTTAATAGTTAAATATAGCTCATTTGGCTTAGCTAAAAGGTACGCTCCCCACCCTGCCCTTATAGCAAGAACTGACTAATGCTGAATCAATGTCTTCAAGTCCTTGGCGCTGCCCATCTATTTTAGGCATTATCAGATTATGAGTCACTTTACATTCACAATTACTTCTGCAAATTCCCCCTTGTTTTACGTGAAGAATAAACTCTTTAAAATCATGAGGCTGGGACTGTGCATTGCACCGCACTCCTTTGTCCTTTCTGTTTCTGACTCATTTGGCAGTGAAGGTTTGGTGCACCTTCTGAAAAAAAAAAAAGTTTTTAAATGCATGGACCAAAACATTTCACAGCAATTCCTAACACCAAAAGGTCAATAACAAGAAAAACCAATAAATCTTTTTGGAAGTCAGACTAAGCAAGCATGACTTGTTGCAGCTCTGTTTTCTAGGGTGATGGTAACAGCTTTTGATGTTTATTTGGAGTGACTGTGAGTTGTACTTCGATCCATCTTGCCAAACTACTTTGAGCTACAAGTTTATGATTTCCTTGCTTTATAGTCTCAAGGTTTAAAAAATTATCCAAGAATTGAAAGAGCACAAATGAAATCCACTGCACTGAAACACCACCCTAAAGCTGGATGTGGTGGTGCCCACCTTTAATCTCAGCACTTGGAAGGCAGAGGCAGGGTGGAACTGTCTCAGAAAAAAAGAAAGGAAAAGAAAAGAAAAAAGAGAAAAGAAAGGCAGTTTCTAGTTCTGGTAAAGGCTCCCTTTTGGATACTAAGACCCTCGATTAAGAACCCAGATGAAAGAGGTAACACAGGATAAGCAGAAATGTAGGGGACAGGATCTCTTTGCTTGTGTGAACTAATAACCTGATGTACAAAAGAAGACTGCTGAGCCTGAAATGTGCCGGTACGTATATGGCACTTCATAACGAACCAAATGAGAGAGAAGGGCAAAACAGAACACTGAGAATAAATACTCAGGAACTAGAGGGTTGGAGAAGAATTGGAAGAATGTGAAATCCACACTGGAATGAAATGAAGTCTTTAGGAGAGCCAAAAGGGAGCATCATTTTGGTCCAGCGAAATGCTGGGGAGGCCTTAGACCTATTTGACCACAGTGAGGCACATTGGTAAGTAGGAAATGAAGTAGAAACTATTTCTGTGTATAAAAAAGGGAGGACACTTACTTGGTTTCTTATTAATAGAAAACCACTCCAGGTTTTGATTTTGGTTTTCCTTTAAGAAAAGCAGTCAGAAGGCCAGTGAGCTGGCTCAGGAGGTAAAGGCACTTTGCCACCAAGCCTGGTGACCTGAATTTAACAACAGAATCCCACATAGAGGAAAAAAACCAACCTCTGCAAATTGTATGCTGAATTCCATAGGTGTAGCACGCATGCACACGCGCATGCGCGCACACACACATACTGTAAAAAATAGTAAAAAGAATACTATTTTATGAGTTATAACAAACACTTAAATGTTATGCAGTATTGTTTGGTGGTTAATGGTTTTAAGTAGAATTGCTCAGTGACTTTAACATTGTAGGTTAGTATACAGTAGACTAATTTATCAAAAACCTGAAAACTCTTTAGATACTACAAATCAAGCAAATCTGGGACAAAAGGACAATAGGATATGTTCCTATTCGGGTCAGGAACATGCCTCCAAGTTTTCAATTGGACTCTTTCCAAGTGTACTATTTGTCCAAGTGCTATCCCTCTAGGCAACGTTCTTTTGAAGACACAGAAAGCTTGGGCGCGAGGGAGGATGAGACACTCAGAGAAAGCATCGGACTTTAATAAGAATTGAATAACGCGATGACTCATCTTTCTTTATTCAACAGTTTGAAAGTTTGATGATGAAAAGGGACCATGGAAAGAGCCATTCAAACAGATGAATGAAGATAATAGAGAAGTTTCCAAAGTTCCTGGCCAGTTCTTTATGCCTCTTGTCTAACGTGGAGGTCACACTGAGTTGTAAGCTAGGGATTGACATTTTCACACTGAGAAACATAGTGGAGAAGGCAGATTTCGGGGAGTTTACTATGTGTGTGTGGTTTTTTCCCCTAGCAGTTAAAAGTCATTCCATCTTTATCATCATGACTACCAGTCAAGGCATGCTTTATTATTTCTAGAAGACGTACTATCCAGACTACTTCGCTGCCAATAAAATATCTTCTTTTCTGAAGACCAATATTAACCTCCTTTATTATAAAATGGAAGTCAGTAAAGTTTCAAATTTACTAGGAAAATGTGTCTAAGGTAATCTAAGAAGTGATTTCTTGATCCCGTTTACTGATGAGCTAATATTTTTCTGTCATTAACCACTGGAAATAGTTCTTCGGCCCATAGTTTAATTTGCCATCTTCCTCTAATCTCTTCACCCCCTTTGCTCCTTTCCTTTCATTTTCAGAATCTCTTAAAATGCAGGACTTCTTCACTACAACACTAAAGACTTTAGTCATAAATCATACATAGATAGTAGCGTCTCATTACTCATTTTAACAGGGGTACATTTCCAGCATTTTAATAGTCACCACAAGATTTTCATAGCCCACTTATTTTGCCCTTAACTTAAAACTAGAGCTATCTCTCTGAGCAATGATGAAAGGAATGTACCTTCTATCTGGTGTCCAAATGGAACTATGTGAAATTGCTCTGCCTCATCTCATCTGAACGTCAGAGTAAAAAGCCTTTCGCAATTTACAGTCTGCTTTCAGAAGAGAACTCTTTTCAAATTCCAAGCCTGAAAAGGGCCAAAAGATAAAGCTTGGAATTCTGGTTTTTAAAGGGCTGTGTGTATTTAAGTGCATACACACACATAAACGATAATTAGTTGTAACCTCAGACAGCAATAACTTAAGCCTTTATTTCACATGTGTTAAATGTTCCCCTAAATGTAACATTTCTCTGCAAAACTTTTTATGATATATTTTTATAGGAACAGGTTTAATAAGTAGTCCAATGTAGTGATATTTCCTTTTTGTGTTCAGATGTTTACGTATACATAGAAAGTTGTTCCCTATACTACAATCATTAGAATACTATCTGCTCATGTCTAGATATTATTTTGCAATTTCTATTTCTTACACTTGAAATTTATGATAGCTATCATACATTCTGATTTATCTTATTTATATTATGAAATATGGTTTTGGTTCCATATCAATTAATAGCCAACTCCCTCCTTAAACCATAATTAGATATGGTAATCTACTATATCTTAAGTGCCTATGAGTTCTTAGCAATGAATCTGAGTCAACTAAGGAAAACTCATAGGGGCTCACAGAGACTCAACCAACAACCAGGGAGCCTGCATGGGACTGAGCTAGGTCCTCTACACATATGTTATAGTTGTGTAGCTCGGTCTTCCTGTGGGACTCTTAACAGTGGGAACAGGAGCTGTCTCTGACTCTTTTACTAGCTTTTGGGATCCTATTCCTCATACTGGGTTTTTGCCTAGCCTTAATACAAGGGGAGGAGCCTAGTCTTACAGCAATTTGATATGACATGTTTTGTTGGTACCCATGGGAGACCTGCCCTTTTTGAAACAGAAAGGAGGAAGAGCAGATAGGGGGTCAGAGGGGAGGTGGGGAAAGGGGCTTGGAGGAGAGGAAGAAGGGGAAACTGCAGTCTGGATGTAAAAGGAAGGAAAGAAGGAGGGGAATAGAGAGAGGGAAGGAGGAAGAGAGGGAAGAAATGTAGCTGAAGGGCTGGAGAGATGGCTCAGTGTTACTAGCTGCTCTGGTAGAAGATTCATGGCAACTCAGGACCATCTGTGTTTCCAGTTCCAGGAACTCACACACGTTTTTCTGACTTCTACAGGGACCAGACACACACACACATACGTGGAGACAAAACATGCATACACATAATATAAAATTAAGTATAAATATATTTGAAAATGGATCAAAAGGCAATAGAATATGTTCATTTTTGATAATGTCTTGCATCATTAGAAACATACACATTTTTTGAAAGTATTTTCACTTGTGGTTATATATTCTATGGAAGATCAAATAAACAAAATCACCAGGCATAAGATGTTCTTTGGGTCATTATTTAAAAGATCCTATATGGGGCTGGAGAGATGGCTCATAGCTTAAGAGCATTGCCTGCTCTTCCAAAGGTCCTGAGTTCAATTCCCAGCAACCACATGGTGGCTTACAACCATCTGTAATGAGGTTTGGTGTCCTCTTCTGGCCTGCAGGCATACACACAGACAGAATATTGTATACACGATAAATAAATAAATATTTAAAAAAATAAATAAAAATAAAAGATCCTATAATGGAAGCACTAAAATACTAATGATAGAGTAAATGAGTAATTTGTGGTATATCTATTTGATATGAAATAATGTCACCATTAAAAATAATGTAAAAGGATGTTCGATCTAAGATGGAGACTTGACCCTCTCCCCCTTCCCTTCTAGCTCATCTCCATTCCTTTGTGTCAACCCCTGACCTGCAGAAACACGTTCTCACAGGAAATCCCCATTGCCACCTTGTGAGGAGACACAGAACAGTGAGTGCCTCACTCAGCCGACATCAGAGACGTTTTTTTCTTGTCTTAGGAATTAACACATAGACCCACATCTCTACAATGCACAGAGCATGAGAGACTTTGGATGTTGGGAGAACTATGAGGAAGAAGTGGTATAAAGCTTGGATGACATCAATGAAACAGTGTCTTCTAGATACAATAGGACTGGTGCACATAAGAATTCACAGAGACTGCAGCAGCAGGCACAAGGTCTGCACAGAATCAAGCCAGTCAGGTCCAGTACTGGGAAGGGAAAGTGGGCAAGGCGGCCCTACTCATAACCAAGAACCTATCTTTGTAAACCTATATGTATAGCCACTGTCAAATGAAAAAATAGTTTTCTTCAGTAGAATCCTACTAGGTATTAACCACATGCCATAGCAGCCTCCATGCCCTGGAGTAGCTGGTCATACAAATTGAACTCAATGGTAATTTTGCTAACTTTTTATTGATGTGGGATTCCCCTCTGTAGGGTGTGAATGTGTTTTATTACTTCTTTATTGTTAATAAAGAAGCTGCTTTGGTCCTATGGCAGGGCAAAAAAGAGCAAGGTGGGAATTACAAGCAAAGATAGAGGAGAAATGAAGGTGGAGTCAGAAAGACACCATGTAGCCACCGAAGGGAACAGATGCCTGGGAACCTTAATGGTAAACCACAAGCCTCGTGGTAAAATACAAAATAATAGAAATGGGTGAGTTTAAGATGTAAGAGTTAGTTAATAAGAAGCCTAAGCTAATAGGCCAAGCAGTGTTGTAATTAATATAGTTTCAATGTGATTATTTCAGGTCTGGGTGGCCAGGAAACAAATGAGCAGCCTCCGCCAACATTTTATTTTGTTTTGTTTCATTTGGGCATTTTTTGTCTTATTTATCTCTGTGTTTACATTTTTAATTTTGGTTTTTGTGGGAGTTCCTTCCTTACTTTTTTTTTTCTTTCAGTTTTTCAAAACAGGGTTTCTCTGTAGCTTTGGATCCTGTCACAGAGATCCGACTGCCTCTGCCTCCTGAGTGCTGGGATTAAAGGTGTGTGCCACCACCACCTGGTGGTGGTTGTTTCTTATTTCTTTGTTTCTGCTTCTTGTTTGTTTTTATTTATTTTAGAGGGAGAGAGAGAGTATGAGATCATAAAGTTAGGTGGAGAGGTGGGTGAATGTATCAGGGAGGACTTGAGACAGGAGAAAAACATGATCAAAATACATTGTATTAAATTGTTTAATTAAAAAATAAATGAATTACATATACATATTAAAAACCTTGCTGATCTAAAAATTTATTTTCTATGGAGATCAAATGTATTGTCAAGAGTTACCAATTCAGTATTGTGTTAAAAATATTTTCAGTGACCTTTCTTCTTCTTTTAATCTATTAATATTTCATTAATACGTGCTCTGAAAAAAACTGTTACATTTTGTGGTAGACATTTTTTTATACACTGCTGGATTTAGATTCCTAATGTTTTGTTTAGGATACTTACAAAAGAAACTGGGCATTGATTTACCTTTCTATTTTTGTCATTAGTTCCCCATGCTCCTCCTTTGAAGGTTGTCATCTTGATCATGTAGAATGAAATGGTGGCATCCTCCCATTTTTATGTTACTAGATAATTATTATATATGAATTTATATACAGACTTGGAGAATCAGTTTTTTTTAAAATAAAGGATTGCCAACACTCCCTGGAGAACTATTTATTTAATAATTATTCTTGGAGCCTTTAGTTCCAGCTCTTGGGAGGCAGAAGCAGATGGATCTCTGAGCTCAAGGCCAGCCTGGGCTACACAATTATTTTTATTATTATTATTAAAATTTTTTCATTTTATTTGAATTAAAATTTACTGGCACAAAGTTATTCACAGTATTCTCTAATTATATTTTTAATAACTGGGACATCTACAGTTATGTAATCTCTTTAACTATGATATTGATTATTTGGGACCTCTTTTTCCTTGCCAGGGGTTATTTGGTTTTATTACTTTTTCAAAAGAATCAACTCTTAAGTTAATGATCTTCTGCACTAAACATATGTTATCTATTCCACTGATTACTTTTCCTACTTTAATTTTGTTTAGATTTTTTAATATTTATCATGATTTTCTTTTTCTTAATTTAGCTGAATATCTATATACTTAATTTTCTTGGTTTTAGTTTTTAATATAAGCATTGAATTATTATATAATTCCTCTGTATGTTTGCATTTTACTTCATGTCACAAATTTTCTTACACAGTAATTCTATCACTTAGTCCTAGAGTTTAGTCTTCTTGACATTTTATGCAGTTTTAGTATATAAATGCAGCAAATACGTATTTCAAAAATTATCTTTTGGTGATTAACATTTAATTTAATTTCAGTGTGGTTAGATAACATGTTCTTTTGATACAATTTATTTAATTATTTTGTCATTGTTTTAGAGTACAGTATATCACACCAATTTTTAATATATGTTCTATGCCTGCCTAAGAATAACACATATTCTCTAATTTCTGGGTTTTTCAAATATGCAATATTTCTGCTAACTTTCCATCTAATCTAAATATTAATAATTGGAGATGTTTTTAAAAGATACATTTAAGAAGATAGCTGTAGGAATGTTACTTTTATCTGCCTTAAGGAGCTTCTTTTTGCTGATGCCTGGAAATTTCACTATATTTTCAGTGTGGTGCTCTCTCTTTCTCTCACCCTATTTGCAAAAATATTTCTTCAATTGGAAAATTCATGTCTTTTATCCATTCTGATGATAAATTTTCAAGAATTATGTCTATAGCTAGTACTTTTCCTCAACTCTTGTTTCCCACTGTCGTGGCTTTAATTAGTATGAGTTAACATGTTCAAATACCACACTCTTCATTTTCCTGTCTCCATTGTAGATATTTACATGTTTTTTTCTTCTCGTTGCTGAAGTTTCTCTTCACCTGTGCTGCAATCTTTTATTTTAATTATTTGTTGCACTGCTGTTATTTAAAATATATTGTTCAAATACAACTGAGTTTATTTTTTAAACTTGGATCTTAGCCTCTAAAAGTGCTTGCTTTTTAACTTAAAAAAACACATACACATTCTCTGTGAACTTTCTTTTTTCCTTTTCTGGTATCTATAATAAAATTACAGATCTAAAATGGGAATTCTTTTTTCAATGAATGTTCTTATTTGTCTGTGCTGAGGAAGACGTAATTCCAGCCTGGGACCACCATTGTCCCTTCATATATCCTGTTTAGTGACAGAGGTCTTAGGTTTGGAGGCCCCTTCCCCGTGCCCTCAACCTCTATGCTGTTGGAAGTGTTAGTGGACTGCTAGCCCATCAACTCAATGTGCATATTTCTGCACTGTCCATTGCTTCCAGTCTGGAGTTTGTGTTTCAGCTCACAATTCATTGTGTTTGATTTGGGTGTGGTTTTTTAAAATTGTCTCTCTGCTTCTTGTAATCCCAGAAGAGCAGAAAACTAGATTTTATTAATAATCATGCTGTTTTCATGGAGACAGCACCCCAAGTTTGCATTTTTGCTAGATCATATACTTTTCAGAACTGAGACAAATAAACATCCAGTCCTCATAAATTACCTAGTCTACTATTCTGTATAAACCGGTATGGAGTAAGTAGTGTAGAAAAGTTGTTCATCTGGTGGCTGGAAAGCAAAGAGAAGGAATGATGACCAGGGTCCCAATTATCTCCTTCAAGGGAAAGCCTCAAAGTGATCCAGCTTCTCCAACTATGCTGTGCCTTCTAAAGTTCACAATTTCTCAGCAGCACCTGAGCTTAATGGCCAAGCATTTAAAACATGGGCCTATAAGGAGACATGCCGCATCCAACTCATTTCATTTGGTTACTGCAGCAGGATAAAAGGAGACAGTGAATATTACCCTGCTATGCGGTTCATCTACCTCTCTGAGCATCAGAAGCATAATTAATATACTAGAGTGATTCACAGAAAGTTCATCATTTGGGAAGGGCAACAGTCAGTTCACTTCATGAGTCGCATGTAACCAGAAAAACTGAGAAGTCTAAAGTACATATACTGACAGAACTCACTGGAGAGCATTAGATACAGCTCTTCATCTGATTCTACTCAATCTCAGAAGCATAGTATACCATAGCCTACATTATTTGGCTCTATTTCCTGTATCAGACACTTCATTTGGCCTCTACCTCTTAAAAATATTTTTTTGCTATGTTGTATGAGCGGCGGGCTGCTTCTTGCCACCAGGTAAAGCTAGCTGAAATAATTACACAGAAAATGTATTCTTTTAAACACTGCTTGGCCCATTAGTTTCAGCCTCTTATTGGCTAATTCTCACATCTTGATTAACCCATTTCTAATAATTTGTGTAGCACCACGAGGTGGTTTCTTACCGGGAATATTCTTAACCTGCATCCATTTTGGAGAGGAGAGCTATGGCGACTGGCTCACTTCCTTTCTTCCCAGCATTCTGTTCTGTCTACTCTGCCTGTCTAAGCTGCTGTCCTATCAAAGGCCAAGCAGTTTCTTTATTAATTAATCAATGAAAGCAACAGATAGACAGATCTGTTGCTTTCATTGCTACATCATTGCTATTATACTTTCCTACCTCCAAACCTTTCCATATACCTCTCCCTGCTCTCCTTCGAATTCATGTCCTCTCTTTTTACTGAATTGTTATTGCATATTTATTCCTAAATATAACTTCTTCATTATATTTAACACAACCTGTATGTGTATTTATAGGGCTAACTATTTGGAACGTGACAACCAATTAGTGTGCTTTTCCTTGGGGGAAGACCACCTTTTCCATCCCCAACAATTCTTAGTTGCCTTAATTGTGGAGGGTTGGGTTTCCACCTCTTCAACAATGTATAATTCACCTTCTCATGTAGTTTTATTTTGCTTTGTTTTTTGTAACAAGGTCTTGCTACATAGTCTTGATTGGATTGGACTTGTTCTGTACAACAGTTGGGCCTCAAATTTGTAGATACCTACCTGTCTTTGACTTCTAAGTATGGGGATTAAAGACACATCCCACCATACCTAGCTTCACTGTATTCTTTGATATTTACTAATAGATGTTGATTTAGTAATATTGAGTGAATGAAATGGAAGCTAACACTAGTCATATACCATTACCATTTTTCAAACATTGATCATATTTTCCTTATTCTCTATAGTTCAAACCATATAATTTATCTTCAATATTCTACTACTTCACTATATTTAAAGTCAATCTTTTAGAGTAATGGTTGCCAATTGTGTTTTTTTAAACAGAAACATTCTCATCCATTCTCCCACCAACCAAGCCTACACAGTAACACACACACACACACACACACACACACACACACACACACACACACACAAAGAGAGAGGGAGGATGCGAAGTTGCTGTAATTAAATCATCAATAGAATGCTCAATCATGCCTCAAGGAAATGTGCTCAACTATGTCCATAACAGCATTGTTTGTCATAGCCAGAACCTTGAAACAATGTAAATTCCCCTCAACCAAATAATGGATAAGGAAAATGTGGTACATTTACACCATGGAGTACTACACAGCAGAAAAAAATAATGACATCTTGAATTTTGCAGGAAAATGAATGGAGCTAGAAAACATCATTTTGAGTGAGGTAACCAGACACAGAAAGACAATTATCACATGTACTCACTCATATGTGTTTTTAAACACAAAACAAAGAAAACCAGCCTACAAACCACAGTCCCAGAGAACTTAGACAACAATGAAGACTCAAAGAGAGACTTACATAGATCTAATATACATAGGAAGTAGAAAAAGACAAGATCTCCTGAGTAAATTGGGAGCATGGGGACCTTGGGGGTAGGGTTGAAGAGGGGAGGGGAGAGAAAGTTAGGTGAGCAGAGAAAAATGTAGACCTTTAAAAATCAATAAAAAAGGAAAAAATTCATCAATAAAAAGGCTGCTTAGCCTCATCTTTGTTCTCTAAAGCACCTCTGAAACATTGCCCTTAAGAGAATACTTTCAAATTTATTGCCATTTTTTAATTAAAATGTGACATGCTTAAGGTCTGGGACCAACAATCTTTAACATACTCATTCAGAACATACATGTTAAATATTGGTGTTACATCTTAATTTAACTTTCCTTTATTTTAATACCACATATTTTGCTTGAGTAAACTCATCTATTTCTAGTTTAAAAATATGCTTGTCATTCGGATATCTATATGTGGTTTACATCTCTACCAAAAATTATTAATTTTAATAGTTTTATGGCTATTTCCATTTGCATGAACCAAAGGACAATGGGCATATCAGATTTCTACATAAACTGTGGCTGTATTTTACGTTCTAAATTGTCTCCTTTTCCATTTTGTTCATATATCAGTCATTGACATCACATAGTTAGAAAACCAGGATGAAAGTTGTCCTTAATACCAACCTTTGACTTCACCACAAATGTACTAAATCATGACATTCTGACAAATTTATCTCCTAAATATTTCTAATGTGTTTTCTCACTCAACTTCTACAATCCTTGGCCTAGTTCTTGTTCTATCTTAATCTCTCACTTACTTGGGAGTAAGTAAGAAATTTTTCACTTAACCATTCTATACAGCTTTCAGTACTCAGCCTTATATGAGAATCTTCTGGTATATCACTATCACTTACATGATAAAAATACAGGCTTCTTATTATTCAAGATTCTCCACGGTATGATTTTTACTTATCACTTCTTGGTTTACAAACACTGAATTATTTGAAATTCCTGATATATACCACTGTTGTTTCTCATCCTGACTTTGGGCTCAGTACAATAACTTCTACCTGACATAATCACTCCTTCTATCTTCACCCCCTTTGTCCCTTAGGGTGCCCACTAGGACTGCCTTACATGCTTCTGTGCTGAGCTTTTACAATGTTTTGTGTAATTCGATATTGTTATAAGGTGGAAACAATTTGTGTGCCTGTTTTCCCTGAGAGATTAAATTCCTGAGGGCAAAAAATTGATGGTGATGGAATGTTTGTGGAAGGAAGGAGGAGAGGAAGGAAAGAAGATAGGGCGGGAGGGAGGGAAGTAAGTAAGTAGGCAAGTGTTTTCTGAGTGTTTAAGAAATAGCAATCTAATCTTACATACTAGAATGTAAGGAGATATATTAATATCTAACTCTCAGGGTTTTAATAACATCTGGAGTATTGCTGTGAGAAATCTTATCTATGGAAGCAAATTATGTGCTATAGAATGACTTTCTGTGGCAGCTAATGACTTTTAGATAGTTGCCAAAAGCAAGTTTTATAACTAGAAACTATACAGTCTAAAATCAAATGGTTCTTGTTTCTCCCAAGAGAGATTAATATTAAATGAAAGATTTTTGAGAGAGCTTTAAACTGCAGTTTGAAAAGTAGAATGATTGAATGTTTAGTGATTATTTAACAGTACAAATTTTCTTTTCTTCTTCAGATGATATTAAAGCTTTAAAAAACTGGAAGTTTAACTGGAAAACTCCTTACCACCAAGAGTTCAAGACCCTCAATTGAAAAACACTTAGCAGTTTACAGTAATGATGGTGAAAATGGAGAGAAGGACAAAACGTAAATTTTACTTTAAATGGAAAGGTGCAATGAGGAACTTCTTTAAAATCCAGAGAAAATATTTATTAAACATTAGTTATTCATGGTTCTCCAAGAAGTTCATGAGGATATAAAATAATTCTTGCTTTCAAGGAGCTACTAATCTCCTGGACAAAACCTTTGCAAAGACCAAATCAGACATCTACACCAGTGTTCTAAGCTTATATTATAGAAACTAAACTTAATTTCTGGCAAAGAATTTGAACTCAAGCATTTTACCTGTCACGGGAAACATTTGTAATAATGTTCTTGATAAACCCTAAAGACACATCGAGCTAAGGAATCTATAATTTTGTTTCAGGGTAATTTAAGAAATTCAAGCATATGTTGCTGAAGGTGAGAGTGGTGATGGTGATAACCACAACAGTATCAATTAGCATTTAATTATGATTGCACCTAGCACATTGCAAATTTACCATGTTCCTCAAAGAATATGTATATAATGATTTATTTGATTTCTTCAACCACTGAGATGGTATTTTTATGATGCTCATTTTACAACAAGGGAAGTCTTGAAGAAGTTAAGTAGCTTATTTAAGGCCCTAATTTTTTCTATTGGTGTTCTAGGGTATAGCAGTACATTATAGATATAGATATAGATATAAGATTTCATGTATTCTAGGTAGTCTAACCAATCTTATCACTGAGCTACATACTTAATCTTTATATAATTTTAAGACTGTGGGTAACTTAAGAAAGAAAGAAAGAAAGAAAAAGAAAGAAAGAAAGAAAGAAAGAAAGAAAGAAAGAAACTGTTATAGTGGCACTAAAGGCCCATTCATGAAACATTCCTGGTCAAGAGCATAAAATCTCTGGTGTGGATGGAGATCTAACACCAGTTAGATATAAAGAGATAGGTGGAATAATTAGTCCTTTAAAGAGATACTATACTTTTCCTTCCCAGAATTCCTGTCCACCTACCACGATAGCTTACAGATTGGCTTACGTTAAGTATAACGTAAGCTTCTTAAGTTGGCTTACGTTAAGTATAACTTTGCCTTTCTAAGCATACTTTTCGGATGTGGGATGCCCTTCTGTATGCTGTGAATATGTTTTATTACCATTGGTTAATAAAGAAGCTGCTTTGACCTAGGGCAGGGCAGAATAGAGCTAGGCAAGAAAGCCAAACTGAACACAGGGAGAAAGAAGGTGGGGTCAGGAAGATGATAGCAACTGCCAGAAGAGTAAGATGCCAGAGGTTTACGGGGAAGTCATGGCGCACATGGCAATATACAGATGATTCGAAATGGATTAATTTATATGTAGAGCCAGCCAGTAAGAAGCCTGCGCTAATAGGTCAAACAGTTTGTATTTAATATTAAGGCTCAGAGTATTTATTCAGGAACTGGTAGGCAGCTTTCCATGACAGTCTGGGCGTCACTCTTTCTCTAAAAGCCATATTCCCACCACATGGCTGACCACTGCCATGTGTCTGACCTTCATGCAAGCTCAAACAGCAAGGTTTTCTTCTATCTTCCATTTTCTTCCCTTGGCAGCTGCAGAGAATTAAAGCGTGCTTGCCCTAGCATGTTTTTATTTTAAACTCTAATAAAAATGTCCTCAAGTTTCCATTTGAGTCCATTTTAAAATTTTTTATTTATGAGACTAAGAACCCTAAAAGGAAACCCTGATTTCTCTGATATCAGACCTGGTTCTGTACCTACTAGTATTTACTATATCTACATGAAATTTAATACCTCCACTTCCTTTTAGGAAAAAAGAACAAAATTAAATTACAGATGTTGATAAATGACTGCAAGAGTCCTTCTTTACACCTAGTTTCATTTTTGTAGAGAATATCATGTACATACTACCTACATGAACATATGAAAATGTCAGCTTATGAAACATTGCTTTTGCATTCTTTATACATTATGCTTTTGTATATTGTTTCAGTAGGTGAAAAGGGGGAAATTTTATTCAAAAGCTTCAAAAATCATAGATCTGGGCCACTGAAGGTGTATAGTCTTGGAATTAGTAAAGAATAATGTTTACTGAAATTAATGGAGCAGGCTGTGTTTACAGAAGACAGAATTACAATGGCTAGAATAACTGGGTCTAAGAACATGAGGAAAGGAATCTAGCTCTTCCTAAACCATAACAAAAAGCCTATTGGTTTCTAGCCATAAATAAGAGACACGGAGCCTACAATTGGTGATCCTAAAGAAGCTAAGTAAGAAGGTGAACCAAAGGAAAAACATATAATTATCCTCTTGGCTATGGGAAGTAGACAAAGTTGCCGGGGAGAAAATTGAGATCTTGGGGGTGGGGTGGGATGGGGGTAAGGGGAGATGGGGAGAGAAAGGGGAGAAGGGGAGGAAGGGGGAACTTGGGGAAAAATGAGGATTGGGATAAAGGAAGGTTGGATAGGGGAGCATGGAAGCACAATTCTTAGTTAAGGGAACCACCTTAGGGTTGGCAAGAGACTTGAACCTAGAGTGGCTCCCAGGTGCCCAAGCCAAGGTCCCCAGTTAATTCCTTTGGCAGCTGGGGATAGGGAACCTGAAATGACCCTATCCTATAGCAATACTGACGAATATCTTGCATATCATTATAGAAACTTCATCTGGTGATGGATGGAGATAGAGACAGAGATCCACACTGGAACACTGGACTGAGCTCCCAAGGTCCTAATGAGGAGCAGAAGGAGGGAGAACATGAGCAAAGAAGTCGGGACCACGAGGGGTGCACCCACCCACTGAGACAGTGGAGCTGATCTACTGGGAGCTCACCAAGGCCAGCTGGACTGTGACCGAAAAAGCATGGGATAAAACTGGACTCTCTGAACATGGCGAACAATGAGAGCTGATGAGACGCCAAGGACAATGGCAAGGGGTTTTGATCCTACTTAATGTGCTGGCTTTGTGGGAGCCTAGCCAGTTTGGATATTCACCTTCCTAGATATGGACGGAGGGGGGAGGACCTAGGACTTACCACAGGGCAGGGAACCCTGACTGGTCTTTGGACTGGAGAGGGAGGGGGAAAGGAGTGGGGGGAGGGGGAGAAGGGTGGGAGGAGGGGGAGAAGGGTGGGAGGAGGGGGAGGGAAATGGGAGGCTGGGAGGAGGTGGAAACTTGTTTTTTTCTCTCATTTTCTCAATAAAAAGAAAAAAGAAAACAAACAAACAAACAAACAAAAAAAACAAAAAGCCTAGAGGCTTTCTGTAATGGCCACAAATATAGACAACATTATTATTTGTTACTATAATTGTTATTGTGACACTATGATGTTGGGAACATCCCTCAGCAGCATTCAGTGAGTATGTTAAATAGTACAAAGCATTATCTCATTTATTTTTTTTCTCAATCCTGTGACATAGGGAATCTTATTTTACTGGTGCCCAAATCAGTTCGAAAGACTGAAGCCACTTTTGCAAGGTCTCACTGCTAGGAAGTGGGAGTAGCAGAGTGGGCATGAGTCCAATACTACCTTTTGTGCTTGTAAGTACTATGACAAAGAGAAATCCCCAACAGTTAGGTAAGCAAGAGCTCCAGTTCATTTTGATTATAGCCCCTCAAAGACAGCAGGGAAAGCGCTAGGCCAAGAGTAGATCAGATGGCAAATTTTGTGCTGAAGACTGTGCCTCTATCAAGGACATCAGTGACATTGTAAGATCAAAGGTGAAGATGTCCCACAAGTCTCCCATTGAATGATTAATGAGACTGTCCCCATCCATGTTTTCCTTAAGCTGAGTATGGTCAAAGTTTCTGTTTATGTTAAGTAGCTCATTCCAGCTGCATTCTTTGAGATCTGCCCCAGAGTCTTCCTTTTAGGGATTTAGGAGAAAGACCCCCCCCCCCCCCCAGAGAAGGTGAGAAACTGAATTTTTAAGGAAATTCCTCAAGTGACTTGCCAACAGTAGGGCAGTGAATTTTAGAGACGGGATCAGTATGTTTTCTGCAGATTCTTATCTCAGGGGTAGAGTTCACAGTGGAGCCCATGAACTGCTTTCAGACCCTGGTGGAGAGAGCATAACAAGGAAAGCGTGGTTCAGTAGCCGTTAAGTTGATGATCCTCCATAATTTACTACTCTATAATCTTCAGTTACCTGTTGACTCAGCTTCACACTTGCTGAACATGTATTCTAAGCAAGAGCATTTTATTTTGTGAAAAGGGAAGAGCATAGGAAAGCAGTTCAGGAGTTTGAAGAAGTGTTCAGTAAGCAGATGCTATCCTAGATTGGCCTTTACTAGCATTTTAAAGAAAATACTGACTTTCAAAGAAACACTAAATTCACTGGTTGACAATAGAAATAGTTTTTTTTACATAAAATGTGAGAGAATTGAGAAATATCAAATTTGGAAGATCATTCAAAAGTTGTCTATTCAATTTCTTTCAGAGAGGAACTATGTTTTAATTTTAAAATAACTAGACCATCTCATAATTCTTTAGCTATAATCATATCATTCCGATATCTTCTCAGTAAATGTATCTTTAATAATACATTGTCACTATTTTAGGCTGAACTGAGCTTTAACTTGCTCTCGCTAGCAAACAATTTTCATCTTGTTTCAATGACAAATGAGTTGGGTTTTTAAAGCTGTAACAGGGACTGTTTAATCCGAAACAATTTTCCCTGAACTTTTAATAACAGTTATCTGTCTAGACATCAACTTCATACGAAGAAAGCAGAGAAACCTGTCAGAGGGTAAAATGATCAACACCTAAAGAGATGAAAAATTTGAGCACAGGAGAAGTAAATGAAAAAATAAATAAATTGCACTCGAATGGGGTGATTAATGTGCATGGAAAATAAACTCAGAGCTGGACCAAGGCAGGCAGCAGTTAATGTCTCCTTTAAAAAATCTTGCAAGCAAATCATAATTACAAACCAGGGCCATAACATCTTTTTGGGGGAGCTACGTTTCATTTGGCAAAGCATCTTAAAATATGAAGAAACAAAAAGGACAAAAATTGTTGACATGCTAATAAGTCTACCCTTTAATTTCATTATGCCAGGTGATAAAAGAACTAGGTAAATTTGTCCTCTCTGGGACATCGAAGGGAAAAATCGTAAATAAAGACTATGACAATGTATAGGGCCTTGTGTACTCATCCACTGTTATGTGGAAACTTGGTTAGAACCCTAGAAGATGAGCAGGGCAGGTCTAAATGCATCAACTTGGGAAGCGATGAAGTTGAGTATCTAAGGGTCAGAGTGGCAGAGTCAAAAGTTTTTCCCAATTCGTACTGAGTTTTCATTCATTCCAACCCACTAAAATAGAGGGTTAGATAAGATATTAGATCATCTGTTAATTTAACTGATTCGCAATGTTCTAATATAATGGCAGGAAAAACAGAAAACGAGATATATACTTCAACTACTTCGAACTGCAATTATCTGAGACTTGTAAGTCCAGGTGTCTGTGTGTGCCAAAGTTGATGCTGAGAACATTAAGCTTTATTGCAGAACCTGAAGGCATTTCAAGTGCATCTCTTTAGTTTCATTTTACCCCCCTCTAGTGCTATTCAGAGAAAAGGCTTTGCCCAATGTTGAGGATAGAGATGGGATCAAAGGGAGCAAAGATTTATGGAGCCTGTGCAAAGGAGGCCACAGGGGTGCCTCTTGTGCAGGGCTGGATTTTACTGTCAAAACCAGGCATTTTCGCAAAAGCAAACCTGCATCTTAATGAAGACAGGGAAGAGATAAGCCTTATCAGGGAAAAGAGAAAAGTCTTACAAAATTAACATTAGTGTATGTTTTAAAAGAAACTCAGGAAATGTGTTCTGGGACCCATCCAAAAAGGCTGTTCTGGGAGTGATGGATGATGTCAGTAGATTTAAAGGCACAGCTATCTTTCTTAAAACAAGCATTGTATGTAGCACAGGCTTATAATTATATGTGAGGATTTGGCCTAGCAGTAGGACAATGATTTACATCCTCACAGATGGAGCATAGCACACTGGCCAGAGAGTCTTAGCACTTCCTCCCGAGGAATATGCTTAGAGATAGCCTCTTGCTTGCTGTGACTAATCATATTGTGTTAGAAAATAGTCAATGTTAGGACAGCCATAAACTCAGACAGAGCATGAAGCAGAAGTGAAGAGAAGGATGCTTGAGCCTGACATGCCACTTAGATCCTCTCATTCTACCACCATCTGACCAATGTGATGAAAGCCTTCCATGTTGTTGGCTCTACTGTGGCTCAAGCACTGACTCACTCCCCTAACTCTCCTGAATGGAAAAGGAGACTGAGGGGATAGAGGAAAGTGGGATTTGACAGCCAGTTTATAATGAGCCAACTGGGCACATTATAAACTATGGGCACACAGCTGTTGCTCAACGAACCACTGCCTATCAAAAGTACTGCCTGGAACAAGGAAGCACTGCCCGAAGTTTCCCATTACTGGTAACCAACTTCTGGTATAATAATAAAAAAGTTTGTACAGCCTGAAGGCCTGACCAATAAATTTGCTCTATTCATGCCAGAGAATCAAGGCTGAGGATGCAACTTTCTTTGGAAAGGATTTATTAGTCCCTGCTGCACAGTCTATAGTATTGGACTCATTTATTCCTGGTTGAGGAAAATAGAAGGTCAATAAAACCTTATTGTGGAATTTTGAAGAGAATGTACACCTTAAATATTTAGGATTCTTGCTTTGTGATGTTAAAGAGTTAATCTAGTGTCCATGTTGGGCAAATCCTTGCTATTTATATACATTCCCTCTTATAGGCATACAGCAGGGTTTCTATGCCAGCTAAAATAATGCAAGTTTTTTTTTTAATTTTATTTGGAGCTAATGTCACAAAAAGTTGATGTTTACCTGCTATGCTGGCAGGAAGATCAGGAAGGAGATTGTTAACATTCAGGCATTATGGTGGACTGCCCACAGGGTCTTCAAGCCCCTAAGAGCACTTCCTGTGCAGTGCACTTGTTAGTACTCTGATATTTACATAAGCCATCACTAAAGGTACTGACTGGATGAATATTCATCAACTACAGCCTCCTCCTCCCTTTCTCTCTCCCCTGCCAGCACCCTTTCCTAGCTCCCAGCCCTAGAGGCCACCACCAACAACAACAACAGAGTTGTTCAAGGGCAATCTGGTCTCCGTGGTGAGTTCAGAGCCAGTCTGGGCTACAAGAGCCAGTTTTAAAAATCATTTTATATAAAAAAATGTGAATTTCCAAATCTGAGTACTAATGTGACAACTTGTGATTTGCTCTAAATACATTTTAGAAGAAATAAAATGATTAAGTTGATTCCATGGTGGTTCTGACTTACAGAGTTAATCATGACATTGGGGATGGTTAGGGTCATTCCACTCTATCCGAAAGTCATTCAGCACAGCCTATAAAAACCTAGATGAAAAGATGAGAGGATAGGCACCAGAACCACGTTGATGCTTCTAGATTTCACTGTTTTGCTGGAAATAGGAAACATTGGCCATGGCTGTTTTCTTGTCAAGTGAAAATTGGTTTACCATCCTTGATCCATGGTACTCCAGAGGATGGCAAAGACCAAATGCCAAGTAGGACTTAAACATTGATTGCTACTGGTTTTTAGGGACAATGTGGGGAATGGCTAGTAATTCTTATCTGAACAGAGGTTCTCAGAAGCATCACATTCCCCATGAGACTTTAATTAAAAGATTCTATTCTCTCCTCGTGTAATTTGTGACAAAGAGCGTGAGTTGAGGATTAAATCTATGGCCACTGAATAGAGCACAGGGAAATTCATAGACACAGAAATTTCACTGGGTTTTTAATGGGACTCTAATAAAACCCTTCACAATTATGCTTTGTAGTAAGCGAGGAGGAAATGATTATATTCAATCTGCCTGTTAACAAGACTGATCAGTTTCAATAGAAAATTCTCCTAAGAAGAAAAAAAATATAATAGGACAGTGATCTAATGTCCCAGAAATCTTGATGCTCTCTTCTAATTTTTTCACTCTAATTGATAAGATGTTGTTAATGCTAAGGCCATCGCTAAGGCTCACTCTCCATCAACATGGAGGAAAAAGTCATCTTACTAAAAAGGATCACACTTTGGAAGCCACAATCTTCTAACATGGTAGCATTTCATCACAGTAGCACATACGGAGAGCTTTGATAGGCACTGTGGCAAGCTTGTGGGCTTTGAGTCCTGTTTTTTCCAAGAAAGACAATGAAACTCTACTGCTAGCATACAGTAGCAGTGGTGAAAACAAACATGTCTTTGAAGCAGAATTGGAGTATTGCTCAGTGGTTTCTAACTGCAGTCTAGAAGACAAATTTTAGGGGATTTCAGAGAAAAGGGGGATTAATGGACGTGTGCCAGAATAGCCATTTCTTACTTTCTAGAGGCAGCAAAATTTCAATGAACCTCAGAAAATGAGTAGGGTTTTTCCTCTTCCCAGTTACTTGATTTCATGTAAACATAAAAATTTTAAAGGACTATGAACAGTACCATACAAGCCCCTCTCTAACAGCACATATCAAACTATACAACATCCCTTTCATTTAGAATCAGGGAAACATAATTTTTCCTACCTTTAAGATGTATAAAAGAATAAGTGAGGCTGCCAAACCATTCTTTTATGCTATAACTGAAATTTAAATCCTGCTAATAAAGCTTCTCTAATTGTAGCAGTCTCAAACTGCTTCTTCCCCCAGTCACTCCAACCAATTATACTTGGACTTAATGCTTCCCAAATACGTCTAACCTGCAGCTCCAGGATTGCTGTGAATGCAGCCTAACAAAAAAAGTAAACCAACTTAATGTGGAAGAATTGTCTGTATTCTGTAAATCATGTTTTAAATAAACGCTGATTGGCCAGGCAGGAAGTATAGGTGTGTCAACCAGACAGGAAGCAGAGGCAGGTGGAGGAAAACAGGAGTATTCTGGGAAGCAGGAAGCTCCCTCCGCATTCTGGCCCAGATCACCTAAGAAGCAGGATGTGAGCTGCCCCACTGAGAAAGGTACCGAGCCATGTGGCTAACATAGATAAGAACAATGGGTTAATATGAGCTACAAGAGCTAATAAGAAGCCTAAGCTAATGGGCCAATCAGTTTATAAGTAATGCAGACTCTCTGTGTGATTTTTCTTTGGGGTTTGCCAGCTGTGGGGAACTGGGCAGGACATAAACCCCAACAAGCAGGACCTCATGTTACAACTTAATGCACGATTAATTTTTTTATTAAAATATATCTACACATGAAAATACCACAATGAGACCCATTATTGTGTCTCATTAAACATTAAAAATTCCTTTACTATTTTACTTTGGGAACTTGATCACACAGTTCTCAGGCATGAGGCAAGAACTTTATAGATGATGACATGATGTGACAAAATCAAAAGATTGAATGTGATTGACCCAGAAGAAGCTTTTAATAAAATAGGAAAGCTTTTTGTCAAATGGGATGTATTGGGTCACAAGATGGATAAAATAATATGCAATGTAGAACTGTAGAAAAACAATTCAATTTGTGGCTGTGTAAATGTTCACGTTTATCATATAGGTGGTCACTTACCACTAAGCTTTCATCTACAAATGGATATCATAATTCCTACCTAGTTCAAATCATATAAAAGGGTGCTCTTTAACCACATTTGTAATGGGATTATTGTTATTGTTATTATATTAATCATTTTTCCCTCTGGGGGAATCATACTCATTTCAATTCATTAGTTACAAAATTATTTCTCATTGTGTATTATTGTTTATTACTTTAGAAGCCTAACCTAAAGAGAATTTCTTCTTTCTTTGTCTTTCTTCTTTCCACTTTCTTTTTTTTTTTTTAAACAGGGTTTGATTGTATAGTTCTTTGTGGCTTGGACTCACAGAGATCCACCTGCCTGTGCTTCTTAAGTTCTGTGCCACAGAATGCTGCCTTGCCTGGCTACTAGAGAGTTTCTAAGTAATGCATATTGAGCTGCATATTGGAGATAAGACATCTAAAAGACATCTGGCTATAATATTCACGTTCTACCAGAGAGAGAACACTGAGGACCATGGAAGGCAACTGAGCAAGTATTGGCAAGAGTGAAGTGGACGGTAATTTTAAATGTAAGAGAGGTGATTACACAGAGGGAATCATGCCAGAATATCTGCTTTTTCCCTTGGTCCCACAGATTTGCAGTCTTTAAAGAGACCTAAGTATACATTTGGCATGCATAGAATATTGCACCCTTTTTCATTCTTCCTGTATGCCCTTTTTTTTACATTCAGTGATAAAACAGTGAATGAGAATGATTAATCACTGATTAGGGCCCTGTTAGACATTGGCATAAATTCAAGTGCCTTCACTTGGTAGCCTTGTGATCCTCAGAAAGCTGTGGGGCTTTTCTAAGAGTTAGGTTTCTCATTTGTAAAACGGAGTCATGACAGTATTTATGGCATAGAGTCAGATGCACATATTATTTCAAAAACATTCATTATTACTGTTGAATAGCTAATAAGCATTATTTACAACCTTCCTTCACAAGTTTCCCCTATAATGAATCAGTCTTTGCAATTATTCATTAGCGCTTTCAAAACTATCCTGTCCAAATTCTTAGTAAAAACCAGAAAGAAATATATTAGTAATGGTGTAGAAATTATTTGTATTTTTGCTGCAAGTAATTCAGGGAGGGATCTATTTTTAGACAGTGATAAATGGCAAAGAACATATGTGGGAGCCTTCTGTAGTGAAGAGCTCTTAGGAAGATTAATGAATAGACAAATATTAACCAATGCTAATACTATTTAGTTTATTCTTTTAACTCATTCATTTCTCTCTCTCTCCCCTCTCTCTGTCTTTCTGTCTTTCTCCTTGTGTTTGTGTTATGTGTGTAATATTAATTTGATATTACAAGAATGTTTCTTAAGTTAAGAACCTGCAGATCCCCATGAACACACCGCTGACACCTACATGTGAAATTCTAGTAATAAGAATCAAGAATATTTTTCTAGCTCTTAAATGATTTGATACAATAAATAGGTCTAATGGAGCAATGCTAGCTCACTCACATCTAAGTTTATCGTAAGAAATTGCTTATAGCATCCATAATCCAGCTGTTCTAATGATGTGCCTACTTTGGAGACTATTTTTAAATGGTTTGGATAAATTTCCCTCCATTATGTGAGAGCCTAACATTTAAACCTATAGTTACTGCATAAAAGTAAAAGGGCACTGACAGACAAGCCATGGAAACGAAATGCAAATGATTATGATAATATTCACAAAGGTCAAAGCAGATAGGCAGAGAGTTGAAAATTGTTCAAGATCAGTGATAGGAACATGGAATCATATGGCACTCTTCTCTCTGCTTTTGTATGAAATTTTCCCTAAGAAAAAGTGACATTATTACTAAATGGATATAATAAATGACTATATTAGAAAATAGGAATGAGATCTCCATTACCACACACACACGTCATAAACAAAACTGACATTGTACCGATGGCCTTGTGATTAACATGTGATAGCGGTGTTTGTGTGGAGAGTAACAAGATCACCTAGTACCACTGGGATTAGTCTTGGAAAAGTATTAGAGCAAAATTTGAACTGTTTCTTTGTGACATTATACAATTATAACATTTAATTATTTAAGAAGCAAATTCCTCCTATACATCCTGAGGAAAGCAGAGAGGCGATACAGACTGATTGACTCTTATTTGAAATGCTTAGCAAAAGAAGTGCTCAGGGTTTTTCTTTTGAGGGGCTGGGATAGAATATTTATGTGTATATAATGAAATATCTTCGGATGGCACTCAAGTCTAAACATCAAACTCATGTATTATTCATATACACCTTATACTCATAACCTGAAGGCAATTTAAAAAAAAATTTTTTTTAATTTTATATATGAAACCAAGTTTCGTGGTTTAGAATTTTCTACTCATTGGTTCATGCTGCCACACAAAATAATTTAGATTCTGAAATATCCTAGATATTAGATTTTGGACTGTGGTTTCTCAAACTGTTCCTTCAGATATCCTAGACCACCCTTGTCACATGCTCTCATAAGAATACTGTTACTGTGTATAAAAACATGTCTTTACAGTAGAGACATCTCCTTTATCATCTATAATTTATAGCAAAAGTCTATAAGCTGGGCCCTTTTCTTAAGCCATGATCAAGAGACAAATTGCTTAAGGTAAGCAGCATCTTTGAAGAACTTTATGATGTCACATAAGCATGACTCCAAATAGAGACAGGATGACAGTACAATGATGTTTATATAATGCTTTCAAAAGTTTACTGACTCTATTTACAATTTTTACTCCTGATCATTATTTGACATCCTAAATAGTAGTAAGAAACTAACCTAGAATAATGCCATATGCCAATGACTTGTTTTCAAAGGAAATGCAGGAAGGGCTGTATGGATTCTTGTTTTAGTCTTAGTAAAAGTCTGGGCTGAAGAGATGGCTCAGAGGTTAATAGCACTGACTGCTCTTCCAGAGGACCTGAGTTCAATTCCCAGCAACCACATGATGGCTCACAACCATCTGTAATGAGATCTGGCGCCCTCTTCTGGTGTGTGGGAAGCAGAATGTTGTACACATAATAAATAAATTAATTAAAAAAAAATTTAAAAAAAAAGAAAAAAAAAAGTCTGGGTCCTATGGCTGATCCACATGAGGCCAGTTATTTGTTTGCTTCAAGAAAGAGCACAGGTTTATTGACATAGGAATTCTGGGAATCTGATTTTATGACATGGAATTCATCAAAATACTTAAAAGGAGACATTCAGATGTAAATTTTCTTCTGTTCAGGATTAAAGGGCCAGATTCTGTTGCTGCCACTTGTCTGGGAGTAAATCACAACAAGTTAGACAACTTTCTCTATAGGAGGACCTGGCACAATAAAAGGTAAACAGACAATGAGTCAGAAATCTTGAGTTCCAGTTCAGATTCCTCTACTGCAGGACCAATTAGTTACATACCTTTGGGCAAATCATTTAATCCTATCTTTATGGCCAAAGGATCACAGAATAATAGTTATTCCTTTACCACAGCAGTAAACAGAAGGAGGGAGGTGAGGGTCAAAGGGAGCCTACTTCCTTGACACTGAATTTTCTAAGCAATTTATCATTGGGAGGCACAGGAGCCAGGACACCAAATGGTAGAAGGAATTCAAGTCGAGAAAAAAAAAAAAAAACAGACAAAAAATACCGCCCTAAATAGCAAAATCTGCAGTATACACAAAAGTTATCAAATAGATAAAATTATTTGACTTCTGCAGAGGCAAGGACCCAGAAAAAATGTTTCCAGGGAGATCAGTGATCTTTCTACGGGGTAAATTAAACACCAATGTGGGAAGGCCATTAGTGCTGTTCCCTGGATATTTCCATTACTCCATCTTCAAGACACATGCTAGGACTTTATTTCTTGATCCCCATCATGACTGATCAATACATATGAGAAAAAGTGATACACATCCCAGCTATAAATGATACTTAATTAGTAACACAGTAAAAGATCTCCCTTTGTCTTGCCACAACAAGCAGTATGCCAGATTATGACTGCTCCAGTTGGGTCCTAAACTGAGGAACAGGTACTGTCTTCCCAGTGACCATGATGCTCAGGCTGTACGAACAAACCAGAAATGATCCTTGGTTGTTTCACACAACTATACTATGGAGAGTGGTTTGCTGTGTAGTGTAATGTATCCTATCCTAGGTGAAGGGATAGCAATTATGAGGGTAAGGAATCTCATAGATTGGCTGTTTCTCTCTGGGCACATGAACTTCCATAAGAGCCTTGGTACTTCTCGAAGGCTTGAGCTTTCAAATGTTCTAAGACTCTGTTATGAATCTAAGGCGGAAGTATGTCGCTGCTACTGGCAGTTAATAGTGGACATGAAAAAAATATAAAGAGGACAGCTCAGGCAGGACAGGACAGGCTCAGGGAAGGGACTGGTAACTTGATATAAATCCTTCCTCTCATTCTCTTCCAAGTAAATAGCAACTGAAAGTCATATGGCTCCTCAATAGCTCCATCCAGAATAAGCGGCCCCAGGCCAGTATGAAGCAAGCAGGTATTCTTTCTAATAGACCTGGCACCTTCACTTGTCAGTCTCTTTAGCAGCAGAATGTGAAAAAAGCTGGACAAACAAGGGAAGAGGAAGTGTCTTTTTTTTATCCCTCCCCCAGAGCTTTAAGGTAATCAGGCTAAGAATAGTGTTATAAACTGGAGGATGAAATTACTCTCTCTCTCTCTCTCTCTCTCTCTCTCTCTCTCTCTCTCTCTCTCTCTCTCTCTCTCTCTCACCAACACAATTTAACTAAACTTTACCTCAGTTAATTTCTTCCTAAGACTCAGAGGACCACAAAATCCTGCCCTAACCAGGTCTATTATTGGATATAGGGCTATTATTAGGCTAATGAAGGGAACCGCAGAAAGTTGTGGCAGTAACTGTTCGCTGTGCTCTTGACAAGATCTCTGTCGACTAGAAGCATGTTATAGAGGTGATTAGAAAACGATGAGTTCCAGCCCAGGGACATGACAATTCATGGCCTATGGCAGCTAAAGTTTACTGAGTGATCAGGGATATTAGGAACACTCTAGCTAATCCTCCCAACTAGATGAGCTAGCTTTTATGTTTTTCCACATAGAGACTGAGGACCAGCAAGAAGGGATAAAAAAAAAAAAAGATGGAAAGAGACTATTGTTGAAGGTGAAGAAATAAGTGTTCAGCAGGCATAACCATATTTATTGCAGCACTGATCGCAATAGTCAAGATACAGAACTACTTTGGGTGCCCAATAGCAGATGAATGGTTAACGAGAACATCCACACTCCATTGTGTAGTTTTATGTCATTTCATGTGTGTATGTATGCATGCTCACCTGTGTGTGAGCACAGATGTATAAGTGCATGTGGAGGCCTGAAGCTAACACCGAGTGTGTTTTTCTTTTTCAGTTTTCACTTTATTTAGACAGTTTCTCATTGACTCCAGGACTCACCTACTCCGGCTACTTTAACTAACCAGCTTTCCCCAGGGAATCCTTTTATCTGGAATTATAGGAGATCACCACAATTTCTGTGGGCTAAAATATATGGTAATAATTGGTTAAATGGCAAAATAGCTATGCAGCAGAATGTCTTTGTTTATAAGAAATGCATATTGTTTGGGAATGATGTGGTGTCATGCTGTTAATTTACTTTATAATGGTGAAAGCAAAATCTATTTAAATTGTCATTTTACCATTTTAGTGTTGTGCATATTAGA
Organism: Microtus oregoni; assembly: GCF_018167655.1. Classification (NCBI taxonomy): domain Eukaryota; kingdom Metazoa; phylum Chordata; class Mammalia; order Rodentia; family Cricetidae; genus Microtus; species Microtus oregoni. The sequence continues at coordinate 239,171 of NW_024543229.1, forward strand.
TCATCTTCAAAAACTTTTTAAACAATCAAAAAATTACAAAAATATTTCAAATTTTGTAGAGATAAAAGACTTCAAATAAACACACACTCTCTCAGATTAAAGGGTGAGCATTACTAAACTTAACAATAAGTGTATGTATATGAATCTTTTAATATGCAGAAGGGAGTTGCACTCAATTGACTCTGAGGTACTATGATTTACATTTAAAAATTCACTTTCACACTGCTATATATACTGGCTGAAAATGAGGAATCATTAGAGAGAAAATCATCCATCTCTCCCACATCTGTTACCTATAGTAGACACTGATTCTTCCACTATACTTTAATAGGGCTGTCCAATATAGCTACACTTTTAATTTAAAAGTAAAATGTAAATCCAGGAAAAGACAACTATATTTATAGAGATCTAGAGAAGAAAACTTGAAGTCTGGGATCAACCAGAAAATCTCTACGGAACACGCAATGAAGAAATGTTTGGGGGCTGAAGAGATGGCTCAGTGGTTAAGAGCACTGACTGCTCCTCCAGAGGACCCGGGTTCAATTCCCAGCACCCACATGGCAGCTCACAGCTGTCTGTAGCTCCAGTTCAAGAGAATCTGACATCGTTATACCAATGTGCATGAAATGAAGTTAAATAAAGTTTTAAAAAAAAAAAAAAAAAAAAAAGAAATGTTTGCCATCTCGGTGAGAACCTTCAGTAACTACAATGTACACTGGCCTCCTCCCCTTTCAATCTTCTACAGTATTTCATTCTGTCCTGTGAATTTTAATGAGGGTCGAGGAGGTATTTCAAGAATCCTACAACATCAGACTTTAATTTCCCTACAAATCTATTTGAAACTTAAAAAAAAAAAAACCTGCGAAACAAAGCATATACTATGCAAATGCCTTAGGTTCCATTTATTTAAACATTGGGAAATAGCACTGATCATGTTAGTATATGCTGGAAAGTTAATTTGTACTTGCGTGTGTATGTTTGTGTATGAGAGAGTTAGAGACAGAAAGACTGAGAATTGTGTGGCTATTGACTGGGACATATAGGTTTCTGTTTAACTCAGGAATACCTTAAGATTGTAATGCAAAGTATGAATCCAAACAGCCTTTATCTGATGAGATGCATTATTAGAGTGCATCAGAGTTTTCTCAACATTATATAACCAAAATAAAACAGAGATGCTGTGGACATCTATGGTTCACATTCAGACGTTTTGGGGTTTTTTTTGCATTTTTTTTCTTCTAAGTGACTTATAAACAAAATACTTATTTTTCTCGTGTTTGTATTTTGGGGGATTTTTATAAGATTTTGCCTGGAAGAAAGGGTATATATGGCTGTAGAATTTGACAAATATTCTAACAAATTACGTCTTTTCCTTTGATAATATTGACGTTATTATCCATAAGAACACTCTGGCCATCTCAAGCTAGGTACTAGAAGGTGTCTATGCAGTTTGATCATGGTTTCTGGGAACTATGACTCTGCACTGTATCCCTGACTTTAAGGGAACTGCTATATTCACAAGCAGAACTGGGAGACAACAGACATTCTGGATTCTTCTCTGTTAACTTCTTCCCTCCAGGAGAGGAAAATTGTCACTTAAATGCTTAACAGGTCCAAAAATGTATCACTTAATGTTTGTTCCCTCAAGGAAAAAATTTGTCTTTTGAAGATCAGTTTGACCTACAAAAGACCCACCCCAATATATTCCAGGAAAGCCTAGCATCTGTGAAGAAAATGTATGTTTCATGGTCAGAGACATTTGGAGACACAGGCTCTCCATGAACACAAGCAAACCAGATTGAATGATAATGCCAAACTAGCCCCATTGATGGCAAACAAAAGGACTAGGACTTCAAAGAAGCTCAGAGAGGAGCCTTTAGAAAGACTCTTTGGTGGAGACTAAGATCTCCATAGGAGGTCACAAAGGTAAGGCCAGAGAGGTGAAGCATGTTGGGATAATCTGGAACAAGTTTAATAACAATCCGGACTCCTTTTCTCCCACAGGAAGCTTGCAAAACATACTTAACAATAATCAAGCAATTTTCTCTAAACTGTTCCCAAAATGGCTTCACCAAATATCTGTAGGAGAGTGGCAATTTAGTGAGTGGAAAAGAATAACAGAAATAGTCATTTAAAAAAAAAGGAATGAATTTTATAATTCTCCAAAGACAATAGATTATAATGGCGTCTGCATTTGAATGTAGGTGTATTTGTCTCTAAACACAAAGCTCTTTGTTATGAATCATTCTACAAAGAATTAAAATCCTGAAAAGAATTGGCAGAGCTGCATACAGAACCCATAAGGAGCTTGAGAAGAGGTGCAAGGCTTTGTTACTGGGAGTCTTTTGGTTCAAAGGCTGGTATTTGGCAGTTTCAACAAGATTGGTATAGCCAGCTGCCACCAACATAATATTAAAGTAATAGTAAAAACAAGAAAAGGAGGTTTGTTAAATGTGGCGTGGTCACTTAGGGAAGAGGAACAAAGACCAATGTCTCCCAAGTCCATCTTCCAAGTGTCAGATCCAAAGGAGACTCCATGGATTAATATCTTCAAACTTTGGACTTTTGAAGTCCGAATATAACAGTAGCAAAGCAAGAGGGAAAGAAATTGAAGCATTTTTCATTTCTCATACCAATCCCTTCCTCAGGCCTTTGCAGCTTGCATTTAATGGAGTTCCTTTGGACCTGACACCAAGGTCTTGGCATGAGCAAGAGGTTTGCTCAATTCAGCACTGCTGGTCCAGTTGGAATCCTACTTAGCAGTGACCCTCCATCCTGTAGGCTCCAGCCTGTCCTGCAAGGTGATCTGATAAATTGTCAGAAGTGTGTGAAATCTCTTCCTGGGAGACAACTTCCTTTTCAGGCTGGCCTCAGGCTTCATTCATCCATTCTTTTTCTTCTCCCAGTATGAGATTATTGAGGAAATTCCATTTCCTTGGAGTTCATTGTTTTAAGAGACTGATAATCAAAGGGGAGACTAACAAATGTCCCTCTTTAGGATATCTTTGCCCCTGCCAGGATGGCTTCAGTTTGCCTGAACTTTGTAGATCTGGGGGTGGGGGGGTGGGGGGGTGGTGATGTGATGTTTTGCAGGAGTGAGTCCTCTGTGAATAAAGGCTCCCCACTGTGATTGACTCCACAGGGAATACCCAGCAATAACTTCAATGCCAATTACAACGCAGAAACTCACATAGATAAACAAGACAGAGTACATACAGGCCTTAAACTAATGTTTTTAGGATTCCTCTAACTTCATTTTCAAAATGTAATCACACAGGGTTAGGAGTTGACATTTTCCTTTCCATTGTCAACCAGACTGTCTAGCACTCAGTAGGTTCTAAACAAATTTAAACTGACAGAAGGGCAAAAGAACAAACAGCAGCTGCCATAAGGAACAGAGAAGGCAAAATTAAAGAAAAATCAATTCCTAAACTGGGATTTAAGGGGATAAGAACACAGCCACACAAAGACAGTATGATAAGAAAAAGTATGATAAGAAAAAGTAAAGGGAAGACACTTGTTATATTGAGGCAACATCAGAAGGACAACTGTGATCCAAACGAGTTCCATGGGACATCAGGAGAGGAGAGCGTGTTGAATGGTACTAAGGGGCGCCATGGTCCTGTTTATTTTAGAATAAGCACTGTGGCTTTTGGAGAAGAAGGCTATCTATCAGCAAAGGGGGTGGGGCAGCAGCTGAGCACTGATGCCAGAACAGTTCAGTTTGTTTGCAGAGACTCCAGATAAGAGATGGTAAAAAGCCTCAATTGGAGACAGCCACTGTTGTGCCTTTTCTTAGTTCTGTGAGTTTAGATAAATCTTAGATACCCCCACCCCCCCAGGAGAACACTTGTTCTATTTTATCTCACAGGATAGCCTAGAGCTGTTTATGTAATGGGAGAATGCTTTGTAAACTTGAAACACTGCAAGATCTTTGTTACTGCTGAAGATGTGGAAAAGACAATGAGGAGGACAACATTAAAGCATGACCATTGCAGCAGATAGATTCTAGAAATGAATCTTTTGATATCTCTTTTGCACATCTTCTTATGTATCATTTGCCAAAATTGGGGGATTCTTTTGAAATTACAATAGAGGACAATTGTCAGAGGTGGGCTGGGGGATTTAAGACTTACTTTGTACACAGTATGTTCACATTGCCTGATTTAACTTTGCAAAGCACAGTAATACCTAAGGAGGGAGGTGTCATTTCCTTTTCTGATGATGAGAAAATAAGTCTAAGGCAGGTAAATTCAGTCACACAACTAGGAACTATGGGTAGAGGCAAAATCATGATTCTATTTTCTCTTAGATATTACACCATTGAACGGAGTTTTAAAAAATATTACTATTTTATTGATGTGTGTGTGGGGGTGTCGTGTGAGATGTGTGAGGGGAAGGATACACACATGTGGATCCCAGAGGACAATTTTGTAAAGTTGGTTCTCTCCATCTTACATGTGTTCTGGGGATCAAACTCAAGTCCTAAGGCTTGAAGTGCTGGTGAATTTACTCACTTAACTTATCTCACTGACCCCAGGGGGTTTTTTGTTGTCTCTCTCTTTTTTTGCCATTAAAGCAACCAATGTTGGATTTGTCAATAGTAACTTTTAAGAAATACAAGGAAAAGACAATTTCTGAAGGCTATGGGGAGTAGACTTGCATATCCACTAGAAGGTCATGCACTAATCACATAGGAAAGCCAGTTCAGACACTGTAGATGCATGATGAGTTCTACAATCAATGGAGTGTGGCTGAGAAAACCAGTCTAGGGATTTTTGATAAAATTAGGAGACGTCATTGATGATATGGACAATGAGGTTGGTGATTGATTCTATAGTTTGTTCCTGAAACTGCATGGATGGTGAAGAAAGTGGAAAAAAGGTAGTAGTTACATTGAAATGTCAATGAGAATGACTAAAAAACAATTTTATCTTTTGATATGCTGTGTTTGGGGCAAAACAGAGTAATAGCTGGCTTTAGTCAAGTGCTTATACTAACCTCCAGGCACTGTTTTGAGTGCTTTAGAGACAAGGCTTAGTAGGAAGTTGGAAATAAAGGGTTGGAGCTCAAAAAAGATAGCATCACTGAGATTTAAATTTGATTGTCATCAAAATACAGAGACATAGTTTAAGTTACTAAGGCAAAAAATGTGGCTAAGTATGAAATGCTGAGAAAAGTCACAATTTTGGAACATGAAACTCTCAAGATTGTAAGTTCTCTACTAAAGATTATGCCTGACTTGTTCATCACTGGAATATTAGGGTGTAACACATCCTTCCAACGTAGAGGTCTCTCAATAAATATCCATTGAATGAATAATATGTTAAACTATCAGAGAAGCATTAGTTAATGGCCACAGTATTCTGAAGATCAGAAAGAGGATTTGAGGAGCATTAGAATATGGGAAAGACACAATGGATACTGGGAGGAAATCATTGGACTTGGCAGTTAAGCAGACATTAATAGGTGAAACCCAGCAATTGTAGAGGAGCCGACTCAGCTGGGCTGTAATACAATACAGTGTCAAAAAAGAGAAGAAAATAAGAAAGAAATTGGTATCAATTGTATTGAAAAGGTTAGATCTACCGAAGAAAACTAAATTTTGTATTTTTACATTTCTGGGTTTGCTTTTGCTTTTGGCTTTTGGTTTGCTTTTCAAATACAGGAGAGTTCAATGTTTGTTATAGAAAAACTGTAGGTAGAAGCCTGCCCTGGAGTGTGGTTGACATAAAATGGACTCCACATTTTTGTGAGTGTATTTTTGTTTTGTTTTATTTAGGTCCTTTATGTCTTTTTGTTTTGATATTTTTAGAGAAAGAGATGGAGAGAAAGAGCATGAAGTTGGGTGGCTAAGGTGGTGGGGAGTGGAGGGGGTAGACTATATTGTGTGGATTCTTTTTAAAAGAAAAAGAAAAGACAGATACTTAATAAAATGGGAAGGAAGTTTGTTGATTTCTTTCTTTTAAAAATATACATTAACTTACTTTTTGATAATTTCATGCTTGTTCACAATATTTTTTTTTTATCAAATCCACCGCCCATTTCTTCCTTTCTTACTCTCTTCTCCTACTCCATGGCCACTTCACCCTTCCAGCTTAGTCGACTTTTTCTTAACCTGCTGAGTCCACTTAGTACTGCCAGTGCATGACTGTAGGGCTACTGAAGCATGAAAAACCTACCAGGGGACAGGTCCCGAAGAAAACTGACACTTCCTCCAGCAGCCATCAATTGCCAATGGCTCCTGAACTCCATTAAAACAACAGTCATACTTTACTGGCTGCTGTAATGACTGGGCCAGTGGCAATATGAAGAAGCAACCTGGGTATGCTTACACTTTTGGGGAAAAAAGGGGCTAGTATTACAATCAGGTCTTTACTTGAATATGGATGACAAACATGTTTTTATCCTTTATTCTCCTCCCCACCCAAATATGTGTCCTATTAGTCTTTTTACTTTATGTCAGCTTGGGTATATTGGAGACTTCCATGAAATCACACTTGAATACAGGCAGAATGAAATAAAAACGTAGACTTTTAGGCTATATTTTATATACTAGACATGATTTCTAGGATGCGGTTTGTGTTTCTAGTGTTTCCTATGAAGATATTTCACTATTAAGCAGTCTCCATTAAGGAACATAATGAGCAGCACTGTAGGGAAAATATGCAGGGTCCTATGTTTATTTAAATTTCTGCGCATTATGTCTAATCTCCACCAGACCCTTCAGGACTGAAGCATTTAATTGAAGGATTCCTGGTGTTCTGCAATCCTAAAGTCTGTCTCACTAAGAAAAATCGTGCCGATACTTCACCTGAAGAACAAATTTAATGGATTTTAACAGTTAGCTTTCTATTCCTTTGTGTAGAACTGCTTTGTAAATTCTTAAAAAGGAAAAGCTCAAAGGCAACTAAATGACCCTCTCTTTAGTTGCTTACCAATATTCCATTATCGGAAACTTAATTTTCACAGTATGAAGAAACTTTCTTGTAATGAAATGCAACAGAGTTTCTACTGATATATTCCTAAGTTATTTGCATTAGTATCACTTAAACAAGGTATTGCAAATTCAAATGCCTACAAACTATCTAAAAAGCAGAAAAAAAAACCAGCACAAATACAGAGACTAGATTCTAGTTGAGACTAAATGAAGAGAACACAATGCAAGGACATTAAGAGAAAAAAAATCCCCTCAATAATAGCATCTTCTGGGAAGGTATTTTGCGACTCTCCTCCCTTTCTCTTTGTCATTAGAAACAGCTTTCCAGCACCAAGGATGCTTTGTACATGTAAAGAAGACTGAATGCAGCAGTTCTGGTCTTAAGGCAACAGAGTAAGTATTGTCAGTAGACTCCAAGGCTAATTCCAGTTGTACCATTGTTACTGCAACTGACAACTGATGTGACATTGTAAAACAATGAGACAAAAGTGTCCAACCCAGATGTAGAGACCCACTTCAATGCCTTGAAGGACTGGAAATACTATCCTCCATCATAGGAAATGAAAAGATATGCTATCTAGGAAATGCCTGTCCATCTACAGTGATCATATTAAAAACAACAAATCATTCTAAGTCTGAAAATACCATTTTGCTGGGGGTATTCTACATTGTTTTAACCAGTGGCAAGATTGCTGGACAAAGCGAAATCAAAAGCTGCATTTTCAATAAATGTAGTATAGACCCTTAAGGAAACTCATAACTACTAAGCTTATATCCTAGAAGAACCAGGTTACAAAAACGTGTACAAGAGCCTGAGATCAATATTTCTTCTTACAAAGACTAGCAGAAAATACTTAAAAGTTGATATTCTGACTTACAGGGTCACAAAATTTTAGATTTTATTTCTGGTAATATTCTTTATAGGAAAACTCATCTCTCCTCACTGATATTTGCATAAAGACATCATGTCAGGACAAAGTGCCTATTTTTTTCACAAATGTGTCAGTTATCTTATTGAATCGAAGTAAGTACAGCTCTAAAATAGTATTTACAACTTTTTAAAGAGCAAATCCTTTAATATAATTTCAGTTTGCAAGATGAAAAATGCAAGCATTCTTATTTATTGTGTGTGTTGTAAATTACTTTAGCTGTTATAGTTTTTCTTTTAAACCAACCGATGAAATAGAACTCGATAGTTAATGACTTTTATTTGGACAGCATGAGTAATTGGCTTAACTGGAAAACTGGCATTTCTGATCATTTAGTCATTTCACCTTTGTGAAATTATCCTACTAATTGTGTTGAGGACTTCTCTATTTTCTGGAATACATTAAACTTTTCTTGACCAGATAGCTACATAAATTCCATTGCCTGGAATCTCTAGGTAAGTTCATGGATAATATCTAAGCAGCCCACTAAAGGTTAAGTTTTAGAAAGCTTTTCTGTCCTAAGCATTTCAACTTTTTGATGCATGAAAAGACTTACAAGAAAACATAAAGTTTAACCCCTATTTGACTGCTGCCACTTTCAAGTCCCGGTCCTTTATGCTTTCTTTCCACCCTTAAATTTCTGTGCCAATCCATGTTCTTAAAAGTTAGGAAGAACTACGTTTCTTCAGCTTTGCAGATCTGCCTATCAAAAGAAGGCATCAGTGGTCAGTCATCTGAAGTTGTCCTGACGAGTTTCACAAATTGTGCATCTTGCACTATCTACCTCTATTTCCTATTTCCCAAACCTATAGCAATGGTTTTAAGACAGGAAGACTGCTGAGTTCCAAAAGCATTAAACTAACACTATGCTTACTATTCTTCTTCAAGGACCCTATTAACTCTGGGTCCTTGAAGGCTCTGTTTTGGTGCAACCCTCTGTTACCCTCAACGGAAACATAAGAGGAAAAAAAAAAGGGAGGGGGGGTGTCTTTTGAAGCCTTACCGCTTCTGCCAGTTCTTTGGTGAGGCATAAGGAAACCAGGAACAGCCACAATCTGAAAGGAGAGGGAGGGTGAGAAACACGGGCTCTCTGGACTACAGGGTCCTGAGTGAGCAACACCCGCCCCCAAGCCCCAAGCTTCCTTTTGATGTCTCTTCGCACTTATTTTTTGCAGTGACAGAAGTGCAAGTAAAGTTCTGGCCGGGGCAATGCAGCCCAAAGTTGAAAAGGAGTAAAAGTTCTGAGCAGCAACAGCTCACCCAGGGTGCATGCTTGTGGCTCCTCCGGAGCTGGGTCCCAGGAGACTGCTAAACTGCTCCACGGCGCGGGCTCAACGGGCTCCGTTGATGCTTGGCAGTTTGTTCCTTATTCAGGACAGTGTAAGGGGGCGAAATGGCTTAGTTTAGAAAAAACTAAGAGAGCTGCTAGATAAAAAAGTGCTCCGAAGGAAAACACACTCAGCGGTGCCCGCTAAAACTTGTAGCACTCAGGAGATAGTTCCATGCGCCCGGGGAGGAAGGAATGGAGGGGAACGGGGCGGGGTTGTCTGCTGTCAATCATCTCCCCACCTTGGGAAGCTGCTTGTCTTTCTCAGTTCAAGCATCTCTACACATAACAGTCCCACAGCTTCATGAGCAGGTCTTTAGAGACTTATGCATGAATAGAATTAAGTATGCTACTACTACATAGACAGATAGACCTGAAAGTATCTGCCCCAGGAACCCAAATGCACGAACTCTTATTCTAACTGATTGTACACTAAGCGGGGGTAGAAATCTCTTTAGTTCTAAGTCTAAATCTCTAAACTAACTAGAACCTGAGGATAAATTGGTCCTCATAAGACAATTCAAAATATAGAGAGAATGTAGTTTAACCCAGGGACTGAGAATCGAAATGTTCTGAAGAGTTCTTAAGCAGATTCCTGAAAGACATTCCAATGAATCCACATAAAGTATCTTCTTGGTCTTTCGATACTTAAAAACGTCTATAAGATTTATCAAGGTAATATTCATGCCTACTTCATCTGGGATCTACTTCAGCTACTATTGGCTTCTTACAGGCAATTCTAATGAGGTGTTGCTCATTATAAGGAATTATACTAATGTTATTTATTTACCTGTCATAGTCCTGAAACACTATGACTGTCATATGTCATATGTTTATGTTAGCTCGGTACAGGTAATAAATGTTAATTATGGAACTCAATGTATGTAAATAAAAATAAATAAATAAAAGTAGATAACTAATCTATGATAATATTAAACCTTATAAAATTATTAACCTACTTAATACATCTTATCTTACATGTGTTATAACATGCATTAAGGATTTACAAATATATATGTTCATTTTTTTACTTCATTTATAGATATCTAATATTTTCTAATCTTCTGCTTGTATACAGAAACTCTGTCCCATGAGCACTTGGAATGCAAAGGCCAGCAGCCCAGGGAGCAGAGGCAAAAAAAAAAAAAATGTTTCTAATGATTAACAATAAAAAGTACCATATCTCTGAAATCCATCCGCTAAAGAGAAAATAGTCCCAGCTCAGGTCTATTTGGAAGTGGCTTTGAAGCTCAAATCAGAGGGAAAGCTGGACTGATCAGGAAATAGTTCCATTGAGAGAAGTTGCGACTGAACAAATAAGAAATCTTGGTGGCTGGACTTATGGTGTTCAGTCAACTGATCTTGAAGTTTCCCTCCCTCAAATAACTGAGCGTCACTCCCTCGCAGGTTGCTGGTGCAGTGTGAAGCAGTGGCGGAGTGATACTCAAATTCCCCAGCGCTGGCTGGGAGGGGGCGGTGCAGGGAAGAGAGCGAGGAAAGTAGATTTGTAGGACGTGAGTGCGGAAAGTTTGCAAGTCCCAACAGAAGGCAAAGTGCTCCCAAGAGACCGGCTTTGGGGAGGGGAGGGGGGAGGGAAGAACAGCTTCTTCTTTCTTGTTCTTGTTTTTTTTTTTTCAATCGCTTCACTCTTATAAAAAGCTTTCTCTTCACCCAAGTGCACCAGCATAACTGGGACACTCACTGCTCCTTCCTAGCTCTAGCTCTCTTCCCAATAACCCCTCAAGATTATGTCAATCGGTCCGAACGGACCTGGGATTCCGTGCGGGTGCTGAAGGAGCTGCGGGAGCCAGAGAAGAATGCAAGTGCCTGAAGTGTGCCTGGACGCCGGCTGGCTCTTGCTGGCCCTGTGTCTGTGGGGGCAGCCCGCAGAGGCTGCGGTAAGTCCTCCCTCCCGCCCCATCGCCACTCGCTCCCACGGAAACCACTGGATCCTTTACCTTCCTTACTCCTTGACCTTGGCTAGGGAAGCCAAAATTAGCTTTTACTAGAAAGAAACACAATTCACAACGCTGGTCCGAGGGAGAATTTCAAGTGTTTAAAAACAGGGCCGCTTGCTTCCCTGCAGCTACCTCTTCTGGGACAAGAGTGGAACCAGGGCTGGGCAGGGCTGTGGGGACATATATTAATGGGTCACTGGGCTCCGGTGGGTGTTTAAAACTTTTCTTCCTCTCTCTACCCCCCACCTTGGGTTGCTGTCTGCCAGCTAGCTTTTTTCACCACTTGTACCCAGCCCACGCACTCTTTAAACTTGGCATATAGTTTAATATTTGGTTCCTCTAAAATTTAACTACCATCAAAGTGTTAATAGCCTTGATGGAGATCTTCCCTTCACGTATGCTTTTTTCTTAGGCAACATGAACCTCCCCTCAACCCCAGGTCGGCAGAGTTCTGCCCTGCTTTCTGTCCTGTTGGCATCATTCCTATACAATTGTTAAAGTAGCATACCAATCAGAGTGAAGTAGAGAGGCGTAGCCCTATGCTTCAGGAGTGTTTTGCATCTATTTTTTTAAAGTTAGGGATTTCTGTTTGTTCACAATTTTTTTTTAAACTCACAAAGTCACCTGAACAAATTGAAAATTTGCCTTTCACCTATTGACAAGAAAAAGAATTCTCAGTTTTCAAATGGGCATGAGCTTTGTGGGATAGAAGAGTGGGGGAGGATGGACATGGGAAATGACAGAGCAAAAAGTTCCACTTGCCTTTAGGAATGTAGCATGGATGCCACAGTCTGCTGTCCCAACACCCTCTCTCCTTCTGGAGGTAAGAGGTAAATGCCAGTGAACGGCTTTCTTGCAGAAAATGTTCTCCAGTTTGAAGGCCATGGTACTTAATTTCACTTAACTAAGTGCGTGATACATTATTTAAGTGTTTTATTTGAGTAATCATAATGGGTGTTTTTTTTTAAATCACTTAAATATGACATCATAGCAGAGGCCTTCAGATGGTTAAATGACTCTCAGTCCCTAGATGCAGATATTCTGGGTCCATTTTAAAGTTAGCTAACAGGGTCCCTATTGTACTCAGCACACCTCAGATGACATTGCCCTTTGTATATCCTGAAAAATGTGTGTCCCACCAGTATAAAAAGTGACTTTCATGTTATTGTAATCACAACATAATTATGAGGGAAAATTTGCTGAAAACACATAGCAAATGTCTTAATTATGAATGCTATCATTTTCCTCTACCGAAGTAGATAGGTGATTTAATAATGTTCTTTGGGTACAGAGCATTTTTAATGGGGTAATGTTTAGACAGTCAATATGGCTAAAGATTGTTAGACTAAATTATAATTGTGCTATAGAAAATAGCTCATTCGAAGATCATTTTAGTGCCTATTGTTTATAGCATTTGCCTTGGGGGCAAAGATTTTGTGGATGATTCATGAAGCAATCCTTCCTTTTAATGATCTTGCTATTAATAAATCTGCACTAGATACCAATTACACAGGTGTGTATAACAATACTGCATGCCAGTTTAAATCTGCTTATATTAAAACAGATTTTTGTGCTTGACAAAACTTATGTGTAAGTTTTTTATTGATTCTTAAAGAAACAAGTGTTTATGAAGTAATTGTTTTTCCTCTCCTATACATTTTTTACAGGACATTTTTCTAGACAATTTCCTATGATTAAAATCTTGTCCCTCTTTAAAATCCAGGGGTTTGTTTTTCCTGCTTCAGAAATAAAAGGCCTAGTTAAGTGAAAGTTTTAATCATCTCAAAACTATGAATGGTATCTGCTCTCCATACTTGTGCTAGGGATATTGGTGACCTTCTGCAGAGTGAAACTTGACCATAGTTGGGTTAGTGTTTCACTGAGATTGTTTAATATTGAGGTGTTTATATCAGAAAGAGCATTGTTTATTAAATAATTTTACTTTTTCATAATTATGTGATTTCTCTATCTCTGAAGTCATGCCAGAATTGGATATCACAAATATACGAAAACTTTTAAGGGCGAAGGTTTATTAGGTAGAGTAAAATAACCCAGGTACTGAATGATCAGCAGTAAAAATAAAGGCAACTTTAGGCTGGAAGGGTCATTTTTAGGGATGGAAATAGCATATTTTTATGTTAAGGTAATTATACAAATTGTCAAATATAGAAGCTTGTAGATTTATGGTTATAGCTCTAAATACTACTAATAGCATACAGATATCTGTGAGTTGTTTTTAATGGAAGAGGGCAGATGCATTTCTACAATTTAAACCATACTGTGTACCTGGTGGCCAGTGGCTAGAATTTATCAAGGGTAAGACTAAGACTATTGGCCAGGAAATAATATTTCTTCTATGAATGTTCTGTAGGAAGAAATGGTCATCGTTGTTTTCATTATCATTTTAGTTTACATTGTTCAGTGTTTATTATGTGCTAAATACTATGCTAGCATAGTAAGGTAGATTTTCATATTTATTCTTTTTTTTGTGGTACTAGGGATTGAACCCAGGGATTCAAACACACCACATTTGCTCTGTGGTCTCTTCTTAAGAGACCTACAATGTATGTGAATATACATATATATGCACATATATATATATATATATATATAAAGAGAACTACTTTTTATGTGAGGAAACTATGAAACAGAGAGGTTAAGAAACTTGCTAAAGGTCACATAGGCAATGAATTGTAGAGCTGGAAAATTTAAATTCCTACTTCGTCCTTAGGTCTCTTATACTGTCTCCTTTGCATGTAATCTATTTCTATTACAATTTTTGGACACAGAAGGTGCAATGTTAATGATAATGGGATTTACATCTCTTCCTGCTCGTGTTATGTAAAGCAGTATTGCATAATGTAAATAGATGTGTACTTTAAAGACCAGCTTGATCTCTGTGTGTATACAGATACAGGTTGTATGATTTTATGCAATCGCGATAAAATTTAATTTACTTACAACTAGTGATAGATTATTTTCTTTATGTTTCTTTTTTTGCTTCCTCAATAATTTTAAGTATGCAGAAATGTGTCTGTTGTGATAAATAAGGACATACGGGGGTATAGCATTGCCAAAAATGATCGATTCAGTTTGTCGACTTTTACTAATCTACCTATATCTGCATACCTGATTTCTTTTATTCAACTATCTATGTTTATATGTATTTTTTTTTGTAATTCTGAGGATCAAATTCAGGACTTTGACCCCACTATCCAAGCACTTTACAATCGATCCCATCCTCAGCTCTGTATCTGTAGTCTTATACATATATTTCTATATGTACCTGTGCTGATATTTTGTAAGAGTGCAGAATTTTCCCCTGTGTTTTTACTTGGCCATTGCTTTTTGTATATGCAAGATATGATATCCTTTTTTATCTTGAGTTCCCCTTGACAGCTTGGTTCAAATAGCATCTTCCAAATTTATCAATTGTAAACTCATTTTCTTCCCCTTGCAAACTGATATTTTTGAGACTGTACAGGGTAATATCATGAGACAGTCCAAATATCCAAATAAGCTATTGTTTTTGAGACATGGTCTCTCTACATATTCTGGTTTACTATGTAGAACAGGCTGGCCTTGAACTCACAGGAATCTACCTGCCTCTGCCTCCCAAGTGCTGGGATTAAAGGCGTGTGCCACCATAACTGGCTAAATCATCTGTTTCTAATGATCATTTCTTCACCAATTCTAACATATGTTAATTTTTCTGGAGTGAATGATTGTTTACAGTTCCATTTGTAAGGGTAGTATTAGTTTTCAAAATTGTTCTATACTAATTAATCGAATTTTACTATAATACATTTCCAGTTTAAATTTATTTACATATTATTAATTCTGTAAATATAAAATGAACAAAAATGAGTATTTGCCTCATTTTTATTTATAGTGAATTATTTTTTCACTACAAGTATTTCCTGAAATGACTCTAAATATGCCAAGCCTGGAGTTCTTTCCCACTGGTGTCTGTATCCTTTGATGTGTTTCCACAAGCTTGGAGCATCTCTTCGTCTACTGGCATCACAAAGTGGTCATCTCTACTTTCCTTGTTCCAAACTCTGGACGAGCCACTTCTATTCTTTTTATAAAACAGGGTATTTAGAAACCAATATGTGGTACTTGGCATGTTCATTGTAACTGTGCTGTCATTCCATAACCCTTCTCAGCAGACAGGCCGAGGAAATCCACATTGTGTTAGTTTTATCCTTAATGCCTAACACACACACACACACACACACACACACACACACACACACACACACACACACTTGTAGGTAATATACTAAGTATAACAGTACATATATAACTGCTTCTACATCAGTCTCTTCAAAGATTTCTATATGTTGAAATCACAAATTCATAACAGTGTCTCCAATTGTAGTCAAAGACCACTGACTAAGCATACATACTTGATGTATTAGGATCTTGTTTTCTTCTATTTCCAGTTTCTGGGGTTTTCAGGGGAGGGGAGATGCTGGGGATTGAAAGCAGAGGCTTAAACATATTAAACAAGTACTCTTGCAGTTAGCTACATCCTTACCGATTAACTTGTTAATTAACTCTACGTGTTCCGTTCATTCTCTATGCAATTTTAAAGGCCAATCATGGTCTTTCCTGTAGTTCAGCTTGCTTGTACATTACTTTCTGCAGTATACTTTTCCCACTGTGCCCTAGGGAAAGCTTTTCTAAAACACTTATATTGTGGGGTGGATGTTTTGGTTCTCTTTCTTGATTCTCAGTTTTTGCTCAGTTCTAGCAGGTTGCATTTTCAACAGATGCTTATTCGCGAACTCGTAATAACTGAAGAGTTGCATGTATACTGTTCTATTTAAGTACAGTGCCCACAACACATACACACACTCCCTCTGTGTGTGTGTGTGTGCGTGTGTGTGTGTGTTAGACATTATAGATAAAAGTAAGACAATGTTCTTTCTGCCTTGATGGACTGTACTCATTTCTCCATAATATCACAGCAATTGCTTACTATACCTTTCTTTGAACAAATGCAATATTTAGCTTTGCCTAGTTTAGTAAGTGTTTGATTTTGCAGTCATTTATTTTAGGGAATTTTGTATGTTCTCTTTATTCTATTTCCAGTTCTTGGGGGGGGGCAATAATTACATACTCCCTATTTAACCAATCTATATATTGACTTTTTTGTATAATTACAAGTGGTGTGTGATCAGTGTTGGGAAATTAGAAAATACGAGAAGGTATAGTGGAACAAAGAGAAACTTGACCACCATGCTACTAGTAGTCAAGCAAAAACTTCTATTATTTTTTTGAGGGGGGGTATTTTCCTTCTTATATACATAATCTTTAATTGTTAAATTATAAAATCATACATATATTATATATTATTTTTCAGTTATGAAGTCTTTATCTTAGAGTATGGAAATGCTTAGTTTTTTTAAATTTGTTTTGTATTGTTTTTGATATAAGGTTTCTCTGTGTTGCTCTGTCCTTGAACACCTGCCTCTGCCTGAGTCACCACCACCTACCTTGAAAATTCTTAATTTTAAAACAATAATTTTAGGGGATTCTAAAAATACTATTTATATTTATACAAAGCCACAACTTACAAGTTCCACTTCTTGTTTTGTTTGTCCAGCCAGTCTTTCTACTTAGCCTAAACTCCCCTCCAGCGTGCAATTCTTCTGCCTCCGAATTCTAAGTGTTTGGATTGCAGACATGCCCTCACCACCATGTCATCCTACTTCTGTAAAATATGTTTCTAAAGTTCAAGATTGCTAGTTATTTTAATCAGTTATTTGTTCCATGAACATCTTATTCTGTATTTTAATCCTTAACCACTACCGCCTCTGTCCTGAGTAATTACTGTGTGAAACACTTTGGCTACTTTTAGACTTTGAATAACGAAATAGACTTTGAATGATGAAATAGACTCAGGAAATTTATAAATCAACATATGAATTATGTGAACCTTTTTAGTAGTTATGTTTGTTAAGGAGATAATACTGTTTCTAATTTTATTTTATTTTTAATTAATACATTAAATTGTATACACGAAAGGACTACTACATTGTTTCAAAATGTGTTTATTGTTTAAGTCAGGTTTAATATACCTACCTACATCATTAAACATTATCATTTCTTTATGGTGAAAACATTTAGAATTGGATTCCTAGTTTATTGAAATAACATAATTATTATCTATAGTCAGCCTCCTGTGTAATAATGTGTTAACATGAACCTATGTATTCTCTGCAGCTTCTAAAACCCATTTCTTAATTCTCAACTTCTATAATTTCAACTTATTTATATCCTGGATATAAGGGAGATTTTTAGCATTCGTCTTTCTGTGCCTTGCTTATCGCGCATAACATAGTAATTTACAATTCTCTCTTCATGTTGTAATGACTTGTGTTTGTTCTTTTATATGGCTGGATATTATTCAGTGTATATGTATGTTGCTATTTTTACTTCCTCTGTGGATGGATACTTAGGTTCCTTGGATTTCTTCTCTATTATGAATAGTGCTGCTGTGAACACAGATATGTAGCTGTCTCTACATAACAGATTTAATTCCCTTTTGTTATATATTTAGTGTTGAGACTGCTGGATCAGATGACCGATCTACTTTTAAGAATTGAGGCATTTCCAGACTTTTCATATTGGCGATTTTTTTTTATTTTCACTCAAACCAACAGTGTTCCAACTGTTGCCTTTTCCTCTATATCATTGAGAGTACTTACTGGTATTATTCATGTGTGTGTGTGTGTGTGTGTGTGTGTGTGTGTGTGTGTGTGTGTGCGGAGAGGACAAAGAATGACATTAGTCACCTTCTTTATTATCTTCTCTGTATAAAATATTCTAAATTATCCACTAATCTTTTGAGACAGGGTCTCTTGCTGAACTAGAAGCTCAACTTTGGGTAAGGTTGGCTCGCCACTGAGTTCCATGGATCCTCCTGACTCCCTTTCTCAATGTGGGGGTTATAGGCATACAGGGTCATGCCTGGCTTTATGTGGTGCTAGGGATTGGAAACAAGGTCCTTATGCTTTCACAGAAAGCACTCTTACTCACCAGGTCATAGCCCAACCCCCTTTTGTTTCTTTTGCGCCGGGCGGGGGGGGGGGGGGGGTTGGTTTTTGAGACAGGATTTCCCTGTGTAGCCCTGACTGTTCTGGAACTCCCTCTGTAGACCAAACTGGCCTCAGAGTCACAGAGATCCTCCTGCTTCTGCCTCCCAAGTACTGGGGATTAAAGGTGTGCACCACCATTGCCTGTCACTCTTTTTGTTTTTTTAAGACAGGATCTCACTCTGTAACCCACTCTGACCTCAAACTCATGGTGATTCTCTCTCTTCAGCCTCCCAAGTGCTGGGGTTGCAGGGATGCTCACTTTTTATCTGAGATATTTGATTTGATTTTGTTTTATTGAATTTTGGATATCATATATTCTAAATATTATCCACCTGTCAGATATATGCATGTCAAATATCTTCTCTCACTCCTCATATTATTTTTATTCTCATGATTGCATCCTTTCTGTACTTGAAGGTTTGGGTTGATAAAATGCTTTCTCTTTCCGTATGTTTGTGTGTTTCTGTGAGTTACATAGAGATTAACTAACTGTCTAAGGTGATATAGTTAATGTGATTAGGACAAGGCTTGAAGTAATGCATTCTGGCTCTAAAGCCTCATCATGAGATTATTCCCCAGTTTATACACATTAAAACAGAGGAATCAAATTATCCCCTAAAGGGAGAGACAGAAGAGATCTTTCAGTGCTTTAGAAGGCTGTTAAATTCTCAGCATCCTTGTCAGGTGGCTTGCCAACTCCCTGTAACTTCAGCTCCAAGGATCAGATACCCTCTTCTGGCCTCTTTAGGTCAGAAGAGTATTTACCATTGACCGCCAATAATCCCTCCCTTTAACTGATCACTTGACTTGTCTACCTAGGGTATTTATCCGCAATGGCTAAATTTTAATTTTGTGAACTATACATTCCTTCTTTTTTTTCCTTAAGTGGAAGATGAAACCTGCCCATCTTGAATAACACTCTTTCTGGCTATAATAAGAAGGATATGCAAGATCTCAAGCCACTGACTACCTCCCCGAGGGGAGTTTTGTGATGCTTTAAACCACTGACTACCTCCCCTAGGGGAGTTTTGTGATGCTTTTGGAATATAAAGCCTTTCTGCCTTCTTCCCCCACTCTTTTCACTATCCCTACACCATAGAAGCCTAGTGGGCATTTCCTTAAATGATTACGCATTTGCCTAGTCCTTTCCCTGTCATTCATCTTACCTTTTGTGGTACTCCAAAAGCTTCACTCTATTAATCTATGTATGTTTCCTTATCCTTGGGGCGATAATACCAGAGCCACCATCCCTTCTGTTCAGAAAAATCAAACTTATCAGGATATATGGAATAAGTGGCTCTCTATCCATTTTGTACCCTTCCTACTTGGCTTTCTCTTTGTGCTTCCTAAATACGTAAATGGCTTTATTGCTTGCTTGCCAGCCATGTAGCTCGTGCAATTCAAATGTATTTCTCTGCAAAAGTCACAAACTGTTATACGTTATGACTTCTCCAGGTGGCATTTGAATAGGTGAACTTTAAATGCCTGGATGATGGGTACCTGCTTTTGCCAAATTACTTTTCCACATGATTTTCCCAAATAAACTTCTATTAGTAACGTATAAGAGAGCCTGTGAAATAATCTTATTATGTTTTTTTTCTATCTACTACAGGGACTGTTGCTCAATTTACAGCCCATTTGGTTGGCTGATTTGGCCCTATCCTCTAATGATTTTCTTTCTAGAATGTAATCATTCCATCATTTCATCCCCCTTTGACTGTAGCAAACAAGGGTTGGAAGTCATTTTCAAAAATATACTCTTGCTAATTAACATTATAAATGAACCACCCAGCCACTTGGCTAAATCTTTATTATTAAAAATTTGTTTCTTTTAAGAGAAGCAGTACTTAAGGGGGTTTTTGGAGAGGCATCTTTACTGCGCTGGGTGACACATAGGCTCCTTTCATTTTAAGAAACCAGATTCTCATTTTATGCATCAATGCTTGAGTATATTTACCTTCATAATCTGTACAGGTCCAACTGTCCTTTATTCCTTAGCAGCTTCGGCTGGCCTTTAACCAAAAGGCAGGATGGCGCCTGGCACTCTGTTGAAATGGGACTCTTGAATCCCTTGTTATTTGCTAATGGAAAACATCCAAAGGCAAATTCTACAAAATGAAGCAGGTTTCTACTATAAGTAATTCTTTAATTGTTCATTTAGTCACAAAATCTTACATTTGGTTATAATTTAATATGGAGAGTTAAAGCATCATTTATAAAGACGTGCCAGTCTGTTTAATCAAATTGTGCTTTTGACAGTAATTAAATAAGACTAAGGAATTAAATCAAAGTATTTGTATACTTCTCCTACATGTAGGAGAATTATGTTGTTTGACTTTAGTACTTTTTATAGCATATATGACATTTAATTCTGGAGGAGATTCAGATGTTTGGAGAAAAGTGACCTTAAGAAGGAGACACTACACAGTCAGGTATGGTGGCACACACCTTTAATCCCAACACTCAGGAGGCAGAGGCAGCCAAATCTCTGAGATGCCAGCCTGGTTTACAGAGTGAGTTATAGGACACTTAGGGCTATGATGGAGGAAGGTCATTGGTTAAATAAAAAGAAACTGCTTGGCCCTCATTGGTTAGAAGATAGGTGGGAGGAGTAAACAGAACAGAACGCTGGGAGGAAGAGGAAGTGAGCTCAGACTCCACAGCTCTCCTCTCGGGAGCAGACACCTCAGAGAGACGCCATGCTCCCAGCTCCCAGGCAGACACACGCGATGAAGCTCCGACCCAGGATGGACATAGGTTAGAATCTTCCCAGTAAGACCGGTGCTACAGTTTATTAGAAATGGGTTGATCGGGATATCAGAATTAGCCGGTAAGGGCTAGAGCTAAAGGGCCAAGCAGTGCTTAAAAGAATACAGTTTCCGTGTAATTATTTTGGGTAAAGCTAGCCGTGGGGGCGGCCGGGTGCCGGGGACGCAGCCCCACCGCTCTTATTACTACAGGGCTACACAGAAAAACCCTGTCTCAAAGACTGTCCCCTGCCCCCTAAAAGATTCACTACTGTAATTTTAAAACATGTTCTGTATAATCTTTATGTGCCCCCTCAATATCTTCTTAAAGAAAGAGAGGTCCTTCTCACAGTCTCACGATCTACTAGACATAATATGATGTCTCTTTGCATGGAAGAAAGGCATAGTGATACATTTGTATCAGATAGATTCCTTTCTGTTGTTTGTGGTTAAACATTTGAATTCTGTTGCCCTAAAATGGTGGGTTTATTGGCCCTTTTAAGTGAAGTCTTTTGTAAGAATTTACTAATTCTTTTCATTTTCATGCATGACTATTTTGCCTGCATGTATGTATGTGTTCCTGATGCCCAAAGAGGCCCAGAGAGAGTATCGGATCCCCTGTAACTGGATTAAAGACTGTTATTAGCTGTCAGGTTGGTACTGGGAATAAATTATTGGTCTCTCTGCAAGAGCAATAAGTGCTCCTCAGTACTGAAACATCTCTCCAGCCCTAAGAATAAGTCATTTAAATGTTACTAAGTTATAATTTTAATATGGTTAAATTTCAGTCTTCTATTGCTGTGAAAAAAACACCATGAGCAAGGCAACTTTCATATAAGAAAGCATTTAATTGGGGGCCTGCTTACAGTTTTAGAGGTTAGTCCATTATCATCATGGTGGGAAGCAGATAGGGATGGTACTGGAGCAGTAGCTGAGAGCTTTCCATCCTGATCCACAGGTAGAAAAGAGAGAAGGGGTATGTTTCCCTGGTGTTGGCCCAACCCCAGTGACACATCTCCTCCAATGAGGTCACATTTTCTCTAACAAGGCCCTCTTAATTCTTCCCAAATAGTTCCACTAACTAGGGACTGATCGCTTAAATATATGAGCCTATGAGCGTCATTTCTCATTCAAACTACCACATTGTACATAGTGATAGAAATCTTTAATTTCGTACTTTCTTTGAGGGCTGGAAGGCCCCAACTAAAACATTTTGTAAATGAGGGCTCTACAGGGAACTATTACCATACAGGGAAAACAAAGTGACTGGTGAAATATGATGCTAGTTACTTGCAGAGGCAGGTGTGGAAGGTCTTTTCACAAACTTGTTCTAGTTCACACTAGTTTAGTGATTAGAGAGCTGCGAGTGTGATTTTCCAGTCTTATTTATTTTGGTTGGTTACAGAACCAGTACCAAAGAGAAAATGGAAGTATGAAGTTATGCTGAGCTTTTTTGTCATCTTCAATTATTAGAGCAAACTCTGTTTTCAGCATTAAAAAATTATTATTCCTTATCTGTGTTGCATGCAAGTATACGAGTAGGCTAAAGGTCAGTGTCAGGTGTCTTCCTTGATTGGTCTTCACCTCATTTTTTGACATGGAGTCTCTCATTGTGGCTCAACCCTCCACTAGATGGTCAGTCAGTAAATCCCTGGATATGTCTCTCTCCACATCACCAGTGCTGAGGTTTCAGGTCTGTGTCACCTGACCTGGTTTTTAGACGGAGGCTGAGTATCCAAATGCTTGTGAAGAAAGCTTTGCATCCATGTGACTGTCTCCCTATTCCTCGCTTTCATATTTTTAACATAAATCTTTTTCATTTGCACTGTCTTAAAACTAAATGTTGTCATCTATGTGTGAATGTTTGAGTGTATGTATATGTGTGTCTATCTCTATACATCTATTCATACCTATAGTAAGAATTACTTCAAGAACAGTGACCATATTTCATACTTCTATACTTTGCATTATCCAGTAGAAGATTTCCATTAAATTAATGAAAATCAAAATTTTATGATTAATTAAATTTCTGGTATCAAAAGTATTAATTTTTATTGTAGGAGAGTGATGTGTCATGTTTCTTGTATTGTTTGTAGAAAGAGAAGACTGGAATCACACACATAGTTTTATTTTCTATACCTTGTTTTTCTTTAAGAAATTTTTTTTTCTTTTTTTGAGAGTATTATAGAAAACAGGAAGTTAAAGAGCATATGGGTCTCACATTTAACTACTGTTAATAATATTTAAGAAAAACACTATTTGGTTTATTTTCTATGAGTGAAATTTCTCCTAACATTCCTTAGCAATGCCCTAGAGGAAATGTCCTGTCTTAATTTTTGAGTTCATTGAAGTTAATATGTCTTTATGAAGCTTTCTACAATAAAAATCTGTATTTCAGCTTTGAAACCTCTTCTGAGTAGTTCCTAGCCAGCTAGAAATAAGTCAGTTTGTTCAGGGGCTATGCTTATGTTACTTTCCAGTCTGTTTTTAAAAAGAAAATAAAACAGTCAATTCCTTTTGCATTGTGATTTTTTAAAAATTAAGCAATACATTTTCCCAAGAGGTGTGCATGTTAAAGGTTTCTACTGTCTTATAAAAATTTATATCCTCAGATAGTGAATTTTCTCACTATCACAACAAATATTTCCTAAAAATATTTGATAAATTTTGGAAGAAAAGAGCTAACAGCTTTTTCCCCCTTCCAGATCTTATGATCATGTGAATTATTGCATTCTTAATATTTTTACTTCAGAAAGTATGCTCATGTTCTAGAAATTTGGTTAATGGCAAAATGATTCATTCTTAGCAGTAACTTCTCTCGATTCTATTTGTTTGGTTATCTTTTATAGTCTGTTTAGGCCTTCCATTTTTCTCTTCAGTTCCAGGAAAGACTTCTTTATGTTACAGTACAAACTCATTAGACCTCTCTTCTGTCTTCTTGCCTTCATTTGTGTCTACTGTATAATGGAAAAATACAAAGACTAATATTGGAAAATAGCAAGCGAGATCTAACTGAAAAGGTCACTTTTTTTTAGAGGCTGAAAAAAGGTTCATCCACAGAAGCTTGGATTTGTTTTCCAGACTAATTGACTGGCCATTTTTTTTTTTTTGATTTTTCGAGACAGGGTTTCTCCGTATCTTTTTGGTTCCTGTTCTGGAACTAGCTCTTGTAGACCAGGCTGGCCTTGAACTCACAGAGATCTGCCTGCCTCTGCCTCCCAAGTGCTGGGATTAAAGGTGTGCGCCACCACCGCCCAGCTTTGACTGGCCATTTTTGAATTTGTAGTTTGACAATCTTTATATTAAGGATGCTGTTCATAGTACCTATACTCTGTGATATAGAAATAGAAAAAAACAGAAATACTGTATTTTAGATATGTAAGTAATTATAATATGAAATCGCTAATCTACTGGAAAACAATGATAAGTTCAAAATGAGGTATCACTGATTTTCTTGAGTTTTGTGAACATTATACTACTCGGTTTCATTTTAAAATTAGACCTCACTTTAATTGGAAAAGGCTGGAAATTTTTAGTGGTAAAAATTTATTACAAATTGTACTCTTTCCAAGATTTTCTTACATGTGTATCTTTTCATATATGTTTTACCTCATAATGTTTAGAATGTAATTTATTATAAGGGAGTTTAAACATTAATAGACTAGGAAAGTATTCCAAGAGACAATAGTTTCAATATAGCTTCTCTTGAAATCAGTTAATAATAGAAATGTGTACTTATTAGAACCTTAAATTGTTTGCTTCAGGATAAAATATAATGATGCTTAATTTTAGCTCCTTTTTAAGTTTAGAAAGCCAAAACTCATGTACACACATGCACACGCACATGCGCCACACACAGCAATGTTAGTCCAAATGTAAATTTTCTGTATTATCATGTATCTTAGTTGTTGTGTCAAAACATTATGACCAAGGCAGTTTATTTATTTATATTTTTGAAAAGAGTTTAATTTAGGGCTCTTGGTTCCAAGGTCCCAAGACCATCACATCAGGGCAGTCAGGCATATCAATGAGGCACTGGAGCATTAGGTGATGTCTATAAGACAGAGAGACAGGTTGGGAAACCTCAAAACCCTCCCCAAGTGATGCACCTTCTTCAACAGGGCCACACTTCCTAATCCTTCCCAAACAGTTCCACCAACTGTAGTCCCAAATATTAAAATACATGAGTTTGTGGGGGCCATTCTCATTGAAACCACCACATCCCACTTCCTATAATCCTGTAGCCACATCATAATGCAAGATGCATTTAGAACACCTTCAAAAATTGCACCACATCATGCACATTCTTTATAAAAGATGAGACTAGATAGAAAACCTGGGAAAATTAGGAAATAATGTAAGTGGGAAGGAGTTCACTCCAGAGTCTGACTGAAATCTCTCCAGCTGCTAATGAAGTATTCCAGCACAATGAACATTCAAATGAACTTCAGAAGAACATTTGAAGTGAAGATTGCTTGCATTGAAAAACTATTTATTTTATATGCAGTTCTTTTTAATTATTTAGTGAAAAGTAGAAAAAGGAGATTTGTATTTTAATTGAGAAGAGGAACACAAAAGACCAGCAACCATCCAAGTCCATCTTTTAGTTGGAGATACTCTAAAGAGTGTTGAAATAGCAGTCAATTGTGCTTAAAATCTAAGTGTGTATCGTCTTTCTTATTTCCTACCTAGGAATCTCATTAGAAATCCCATTTACATCAAAAGACATATGTTAAACTCCTTGTGAAACCCTTGTGGCCCATGGTTTTATCTTATACTTCCAGGGATGGTTGATTGTTCTTCCCTAGACAAGATATATATATATATTGCTCTTTTGGCTTAGGAAATTGGAGAAGAGCTAATTGACAGAGTTTAATAGCTGAAAAACAGGGAAAGGAGCTGCTGAGAAAGCATCTTCTGGGCAAGACATAACCATTGTAATCATGAAGTCTTAGTGGTGTCAGATGCCTGCAGGATAGGTATGTCAATCTAAG
This sequence comes from Microtus oregoni, assembly GCF_018167655.1. NCBI lineage: Eukaryota > Metazoa > Chordata > Mammalia > Rodentia > Cricetidae > Microtus > Microtus oregoni. Next base: position 265,175 of record NW_024543229.1, read on the forward strand.
CATAAATGAAAAAAAACCTTGGGAGCCCTACCACTCACTGCCCACTGCTGAAATCGATTCTGGAAAAGGGATATTCACTGCCTTCAGCTGTGTATCCACCAGGCTCCATTGGATAGTCCAGATCCAGTGCTCACACAGGCTACCCTGGCTAAAGTAAATGGGTCACACAGACACATAGACACACTCACACCCAAACCCCCACAAGTTGTGCATTAGGAAGCAAAAGTGATGGAGTGATAAGAGAGGGAGGGAGATAAGAGAGGATGGAGAGAGGAAGTAATTAGAGTGCATTTATACTTAGAGAATGAACTAGATGAGAAATAAAAGGTTTTTAGCAACCCTTTGGGATGTAACTTGAAAGCCACTATGACATTTACTGCACAGCTCTCCTAGTGAAAACCCTACGGCCTTGTTGTATATGCTGTATTCTTTCCCTGACTGCCCTTTTTCTGTTTTCAAGAAACTCCAACAGTGCACCACATTAGCCAGCTGTAATATTCTTTTCTGTGGGAAATCAAGGATCTGACTTCACCTGAACAGAGGTCCATAAAAGGTTAGGAGGTTCCTCTGGCTGCTGAAAGCAGCTCTGGGCTGGGTCTCTTGCTATAACGCATATGACAAAAGGCATTAAAGTGAAAGAGAAGACCAGATATGGTGATTTATTTCTATAATCCCAGGGCTCAAGCTGAGGCGGAAAGATTATCATGAATTTATGGCCAGCCTGGGTTACATAATAAATCCCATACCAGCTTGGGCTTTGAAGTGTTTTGTGTGTGTGTGTGTTTTAAAAAAATTAAAGAGTAGAAACATTTAAAAGATGACATGTACTAATACAAAATACTGGTCCTAAGATTATGAGTCATTTTTTGCTCTTATAAGTCTTTCTCTGCTAATATATGTTAATTTTACAATAAAATGTTGCTAAACATTGAATTTTAGTTTATTTTATATTTTAACTTTCTTGAATATTTTTTTCAGACAGAACTGGCTCACTGTGTAGCCTTGGATGTCCTGAAACTCACTTTGTAGACTAGTCTGTCTTCCAACTCAGAGATCTCTCTGCCTTTGCTTACTGAGTTCTGGGTTTAAAAACATGAGCAATCTTACCCAGATTGGTTTTGTATTTAAACAAATTATTCATCAATTCTGCCCGCATTTGTTTTATGGCTTCATTGTTATTAAAGGAAAAGAAGACTAGATGAAGAAAAAAATAAAAATTTTATTTTTTTAATCACTATTTCTGCAAATGATAACAACTTTCCAAAAGGAAGAATTTTAAATGTTTTTCAAAAAAATGTTCCTGGTTGGATTAAGGACATTTTGAATTTGTAAGTTATGTGGTAATTTTCTAGTAGACATTTAAGAAGATAGTTTAGTGGACATTAGGCCCTGTGCTCAACCCCAGTCAAACCCCCTCAACATAATAGCAACCTAAAAATAATTTTTAGTGATATAGAGCTTCTCCATGAGAAACACTTATTTAAAATCAAAGAGAAATTGAAATTTAGTACTATAGTTTATTCTGAAGCCTTAATAAAATTAAAATTCTATCACTTTGCCCTTTTCTCAATATTTGTTGAAAGTGTGGAGTCGTATTACCTGCTGCTACCAGTCCTTAGCCAAGGTGTAAATTTTCAAGGCAAACAAATTCTGTCAACATAGATGAATTTAGTTGGGAGTCAGTTCTTTAATAACACTGAAATGAGGGTTTTGTGGATGTGCAGGGGATGTATAAATGCAATAGCAGACTCGGTATGACCTTTTGTAGTAGCACAGGACTTCCCTATAATAAATACTTATTAAAAATTAAATAGAGGGGAAGAGGTTTAATAGAGTATGATCGATAGCAATAAAATACACTAGTTCTTTTTTTCTTTTTTCTTCTATCCATTTTCTTAGTTATAGTTAGAATTTCCAAGCACATTGATGATTAGTTATGTACAGCAACCTTTTTGAGATTTGAACAAAGGTATCTATTGCCAAGGGGATGTAGGTTTTCTCATTGTGTCTAAAAGTGTGAAGGGGAATGCAGCTGGGAGAAATGAGAATGGCATTCCCTTAGGCGTGCCATGGTCATGCTCTTTGAGGATTCTGCACATCTCTTATTCATTCCTTTGTCAGGTAGTCATAAGGGAGTGTAGGAGGTACGTTTAGTTTTTCCACATTGCTGCCTTCATCTGTTTGATCACAGCAATCTGTTAGGCTAGACTTTATTAATGAATCAGAGAGGGAATGCTCAGAGTCTATCTTGGATACCAAAAAAAATGAGTAATTGGGAAGACGGTCTGCTTTAACATTTTGGTGCTGTGCAGTAGGCAGGAAATGTGTCTCTCTTGGAATGGTTGTCCAAAATGTATGCACTAGCTAACTTTGAAGTGCCTAAGGCAGTGTAGTGGAATGGTTTAGTTTGGAACATTAATGTCATACTTGATTTTAATTATGGCTTCTTGTTCTATTAATCCCACTATTATTATTAGACTAAGGTGCAATAATATCTGACATAGAGTTAATATCCCTTAAATGATAACTGACTTTCTATGGGATCTGTAATGTCTTCTTCAAATACAACTAAGATTAAATTGTAACTGTATACATATATGTGTGTGTTTGTGTGAATGATATGTGTAATATATATTGAAATACAAGTAGAATCAATCATAGGCCTAAATTATTTGTTTCACTTTTCAGTCAATTTTCTTTGTCTCTAGCATTTTACCATAAGTCCAAAGGATGGTATTAAAACAAGTTTTTAGTTTATCTCTATGGATATTTGTTAATCATCTTATCATTTGTGTATATACCGATATTTGATGTAATTAAAAACAGATGTACTTTGGGAAATGTGGTAGATGATTGGAAATGAAATGTTGCCAACAGAGAAATAGAAAAATGAAGCAATTGGAATAATTCTAAAGTGAAAATTAGAACTAACAAGTTGGTAGAAAGCTCCAGGGAAGATCTGTTGAAAGTACTTTCTCTAATTTTGTATGAAACATCTTTAGATTTTAAATTGCTAGATTATTTTTGGTTAAACTGAGTAATAATAAAAGGAGAGCTAAGGATGTCTCTCTGCATATATGTTAAACATATGTTGATTATGCCATATTACCCAAAGGCAATTTAAATAAATACTTTGAATATTTCTGTAAATACAGCATGGCATTTAGCAAATTTAAGGAAACAAGTGAATAACTTAGCTATTCCAACAATGTTTTGCCTCCGCATTCCTTGGCACAAACAGAGACCTCAATGAAGCATCCCTCATGGGAGTTGCCTGGGGACATCTTACTGAAAGAGTCCAGGTCTCAATTCTGCCTCCTCTTTTATTTTCTTTTTAAAAACATTATTATTGGAGTATAATTTACATATGATAGCATGCACCAAAACTTATCAGAAACACTAACAAATTTTGACAAACATGCTTAGTCACAACAATTAAGTACTGACCAGTTTCAGCACTCTAAATAAAGTCACACAGATTCCTATCTTTGCAAATTTCACTCTACCCTGGTACATTAAAAAAATGTCAAACTGCTCTGTCACTGTGAATATTTGCATACAAGACACTTTGGACATGTGATTTTCATTTCTCTTGGATGAATGAAAAGCATAAAATTCCTGGGTCATACAAGTATATGTTTAACCTTATAATCAACACTAGAAGCATTTGCTGAAGGGATTGTACTATTTTATATTTCCACCAGCAGGTTTGTAGGATATTTTGCCTACTGGGAGTGGAATGCAGGGACTTTCACATGATAAGCATGCTTTCTATCCTGGAGATGCACATACAGTACAGAGGTCTTTCCTTTTTCTATTGGTGAGACAAGGTCTCATGGTGTAGTCCTGACTAGCCTGGAACTTCTAGTATAGACCAACCTGACCTTGAAATCACAAAGATACACCTGCTTCTGCTTTTCAAATGCTGGGATTAAAAACATGAGCCTCCACAACTAGCTCTCAATCAGGATCTTCTTAATTATAGACATCTTGGTGGATATGAAGTAATTATCTTGTTCTTTTAAGTTGCATTTTCGTTTTTGTTGGTAATCTTTTCAAGCGGTTATTGAAAATTTGTTTTGAGACAAATATCTTCCTAAAATGTTATAAATATTATAAAAATTAGAGTATATTTGTAATTATAAGATATTTATACACTTTAATTATGCATTTTTGTCATATGTGTATTAAAATATATGTTGTTTGTGTGTGATCCAAGGATAAACAAATTATTTGCCTAGTCTGTGAATAATATTTTCTTTTTCCTAATTGTATATTTGAATTAGGAGAATTTAAAATTTTGATGATGTGCTATTGTTGTAAGGAGGCCGCTTGTTTATTTCCCAGCTGCTCAGTCATGAAATAATCACATAGAAACCATATTATTTGCAATACTGTTTGACCAATAGCTTAAGCATATTTCTGGCTAACTCATATCTTAAATTAACCCATCTCCATTTATCTGTATATTGCCATGAGGCTGTGGCTTACTGGGTAAAGTTCCAGGGTCTGTCTCCAGCAGTGGCTACATGGCCTCTCTCTGACTCAACTTTCTTTCTCCCAGAATTCAGTTTAGTTTTCCCTGCCTACCTCTCTCTATTCTGCCCTGCACAGGCCTAAGACAGTTTCTTTATTAACTAATGATGTTCACAGCCTACAGAGGGGAATTATACATCATCCCATTTTTTAATTTTTAAAAATTTATCATTCATTTTTGCATTGTGTACTAGAATTCTTTATACTTATTCTATATACTTAATGCTTTTGAACCACTCAGAATTGTTGTTCTGCACAGTATGAAATAAAGGCCCTAATTAGCTCCAAATATTTTTATTATTGCAAAATAATACCTGACATCAAATAAGTACATTGTGTCCATTCTGCCCATCCCTAAGCTCAGAAAACCATCATGCAATATTTCATCATTTTAGATTTATCCATTCTGAATATTTCATAGAGCTAGAATCATATATTCCAGCTTTAACATATCTTCACCAATATCTTTAAAATTTTTTTTAATATGGTCATCCTAATTAAACATGTTGCATTTATTTGTTATATTTTCACTTTTCATTTTTATAGTGTTGAATGATAACCTGCATAGGACCAAACTAGGCTCTGTGAATGTGGGTGACAGTTGTGTGGCTTGGGCAGTCTGTGAGGCCACTGACAGTGGGACCAGGATTTATCTCTAGTGCATGAACTGACTTTTGGAGCCCATACCCTTTGGAAGGATAACTTGCTCAGCCTAGATGCAGGGGGGAGTGGCTTGGTCCTTCCTCAAGTGATGTGACAGACTTTATTGACTCCCTGTGTGAGACCTTACCTTCTCTGAGGAGTGGAGGGGTGGTGGTGGAAAGAAAGGTGGGGGGAGTGGGAGGAAGGGAGGGAGTGGTAACTGGGATTGGTAGGTAAAATGAGAAAAGATAGTTTTTAAAAAATAGAATAAATAAGCAAAGGCCCTGAATAGATACTTCTACAAAAATGATGTACTGATAGTTATGCAACACATGAAAAGATGCAGAGAACATCAGCTCTATGCAGGCTCTCTGGTTGTCAGTTCAGACTCTATGAGTTCCATCGAGCCCAGATTGTTTCTGTGGGTTTTCTTGTGATGTCCATGACCCCTCAGGCTGCTACAATTCTTCCTCCCTCACTTCAGCAGGATTCCCAGCTTGGCCTAATGTTTGGGTGTGGGTTTTTGCATCTGTTTCCATCAGTTACTGGATGAAGGCTCTCTGATGACAATTGGACTAGGCACCTAGCTGATCACAGGAGATGGCCAGCTCAGGCTATGTATCCACTATTCCAAGGAGTCTTAGCTGGGGTCATTCTTATAGATTCCTGGGAGTTTCCCTTGTACCAGGTTTCTATCTGACCCCGAAATGTCACCTCTTTCCAGTCATGTCTTTCAGTACTGTCCTCCTCCATCCACCCCACACACTTGATCCCTCATATTCCCATCCCTATCTGCTCCCAGTCTACCCAGAAGATCTATTTCCCCTTCCCAGGGAGATGCATGTGCCCCCCCCCCCCACCTCGCACCTTGAGCTTTCTTTGTTACCTGGCCTCTCTAGGTCTGTGAATTGTAGCATGGTTATCCTTTACTTTACAGCTAATATCCACTTATGAGTGTGTACATAATATGTCTTCCTGGGTCTGGGTAATCTCAATCAGGATGATTTTTTTTTTCTGGTTCCATTCATTTGCTTTCAAATTTCCTGTCATTTTTAAAAAACAACTTAGTAATAGTCCATTGTCTAAATGGACCACTTTTTCTTTATCCATTCTTTGGTTGAGGCATATCTAGGTTGTTTCCAGGTTCTGGCTATTACGAATAATGCTGCTATGAACATATTTGAGTAAGTGTCCTTGTAGTATGATTGAGCATCCTTTGGGTATATGCTCAAGAGTTGTATATACCCAAGCTGGGTCTTATGGTAAGATGACTTCAAGTTTTTTGAGAAACTGCCACACTGACATCCAAAGTGTCTGTACAAATTTGCACTCCCACTAGAAATAGAAGAGTGTTTGTTGCTTCGCATCTTCTCCATCATAAACCGTCATAATTGTTTTTGATCTTAGCCATTCTGACAGGTTTAAAATGGAATTTCAGAGTCATTTTAATTTGCATTTATTTCCCTGATGTTGAACATCTCCTTAAGTGTTTCTCAGCCATTTGAGGTTCTTCTGTTGAGAATTCTCTCTTTAGCTCTGTACCCCATTTTTAAATGGATTATTTGGTCTTTGGGTCCCTTTGTAATTCCATGAGATTTGAAGACTGACTTTCATGCAGTTTGAAGACTGACTTTACCATTTCTGAAAAAAAAAAGTTGAAATTTTAACAATAATTTCATTAAATATATAGGTTGCTTTGAATATTGTAATTCTTTAAAAAGCTAAATTGTTCAATCTAGGAACATATAATGACTTTCTATTTACATGGGTCTTTTGAAATTATTATTTCTTGATGTTTGGTAGTTTCACCTCTTAGATTAAATTTTATCCCTGAATAACTTGTTTGGATTATACTGTAAATGTAATTTTTAATTTTATCTTATGTATATGGGTGTTTTGTCTGCATCTATATATGTACACTCCATAAATGCCTCCTGCTTGTGGGGCCCAGAAGATGATGACTGATCCCCTGGAACTAGAGTTACAGATGGTTGGGAGCTACCATGTGGATGCTGGTACTTGAAATTGGGTCTTTTCAAGAACACCCAGTGTTCATAACCAATGAGTCATATTTCCAGCCCCTAGAATTGTTTCATTGTATTTGTGTATAAAAAATTCTGCCATGGTCTTATACAATCAATTGTGCCAAATATTTTCGTTGCTTACTAATAGATTCTAATTATTTGTGCCAAATGTTTTCTTTTGCTTATTAACAGATTCCAATCAATTCTGTCAAATATGTTCATTGTTTATGAGATTGTATGAGATTTTTCTTTCTGATTATCATGTCATCTGCAAAATTAATAGTTTACTTATGTCTCTTTATAAAATTATTTTATTCTGAATTCTTGTGTATTCGGGTTTACCTTTGTGTCTTTTGATGGTTGGATTATAAGGGATCTCTGTGGATTTATTTGAGGTTATTCTGCATAGAAATTTTTGATGTGCATAGTAATATCTTTCACCATATTAGAAAAGCCTTATGATACTATTTATTTAAATGTTCTTTGAGTCATTCTCTCTGTTCTTTTGTTGCAGACTACCATAAAGCAAATGCTGGTATGTTTAATGGGTTCATTTAAGATGACTCAGGCTCTGCTTAATTTTCTTTAATTTTCCTGTTTATCTTCCAAACAAGATAATTTTAATTGTCTTTGCTTTAAATTTTGTGGTAGTTTCTTTTGCTAACTTGAATTTATTGACTCCCTAGATTGAAATTTTCATTTCAATATTGAGATTTTTAGCTATCAACTTTCTGTTTTGATTCAAGGCCAGCAGGGTCTACTTAGTGATTTCCCAAATAGACAAGTCTACATAGAGAGACCCTGTTTCATAAAACAAACTTTTGACTTTGTTCCGTGTAATTTTGTTGATATTCATTTCCTCTTATATTGATTTTATGGTTTCAATTTACTTTTACAAATTTCCTACAGAATTTTCTTTATTTCCTTGAGCAAAATTAAGACGGATATTTTAAAGTCTTTGTCCAATAAAGCCAGTGTCTCAATGTTTTCAAAAATGAAACTTCCAGATTTGGTCATAGTTCCATTTTTCTTTGCATGCTATGTTTTTTTATTAATAAATAGATATTCTAACATTTAATGGGAAATGTTTACCCTGCACTAATATCACTGTTATTAAGTACTGCAGTTAGTCATTTATATAGTCTTTTCAATATATTTTCAGTATATTTCAAGATCATTTCCCTTTCTATGTCTTCTATTGAAATTAGTGCTCATTTGCTGATAGTTAACTTTTATTTTTCTTTTGCAATGTTGACCTCAAACCTATTGCCTTACATAAGCTAATCAAGCATTGTAATAACTTATAGCTTCTGTTAGAATAGTGTTTTAATATACAGTTCCTTGAAGGACTAGAATGACAGAAGAATAATGAATGATCAAAAAGAAGAAATAGCTCTTCTTTTTTATATTGATTTTGCTTTTTGGTACTTCTTTGTTGACAGAGGTTTCTGTCACACCCAGGTCTGCAGCTGTTCAGTCTCAAAGAAAGCACACAGAGGTCTACATTAATTATGAACTTGTTGGCCTATGAGCTCAGGCTTCTTATTAACTCTCATATTAGCCCATTATACTTGTCTATGTTAGCCACATGGTTTGGTACATTTATCAGTGAGGCATTCTCATCTTGCTTCCTTTGCCTCTACCTTAAGACTGCAGACTGATTCTTTCTTTTTCCCAGAATTCTCCTGTTCTCGTTGACCCACTTCCTGCCTGGTGGCCCTGCCTATACTTCCTGCCTGTCTACTGACCAATCAGCATATTATTAAAATACAAATAACAAGTCTTTACAGGATATCTCACAGCACTCCCCTCCTTTGTTTTCAAAACAAAAACTTGAAATCTAATCTTCCTTGTTTAGCTTTCTTCCTGACTATTATCCATAACAACTTGTAACCAACACTCTAAACAAAGAAAAACATCCATAATCCATTTTTGGGACTGTGGACATCATTTTCCAGAATACTTCCTGCTGATTGGGGTTGCTGAAAATCTTCTTGGGACCTAAAGAAAATTGAGAATTATGATCAAGTTCTGACTGGAGTATTCTGTGAGACTTGGTCATCTCAGGCAGCAGTCTTGAAACTGTTCTGGATGTAAAACTTAGACATCTGGGCTATCTGCTCTTATTGGAGATTTTTCAGGGGTCTTTCTTGATCAAACCTGGTTTTTTCTTAATCCAGAATGAACCACAGCCTCTCATTTCCTTTGGAAACAAAAGCAAAACCTTTTCTCCAAATTAACATATCTTTTGACTTAAATTTTGAAGTCAAGGCATTTTCAAAATATATATGTTAAATTAATTCAGCAACATTTATAATCAAATGTCCTTTAGCAGCTGTTGCTCCTTCTTCAGCATTCAAACAATTCACAGACAACACAATAACATACAGTATCCAGATTCTCTCTGTATTTTCCATCTTTACATGGCTTTTTTTTTTTTTTTTTTGATTTTCGAGACAGGGTTTCTCCGTAGCTTTTGGTTCCTGTCCTGGAACTAGCTCTTGTAGACCAGGCTGGCCTCGAACTCACAGAGATCCACCTGCCTCTGCATGGCTTTTTTCTTAAACTCTATTTTTTTCTTTTTCTTTTTAACTTTTGGTTTTTTTGAGACAGGATTTCACTGTGTATCTTTGGCTATCCTGGCACTCACTCTGTAGACCAGGTTGTCCTTGAACTCACAGAGATCTGCCTGCCTCTGCCTCCTAAGTGTTGGTATTAAAGGCATTTGCCACCACTGCCCAGCTACTCTCTCTTTTATTTTAAGGACTTTATCCTTTTACTTTTCTCTTCCAAGTCTACATATATTTTAAAACACTGTAAATCATTTAGAGATTTTCTTCATCTGAATCTATCTTTACTGTATATCTCTCTTTTCTTGACCACATGAGTCTTTAATTGGCTAAGCAATATGGGTAGGATTAAAGCCATGGCTTTGATGGTTGGATCCATCCCATTCCTTAGCTTTTTGAGAGTCTAGCCTCATGGCAGAGGTACTGGCCGGAGCCATGTTTATTGCCACAACTCTATGGCGTTTCAAGGTCCCTGCTACCACTAAGAAGCATGCTGATGCTATTCATAAACACCATCTAAGTGTTTTCTGACCGGTCCTCTTAAAACAGCTGCAAGGTTTTTGCAGCTAAAACTGCGTCAGGAAGTCTCTCTTGTTATTTTTGTATTCATCTTATAAATTCACATAATTTTGAGTCATTTATACACAGCTCTTGTTTTTCAGCTTGTTTATTCTTTAAGTTTTCCAGCAGTATCCTGTATATTTTGGTGCAGTAGTTCTATTATTTATTAGTTTTACAACTTATTCAGGAATTTTTATATGCACAATTTTGGAGTAATTGGTTTTGTAATATCTCTTGAAACCTCATGCTTTGAAATCTTGCTCCTCAATGCACCAGTATTCAGAGATGAGCTCCTAAGAGATTATTGAACTCATAAGGGCTCTAATTTAATCAGTAAGTAGATCAGTCTTAGTTTTGAGTTCAAAGTTGAATGAATTTAATAGTTCTAATGGAAATGTGACCTATACGGAGGAAGTTGATTACTGATGGCTTCACTTTAAAGGGTGAAGTCCTTTATTTTGTCCTCATTGTCTGCCTATCCCAACATACATCTTGCTTTCTGTCTGTCCACCTTAAGGGTACTTCTATACCACATGTACCACACCCTCTACTGTAATTTCTGCCCTGCTTTAAACTCAGCAATTGAATCAGCCAGTCAGGCTAGATAGAAGCCTGTGAAACTGTAGACCCAATTAATCTTGCCTTTTTCATATTCACTTATTTTATTCTTGTTATTTTAGAATATCATATGTGTGTATAGTGTATTTTGATTCTATTCACCCCTCACTATTCTCTGTATCTCCTCCCAGATTTATCCTTCATTCACCAGCAAGCAGTTGGCAATATCTGAAGATATTCTTTACTGTTAAAACTGTCTAGTGATTCAGGCTAGTGATGCTGCTAAGCATCCTACAACGCCCAGCATGGCTACTCAGTCAGTTTCTATGGCAACGAATCAACCAGCCTGCAATACTGCTTCTGTAACTAAATACTGTATTAGGTGTTGGCTTTAAAAACATGTAACATTTTGTAAAGCTTTTATATGCATATATTGAATGGTGAGCATATTCCTTCTCATACACCACTATTAATTTCCTTCGTTTCTTGATTTTCACAAATGCAGACTCTATTCTAATAATAAACCTGGACTAGCAAGCACTTTTCTTTGACAATTGTCTAATGTTGAGAACCAGAAGAACTTTGTGAAAAACATTACACATATTTTAGTAAGATAATTTTTCTCATGTTGGAATAATTTACTAATTTTAAAGTAGTCTATATTGAAGGATGAAGTTTTAGAAATGTCAGGCTCTGTATAAGACAGTGACCATGTGTTTCTCTGGAGTTCATAGGTTAAAAGACGAGCTAGCTGTCAAATGATAATGTTTAAGCTGAAATTTGATTGACTCATTTACTTAACCTTATATGGTCCAGCGGTTAAGAGCACTGCCTAATCTTCCATAGGTCCAGGTTTAATTCCCAGCACTCACATGATGCTTCACAACCATCATGATCTCTAGTTCCAGAGGATACGATGACTAGCTTTTCTGGTCAAAAGGCACAGGGTATATACAAATATACATGCAAAGCAAAACATTCATATTCATAAAAATAAAATAAAAATAATTTAAAAAGATAATCATTTCTAAAATGTTTAAAATAAAGATTGATAATGTGCTTGGATTGGAGGTATAATGGCAAAGAGGAAATGAGTCTTTATTTTCAACTTAAATAACTTGAAACCTTCCATGGGAAGTTTAAACTGATGGTAAGTTTGAAAATCCTTGCCTTATGAAAATATTGATCAGAAAGTTGTCCACATTAGTTTTCCCCTCTTGGAGTGATGCTAAAATTTTGGATTGAAATTCCAGTTTACAACATCTCTCAGAATGTTATGGATGCTGAGTATTAGTTACTTTTCTCATTTCTGTGACATAATACTGGTAAGAGCTACTTGAAAGAAGGAAGAGTTAATTTGGGCTTTCAGTTACAGACATTTTAGTCCATTGTAGTGAATAGGGCAGAACAGAACAGTTCATGCCCAGTTCCCAGAAGCAGTGTCAGAGTGTCCCTTTCCCAATTAGTTCTTCCAGGTCCTGATTAGGTCATGATGGCATTCAGAGGCTGCTCTCAATCTTTGGTCAATTCTCTCAGAAAGCAGCCTCACAGAACCATCGAGATGCTAGAAGTGTTGTTGAGTTATTAATCTTCCAGGTGCTTGTCAAGCTGGCAGTATAAATTAACCATCACATTATCTAGTTTAAGATTATTCTATGAGACAGAAATGAAATAACAGTATTTATGCATATATGAATGATATATAGTATATCCATATATTACATGTGAAATGTATATGCACACACATAATTATATGTTGCAGTGTGTGGTAATGGGGATCAAACCTGGGGTCTTGTGCTTACTGGGTCAGGCTCTACACTCAGCTATAGCCTCTAGACCTTTAGAAAATATTAGGATATGGTTTCACTAAAGGTGCTCAGGTTGGCCTGATACTCAGTGTAGTCCAGGCCAGCTGCTAATGCATGATCTTCTTGCCTCAACTTCCAAAGTAACTGAAATTTAATTAATTAGTTTTTAATCTGTGTATGTGTATATACATATATTGATAAATACATAAATATAACCTTCCCAGTCTGTATGTTACTTCTATGTATATTATGGGGACTGAACCAATCCATAGCATAAAACATATTCACTTCTTATATAAGATATGTCTTTAACATAGTCCAGTGGAAGAGCAAGTGCAAATAGATTTGAGTATGATATATTTTATAATAAATTTTATAAATCCATGTAAGTTATTATTTAGGGACTGATTTTAGAATTAGACAAAAATATGTTCAAGAATTTCTTATCAAGGGGTATTTTCAGTATTTACAGTGACCTCTTTATGTTGAGGAATGCTTCCAAGACATGAGTAATATCAGAGACTACTCTTGGAAAAACTGTTAAGAAGTAGACTGGCCCCGTGAGGGAATATAGTGGTACGGAAATTTGAGAGAGGGGCTGAATTGCTGAAGCAAATCTGAAAGCAGAATTGTGCATGATTTCTGAGACGAAACTGGCTAGCGAATCTACATTTTTGGTAACATGGAAAAATTGTCCTTACTCCTTTGTTGAATATGTTATCATAATTGGGCTTGGAAATGTTGCAATGCTTTTCAAAAGTACGCAGTGCTATTAGCACCAGCTGTTCCATTTTCTTTCCTTTGGCTGCTTCGTTTTCCATGTGTATTCATTTCTGAGGGCTATTCCAACAGTACAAGCTCAAAGTGTCTGAAAATTGTAGACTTTAGTGTCACACAGTTCTGAAGCTTAGAAGTCTGAAGTTGATGCATTGGCCAAACTAATTTTTTTTAAACCTGATTTCTGCTTTTCCTTGCTCCTCATAGTTGTCAACATTCCTTACACTATGGTTTCCGGTTTGTGAGTCTGTCATCATGGTAACATTCTCCATCTTTGTGTTGCTGATCAAATTCCTTCATTCTTGTAAGGATATTTTTTTACTGGGTTAAGGCCAAGTATGAACTCATATGTGCTAATGATATCTTTAAGGTCACTTTCTGGGACAGTAAAGAGTGCATGCATTGGAGGACACTATCCAATTGAATACCCATTGCGTAAGAGACTTTTGTTCTCCTTTCCTTCCTCATTTTGTTTGTTTACTTGACAGTTGTGAGAGTTGAACCAAGGCCTTGTGCATTCTAAGCAAGAACTCTAGCATTGATTCATGGCTTTATCCAATTTTGTATCTTTTAAACATTTTTTTACTTTCATTTTATGTGTGTTTTTGCCTACATGGAGGGATATACACCATACGTGCATATAGAGGCCAGAAGAAAATGACAGATCCACTGGAAGGAGAGTTACAGATAGCTGTAAACCTCCATATTGGCATGGGGAACTAAACTCAGGTCCTTTGTAAGAATAGCAAGTGTATGATCTTAACCACTGAGGCATCTCTCCAGCTTCCCATATCTGGTGTTGCCTTGGGACTGGAACCCATTAACATGCCATAGCTAAGCTTGATCTCACTCTGTAGCCTAGAAAAAATTTGAGCTCTTGATCTTCCTTATTCAACATCCTGAGCAGCTAGGATTATAAGCTACACCTCCAAGCCTGCACCCCTAAGCCTGACAAGAATTTCTCAGCTGTCTTTTTTTTAAATTAAAACATTTTTACACTTTAATATGTTTGACCCAATGCACCAAATAAAAAAGTACTATTCTTAATGTTTAGAGAGACTGTACAAGGATAAAAGTAGAATTTTTTAAATTGTTGCAATTCAAGGAAGCATATATATCAGTGTGACTTAGTGTAATAAGAATGGTTGAAAACATAAATAAATAATTGAGCAGGACAATGGGAAGGTTGTCCTCAAACTTTTACATTGCAATCCATGTGTTTGTGTATGTGTGTGGGGAGTTATAAATAAAAATTTAAAAATCAAATGAGATGGTTTATTCCATTTAACTAATTAAAAATAATTATACTTGTGATATTATAATGCAGCTCCCTCACCAATATATAATAGGACCGTGGGTTATTTATTCTAGAATATTGTTGTTTTTTTCCTGATGAAATTCTGTTTGGGACTGAAGGAGCAGCTAAAGCTAAAGATCTCTTAGCATTTCATCAGAAAATTTGAGTATGAACCGTAAAAGAAGCAAAATAAACTTGTCTGCTTATTTTGTGACTAAATAAAATGGCACCTTTGGTTCTTGTCTTTCATTATGGTGTTCTTTAGACAGAGGAAATTAACTATATAATTTGTCTGGAAGATGGCTTGTGCTTTGGATTGCTTTTCTTTTTGCCCCCTCCATTCATTTTTGATTAGGTTATACGTTCATGTGGTTCAGAATTTTAAAGTTATCTCACTACTGTAGCTCTGTAATAGAGTTTGAAGTCAGGGATGGTAATGCCTCCAGAAGTTCCCAAGGCCTGCTGGACTGGGACTGATGGAGCTTGTGATCAAACCGGACTCTCTGAATGTGGCTGACAATGAGGGCTGACTGAGAAGCCAAGGACAATGGCACTGGGTTTTGATTCTACTGCATGTAATGACTTTGTGGAAGCCTAGTCTGTTTGGATGCTCACCTTCCTAGACCTGGATGGAGGAGGGAGGACCTTGGACTTCCCACAGGCCAGGGAACCCTGACTGCTCTTTGGACTGGAGAGGAAGGGGGAAAAGATGTGAGGGGAGGGGGAGGGAAATGGGAGAAGGTGGAAATTTTTAATAAAAAGAAAAAAAAGAAAAAACAGCAAAGATAAAAAAAAGTTATCTGTAGTAATAAGCTGCGGGGCTGTGTTCCGGCTGCCCCGGCTCCCACATGGCTAGCTTATGCCTGAAGTAATTACACGGAAACTGTATTCTTTTAAACACTGCTTGGCCCATTAGCATTAGCCTCTTACTGGCTAGCTCTCACATCTTGCTTTAACCCATTTCTAATAATGTGGGTAGCCCCACGAGGTGTGGCTTACCAGGAAAGATCTTAACCTGCATCTGTCTGGAGTGGGAGAATCATGGCAACTGCCTGACTCGGCTTCTTTCTCCCAGCGTTCTGTTCTGTCTACTCCGCCTACCTAATTTTCTGTCCTATCAGGCCAAGCAGTTTTCTTTATTAGTTAACCAATGAAAGCAACAAATAAGATACAAGACCCACCTCCATCAGTTATCTCACACATATACACACACATATACACACACACATTGAAAGCTTCTTACCCTTTGCACCCCTTCACAGTTACCCTTGCCAGGCATAGCCTGTGTTAACATTTCTTGTTTTTAACTTCAGAAAAATTCCATATGTATTCAAGCATTGGCACTTGCAAACGTATTCATGCATTCCTTGTTCCCTTGTTTATTTTTCCATATATCTCTCTACTTGTTTTACAGTGTTTTGTATTACGTTGGACAGATCTATGATCTCGTAATATTTGATCATACAGTCATACAGATGTAGCACAATTTATCTAATGAGTCCACTATTGTGAGATATTAGGCTTGTTTCCTGTCACTTATGATTGCATTTATGTAAGGAATATTTTTGTAAGAGGCCGTTTTAGATATGTGCATCTGTAGATTGAATTTCTGGAAATGGAATTGTTGATTTGGATGGTAGTTACCTTCATCATTTTGATGAATACTGCCAAAATGCCCTTTTCAAGGTTAGGCCAATTTGTGTTTATATGTGCACTGTATGTGTTTTTTTTCTATTGTCAGCAACACAATGAGTGAGGAAATATTACATCTTCACAAATATGATAAACTAAAAGCATCCCATTTTGGTTTTACTTTGAATTCATTTGTTGTGTAATAGTAAGCATTTTTCATATATGGAAAATGTGTGCTTATAAAATATGATATGTATATATATTATTACAATTTAAGTAAATGCTATAATGGCTAAGATGCTTCTGAATTGATGAGCACAGTGTCTTCAATTTCATGTTCTTTAGCGCAAATAAGCAGGATGTTTCCAGAGAGCACATTTAGGTCAAACTCAAGCTAAGAGTGCTTTATATATTCTATGGTTTAATCAACTTCTCATTGTACAGTTTACATATCATCATTGACAAACAAATTAATCAGAATTCCCTATAAATTTCTGTTAAATATTTGTTTGCAGAGGATGGAATATCAGTACATTTTAAGTGATTTGAACTACTCAAGAGATTTATCTCAAGCTTTTGCTACTTATTACATATCATACTTATAAATTTATTTTATATTCCACAAAAAATAGAATTTCCCTCATTTAGAAATTTACCAATGGCTAGAATTTGCATAGCATTGTTTAAAATTGTGACGTGTTTTGCAGTTTTTTCCCTCAATATCTAAGACACATTCCAGGAAGGTTAGGAGTTCAATGTATATTTACATGCATTCACTAATTCATAAACGACTCTAGACTTTCTTACATCAAACAATAAATCATTTTCCTAGCCTTGTCGATGGCATTGTAGATAACTTCCATTATAGCACTTATCAGTGTCAGTAACATTTCTTCACTCCTTGTGTCTTTTCACTATATTATGAAGGCATACAGGATATAACTATGTTCGTCTTTAGCACTGGATAAATGAATGAACTTGGATATAACATTCCCATAATACCAACATTAAAGTGGTGAAACCATGTGGACTCTAAATGTGAGGGCAGCCTTGGCTTCATACTGATTTTGAAGCCAACCTGGGTTATGTAACAAAAGTTTGTCAGAACCGGAGCAACCCCCGAAAATAAACAAGACCAGTCAATCACAAAGGGCAACATGCTACATTATTATATTTACATAACATTTCAAATGATAAAATTTTAGAAAGGAAGAAGAGATTAGTGGATTCTGTAGCTGAGGACAGTTTCAAGATGCATGCTTATAGTATAGGAAGCATTAGGATTATAACTGTAGTGGTTGTCAATAAAACTGGTATAATGTATGTAATAATTAACACTAATATCCTAGTCATGAGTAGATTCAATCATTTGGCGAGATGTTACTCCTGAAAGGAAATGAACAACTTGTATTAGGGGTTCTCTATATTATTCTTCATAGCTACCTATAAATCCAAAATCTCGATATTAAAGACAGCACACCATTTGAAAGGTTATTCAGTCTGCACTATAAATTTGAGTTGATTCTCAACAGTGAGCATTTTGTAAACTCAAACTCAGTATGTAACCAAGGCTGGACTCACACTTATTATTCACTTACTTTTACTTCCTTATTGTTGAGATTATAACAGTGTGCCACTGTGTTCCCCTACTTTTCTGTTTTCCCCCTTTTCACTCTAAAATTACTGCATCACATTCCACATTCTATATGTATTAGCTTGTTAACTTACACGTTGAAGGAAATCTGTACGGATTCCAATTTGGAATTCTTTCAAATGCAAGTGCTATAAATATTATTGCACATATTTCTGTGTGAACATGTTTTCTGTCTTTAGTATAAGTGAGTACAGCTGCAAGTGCTCTGTCATTTTGTAGTTACATATAGAAGCCACAATCTTGTAGTCCTGAAATCTCACTATTATCGACATCTGTTGCTGTCATGACTGTTTTGTATTTTAACTCTCCTTTTGGGTACATAGTGATATCTCAGTGTGCTTTTAACCTGCTGTTCCCTGGTAGCTAATGATGTTGAGTACCTTTTATGTGTCTGTTAGCTACCTGTCCTTCCAGTTCTGTGAAATAGCTCATCAGGGTTTTCCCAACATTTTCTAGTTGGACTTTGTTTTTTTCTACTGTTTGTTGAGAGCTCTTTGTATATCTTAGATACCAGTACTCTGTTGACTATGTGGTTTACAGATATTTTTCCTGAGTCTATAGTCTGAGGTTTTTTTTTTTCTTCAAGCAGAACTTTAATAGAAAGATTGGAAATACGGCCAATATAGCGAAGTTTAAGTCAAAACTATTTCCTTTCATTGATTTTGCTTGTGTTGTAAGCTAAAACTCTCTACCTGGGTACAGATAGTGAATATTTTCTCCTACACTTATTTTTCTACATTTGCAATCATATGATTTAAGTTGGTGGCTCATTCTGAATTAATTTTTTTCATAGAGTCTTTTGTTTTAGAATTTGGAGGAAAAACGTTTAGAATTTGGAGCTACATTGTTATCTTTTAAATTGTAGAGGTCCTCTTGTGCTGTGTATTTACATTCCCCCATGTTTTAGCCGTTCATTATGTTAATTTTTGAGTTGAACATGCTGTAAGATGTAATCAAGTATGAGTCCAACAGAAATGGCATCTTACAGATCCTCACAACTGTATCCTTCTATAAATTCCCCCATCAACTTGTTTGTAGCATCCCGGAGTTTAATTAGAAATTTACAGCAACCAGAAAAATACTTGAGAATTAAAAAAAAAAAATAACCCTTGAATCTCAGGAACAGGAATTTGTACCATTGTATGTACCCTTCTTTAATTCTCTACCCCATGACTTAGAAAGGCATTGAAGGGAACCATCTACATGCCCCTACATTCGTCTGTTTAGTATAGTTTCCTAGAACAGGAGATAGTAGAAGTGACCTTATTCTTTTTTTTATTGTTTTTATTGAGCTATATATTTTTCTCCGCTCCATTCCCTTCCTCTCCCACTCTTTCTACCCTCTCCCATGGTCCCCAGACCTTATTCTTAAAAAAATGTGTTTGCTTCACTTTGACCAGTATAAACACCTCGTAAAAGGTCAGCATCTAGGGTTTGTTTTTAAGAACTCAGAACTGTCTCAAAGAGAAGGTTGGTGCCTAGGTGCATTTATGACAAATATTTAAAACTAATACACTATCAGCTGTTCTTGGGGCTAAGGATACCAGCTGGAAAAACAATTTTAAAAACTTGATATGAAAGCCTAAAAAATAACGTGGTTGGAGGAATCAGGGCAAAGTTGTTTGGAGGAGACTTGAGAAGGCTTCAAACTTTCAAGTCTGTGTAACTGAAAATGAAGCCTAACATAGAATAGGAGAATTCCGGTGTGAATGGTGGAAGATAGGACTTTGTTTTAGGCATCATAAGAAATATGTCTCAAATGGTTAATAGCCCCCGGCTGACACAATCGGGAGAGATTTTAGTGAGCACACACAACATAGACTGAAGAATAGAGATGCAATTCAGAAAAGTACCAAACAAGCAGTAATGAATTCAAGCATTGTTAAGAAACCCTGGAGATGGTTGGAAATATCATTTATTTCATTGTAATATGAAGAATGTCATTTTTTCTTTTCTGCTACCTGGCAGGTAAGCACTACATGCCTGAGCTACATTCCTAGCTCAAAATGTTCTGTTTTCATAAAAAAAAAGAACCACACAAAGAGAAAAAATATAAAAATCCACAATCTTCTCACAAAGTGATACAAATATCATATTTACTAAGAAATGGCATTTTATCAACACAAAGAGAGCTATATATAAGTAATTCAGAGAAACTTTAATGATGACCTCATACTCAAAAGAAATATACAAGTATCCATTTGATGGCCACTTTTAATAATTTTGGACATATACCCAAGAATAAAATTTCAGGATTATAGGATAATTCCACTGTTATGATTTAAAGGATCTGCCTACTGTTTCAAAGCTCTATCATTTTTGTATTCCAACCAACAATGGATAAGAGTTTTCGATTTCTCTGTATTCTTAATAACCCTTTGTTTCTTAGAGTGGACACCATCATGTCTCCGATGGTATCTTCTTTGTGTCTTTGATCTCATTTCCTCAGTGGTAGTTGATGCCTTCTTTTTTCATGCATGCTGATTAGTCCTCTATGTTCTATGAAGAAATATATTTGATTCTTTTGTTCACAGTTTAGAGGCAGGGTCTTTCTTTGTATCTTACCCAGGCCATGAACTCACAATCTTCCTACAGCCACCTCTGAAGTGCTGTTTATTATGTATTTGATCTTTTTCATCTATTACCATCCCTTTCTCCCATGCTCCTCTCTCCCTGTTCCTAGTTATATTTTCCAGTCTCCTTTATATTTTCATGTCAAAGGTATAGGAAATGTACTTGGAGAACTGATCGGCAAGATTTTTTTTTCCCCTCAATTAAGCCATTTTGGAGATATATTCAACTGAGTGGCTTGGCATCTTCTTTGTATTGTCCTAAGCTGGCTTTTGTTTGCATACTCCACTTGATGAATCTTGCTCTTAGTGGAAACTGTGAGACAATATATGTAGTGATGAGGCCAGCAGGCCTGCTTTTCATCCTGCCCGGCTCCCGCACGGCTAGCTTTATACCCAAAATAACAACACACAAATTGTATTCATTTAAACATTGCTTGGCCCATTAGGTCTAGCCTCTTATTGGCTAACTTTCACATCTTGATTAACCCGTTCCTATTAATGTGTGTAGCACCATGAGGTGGTGGCTTACCGGGAAAGATTCTAGCCTACATTCATCTTAGAGAGGAGAGCTATGGCGTCTGCCTCATTGCCTTCTTCCTCCCAGCATTCTGTTCTGTCTACTCCGCCTATCTAAATCCTGCCCTATCAAAAAGCCAAGGCAGTTTCTTTATTAACCAATGAAAGTAACACATAGACATATGACCCTCCTCCATCAAATATATGCACTAATTTTTAATTTCAATTCTGTTTCTTAAAGGAGATTACGTGAACACTCCATCTGCATAGTTATCATAGTTATAGTTCACTTGAGGGAACTCCTCAGTTGATTAGGGGAATTAAAAAGCACTTTGTGTCTTAAACTCTCTTTCTCATGATAGAAGGATATAAAGAATGCTGTCTGTGGACCTTTGACTGGTGAGGGATAAATGAGATGAGGAATGTTTAACAAAGCCATAGGAAACATTATTTTATATTTACACACACACGCACACATGCACATTTTTGACACTTGGTGCTACTTTATTTGGAGTTAGGATCTAATTAAAGTCAAATAAGACTCTAATGTCATAGGATTTGTATCCTTAGAAAGACATACACAGTTTGCTTTCTCTCGGCCACATAAAGAGACATCAAAGAAATTAAACCCTGAAGGAACATTGATCTTAGAGTTTTAAGCCTCCAGAACTGTAAGATAATAAATTAATTTTGGTTTAGTCACCCAGCCTGTGATATTTTGTTATGGCAAGCAGAATAAACTAACATGGTTGTGATATTAGTGAAAATTAAGTATTCCAAATGTCAAACTTAAAACCAAGAGCACCAAAATTGTACAGGTTTTCATATTGGAAAGCAGGGATAAAACGTTTATTATTCAAGATAATTGGTTCTCCCTCATCCTATGAGCATGACAATTTTTTGGCAATTATGTACTCTTACACTTAAAGGTATTTTATGGGATTCAGCCAATATTAAATATGCTTCTTTCTAAAACAAAGTATTCTGTACCTGAGTAATAGGAGTGTTAACAAGTTGGCTTCCTGATCTTTTTATAAAACTGTTACAGTCTTGAAAAGCTTTCTTATTTATGCCCTGGATATAATTCCCTTCAGAGATAAACAATCTACGTATGTTTTCTCTCATTCTGTAAGTTGTCTCTTCACTTTGTCAATTGTTTTATTTATTGTATAGAAGCTTTTTAGTTTGATATAACCCCACTTTTCAGTTTTTGGGGTTTTTCTGCCTTTGTTTTGGAACTCATATCCAAGAAGTTGTTGTTTATACTGATACAATCCTTCAGAAAAATTTTATGACGTTTATTTATTTAATGTGTGGGTGTGTACCATGATACACAGGTGGAGCTACAAGGACAGCTTTCAGGAGTTTCCTCCATCCACCATGCGGGTGCTGGAGACCAAACTCTAATCATCAGGCTTAAAGACAAGTGCCTCACCTGCTGCTGAGTCACCTCTCTGGCCCTTACACTGCTATTTCCAAGTAGTTTCCTAGTTGGGGGTTTTTAAACATTTTTATTAATTCCTCGATAATTTCTAACATTGTATTGTGAAATTTTCACCTTCATTTATCTTCTTCCATACTTGCCCTGTTCCATAAATATCCAAGTTTATGTTTAATTTTTAAAAAACACATTAATACTACCTATATACTTTTCCACTGGAATTTGTTAGACTTGCCAGGGACCACAACTTAAAGAAAACCAGCTCTCTCTCCCTTGGAACTTTTCAATTACAAAAAATTCCTTAGCTAGGGGCCCAACTCCCTCCTCCATGACGGGATTTTCTCTTGCTGGATGCTGTCACTCCTGCTGTGTGTTTGTGTGCCCAACTGCCCTATTGCACCTGGAACCCCCCCCCCTTTTTTTTTTGTAGTCATCCACTACCTCTGCTCCTTATTCCTCTACCTCTTCTTCAATAATTCCTGAGTATTGGGAGGAAGGGGTATGATGCATATGCCCCATTTAGGACTGAGCACTCTATAGTCACTCACTTCATCTTGACTAGTTATGGGTCTCCATATTAATTTCCCTCTACTGAAAAAAAAAGCTTCTCTGATGAGGTTTCAGAGATATGCGTATCTAGGGGTAAAACCAAAAGCCAGTAGGAGTTGGTTTTTAATACTATGTTCCATTACCAGACTACAAGTAGTAGACTGTACCCCCAGGGCCCATGAAAATGTCTGGTTACTCCAATGACCTTCTTGTCACT
This sequence comes from Microtus oregoni, assembly GCF_018167655.1. Taxonomy (NCBI): domain Eukaryota; kingdom Metazoa; phylum Chordata; class Mammalia; order Rodentia; family Cricetidae; genus Microtus; species Microtus oregoni. The sequence continues at coordinate 288,530 of NW_024543229.1, forward strand.
GTTTTACCAGGGGCTTATGCTACCAGGCAGATTTTGTTGTAGCACACAAGGTTCACGGCTAGATAGTATTGATGAAAACCTTTCTTTCCAGGAATATACACAGCACCTTCTAGCACTCTGAAATCTGGCCAGTGGCAATGGTGCCTCAAAGGTTTTCTAGTTTTAAGTCTTACATGTAGGTCTTGATAAACTGTGATGTGATTTTTATCTTCTAAGCACCATTTATTGAAGAGACTATTTTTTTCTCTAGTCTATTTTTTGATACTTTTTTAAATCAACAATCTGTTTTTTTTTTTTCAGTGCCAAGAGTTACCACTAGGACCTGGCATATTTAAAGTTCTACCATTAATTTACATCTCCATCTTATGTGATGTTTCTTGAAAATAGTTATTGTGGTACCTCTAGCTATGGTTTCTTATTTCATATCTCTTTGACTATCGAAGGTCTTTTTATTTCCCTAGGAATTATAGGCTTATTTTTCTAGTCTATGATGTGTCATTGGTGGAGATTTACTGAACTTTAAAAAATCACTTATGATATTATAAATAGTTTAACAATATAAATTTTTCTGGTCATGAATGTCATCTTTCCGTTTTATGTAGTGTATATGTCTTCAGTTTCTTAGGTTAGTACTTTTTAATTTTCATTGTTTTGCCTTTTACATTCTCAGTAAATTAATTACTATTTATTTTTGTACTAGTTTGGGTGATACTAATTTCCTGAAAGGTTGTTATTGGTGCATAAAAATTCTACTGACTTTTGTTTCTTGACTTTAATTTTGCCATATTTCTGAATTTATCAATTTAAATTATATAAATAGATTCTGTAGCTTTATATATTATGCTATATGTAAGTAGGGCAATTTGATTTTTCTGCTTCATGGTTGTATGACTTTTATTCCTTTTTTCTTGCTTAGTTGTTCTTGACTAACAGGACATCCTCACTTTGTTCTAGATCTTAAAAAAACACTATTTGTTCCTAACTCATTATGGTGTTTATTGTGGGTTTGTTGTACATATTCTTTATTATGTTGAGATATGAGCCTTCTTGATTTTTTCATAGTTTTCTATCACAGAGGAATATTGAATTTTACTGAATACTTTTCCTGCCTCTACTGAGATAATCATATAATTATTGTTTTTTATTTTGTTGATGTAATGTGTTTATCTACTTGAAACTATCCTTATATTCTGAGGATGAATACTACTTCATCTTGGAGAATAATAATCCTTATGTGCTGTTAGAATCTATTGCTTTTTTAAAAAACAAATTATTTTCTGGAACTTTCTATTTTAATGTATTACTTTATTAATTATTTGAGAGTTCCATATAATATATTTTGATTATATTTACTTCCTTAATTCCTCCCAGACTCACCTTCCCCAATTTCTGGTGGGCAACAAAGAACTATGGGACTAGCTTATATTGCTGGCTGATCTTTAGGATACCTGTGGCCAACAATATGAGAGTAAGTTTGCCATACCTGGAACTGGGCTACTTACTTTGCAGCAAATAGTTTTGAGAAGGAACATTATACACTGTGTAGGATAGCTCCAATTAAACTCTATTATGTGAAAAATGTATGAATATATATGTATATATACATATGGAGCTTATAAAATAGTAGATTTCCATATGGCTTTTAAAAACATCTTAAGTGCTAGTTATCTCTCCCCTATGTCCTCTTCTTTTATACCCTCCAATCCATCTCCCCACTTAAAGCCTTCTCCCATTATTCCCTTCCCCGTCTTCATATCTATCACCTGTATTTTATACTTTATGGTTGTTAATTGAGCTATATATTTTATCCACTCCCCTTCCTTCTTCCCTTCTTCCCCCCTTCTCCCCCCCCCATGCTCCCAATTTACTCAGGATGTTTTGTCTTTTTCTCCTTCCTAGGCGAATCCATGTGTGGCTCTCTTAGTGTCTTCTTGTTGTCTAGGTTCTGTGGGGTTGTGGACTGAAGGCTAATTATTCTTTGTTTTCTGCCTAAAAGCTACTTGTGAGTACACATTATATTTGTCTTTCTGGGTTTCAGTTACCTTGTTCAGTATATTTTTTCTAGCTCCATCCATTTGCCTGCAAATTTCAAAATGTCCTTAATTTTTACCACTGAACAGTACTTCATTGTGTAAATGTACCACATTTACTTTTTCCATTCTTCTGTAGAGGGACATATAGGCTGTTTCCAGGTTCTGGCTATTACGAATAATGTTGCTATGAACAAACATCCTTGTGGTATGATTGAGCATCCTTTGGGTATATGCCCAAGAATTTTATTTCCGGGTCTTGAGGTAGATTGATTCTTAATTTTCTGAGAAATCATCATACTGATTTCCATAGTGGCTGTAGAAGTTTGCACTCCCACCAGCAATGCAGGAGTGTTCCCCTTACTCCACATCCTCTCCAGCATAAGCAGTCATCAGTGGTTTTGATCTTGGCAATTCTGACAGGTTTAGGACAGTATCTCAGAGTTGTTTGATTTGCATTTCTCTGATGGCTAAGGGTGTTAAGTGTCTTTAAGTTATTTGAGATTCACTGTTGAGAGTTTTCTGTTCAGGTCTATCTCCCATTTTTTATTGGAGTATTTGGTTTTTTGATGTCTAGTTTCTTGAGTTCTTTGTACATTTTGGAGATCTGTCAGATCTGGGGTTGGTCTCACCTGTGTTTTAGCAAATCTTTTTTCTTCAATATCTTTTTCTGTGTTAGTTGAATATATTGTTTTATAACTTATAATTATGTTCTTGTTTGGTTTGAGTATTAAGATCTATAAGAAATTTACAAACCTTAACAAAATAGAACAATCCAATTTAAAGATAAACAAATGATAGTACTAGGTGTTTCTCAAAAGAAGAGATACAATGGCTAACAATTGCATGAAAAAATACTCAGTACATTTATCTACCTAAAAATTCAAATGAAAAACATAGAGTGGTAAAATTTCACCTAATCAATGTTATATCTTGGATATACAATTTTGTTTTATTTGTTTTGGTCAGATTATACATTGTAAATAAGTGTTCCCCATATCTGTCCTACCTATTAAGTATATTAAAGATGATATATGTTAATTAATTCAATTTTGAATTTTGATAAAATTTTATTTGGTGTTTTATTTATGCCTATTCTATGTCTTGTTTAACAATCTTTTTTTAAACTCAAATTATAAGCATTTGTTCTTCACATTGGTTTATGAAATTTGTTTTGAGTTTTTTCATTTAATAACATTGTTGGTTTGAGTTTTTGTTTCTTAGTTTATGATCCATTCCAAATTTGGTATGAGGCAAATATTGAATCTTATTTTTCTATATAGGGGCATCCGATTGTTCCAGAACCATTTGGAAAATATTTTTCTCTTTGATTGTTTTTATTGCTTTATTTAAAACTATCCACATGCCATCTCACTTCTGTTTCATTGATTTGGTTATCCTTGTGCAGTTATCTCTCTGTCTTAATTACTGTACTTTTATGGTATATTCAGTACCAAAATTTCGACTACTCTAAGGATAATATGCAAAAATCTAATAAATACAAACAAACTTTTAACAAACTTTATTAAATTTAATTTTCCTGATCACAATTGTGATTCTCTGGAGTATTTTCTATGAATAAATCAACCATTATAAGTTTCAGAATGTTATTACTATTAAGTGTGGACATTTTTCTAAAAATTGAGCATAATTATCAAGTAAATTTGAACATCAGGTAATATTGCCTGGAACTCAAAAATAGTCTCAGCCACTCAGGAAAACTGTACTAATTTTATGTTTAACTCCAGGAGTTAGGTAATAGAATAAAATTGGAGAAGAGGATAATATTAAGAAATGTAGCTAGGTATATAGCAGAGAATGTAGGCATTGCAGAACCCCCTTATGGTTCAAGGGTAGGACATTAGGGAGCATATAGAGCTGAATTTTAATTTTGCTCAGTATTTCACTTATATGTGCTTGCTGAGAATTCTAGTAACTGGGCTATTTTAGTTCCCTTATATGCAAAACTATTGTCTTACTTAACTTGGTTGTGTGATGGTTTCTATATTCCTTGTAATTCATTCTCTTTTTAACACTAGCAAAAGTTTTTCTGATTGTATTATATCTTATTGTGTTGTTTCCTACTTCCTATATTTAAAAAAAATGCTTTAGCTGTATTTATGAAAAAGTTCACATAGCTTAGCACAGAATTTATTCAAATCTAAAAATGTGGCTCTTTTAGCTGTTACATTGTCTACCCGTAGATAAGGAATTGGTTTTTATGCTCATTAGTTTGAAGGCCACCTTCTTTTTTGCAGATAAACTGAACAAAATGTTATTCAAATACCAGGGCATCCAAGTCTTTGCTGCTTTTGTTTTTCTCAGCGGTTTCCCCAAAGACTTTGGTCTCTTTTAGATTTTGATTTTTAGTTTTCTTTCAGATTTATGTCTCTCCATCTTTATATTTTTATTTTGATTCTGCCTCTCTTCATTCCCACATTCAATGTTCTTACATGTTTTAAAAGCTAAGTTAGTCAGGGTTCTCTGTTTTATCTCTGATTTGGTTATGTGCCTATTTTCTTTCCCATTGTAGTTTGCTTGCAAAGTGGATTTCTCATTTTTGCAATTCTTCATAGACATTATCTTTTCAGAATGTTGGCATTTGAGAGTAAGATTTACATTCTTTAATTCTTCTGTATAGATTTCATTCACAGAAAATCTCAACCTGGACTGGTTTAATTATAGATGTTACATAGTCTAAATTCTATTGTATTGTATTGACTATAACATCCAAATACATAATTGACCATATTATTTCCATTAAAGTTTTCAATAAAAATCAGATTGACTTTCTTTTGTCATTTTCCCTTCCAAATTACAGTGGCTCCCCTTTTTTCTAATACCTATTTATTTATTTAGTTTGTTTATTTATGCTACAACGTTACCACTATGGAGCCTAAAATGGCCTCAAACTCACAATCTTTGTTTATCAACCGTACAAGCATGTGCCACAACACCAAAGTCACATCAGTTAATTTACACTTCCTTTTATTATAGAATTTTTTTCCTATTGGTATTATTTCATAACAGTTATTTATTTGCCTCTGTTTGTCCAGTTGAATTACAAAATAGGGTAGATTCTATATTCTAATTCATATTTGTATAATATTTCTCTATCTCAAACAATACTCGTCCCTTTTGAGATAATTAAGATTCATGTAAATGTTTATAGAACCAACTTGTATATACCTCATCTCTTTATGTGCCTATATATTATAGGTTATTAGTAACTAGAAATATATCCTGTGTTTTCTTATTAACAGAGACATTTCACTCCCACAAATCTAGTACAGGTAATGATATCATACATTCTATTCCAATTTTGTCTGATTGCAGATCTGTAACTGTTCCTCACTAGAGGTACTGTTTTAATGTCTTTTTTAAATTTTTTATTTTATGTGTAGGAGAGTTTGGTCTGCATGTATGACTGTGTATAACTTGCATACCCAATATATGAAGAGGTCAAAGGAGACATTAGGCCTCCTGGAACTGGAGTTACAAGCAATTATGAACTACCATATTGGTGCTGAAATTGAACCCAGGTCCTTTGGGGAAAAAGCCAATGTTCTTAACCACTGAGTAATCTTTCTACCCCACCCCATTTTAATTTCTAATATATCACATTTATTTCATTGTTTTTGTTTCAAGTTCAGTGTTTCAATGAATGTGGGCATGCAATAGCTATCCAGTTAGGCTTGAATTTCTAAAGTTGTTGTGCAGATATTAGACCTTTTCACACAGAATTCCCTTCAGGGAGTAGTGATAGTGATGATATATAACCTCATGTTAAAGTAAGATTTCAAAGCCAGTTGCTGAATGGTTGCTACTTTTATACAAGCCTATCCTAGATGATTCCTTTTTCTCATAAGAAACTCTACATGTCCGTCTTCTATATCTGTTTGCCAGCCATCTCCTTCTCAACTGTGTTCACTGATCTCATCTAGGCAAGGCTAAGAAAAAGACGCATTTTTGTCATTATAATAATATAAAGTGACAATACATTTTGAAGAGCGTACTGTTGTAGGAGGCCCCTTGTCCGTTTCTGGCTTCCCAGACTTGAAATAACCACACAGAAACTGTATTAATTAAATCAGTGCTTGGCCCATTAGCTCTAGCTTCTAATTCGCTAACACATCTTAATTTAACCCATTTCTATTAATCTGTGTAACACCACAAGGCTGTGGCTTACCAGGTAAAGTTCCAGCGTCTGTCTCTGGCAGGGCTACATGGCATCTCTTGACTTCACCTTCTTCTCCCAGCATTCAGTTTAGTTTTCCCTGCCTACCTATATTCTGCCCTGTGCAGCCTAAGACAGTTTCTTTATTAACCAATGGGATTCATAACATACAGAAGGGAATGCACATTACCACCTTTTTTCTGTTTAAATAAAACGGAAGATATCTGTTATATGAGGATGTTTGTTTGTTCCTAGCTGCTCAGCCCTGAAATAATCACACAGAAACCATATTATTTGCAATACTGTTTGGCCAATAGCTTAAGCGTATTTCTGGCTAGCTCATATCTTAAATTAACCCTTCTCCATTAATCTGTGTATCACCATGAGGCTATGGCTTACTGGGTAAAGTTCCAGCATTTGTCTCTGGTGGGGCTACATGGTTTCTCCTGACACCACCTTTTTTCCCCCAGCATTCAGTTTAGTTTTTCCTGCCTCGCTAAGTTCTGCCTTGCTATAGGCCAAAGCAGATTCTTTATTCATTAACCAATAAAAGCCATATATAGACAGAAGGACCTCCCTCACCAACATGCAACAAATTAAATTGTCCCATGTGACTGAGTATGGAAAAAGTACTGTCAACTTTACTAGAAAGTTGTTAGTTGTTTTCTAAATATTGACAGTATATAGGTGGTGTCACATATATAATTTTACAGTATGGTACTGGGCTTTTGTGTTTGGCTGGGTTTGTGGGAATGTTATATTATTTTCCACACTTCATATGTTGTAATTATGTAACTAGTGACACAGTTACATTATTTAAAATGACTTGTCTTTTCCCATTGTTGACTAATGAAACAAGCAGAACTGAAGCATTCTTGTTTTATGTGATTATGTGATTTCTGTTTCTTGGAAAGCATGAAGTGAGGAGATGTCATATAGAACATTTTCTGACTAAAAGCTGTAGTTGAGTTTAATATCATATTAGCTCCTCTGACTGTGAATAGCAGTTGCTAAGATGATCAGCAAGTAATTCCATTCAAAATATTTGAGTACACTCCTCAGGGAAAAAAACAATCTCTTCTTTCTTTTTTCCTACAAGTAGGCAACAAGTAGGCCTAGGGCATCTTAGTGGATTTTTACATGGGCATAGATCCCTGGATTTGGACACAGTGGGTCTTAAATGTACTTAGAACACAGAATTTGATTGGTTCATAGGAGACATTCCAGACATATTTATGCTCAGCGGAACTCTAAGGTTTTATTCTTATAATCATGGTTCTGTGGTTTTTTTGCTTGCTGCTTTTATCTATGATGGCCAAGTTTCTTAGTCAGGATTGTCTAAAGGAACAGAACTGATAGAATATATTAAGAGGGGATTTATAGTTTGAGTAGTCCAACAAAGGCTGTAACCAAACAGAAAGGCCAAGGAATTAAAAGATGTGAGAGTTTAAGTATCAACTTACTCTGTGGTCTTAAACAGTCATTTGAGCCTTGTAAACCTCAATTTCTTCATTTTAAAAACATAGATCACTACATTTGGATACATTCTAAAATTATTACAGAGATAAAATATTTATCATCTTGCCTATAAATTGCAAAGAGCTATACAAGTGGTGTTTTTATCACAAATTTCCTAATTTATTTACCTTATATGTGTAATTTCATATGTGATAAGGAAATATGACAATATACTTGAGAATCCATGTGTTAAGAACAGGCTAAATTACTAAGTTACCCTGTTTTGTGCAAAACAGTGTTTTTTTTTTTAGACTTTTCCTATCTCTTAAAGACTCCATCTTACAGGCAGTCCAGAAGCAGAGAAATGAATTCTAGTACACAGACTTCTTTCTCCTTTTTTATTGCATCCAGGATCTTAGCCAGTGGAATTATGCTCCTGACATGTAGGGTCTGTCTTCCCACCAAAACACAAGCTATAACTCCGTCTCAGTGATACCTAGAAGTTTGTCTCCTTGATGATTCTAGATCCTGTCACATTAATAATATTGACAATCACAGTAATGAATACATGCATCTATTAATATTTATAAAATTTGCATATTAGTTTAAAAATTTGTAATTGGAAGTTGTGGCACAACCCTATAATCTCAGCTACTCTGGAAGCTGAGACAGGAGAATTGCAATTTCAAGGATGACTGATTGTAGCATCCTGTATTCAAATAAATAAAAACTGCTGGTGATGTAGTTCTGTGATAGAGCTCTTACCAAAAAACATGAAGGAATGCGCCTGAACTCCCAAAACTGAGGACACTGAGGTAGGAGGATTGTGAGTTTGGGAGCAATGTGGCCTAATTACTAAGTTCCAGGTTCAGCTTCAATTATGTAGCAAGATCCTATCAACAAAGAAAAATTTTGTATTTATGCTTTTTTGTGTGTGTGTTTTGCCCCTATCTCTCTCACCTCACCTCTTTTTCTCTCGTGTGTGTGTGCGTGTGCGCAAGCATGTTTACCATATGTGCACCTGTTGCCCCTGGAGGTCAGATAAGTGCATCATATTCCCTGGAACTGGAGTTATGGATGATTGTGAGTTCTCGGAACCAAATCTGGGTCTTCTATAAAACAATAAGAGCTATTAACCACTGAGAAACTGCTCCAATCACCTCTCTAAACAACATTTTAAAATTAAATCTGCCATGCTCCATCCAAGCTTAAATATTGAAAGACAATCATTACAACATGAGTTTTTAACCAGTTCTATATTAATTAATGCAGAGCATATGATGATAGTAAACATTTTCATCTCTGTAAAACATCTATAAACCCCAATAAGAGACTATACCAAACATGTTCTATTTTTAGAGTTTAAGTTTTCATTTCTTTAAAATTATTAAGTTTAATTCATTATTAGTATCATTTGGCTGGAGATTGAACCCAGGGCTTCATGCATGATAGGATTTTTATATATAAAAATTACCCTAAGTCAGAATGACATTCATTAAAAATACACTTTATGATTATAACATAAACAAATAAGGGTAGATGCCTCCAATTCTTGTATTGGGGTGGGATATGAGGCTCAGAAATTCAAAGTCATTGTCGTGAACACAGAAATTTTGAGACTAGCCTGGGCTAAATGAAATACTGTCTCAAAAAATAAATTAAAACCAAATACAAGTTACCTTAAGCAAGAACAACTTCTTATCCCAAGTTTGAAGTAACAAGAATATAAATTAGACTAGGTGATTTTTGTATATAAAAGTCCTATTTATCTAACCTAACTAATCAAAAAAGAGTGTCATTTCATGTAAGTTCTACTAGAAGTACTTGTAAATAAAAGAATTACCCAATGACTGGACAGATGTGTCCACAGTTAAGAGAACTCAGATGACCCAGGTTCAGTTCCCAGAACTCACATTAGGTAGCTCACATCTGCGTGTAACTCCGATTCCAGGAGTTCTAAAGCCCTACCTATTCTACATTAGTACCACATGCATGTGATATACATATGTGCAGGTACATTCTTGCACAAATGAAATAAATTTAAAAATAAATACATCTTTATAAAAGTTAAAAAAAAACTCTACCTAATGGAAGACATAGGCTTGTCTTCCTTGTACCAAATGTAAAGTTACAGTTGCTAATCTGAGAAACTTATCTGTGGATTTCGAAGATTACAGTATTAGTAATGAAGTAATTGCTAAATCGTCCAGAGTAAATGCTAGAAATGCCATCATTTGTGAATTGATGTTGTCCTTGAGTTTCTATTGCTGTGAAGAGACACTGCAACAATGAAACTCTTATAAAGGAAAACATTTCATTGAGGGGGCTCATTTACAGTTTCAGGTTCAGTTCATTATCATCACGTTGCTGGAGAAGGTGCTGAGAGTTCTACATCTGTGGAGGCAAGAGGAAGTGGTCCATCTCACTGGGAGTGGCTTGAGCATATATGAGGCCTCAAAGCCTGCCTCCACAGTGACTCACTTCCTCCAACAAGACCACAGCTGCTCCAACAAGGCCATGCCGCCTAATAGCACCATTTCCTTAAGGGCCATTTTCTTTCAAACCACCACAGATGTCTTCAAATCTTTGGACTCACTTTGATCAATGTGAGTTTATAGGCATCCTTCTATAACCCCTATTTTCTTCCCAATTCCAGCCTGTTCCCAATTAAATAAACCATAGCAACACAGTTTCTAGACTAGAAAGAAATATATATTATTCTTCAACTATCTTAAGAAAATTAAAAGTTTTAATAAGAAGTCAAGTATCATTAGTATATTATATATTATAATTGTAATTACTTGTAGGCATCAACATTTCATCTGACAAGTTTTAATTGTATTTTTGTGAGTGATGCATGTGTGTCTGTGTGTGATGCATGTGTGTCCATGTGTGGATGTGTGTGTGCCACTCCATGCTTTCAGAGGTCAGAGAGAAACTTCAGGCATTGGTCCTCATCTTTCATCTTTGTTATCTGTTGCTCTTCTGCTTACAACAGACTAGTCGACCTTGGGAGCTTCTAGGAATTCTCCTGTCTCCACCTCCCATCTTGCTGAAGAAACACTGGGATGGCAGATACCCAGTGCTATAGCACTGCTAAGTAGTGAGGATTTGACCCCAGTTCCTCCCATTTGTTTGTTTTTTTGAGACAGGGTTTCCCTGTAGCTTTGGAACCTGTCCTGGAACTCACTCTGTAGACAAGGCTGGCCTTGAACTCACAGAGATCCACTCTGCCTCCTGAGTGTTGGTTTTAAAGGCGTGATGGCTCAGCGGTTAAGAGCACTGCCTGCTCTTCCAAAGGTCCTGAGTTAAATTCCCAGCAACCGCATGGCGGCTCACAACCATCTGTAATGAGATCTGGTGCCCTCTTGAGGAAGAAACCTGGTCAGTTGTCCTCATCAACTTAGACCGTGAAACCCAATATGGACAGGTTCAATAGACCTGCCTATACGGGCTCCCGAGGCATGCTTCAGCATCTCCAGAGCATAAATTCATTTTTTCCTCAAATTTGTATGAAAGTGCTATACCCACTGAACTGTCTCCCCTGCGCCTGCTTCACATTTTAGTGAGTCACTTAATATTTTTTGCTCTGAATATAGAGAAACTGGCAGGTGCTGTTTTGGTTAAAAGGCTTTCCAACTAATTAATGTGTGCATCAATAATTTGATTTTTAAAGAACACTTTTATGATAGTGAGAAGAAAATGTTTCCTCTTCATAGAAAATCTGGCAAGATGTCTTGGCTTTTGCTCAGGATTTGGAAGCAAATGAGAATCATTTGAAAATATTGGAAAAGTCAAGGGAATGGTTCTGGCTCTGCCTCTGCTACTGATGGGCTCTGCATTTTTCTGCATGTTTTTCACATTTATAATGATAGGAATACATTAGTTAATTTATAAGATCTATTACAATTCCTCTCACCATTTTATTTTTAGCATTTATTATAAAGATATATGATACATTTGTGGCTTGTGGTAGGATATCAATAAAAGACTATAGAAAAATATCCCAAAATTTTAGCTTTGAATTCAATAAGATTTTGCTATTGGATACTTTGTTTTATCAGGTTCAAAACAACTTCTTTTTAAAAATTCAATTTGAAATAATGTCTTGGCCTGGAGAAATGGATTGATATTTATCTTTTTAAATTGTTTTTATTGAGCTATATATTTTTTCTCGGTTCCCCTCCCTTTCTCTCCCCTTCGCTTCTACCTTCTCCCATGGTCCCCATTCTCCCAATTTACTCAGGAGATCCTGTCTTTTTCTACATCGTATGTACATTAAAACCATGTATGTCTCTCTTATGGTCCTCTTTGTTGTCTAGGTTCTCTGGGATTGTAGGCTTTTTTTTTTTTGCTTTATGTCTAAAAGTCACTTATGAGTGAGTATATATTATATTTTTCTTTCTGGGTTTGGGTTACCTCACTCAAAATGATGTTTTTTAGATTTATCCATTTGCCCCAAAGTTTGAAGATGTCATTATTTTTTTTTCTGCTCTGTAGTACTCCATTGTATAAATGTACCACATTCTCCTTATCCACTGTTTAGTTAAGGGGCATTTAGGTTGTATCCAGGTTCTGGCTATGACAAACAATGATGCTATGACCATAGTTGAGCACATGTCCTTGTGGTATGATTGAGCATCCTTTGGATATATTCCCCAAAGTGGTATTGCTGGGTCTTGAGGAAGGTTGTTTTCTAATTTTCTGAGAAATTGCCATACTGATACCCAAAGAGGCTGTACAAATTTGCACTTCCACCAGCAATGGAGAGTGTTCCCTTTACCCCACAACCTCTCCAGCATAAGTTGTCATCAGTGTTTTTTATCTTGGCCATTCTTACAGGTGTATGATGTAATCTCAGAGTTGTTTTGATTTGCATTGCTCTGATGGCTGAGGATATTGAGCCTTTCCTTAAGTGTCTTTCAGCCATTTTAGATTCCTCTGTTGAGAGTTCTCTGTTTAGTTTAGCACTGTACTCCATTTTTATTGATTATTTGTTCTTTTGATGACCAATTTCTTCAGTTCTTTGTATATTTTGGAGATCAGCCCTCTGCCCTATGTGGGGTTGGTGAAGATCTTTTCCCATTCTGTACTCTGCCATTTTGTTTTGTTGACTGTGTCCTTTGCTTTACAGAAGCTTTTCAGTTTCAGGAGGTCCCATTTATTAATTACTTCCCTCAGTGTCTGTGCTACTGGGGTTCTATTTAGGAAGTGGTCTCCTGTACCAATGCATTCAAGTGTACGTCCCATTTTCTCTTCTATGAGGTTCAGTGTGGTTGGTTTTATGTTGAGGTCTTTGATCCATTTGTACTTGAGTTTTGTACATGGCAATAGATATGGATCTATTTTCATTCTTCTCCATGTTGATAGAGATGGATCACCATTTAAGAGCACTGGATGCTCTTCCATAGGAACTGGGTTTAGTGTCCAGCACCTATATGGCAGCTCACAACCATTTTTAACTCAAGTTCCAGAGTATTTAATGCCCTCTTCTGGCCGTTGTGGTCACCAGGGACACAAGTAGTGCACAGACATCCATAGAGGCAAAACACACACACATACCAAAATAAAAATCAACTAAAATAATGTCTTCTAATTGTGTCTTAAAGAAGAGCCATTGCATGTTAGGATGACATGGTACTGTACTGTATACTTATGGTCCCCAAATTTAAGTTGTTCTAAAAATCATTAGTCTTGTTCTTCATCACTCTTGAATCCCTCAGTCAGTTATTCAAGGGTAAAAACTTGCAAATATTTTTTTGTTGTTTATCAACATTTATGTCCTCTTTTCAGTCTTCACCCTATTATTATTCTATTTTCAATTAAATTGGTAAGTTTTCATTTTTTAGGTATGTGAATATTACTGCTATACTGTTGGTTGTAATTGTGGGTCTTTTATTGATCCTTGCAATGCATTTATTAAGCTATGTTTCAAAAAGGGCTATAGTATGTCTATTTCACTCACTTTTCCCCTAGCCTAGGAGACTACACTGAAGCATCTCTGGACACAATCTCTGTTACTGTCTGGCATATGAAAATCTAATTCATGTAAATATATTAGTTTATATTCAACAGCTTTATCAAACTATTATCTGCAGAAATTCTTTTGGGTTTTCTATCCCTTCAGTCATTTAATCTGAGTGACTTGTGTACTTCTTTCCTAAACTTTCCTTTCCTTGGAAAATTACTAGTGCTATGTTAAATCTAGCTTCATTATGTTTTATGTAGCGTTTTTACATCTATACTCTTTGGTAAAATAAATCTGTAACTTATCCTTCACACTCACTCCTATGTAAGTTTAGTAATAAAATTAGGCTAATTTTATCTGTTCTTTTCTGTTCTGTTCTCTGATATTGTTCAGTTAGATTGGAATGCTGTACTCAAGCTCAATAACATTATGGTTAAATATTATGTTGTAGTTGATCCTCTGACCTTTTACATTTGTTTAAAATACTTTAAAGAACAGAGTATGGTCAATTTTAGGAAGTTTCTAGGGTTTTTCTCATATCAATTTGTGTTCATCATTTGAGGGATACATTGTATTATAGATGGTCATTAGAATAAGTTTATTAGTGATGTTCAAATATTTGTATGCCCTCACAGATTATTTTCTTTATATGTTACATCAGTCAATTATGAGAGATTTCTTTAAGGTCTTCAACTACATAGATTTGTGTACTTTTAGAAATCTGTTGGTTTTTACTTTATGTATTTTGAAGATGTTATTAATTTAGAAAGTCTTCCTTGTGAACCAAATCTTTTATCATTTTGAAGTGACCTTGTTTTATCTTTTGTAATGTGTTCTGCCTTAAAATCCATTTTTGTCTAAAATTAATATAGTGATACCAGCTTTCTTTGGTTATTATTGTGCATAGCTTTTTCATCTTTTATTTCAACTTTTCTATGTAATCTTAGGCTTTTGATGTCTCTGATAAATGTCATATCATACATTCTGAAATTTGCTTCCTTTTTTGAAGTTCTAAGGATATTTGTTTCCAACATTTTTCTCAAGGTACTTACCTAAGATTTTACTAGCATTTTCAAAACATAGTAAGACTATGTGATGAAAACAATTATATCTTCATATAGATGCGGTATTTGTCAGTGATTTTTCCTATATTTACCTTACACTTCTTACTCTTGATGCCTTGTGTTTCTGTGTATGTGCATGTCCAATGATTATTTTAAAAGTAACTTACAGACAGCATGACACCATACCTAACAACCTCATCACAAATTATGTCTTCCATTAATCACTAATAAATTATCACCGAAAAGAAAAGGAATCATCTTAAAGGGTAGTGCCACTTATAGCTGTTTATTATGTTCTGCTTTTGTTTATTCTTTTAAAATTTCAAATTTCAAGATGATGTTTGATGAAAATTTTCCATGGACCTCCTCTGTCCATCTTGGGAGTAGAGGAGCTGTCCTCCCAGTGAACTTTACTTTCAAGGATGTTTTCTAATAAATGACTTGAGAAATAGTGATAGTTATCTCCATTTGCAAGAAAAAGTCAGATGTTTACCTTATACTATAATAAAAACAAGATATTAAGAAAAACATTTACTGTGCCTTATGAGATACATAGGTTCTTTAAATACGCGATTTCTCTTCAGCAAGAGCCAGCAGTGTGACCTGTGTGAAGGTTCATTTGTCTGCTTAGCATCACCTTGTGGAAAGGGGAACTTAGTCAAGCCCAGGCTATGGCTTTGAGTAGTACATTCTTCTGTCTGATTCTTAGAACTGTCCCATAATACTGGAGCAAAACTCATTTGTTAGTTTTCAAGTAGACAATTTTCTTAACTTCCTCTTAATTTTTGACTGTATATTTTCCTATATTTTATTTCTTTACATGAATTTTGGCGGGATATTTGATACACAATTTACACAGTTCATTTTGTCCATTTAAAGCATATGTTCAGTAGTTTTGGAGAATATGTACAGAATTTTATAGCCATTCACCAAATAAAATTTAGAACATTCCTTAGCAATATGATAAGAAACCACATTCATTAACTTTCTCTACCCACTGACAACAGTCACAGGCAAATGCCTGTCTCTTTGTTTCTATAGTTCTGTCTATTCTCAACGTTTAGCGTAAGTAAACTCATGCCAATGTGAAATTCTGTATTTGTTTTCTTTTACTTAATACCATGTTTCCAAAGTTCATGAGTGTTGTAGCATGAGACAATACCTCCCTCCTCTTCCTTGTCAAATGATATTTTATTGACTGTGTATACTACATATTATTTAATAAGTTCACCTTGATGGATGTTTGGGTTGTTTTTTATCCTTTCAAATATTATTTGTAATGATGTTATGAATAGTCACATATAAGATGTTTTTACAGACATTATTCTACTTCTCTTGGATATATGCCCAAGAATGGAATAGTTTGAAATTCCAGGTGGTTGTGAGCCTCTGACATGGGTGCTGGCACCTAAACTCTGAACCTCTTCAAAAGCAGAAAGTTCATTTAACTGTTTAGCCACCTCTCTTGCCCTTTAGATGAATTTCTAAGTGGAACTGACTAAGCAAAAATCAAGAATCCAATGTTTTCTTTTAATTTTTTATAATTTTACCTTTCAATATGTTTCCCATTTGAAGAAAAAAATCTTAACATTCATATGGAGTCATAAAAGACCCAGGATATCCAAATACAATCCTGGACAAAAAGAACAGTGCTGGAAAGAATACCATTCCAGATCTCAAGATATATCACAGAACCTTTGCAATTAAAACAATAGTGTCCTGACAAAAAGAGATGTGTAGACCAATGGAACAAAATTAAACTGATAGATTTTAAACACTTTATATTTGTCAGAGATGCCAAAAATATAAGCTGAAGAAAATCATCTTCCACCAACAGCGATGGGAAAAGTATATGTCCGTGAATTTTAGGGAGAGTAGGGAGGAGTATATGGGATAGTTTGGAGCGAGAAAAGAGAAGGGAAACATGTTGTAATTAAGTTTTAATCTAGAAGATTCCAAATAAAATTGTACTCTTAATAAATAAAACCTGAATGTCACGTGCAGAATGAAATTAGATCTGTGTTTATCTTCATATTCAAAAACTAATGCCAAATGGATCACTAACCTCAACTTGAAATTTGGAACACTGAAACTGTTAGCAGAAAATGCAGAAACTATCCTATGTGATATGGGTATAAGAAAGGACCTCCTTGGGTAAGACTCCATTTACCCAAGAATTAAAGCCCAAAAAATGATAACTGGAACTTCTGCACAGCTAAAGAAACAATCAACCAGGTGAAGCGGAAGCTCACAGAGTGGGAGAGACTCTTTTCCAGCTGCACGTCTGACAAAAGCTGAATATTCAGAATATACAAAGACCTCAAAAAATAAACAGTCAAACAAACAAATATGACCCTTTCAAAAATGGGCCCGACCTGAAAAGAGAGGTCTCAAAGGACAAACCAAATAGCAGTGAAACATCTCAAAAAATTCCCATTGTACCTAGCCAATGGGGAAAAGAGGTCAAAAGAAAGCTGAAATTTTGCCTTACCCCAGTCAGAGTGATAAAGATCAACAAAACAACTGACAACAAATGCTGAATCGAATTGGAGGGGAGAACACTTACTCACTGCTGGTGGGGTTGCAAATTGGTCCAGTCACTCTGGAAATCAGTGTGGAGAATCATGAAAAATGTAAAAATAAATCTAGCCTATGACTCAGAAATACCACTCCTTGGCATGTGGTCAAGTGAACCAATATCTTATTCCACAGATACTTGCTCAGTTGTGTTCATTTTTGCTGTATTCAAAATAGCTAAAAAAAATAATGAAAATGTGGTACATATCTACTATGGAAAACTATTCAGTTATAGATAAAAATGAAATCATGAATCATTTTCAGATAAATGGATAGAACTAGGAAAGATCATATTGAATGAGATAACAAAGGTAGAAAGACAAATGACACATGTTCTATCTTAGCTGAGGTTCCTAATTCCAAATCTTAACGTGAAAAGATAATCTGATTTCCCTTTATCCCATGTCTAGAAGTAGTGGCTTGAGTGATAAATGCCCCCCACAGACTAATATTTGAACATTGGCTCCCATTTGGTAGCTCTGCTTGGGAGGGTGTTGGAGGTATATAAGAAATAGAAAATGCACTCTATGTTTAGACTTGGGTCTTACCCTCAAGATATCTCATTATCTATACACAAATGTTTCAATCTGCAAAGGACAAAAATGCCCATAACATTTCAGGTACTATTCTAATCTATGTTTTTATTGTTATATTTTAAGATCTAAAAGTATTATCTTCTATGCTTAATACCATATACTTAATGATTAATTATTTTTGAACAATAAATCTTGGAGCAGTTCCATACTGTTTTAATTATTATAGTTACATATAATTTTATTATGTATTTTAACATGGGCTAATAGAAACCTTCCTTGATTTTTATTTTGATATTTTTCTCACAGAATAAAAACTAAAAACATTACTATAGATTAGTAATTTTCATGCATTAACAATCATCTGTGCTCTTGTAGAGACAAGCTCTCCCCCTCAGTATTGAGAAGATGAAACTAGGATTGATGGCCCTGCTGCCTTTCTACCACTTGGGAGGCTGATGTGAGAGCAGTGCCAGTTCATGCTTGTCTGGGCTGTAAACTGTCTCATCAAGAAGCTAACCAACCACACTTTCCTATCATACTTTTCGTGTGGACTTACAAAGTCTTTTAAACTGAGATACGCAATGGTTCTTTTATCTCACTATTTGCCTCACCCAAATTTGTCTTTAATCATATTGCTTGCTGTAATGATTTTTTCCTAGTTTAGAAAGATTTTCTGCCTACCTTCCACGTGATATTAATAATTCTCAGCCTCAAGGCAACTAGCTTTATTAACTCTCATAACCATGGATACCAGTCACTTTCTTTTACTTGGTGAATCTACGGAGTGAAATGGTACTATCCATGACTGGCTTTTTATAAAGGAGAAACAAGCCCTAGAGTGTGGAGTCAACTTATCAATGGTCTCAGAACGATTCACTTGCTACAGAAACATCGGGGAATATTTCTTGAGTGTTATTACTTTTTCATTACTGCTGTAGCATCATTCCTCTTAGTTTTAGTTACATTTTCATTTGTTTATGGCAAGATTCTTAAAAACTAGATTGCAAATTTCTTAAAGGCAGCAAGCACCCAGGTCTCCATATTTTGTGCCAGTCATAGATATACCATTGTGTTTTGTATTTATTAGGCACCTTGTCGATATGAATAGCTACTGCTTAAAAATGGAAAGCTCTTCCACCTAATGAGATGTCTGATTAGGGCCATTCCCTTGTGGCGTTCCATTAATAACTGCATGGAAAGTGCCACCTAGTGGTTGGTGTGTGTTTTACAATGAGTTGGCTTTTATGGTGGTCTTTTTTTTCAAATCCCATGAGTAACAGAGTCGTTTTTATAGCCTATTTGGTATATATAGATTATAATTAAAATTTTAAATTAAATTCAAACAAATTTTCTATATTCCTAAGTGTTTTAGGGAGAATTATCTTTAAAATATACTTCATGTTAGTTGGTAAAGATATTTAATATGATGAAATCATTAATCTTGAGAAACATTGCATATACAAGAATATAAAATTTTATTTCTTCATAAATTATACTTTAAGAGTTATGTACTATTGTTAGATATTTGGAAGGAAAAGTATATGTGCAACGGAATTAATTTTGTTTTGTTTTTAGTAAAAGAATTCTATTAGGCTGGTTTTGCATTATTTTTAGTATTGGAATCTGTATTTTGGGGACGATCTTTTGATTCAAATGTCTGAAAATGCAAAAAGATGTAATTTTATTTATAACAAAATCTCATGTGCATGCTACTTTAATTGTAGATCCACTTCCTGATGTCAAACATTAGTCTCACGTTAGTAGCCATTGTGCATGAGCATTACTCTTTGTTCCTCTGTGATGATGCAATTAACTGTTGACAGTATGCACAGTCTAACCCAGGTGTTATGACTGTTGACAGTATGCACAGTCTAACCCAGGTGTTATGACTGTTGACAGTATGCACAATCTAACCCAGGTGTTATGACTGTTGACAGTATGCACAGTCTAACCCAGGTGTTATGACTGTTGACAGTATGCACAATCTAACCCAGGTGTTATGACTGTTGACAGTATGCACAGTCTCACCCAGGTGTTATGACTGTTGACAGTATGCACAGTCTAACCCAGGTGTTATGACTGTTGACAGTATGCACAGTCTAACCCAGGTGTTATGACTGTTGACAGTATGCACAGTCTACCCCAGGTGTTATGACTGTTGACTATTCTTTTCTCAAGAATTTTTAAATGTGTGGTTTCTAAATTTCATAAATTCATAGTTTAGAATCAATAATTCATCTTTGCATAAGCCAGAATTAGGTATCTTGTGTTAGCTTCTGTTCCTAAACTTACTGTTTTGTATGGGTTTATTTATATTTATATCTTTGTGTCTAACAAGTTTTCTTGTCTTCAATAGTAACACTTCTCATTTGAAGGATGATTAAGCCTATATGAAACTCTTAGAGTTAAAATGTAGTTAACATGTAATCCCGAAAACAGTGTATTCTAAGTACCCATGTAAAGTAGTAATGATTGTATAACTAATATGCCTTATATTATTATGATAAATACCGTGGCCAAAAGCAACTTGCAGAGGAGTGGGTTTATGTTGATTTCATGACCCAATCACTGTCAATCATTGAGGGAAGTCCGAACAGGAGCTCAAGGCAGGAACCTGGAGGCAGGAACTGAATTAGAAGCCACAGAGGCTTAAAATTATAGAACTTTCATTTGATCATTGTTAAAAAGGAAGTTGAAAGGGAAGTGCATATAACAAAAGCTTGAATATATATAAGATGCCATTGCCATTTATATATCCTTTCAAATTTTTTTCTTGTATTGAGTCTACAAGTCTGAATTAGTGAATTCACTTAAGTTCTAAGTCATATTTGCTTTTAAGTTTGTATTCAATGATTTCTCCTTCTCCTCCTGTAGGCCTGCCACGGATGTTCTCCTGGATCAAAATGTGAGTGCAGTGGTATAAAGGGGGAAAAGGTATGTACTCAGTAAAACAATCAAATCCTGTTTATGAATGGATTTAGGCTTTTGTCAGCACACAAATAAATACAATGAATTCTACTGCATTACAGGGGAACTTATAAAGATGAGACTGTATGTAGGATCAGCAAATGTCCTCCATAAGACACCATATAATAAATATTTTAGGCTTCGTACATAGAAGTTCTGTTAAATTTTAGTTTTTTTCTTTGTTTGTTTTTGTTTTGTTTTTGCTGGGAATTGTATTCAGAGCTTTGCACAAGATAAGCAAACAGTCTCCAACTGTGACACATCCCTGGTTCCTAAAAGTAAAAACCCCAGACAATAACAAAACCCGCAATAGCTATTGCACATTGACCCAAAAATCTTAGGGGGCAGCAGGGGAAAGGACAAGTAAATGAGAAGAAAACAGGGAGTAGGAATTGGGGAGAATCAACAAAATGAAATATAGATGAAAATCCTTTCTAGAAACCTTTTACTTTACCAGTGAATTGGGTTTGTTTTGTTTTAAAATAGAGTCTCTTTATGTAGTCCAAGCTGGCTCGGAGCTCACTAAGTGGGTCAGGATAACCTTGAATTCACAAATAACAATGCTCTGCCTCTCAAGTCCTGAGACTGAAGGTGTGAGGCATCATAGCCAGCCTTACAGGGATTTTTAAAAATTTAATAATATTAGTAAGAAGAAATCCTAGCTCTTAGTCCAGTCCGAATATGCCTCAGATGACATTTAACTTGAGGTTTTTTTTCTTCCAGCCTTGTATGTCAGCAACGGATATCAAAATTAGAAATTTAAAATAGGATAATGAATTGCAGAATTGTACTAGCAGACAGAGAGAGATCTTCCATTATTACTCTTCCTTCTTTGTAACTCAATAAACTTCTTTAAATGAGTAAAATGACTGGATATCGCTAATTATATCTGAGGAAAAGTTAGAGACCGCATCTTTAGTGAACACCCCAGTTAGTTATAGAAGTATTCATTAGCATAATAAGAGGTGTTAAAGGTCCTGGTGGCTATAAGTTCATTTATTTATTTTATTGAATCTTATTTTCAAGTCCCATTCTGCCCTGTAACACACTGCCTCCTAACAGAACAGCTATTAAGAGTTGCTGAATGCTGTTCTACATAACACTTATGTGGGGAACATGTTTAAGGGAGTAGCTTTGCAACAAGAATTCTTTCTATAGTGTCAAAATATTAAAAGGGGTTCATTTGGGATCACAAGGGAAGGAAGAAAGTGAAAGGGATCATCTTTTGAAAGAAAAGAAGCATATAGTGAATTTCCATGTATGTCGTTATTACTGCTTAGTTCTCTCAGTCTGCAAGATGAAGGATGGCTAAATGCTTACAAAGCCTCATAGTCACGGTTAATCAGTCAATTAACCTTTTTAAACTGCTGAGCTGGGTTGTGCTCTGTGGTAGAGTGCTTGGCTTGTGTTTGTGAAGCTGGAGGTTTGATATCACTGCACGAAAAATGAATTAGACTGTCACAAAATGGTTTCCTTTTGTATAATTTGCCAAAATTTGAATTTTTACCATTTTCTGGATTTGAATTAAAAATATTTGCTAAAAATTTTGTGTAACCCATTAAGGAAGTTCATTTATTGAATAGATTGTTTCCTGAACATTTGTTCTATTGGACACTAAGAATCCAAAGTTGAAGAAGCCATGATGGTTTCCATGCAGGGCTAACGGAGAAGGTGGTGTCCAGCATAATATCTGACCGAAGCAGATGAGCAGATGTGGTAGAAAGACAATGGGGTGTTCGATATATCAAGTTTACATTAGGAAACATTAGAAAACTTCTCTTTGTCATGAATTCACACATAAAATGGGAATAACAATTTTACTTTGTCTTGTCATGGAGAGTGGCAAGTGAAGTAAAACTTGGAAGGAGTTTAAAGAATCTGGCAAAGGAAAAACACTCAAGACAAGCAAACTATTTTTACATTGAGCTTGAAGTGCCAGTGGAAATCCTTAAGATTTGCTAATAAGAACTTAACTTTACTGTTTTCGACTTCCCAGGGAAAGAGAGAAGTCAATGGCACAATCTAGAGTAATACTAATATTTGAAAGATAACAAAGGGTGAAAAATACTACTTGACAAAGAATTTTTAAAACTCCAAACATGGGCATTCAGGATAAGTCAGGATTATTTTTACTTTTTGATTTTTTTAAAAATGTTTTACAGTTTGACTTTCAGAAATAGGCATACCATTTCATGTTCAGTCTATGAATGCGTGAAAATTATAGTCAAATCTATAATGGTTTAAAAGGAGCAAATGAATACCTAGGAAGCAAAGGTAGGCACACAACTACCTTTAACGTTTCTTATTATTCATTTTATAAATTAGGTGGAAAACCCTACATTTAGCTCATTCTTGCACAGGAAATATATATATATATATATATATATATATATATACACTTTAGCAAATATTCTACCTTTGAAAGTCTCAGAATTGCTCTTCTAATTCTTTTTGCTACTATATATTATCTGCTTTTCTTGAGTCCTGTGATAATGTGAGAGAATTTCAGGATATAACATTAAAAAGGTATGTTTGTATCTTAATTGATACAAACATAATTAAGTCATCCTCCCTTAAAAATTTTGCATGTGCATACATATACATATATGTATATAACAAAAATCATTAGAGAAAAAGAGCCTATCAATTTGAGAGTGGAGGGTATGAGAGGGTTGAAAGGTGGGCACCAGATAGAAGTTGGAGGGAAAAAAGGGAAGGGTATAAATGATGTAATTCAATTTCAATTAAAAATGCATATCATTTTTAAAAATTAATTTTTAAATTTGTGTTTGTGTATGTGCACACGTGCATGCCACAGTGTCTGAGTGGAGGTCAGATGACAACTTTCAGGAGTTGACTTTCTTTCCACTCTATGGCTCCTGGGGATTGAACTCAGTCAGATCATTAGTCCTGGTGGCAGGTGCCTTTACTTGCCTAGCCACCCTGCTAGCCAGCATCCTCTATTTTCAGTCTTTGCTTTATTCTTCTTTATACCTCTAACCCAGATAGCACTTTTGCTTTGAAAATATCCATTGCTGTGCACATGGCATACTCATTGCTTTTGACAGAGCTGTTTTCTAAATACCAGCTGAGATCTAAACATGCAGCTGTTTTGTACTTAGGGAAACAGACTGAATCTAGATTTTTTTCCTTCTTATTTTTCTATCTGAGTGGAATGTTTGATCAGAGTTTTAGTCCTAGTTCTGCTAGTAACAGACCATCCAATAATCTGAGATAATATAGCTCTTAAAATGGTGAAAATCTTATTTTTTCCCTCTTCTTTATAATTGACTTGAGGTTAAAACTCTTGCTATTATATCCTCACTTTATGTCTGATACTGTTTAATTCTTCAAGTAGTAAAGAGATTACATTTACTATATGTTATATACATTTTGGATGATTTATGTTTTTCTGCTCACGTCTTCTGGATTTGTCCATATTAGTAGATACTGTGGACATATAGTATCAGTATATTATGTTACATTCATATGACAGTCATTTGAACTTTCTGAAATTCAACTATGCTTGTATTTAAAAGTTCACAAATGACTTTCCTTTACATTCTTTTATATGTTCAATTATAGGGAGAACGAGGATTTCCAGGTTTGGAAGGCCATCCAGGTCTGCCAGGATTTCCAGGTCCAGAAGGACCTCCAGGACCTCGGGGACAAAAGGTATTTGTTTCCATAGCAACCAACCACCATAAATGTCAAACAAACTGCCAGTCCAACTAAAAGCTCACTGAATTGTAATAAGAAATTACTGCTTAAACCAAACAGCAGAATTAAAGAGACAATTGTTTTCTGTACACTTTATATATCATAGAATTTGTTTTGTAAATGTTTTTAATCGAAATAGATTGCATTTCTTTTTCTCTTGTTTTTCCTCCCTCAAGCTCCTCCCATAGCCCCACATTCCAAAGTTGATGGCCACTTTTCTTTATGCATACATATGTATGTCTGTGTATGTGCACACAAACATACATGCAACTTACTGAATCTGTTTCTGTTATTTCTATGCATATGGTTTCAGGACGGACCACTCTCACCAAACAGCTAACAGGGGGGTTCATCCCTGGGAGAGGCCAGTAGTTCTTTGTAAAGGACTGGGACCCCATAAAATTGTCCCATACTGATATTATGGCTGTCTTGACTGTTTCACAGCAAACTTCTTGGTATTCTGGCTCCTAGACTCTTTACATCCCCTCTTCTGTGATGTCCCATGAGCCATAGATGCAGGAATGGTGATGTAGGGCTGGGCTCCCCACAATACACTAATTTCCTCCCTTGATCCCTCTGACCAGTTGAAGTTTTCTATGATGTGCCTCATTTGCTGTGGTGAGATGCTCTTTGGGGGAATAGTGGTAGCCACACTTATTCAGGAAGGGTGGCTCTTCACCTTAGTGAGGGCTTTTGTTTGTTTGTTTTTGTAATTTGGACATTACTACCAAATTCAGATTGTTTTTTGAAGACGTTATTTGTTGTATACGGCCTTTAGAATTGTTACATTAAACTTCTCCTGGGGAGAGGCAAATAAACTTCTTCTCACCCCAGGTGGGCACCAATAACAGACCAAAGTAGGATTTAGCCAAATTCCAAATTGCTGACAATGACTTTATTGGGTTTGCTAACTGAGCATGAGTAAGGGATTGATTATAAAAGTGTGGATAACTCTAAAAGAGATGTGTCGTGGATAATGGTCTCCTGGAGGCTGCTGTTGACTACCACTTTGAATCAGCCTCCTAACTTTCTGTGTACTCTGCCATCTCCCTAGATCAGTTGCAGCTGCTGGTGGGGGAGGGTCAATAGCTGGACTCTATCTATCAGAGTGTTAAAGCTCCGTTATCACTATCATAGACCATGTAGGTTAGTTAGGCTTCTCTAGAGGAACAGAAAAATCTCTCTCTCTCTCTCTCTCTCTCTCTCTCTCTCTCTCTCTCTCTCTCTCTCACACACACACACACACACACACACACACACACACACACACACCCTCGTGAGTAAGGGTAGCATCTTTATGTGTATGTTAAGATGGGGTAGTAGATTCTTTTTTTTTTTAGAATTAAATATTGTAGGCGATTCAGCTTATATTGTAGTAATTGTACAAAACACGTTTAATGTTGTACTTCATTCCAGTAATCATTCTTTGTTAACTTTTTTAAATTAGTATTAACTCTAAATCAACATAAAAATACTCTTACTCATTTACAAAAACACAAATTTGATTGGATATCTTACATTTGAAAATGCTCACGTGATAAATTATTGGCTTTTCCTCTGTTCTAGAAGAACATGAGCATTTACATAATAATGATAATAATGTACATGTACAACATAAAATTCCATTTTGGCAAGATAAATAAATTATTTTAAATTCTCAAAATAAATAAATAAATAAATAATCTGAAAAACAAACTATGAAATCAATTTTACTTGCTATGTAAATCAAGCATATTATTGTAATGGAACATCTGAGGCTATTAACTTGAATAAAAAGAGCCGACTATTTGGGCAAAAAAAAAAAAGATGGGGTAGTAGAAAGATAACAGTGAGTCTTGAGACTGAAAGAAGTATCTTTTAGTTTATAGTGGCTCTTTTGATTTAGTGCTCTTTTCTATCTGTATTAGATAGAGTGATGTATGGAAGGCCAGCTATATCCAGTTGCCCAAAAAGCAAAATTTGACTTAATGACATTTTCCTTCTAGCTTTATTATTGCATATAATGAAGCTGTAGCATATCATTAGAGGAGTAAGAAAATCAAATGGATATCACCAGGTAGTTTTACAAAATGGAGGAAACGTAAGTGCATGGAGACTTTTTATATATATTTAGTTATACCAGAAGTTAGACGTTGAGGGAATGACGGCGCGATTGTGAGGAGGTAGTTTTGTGGCATTCAGCAGTAAGTGGGACCTGTGCTGGAATTCACTGGATAGAACGTGAACACTAAGGAAATACCAAGCCTCGAAATGACTGTATAGAATTTTGTAGATGGGCCATTCTACTGAGTTTCCTAAGATTTACTCTTTTTGCATCAATAAGCATGAATCTGTAAGATAAATTATGAGAAGTGAGTTCCTGGATCACTGGACACAGACACACACACACACACACACACAAAAAAAAATCTTGCCTGCATATGTATGCACCTGTGATTTTTTTTTTTTACAGATCTCACCAGATCACCATTTGTCAGCTATATATAATTTACCTTTGATTCAGGATCAAAAAAGAAGCTACATTTCCATCCAGCTTTATCACCATTACTGTGAAACGTTCCCATTTGTCAGTATGGTAGGAGGGTGATCTGTCAGTGTACTTTCAGCTTGCGTTTCTCTTTTTATGAGGAAGAATATGCTTCTCACAGATAGAGGTGTCATTTGTTTTTTCTATGACCTATATACTCATAACATTTGCTCTTTTTTTCTGGTGGAGTTTTGTTAATTTCCTATTTTGCCGAGCTATTTGTTAGTAAGATTATTTCTGTGCACATACTGTGAGTTGCATTATTTTCCCCTTTGTCCTTGGTTTTGCTGGGTATGTGCATGAAAGCATATACATTTGTAAGTCTCTGTTTCTCAAAGATCCTTTTCTTAAGTCATATATATGGATTTTTAGCTGAACAAATCTTGAACACTTTAAGGTTATATATACCTTACTTCTCAAAGATTTTCTTTCAGTATGTCAATTTATTTTTTACCCGTAAGATCCATCCTGGTATCTTTTTCTCCACTCATTTCCAATGCCATCATCGTTATGCAGGAGTCATGCCTGATTTGTCGTTTTATTTATCATGATTTCAATTGTGTGAAGCCAGCCACTGTCTGAAAATAATAAGCTGAAAAGTTATTAAAATTAATGATTTATTGGTTTTAAAGAACTTATTAAAATATACTGCTATACTTGTTTCATATTATCCTTAGTTATTGTTAAGTTCTTACAATGTCTATACATTTTGCTATATCTGTGTTTTGGTTTGTTGCTGTGTTCTGTGACTCGTACACTGAGTTTAATTTCAAATTTTATTTGTTTCTCTCAGTGTGCCCATGTCTGTCCCTGTGTGTGTGTTTGTGGGTGGGTGGGTAGAGGGGGCTCACAGTTAAAAACATTTTAGTGAAGGCCCTTTGCAGACAGCATGGGTGTTGACCGCACTAAGATGGAAGCTTTTAAGAGGGTGGCTCTGGTTACCATCTTGAGTGCTGACCTCAGCAAGATTGTAGCCACCATGAGACATATTTTCAAGGTCCATTTTGTTCTCTGTCTCCTTGCTTCTAGATGGCCACAATTTAATATCAATATCTCCAGATTGAGGCAATACACTCTACATGCAAAGAAAAACACCATAATCATTTAGCTTCCAGTCTTGGGTAAGGGGGAAATAAAGAAAAGGAAAGGAAAGAAATGAAAGGAGAAGAAAAGGGTACTGGAGAGACGACTTGGTGGTTAAGAGCACTGTTCTTCAGGGGAATTGGTTTCAATTCCGAACACCTACATGGCAGCTCACAACTGTTTATATATTCAAGACCAAAAACTGTCTCAAAAACATACATTTAGGAAAAGCAACGAGAAAATAAACATAAATAAAAGCCAGGTGATTGTGATGCACATCTTTAATCAAAGCATTTGGGGGCAGATGCAGGCTGATCTCTGGGAGTTCGAGGCCAGCCTGGTGGCGGGCAGGGAAGGTGTCATATTTCAGAACATATCAGTAACTGCACTTAGCATACAGTCAACTCTCTTTTTCACTTTATTTCATTTTTATTTGAGACAGTGCTTTCAGTTGTATAGGACTTAGTTTAATTTCAAATTCTTAAAGATTTTTTTATAATTTATTTAACTTTATTTGACGTGCAATGGTGTGAATGTGTCAGATTACCCTGTGTACATGGAAAAAATAAACAGCATACATAAGTTTGGGTACTTCCCAGTTTCAGGTACCTATGTGGGATCTTATAAATTATCCTCTTTGGATAAAGAGTGGCTTCTGTATACCAAATTCATATGAACTTCCTTTCTGATAATCTTCCAGTATTCAGTTTATTCAAATCTAAGACTCAAACTATTTTAATAATTGAAACTTATGCTCCACTTTCATATCTGACTGGTGGAGGCTCCACTCACTTCTTTCTTTTTACAGTTCTTTTTTTTTTTATTGCGAAAAGAAGAAAAAAAACATAAACAAAAAACAAGTTTCCACCTCCTCCCAGCCTCCCATTTCCCTTCCCCTCCTCCCACCCTTCTCCCCCTCCTCCCACCCTTCTCCCCCTCCCCCCACTCCTCTCCCCCCCCCCTCCAGTCCACAGAGCAGTCCGGGTTCCCTGCCCTGTGGTAAGTCCTAGGTCCTCCCCCCTCCGTCCATATCTAGGAAGGTGAACATCCAAACTGGCTAGGCTCCCACAAAGCCAGCACATTAAGTAGGATCAAAACCCCCTGCCATTGTCCTTGGTGTCTCATCAGCCCTCATTGTTCGCCATGTTCAGAGAGTCCGGTTTTATCCCATGCTTTTTCGGTCACAGTCCAGCTGGCCTTGGTGAGCTCCCCGTAGATCAGCTCCACTGTCTCAGTGGGTGGATGCACGCCTCGTGGTCCCGAATTCTTTGCTCATGTTCTCCCTCCTTCTGCTCCTCCTTGGGACCTTGGGAGCTCAGTCCAGTGCTCCTGTGTGGGTCTCTGTCTCTATCTCTATCCATCACCAGATGAAGATTCTATGATGATATGCAAGATATTCGTCAGTATTGCTCTAGGATAGGGTCATTTCAGGTTCCCAATCCTCAGCTGCCCAAGGAACTAACTGGGAACCTCATCTTGGGCACTAGGGAGCCCCTCTAGGGTCAAGTCTCTTGCCCACCCTAAACTGGCTCCCTTAACTAAGAATTGTGGTTCCGTGCTCCCCTATCCACCTTTCCTTTATCCCAATTCTCCTGTTTCCCAGGTCCCCCCTCCTTCCCTTCTACCTTTTCTCTCCCCATCTCCCTTTACCCCCATCCCACCCCATCCCCAAGATCCCATTTTCTCCCCGGAAATTTGGTCTACTTCCCTTAGCCAAGAGGACAACTATATGTTTTTCCTTGGGTTCACCTTCTTACTTAGCTTCTTTAGGTTCACCTCTTGTAGACTCCGTGGTCCTTATTTATGGCTAGAAACCAATTATGAGTGAGTACATCCCATATTCATCTTTTTGGGTCTGGGACACCTCACTCAGGATAGTGTTTTCTATTTCCATCCATTTGCATGCAAAATTCGAGAAGTCATTGTTTTTTACCGCAGCTTAGTACTCTAGCGTGTATATATTCCATACTTTCTTCATCCATTCTTCCATTGAAGGGCATCTAGGTTGTTTCCAGGTTCTGGCTATTACAAATAATACTGCTATGAACATAGTTGAACAAATGCTTTTGTCATTTGATAAAGCATCTCTTGGGTATATTCCCAAGAGTGGTATTGCTGGGTCCAGGGGTAAATTGATCCCGAATTTCCTGAGAAACCGAAACACTGACTTCCACAGTGGTTGCACAAGATTGCATTCCCACCAGCAATGGATGAGGGTACCCGTTCCTCCACAGCCTCTCCAGCAAAGGTTATCCTTGGTGTTTTTGACTTTAGCCATTCTGACAGGTGTAAGATGATATCTCAAAGTTGTTTTGATTTGCATTTCCCTGATTGCTAAGGAAGTTGAGCATGACCTTAAGTGTCTTTTGGCCATTTGAAGTTCTTCTGTTGAGAATTCTCTGTTCAGCTCAGTGCCCCATTTTATAATTGGGTTGATTAGCCTTTTGCGGTCTAGTTTCTTGAGTTCTTTATATACTTTGGAGATCAGACCTTTGTCTGTTGTGGGGTTGGTGAAAATCTTCTCCCAGTCAGTAGGTTGCCTTTGTGTCTTAGTGACCATGTCCTTTGCTTTACAGAAGCTTCTCAGTTTAAGTAGGTCCCATTTATTCAATGTTGCCCTTAATGTCTGTGCTTCTGGGGTTATACATAGGAAGCGATCTCCTGTGCCCATCTGTTGTAGGGTATTTCCCACTTTCTCTTCTATCAGGTTCAGTGTGTTCGGGCTGATACTGAGGTCTTTAATCCATTTGGACTTGAGTTTTGTGCACGGTGAAAGATATGGGTCTATTTTCATTCTTCTACAGGTTGACATCCAGTTGTGCCAGCACCATTTGTTGAAGATGCTTTCTTTCTTCCATTGTATACTTTTAGCTCCTTTATCGAAAATGAGGTGTTCATAGGTTTGTGGGATAAAATCCGGGTCTTCTATACGATTCCATTGGTCAACTTCTCTGTTTTTATGCCAGTACCACACTGTTTTCATTACTGTAGCTCTGTAATAGAGTTTGAAGTCAGGGATGGTAATGCCTCCAGAAGATCCTTTATTGTATAGGATTGTTTTGGCTATCCTGGGTTTTTTGTTTTTCCATATAAAGTTGATTATTGTCTTCTCCAGATCTGTGAAGAATTTTGATGGGATCTTGATGGGGATTGCATTGAATCTATAAATTGCCTTTGGTAGAATTGCCATTTTTACTATGTTGATCCTCCCAATCCAAGAGCAAGGGAGGTCCATCCATTTTTTGGTATCCTCTTCAATTTCTTTCTTCAATGCCTTAAAGTTCTTGTCAAATAGATCTTTCACTTCCTTGGTTAGATTTACCCCAAGATATTTTATGCTGTTTGTGGCTATCGTGAATGGTGAAGCTTCTCTGATTTCCCTCTCTGCTTCCATATCCTTGGTGTATAAGAGGGCGACTGATTTTTTGGAGTTGATCTTGTATCCTGCCACATTACTAAAGCTGTTTATAAGCTGTATAAGTTCTTTGGTGGAGTTTTGGGGGTCGCTTATGTACACTATCATATCATCTGCAAATAACGAAAGTTTAACTTCTTCCTTTCCAATTCGAATCCCCTTGATCCCATTATGTTGTCTTATTGCTATTGCTAGAACTTCAAGCACTATATTGAAGAGGTATGGCGAGAGTGGACAGCCTTGCCGTGTTCCTGAGTTAAGTGGGATGGCTTTGAGTTTCTCTCCATTTAATTTGATGTTAGCTGTCGGCTTGTTGTATATAGCTTTTATTATATTTAGGTATGACCCATGTATCCCTAATCTCTCCAAGACTTTTAACATAAATGGATGTTGAATTTTGTCAAATGCTTTTTCAGCATCTAATGAAATGATCATATGTTTTTTTTCTTTCAGTTTATTTATATGCTGGATTACATTGATAGATTTTCGTATGTTGAACCAGCCCTGAATCTGAGGAATGAAGCCTACTTGTTCATAATGGATAATTTTTCGGATGTGTTCTTGGATTCGATTTGCCAGTATTTTGTTGAGGATTTTTGCGTCAATATTCATGAGTGAGATTGGCCTGTAGTTCTCTTTCCTGGTTGAGTCTTTGAGTGGTTTTGGTATCAGAGTAATTGTGGCTTCATAAAAGGAATTTGGTAATGACCCTTCTGTTTCTATATTGTGGAATACATTAAGGAGTATAGGTATTAGGTCTTCTTGGAAGTTCTGGTAGAATTCTGCATTGAAACCATCTGGTTCTGGGCTTTTTTTGGTAGGGAGGTTTTTGATAACAGCTTCTAATTCTTCGCGACTTACAGGTCTGTTTAGATTGTTCACCTGGTCCTGGTTTAGTTTTGGTAAATGGTATTTATCTAAAAAAGCGTCCATTTCTTTTTCATTTTCCAGTTTTGTGGCATACAGGCTTTTGTAGTAAGATCTAATGACTCTCTGAATTTCCTCTGTGTCTGTGGTTATGTCCCCCTTTTCATTTCTGATCTTATTAATTTGCGTGTTCTCTATCTGTCGTTTGATTAATTTGGATAGGGGTTTATCAATCTTGTTGATTTTCTCCAGGAACCAGCTTTTTGTTTCATTGATTCTTTGGATTGTTTTCTGTGTTTCTATTTTGTTGATTTCAGCCCTCAATTTGATTATTTCCAGTCTTCTACTCCTCCTAGGTGAGTCTGCTTCTTTTTTTTCTAGAGCTTTCAGGTGGGCTGTTAAGTCTCCAGTATGTGCTTTCTCTGTTTTCTTTAGGTGGGCACTTAGTGCTATGAACTTTCCTCTCAGGACTGCTTTCATAGTGTCCCATAAGTTCGAGTATGTTGTTTCTTTATTTTCATTGAATTCAAGGAAGACTTTAATTTCTTTCTTAATTTCTTCCTTAATCCAGGTATGGTTCAGTAGTTGACTGTTCAGTTTCCATGAGTTTGTAGGCTTTCTGGGGGTAGCATTGTTGTTGAATTCTAACTTTAATCCATGGTGATCTGATAAGACACAGGTGGTTACTAATATTCTTTTGTAACTGTGTAAGTTAGCTTTGTTACCAAGTATATGGTCAATTTTCGAGAAGGTTCCATGAGCTGCAGAGAAGAAGGTATATTCTTTCCTCTTTGGGTGGAATAATCTATAGATGTCTGTTAAGTCCATTTGCTTCATTACCTCCATTAATTCTCTAATTTCTCTGTTAGGTTTCTGTCTGATTGACCTGTCCATTGGTGAGAGAGGAGTGTTGAAGTCTCCTACTATTAGTGTGTGCGGTTTGATGTCTGCCTTGAGTTTTAGTAATGTTTCTTTTACGTACGTGGGTGCTTTTATATTAGGGGCATAGATATTCAGGATTGAGACTTCTTCCTGATGAATTGTTCCTGTTATGAGTATAAAATGTCCCTCTCCATCTCCTCTGATTGATTTAAGTTTGAAGTCAACTTTGTTAGAAATTAGTATGGCCACACCTGCTTGTTTCTTAGGTCCATTTGCTTGATAAGCCTTTTCCCAGCCCTTTACTCTGAGTAGGTGCCTGTCTTTGTGGTTGAGGTGTGTTTCTTGTAGACAGCAGAATGTTGGATCCTGTTTTCTTATCCAATCTCTTAGCCTGTGCCTTTTTATAGGTGAGTTGAACCCATTGATATTAAGTGATATTAATGACCAGTGGTTGTTAACTCCGGTCACTTCTTTAGTAGTAGGGTTTGTGTGTTTTCCTTCTTTGATTTGCGCTGGTGAAGAGTCTCTAGATGTCTGAGTTTTTGTGGTCATTGTTGGACTCCTTGGTTAGTGATTTTCCTTCTATTATTTTCTGTAAGGCTGGATTTGTGGCTGCGTATTGTTTAAATTTGTTTTTATCCTGGAAAATTTTGTTTTCTCCATTTA
The DNA here is from genome assembly GCF_018167655.1 of Microtus oregoni. NCBI lineage: Eukaryota > Metazoa > Chordata > Mammalia > Rodentia > Cricetidae > Microtus > Microtus oregoni. The sequence continues at coordinate 322,467 of NW_024543229.1, forward strand.
TAGTGAATGAAAGTTTGGCTGGATATAGTAGTCTGGGCTTGCATCCGTGGTCTCTTAGTTTTTGGAGAACATCTATCCAGGACCTTCTGGCTTTCATGGTTTCCATAGAGAAGTCAGGTGTAAATCTGATAGGTTTACCTTTATAAGTAACTTGGCCTTTTTCCTTTGCGGCTCTTAATATTCTTTCTTTATTCTGTATATTTTGTGTTTTGATTATTATATGGCGAGGGGATGTTTTCTTTTGATCCAGCCTATTTGGTGTTCTGTATGCTTCTTGAACCTTCATAGGTACATCTGTCTTCAGTTTGGGAAAGTTTTCTTCTATAATTTTATTAAGTATATTTTCTGTACCGTTGAGCTGCACTTCTTCTCCTTCTTCTACTCCAATTATTCTTAGGTTTGGTCTTTTTATTGTGTCCCATATTTCCTGAATGTTTTGTGATGAGAGTTTGTTGGACTTGCTGTTTTCTTTGATCAGAGTGTTTATTTTCTCTATGTTATCCTCAGAATCTGAGATTCTTTCTTCTATCTCTTGTATTCTGCTGGTTATACTTGATTCTGTAGTCTCTATTCGTTTACCTAGATTTTCCATGTCCAGCCGGCCCTCTGTTTGTGTTTTCTTCTTTGCCTCCATTTCAGTTTTCAAGTCATGAACTGTTTCCTTTATCTGCTTGATTGTTTTTCCTTGGTTTCCTAGGGTATCATTCACTGATTTACTCAATTCCTCGAACTTTCTATTATACTTCTCATCCATTTCCATAAGGGCGTTTTTTATATGCTGTTTAAGGGTGTCAATCACTTTCATGAAGTCAGTTTTTTCTACTTCTTCTTGATTAAGGTGTTCATGTCCTCCTGTTGTGGGGTCACTGGCTTCTGGTGGTTTCGTGTTGTTTTTCAGATTGTTGGGAGAATTCCTGCATTGGCGTCTGCCCATCTCTTCCTCCCAATACTCCCCTTTGGATCTTCTTTTACAGGATCAGGTCTTCTTGCCCACTGATGTACCTTCCCAGTGATGTCACTCCCCAGAGATGTTTCTCCACAATGATGTTTCACTCGGTGCCCAGATCGAAACTCCGCGCTGCTTGGTTAGCTCGCGAACAAAGGGCCCACCCCGCTGGCTGCGGGCAGGCTATGGGAACAAAGGAGCTACCGGCCACCCATTTGTCCTCCCGGTTCGGTCCCAGCGTCCTAGCAGGCTGGGCAGGGAGGCGCTATGCCCCAAAGGAGGGAGAGAGGGAGGGAGACAGGGGGTGTGGGGATCTGGATGTAAGCTGAATGGGATAGGAATAGAGAGGCGGTTTGGGCAGTATAGCCCCTGTAGGATGGCCTGGAAGTGTGGGCGGGCTGAGGTATGTTCCCAGCTGCTGCAGCACTCACTCACCACAATGATGTTTCACTCGGTGCCCAGATCGAAACTCCGCGCTGCCTGGTTAGCTTGCGAACAAAGGGCCCACCCTGCTCGCTGCGGGCAGGCTATGGGAACAAAGGAGCTACCGGCCACCCCTTTGTCCTCCCGGTTCGGTCCCAGCGTCCTAGCAGGCTGGGCAGGGAGGCGCTATGCCCCAAAGGAGGGAGAGAGGGAGGGAGACAGGGGGTGTGGGGATCTGGATGTAAGCTGAATGGGATAGAAATAGAGAGGCGGTTTGGGCAGTATAGCCCCTGTAGGATGGCCTGGAAGTGTGGGCGGGCTGAGGTATGTTCCCAGCTGCCGCAGCACTCACTCACCACAATGATGTTTCACTCGGTCTCTTTTTACAGTTCTTTATCCTCAAAGAGATTGCTGAGTTTTTTTTCCATATAAACTTTACAGCTGCCATCTATATCTATTTTCTTTTTTTTTTTTACATATTGCAGGACTCCTCATATCTTTTTTTTAACTTTTTTTTATTGAGAAAAGAAAAAAAAACAAATTTCCTCCTCCTCCCAGCCTCCCATTTCCCTCCCCCTCCTCCCACCCTTCTCCCCCTCCCCCACTCCTCTCCCCCTCCCTCTCCAGCCCAAAGAGCAGTCAGATTTCCCTGCCCTGTGGTAAGTCCTAGGTCCTCCCCCCTCCGTGCATTTCTAGGAAGGTGAACATCCAAACTGGCTAGGCTCCCACAAAGCCAGCACATTACGTAGGTTCAAAACCCCGTGCCATTGTCCTTGGGTTCTCATCAGCCCTCATTGTTCGCCATGCTCAGAGAGTCCAGTTTTATCCCATGCTTTTTCAGTCACAGTTCAGCTGGCCTTGGTGAGCTCCCAATAGATCAGCTCCACTGTCTCAGTGGGTGGGTGCTCCCCTCGTGGTCCCGACTTCTTTGCTCATGTTCTCCCTCCTTCTGCTCCTCATCGGGACCTTGGGAGCTCAGTCCAGTGCTCCAGTGTGGGTCTCTGTCTCCATCCATCACCAGATGAAGGTTCTATGATGATATGCAAGATATTCGTCAGTATTGCTCTAGGATAGGGTCATTTCAGGTTCCCCATCCTCAGCTGCCCAAGGAACTAACTGGGTACCTCGGCTTGGGTATCTGGGAGCCACTCTAGGTTCAAGTCTCTTGCCAACCCTAAGGTGGCTCCCTTAACTAAGAACCGTGCTTCCGTGCTCCCCCATCCAACCTTCCTTCATCCCAATCCTCCCCCTTCCCCAAGCTCCCCCCATTCTCCCCCTCTCCCCCCTCTCTCCCCATCTCCCCTTACCCCCATCCCACCCCACCCCCAAGATCTCAATTTTCTCCCCGGCAATTTTGTCTACTTCCCATAGCCAAGAGGGCAACTATATGCTTTTCCTTTGGTTCACCTTCTTACTTAGCTTCTTTGGGATCACCAAGTGTAGACTCCGTGACCCTAGTTTATGGCTAGAAACCAATTATGAGTGAGTACATCCCATGTTCATCTTTTTGGGTCTGGGACACCTCACTCAGGATAGTGTTTTCTATTTCCATCCATTTGCATGCAAAATTTGAGAAGTCATTGTTTTTTAACGCAGCATAGTACTCTAATGTGTAGATATTCCACACTTTCTTCATCCATTCTTCCATTGAAGGGCATCTAGGTTGTTTCCAGGTTCTGGCTATTACAAATAATACTGCTATGAACATAGTTGAACAAATGCTCTTGTCATGTGATAAGGCATCTCTTGGGTATATTCCCAGGAGTGGTATTGCTGGGTCCAGGGGTAAGTTGATCCCGAATTTCCTGAGAAACCTAAACACCGATTTCCAAAGTGGTTGCACAAGATTGCATTCCCACCAGCAATGGATGAGTGTTCCCCTTCCTCCACAGCCTCTCCAGCAAAGGCTATCATTGGAGTTTTTTATTTTAGCCATTCTGACAGGTGTAAGATGATATCTCAAAGTTGTTTTGATTTGCATTTCCCTGATTGCTAAGGAAGTTGAGCATGACCTTAAGTGTCTTTTTGCCATTTGAACTTCCTCTGCTGAGAATTCTCTGTTCAGTTCAGTGCCCCATTTTTTAATTGGGTTAATTAGCATTTTAAAGTCTAGTTTCCTGAGTTCTCTATATATTTTGGAGATCAGACCTTTGTCTGTTGCGGGGTTGGTGAAGATCTTCTCCCAGTCAGTAGGTTGCCTATTTGTCTTGGTGACAGTGTCCTTTGCTTTACAGAAGCTTCTCAGTTTTAGTAGGTCCCATTTATTCAATGTTGCCCTTAAAGTCTATGCTGTTGGGGTTACACATAGGAAGCGATCTCCTGTGCCCATCTCCTGTAGGGTACTTCCCACTTTCTCTTCTATCAGGTTCACTGTGTTCTGACTGATAGTGAGGTCTTTGATCCATTTGGACTTGAGTTTTGTGCATGGTGATAGATATGGGTCTATTTTCATTCTTCTACAGGTTGACATCCAGTTATGCCAGCACCATTTGTTAAAAATGCTTTCTTTCTTCCATTGTATACTTTTGGCTCCTTTATCAAAAATGAGGTGTTCATAGGTTTGTGGGTTAAAATTCGGGTCTTCTATACGATTCCATTGGTCAACTTCTCTGTTTTTATGCCAGTACCACACTGTTTTCATCACTGTAGCTCTGTAATAGAGTTTGAAGTCAGGGATGGTAATGCCTCCAGACAATCCTTTATTGTATAGGATTGTTTTGGCTATCCTGGGTTTTTTGTTTTTCCATATAAAGTTGATTATTGTCCTCTCAAGATCTGTGAAGAATTTTGATGGGACCCTGATGGGGATTGCATTGAATCTATAAATAGCCTTTGGTAGAATTGCCATTTTTACTATGTTGATCCTCCCAATCCAAGAGCAAGGAAGGTCCTTCCATTTTCTGGTATACTCCTCAATTTCTTTCTTCAATGCCTTAAAGTTCTTGTCAAATAGATCTTTCACTTCCTTGATTAGAGTTACCCCAAGATATTTTATGCTGTTTGTGGCTATTGTGAAAGGTGAAGCTTCTCTGATTTCCCTCTCTGCTTCCATATCCTTTGTGTATAAGAGGGCGACTGGTTTTTTGGAGTTTATCTTGTATCCTGCCACATTACTAAAGGTGTTTATCAGCTGTAAAAGTTCTTTGGTGGAGTTTTTGGGGTCGCTTATGTACACTATCATATCATCTGCAAATAACGAAAGTTTAACTTCTTCCTTTCCAATTCGAATCCCTTTGATCCCCTTATGTTGTCTTATTGCTATTGCTAGAACTTCAAGTACTATATTGAAGAGGTATGGCGAGAGTGGACAGCCTTGTCGTGTTCCTGAGTTTAGTGGGATGGCTTTAAGTTTCTCTCCATTTAATTTAATGTTAGCTCTCGGCTTGCGGTATATAGCTTTTATTATATTTAGGTATGACCCTTGTATCCCTAATCTCTCCAAGACTTTTATCATAAAGGGGTGTTGAATTTTGTCAAATGCTTTTTCAGCATCTAATGAAATGATCATATGGTTTTTTTCTTTCAGTTTATTTATATGCTGGATTACATTGATAGATTTTCGTATGTTGAACCAGCCCTGCATCCCTGGGATGAAGCCTACTTGATCATAATGGATAATTTTCCTAATGTGTTTTTGGATTCGGTTTGCCAGTATTTTGTTGAGGATTTTTGCATCGATGTTCCTGAGTGAAATTGGTCTATAATTTTCTTTCTTGGTTGAGTCTTTGTGCGGTTTGGTATCAGAGTAACTGTAGCTTCATAAAAGGAATTTGGCAATGACTCTTCTGTTTCTATATTGTGAAATACATTAAGGAGTATAGGTATTAGGTCTTCTTGGAAGTTCTGGTAGAATTCCGCATTGAAACCATCTGGTCCTGGGCTTTTTTTGGTAGGGAGGTTTTTGATAACCTCTTCTAATTCTTCGTGACTAACAGGTCTATTTAGATTGTTCTCCTGGTCCTGGTTTAACTTTGGTATATGGTATTTATCTAAAAAAGTGTCCATTTCCTTTACATTTTCCAGTTTTGTGGCATATAGGCTTTTGTAGTAAGATCTAACGATTCTCTGAATTTCCTCTGTGTCTGTGGTTATGTCCCCCTTTTCATTTCTGATCTTATTAATTTGCAAATTCTCTCTCTGCCGTTTGATTAGTTTGGATAGGGGTTTGTCAATCTTGTTGATTTTCTCCAGAAACCAGCTTTTTGTTTCATTGATTCTTTGGATTGTTTTCTGTGTTTCTATTTTGTTGATTTCAGCCCTCAGTTTGATTATTTCCAGTCTTCTACTCCTCCTAGGTGAGTCTGCTTCTTTTTTTTCTAGAGCTTTCAGGTGGGCTGTTAAGTCTCCAATGTGAGCTTTCTCTGTTTTCTTTAAGTGGGCACTTAGTGCTATGAACTTTCCTCTTAGGACTGCTTTCATAGTGTCCCATAAGTTTAAGTATGTTGTTTCTTTATTTTCATTGAATTCCAGGAAGACTTTAATTTCTTTCTTAATTTCTTCCTTAATCCAGGTATGGTTCAGTAGTTGACTGTTCAGTTTCCATGAGTTTGTAGGCTTTTTGGGGGTAGCATTGTTGTTGAATTCTAACTTTAATCCATGGTGATCTGATAAGACACAGGTGGTTACTAATATTTTTTTTTAACTGTGGATGTTTGCTTTGTTACCGACTATGTGGTCGATTTTTGAGAAGGTTCCATGAGCTGCAGAGAAGAAGGTATATTCTTTCCTATTTGGGTGGAATGTTCTATAGATGTCTGTTAAGTCCATTTGATTCATTACCTCCATTAATTCTCTTATTTCTCTGTTAGGTTTCTGTCTGATTGACCTGTCCATTGGTGAGAGAGGAGTGTTGAAGTCTCCTACTATTAGTGTGTGCGGTTTGATGGCTGCCTTGAGTTTTAGCAATGTTTCTTTTATGTATGTGGGTGCTTTTAAATTAGGGGCATAGATGTTTAGAATTGAGACTTCATCCTGCTGAACTGTTCCTGTTATGAGTATAAAATGTCCCTCTCCATCTCTTCTGATTGATTTAAGTTTGAAGTCAACTTTGTTAGAAATTAGTATGGCCACACCTGCTTGTTTCTTAGGTCCATTTGCTTGATAAGCCTTTTCCCAGCCCTTTACTCTGAGTAGGTGCCTGTCTTTGTGGTTGAGGTGTGTTTCTTGTAAACAGCAGAATGTTGGATCCTGTTTTCGTATCCAATCTCTTAGCCTGTGCCTTTTAATAGGTGAGTTGAGTCCATTGACATTAAGTGATATTAATGACCAGTGGATGTTAACTCCGGTCATTTTTTTAGTCGTAGAGTTTGTGTGTTTCCCTTCTTTGATTTGTGTTGGTGAAGGGTCTCAAGATGTCTGAGTTATTGTGGTCATTGTTGGACTCCTTGCTTAGTGATTTTCCTTCTATTACTTTTTGTAAGGCTGGATTTGTGGCTGCGTATTGTTTAAATTTGTTTTTATCCTGGAAAATTTTATTTTCTCCATTTATAGTGAATGAAAGCTTGGCTGGGTATAGTAATCTGGGCTTGCATCCATGGTCTCTTAGTTTCTGAAGTACATCTATCCAGGACCTTCTGGCTTTCATGGTTTCCATGGAGAAGTCAGGTGTAAGTCTGATAGGTTTACCTTTATAAGTAATTTGGCCTTTTTCCTTTGCAGCTCTTAATATTCTTTCCTTATTCTGTATGCTTTGTGTTTTGATAATTATATGGCGAAGGGATGTTCTTTTTTGATCCAGCCTATTCGGTGTTCTGTATGCTTCTTGAACCTTCATAGGTATATCTTTCTTTAGGTTGGGAAAGTTTTCTTCTATAATTTTATTAAATATATTTTCTGGACCATTGAGCTGCACTTCTTCTCCTTCTTCTACTCCTATTATTCTTAGGTTTGGTCTTTTTATTGTGTCCCATATTTCCTGAATATTTTGTGATGAGAGTTTGTTGGACTTGCTGTTTTCTTTGATCAGAGTGTTTATTTTCTCTATGGTATCTTCAGAATCTGAGATTCTTTCTTCTATCTCTTGTATTCTGTTGGTTATGCTTGTTTTTGTAGACTCTGTTTGTTTACTTAAATTTTCCATGTCCAGCCGGCCCTCTGTTTGTGTTTTCTTCTTTGCCTCCATTTCAGTTTTCAAGTCTTGCACCGTTTCCATTATCTGTTTGATTGTTTTTCCTTGGTTTTCTAGGGTATCATTCACTGATTTATTCAGTTCTTCAAACTTTCTGTTATATTTCTCATCCATTTCTATAAGGGCATTTTTTACATGCTGTTTAAGGGCGTCAATCAATTTCATGAAGTCAACCTTTTCTACTTCTTCTTGATTAAGGTGTTCATGTCCTCCCGTTGTGAGGTCGCTGGTTTCTGGTGGCTTCATGTTGCTTTTCAGCTTGTTGGGCGAATTCTTGCCTTGGCGTCTACCCATCTCTTCTTCCAAATGCTCCCTTATGGATCTTCTTTACCGGATCAGGTCTCCTTGCCTACCCAATGCTGGATCTCCCCAACGTTGTCTCTCCCCAATGCTGGGTCTCCCCAAGGCTGGGTCTCCTGGCGCCTAGAGATCAGGCCTCCGTGCTGATGGGCAGGTGACAAACAAAGCGCCTACCCTGCTTGGTGCAGGCAGGCCAAAGAAACAAAGGAACTCCCGCCTGCTTGGGTGCCCCGAGGATTCGGACCCAGTGCCCAGACAGGCTGGGCTGGGTGATGTTATGTGCAGAAAGAGGGTGGTGGGGCAAAGTGGGGAGGGTTCTGGATGGAAGCTGGGTTGGCTAGGAAGAAAGAGGAGGTATGCAGGGAGTGGGGGCCCTGCCGAGAGCTCAAGAGGGATAGGGGGCCAAGGAACCTCTGAACTCCCCTTCCCGGGCTGGCGCCGCAGGGCCAGAAACTCACCCCAACGCTGGGTCTCCTGGCGCCTAGAGATCAGGCCTCCATGCTGGTGGGCAGGTTGCAAACAAAGCGCCTACCCTGCTTGGTGCAGGCAGGCCATAGAAACAAAGAGACTCCCGCCCGCTTGGGTGCCCCGAGGATTCGGACCCAGTGCCCAGACAGGCTGGGCTGGGTGATGTTATGTGCAGAAAGAGGGCGGTGGGGCAAAGTGGGGAGGGTTCTGGATGGGAGCTGGGTGGGCTAGGAAGAAAGAGGAGGTATGCAGGGAGTGGGGGCCCTGCCGAGAGCTCAAGAGGGATAGGGGGCCAAGGAACCTCTGAACTCCCCTTCCCGGGCTGGCGCCGCAGGGTCAGAAACTCACCCCAACGCTGGGTCTCCTGGCGCCTAGAGATCAGGCCTCCATGCTGGTGGGCAGGTTGCAAACAAAGTGCCTACCCTGCTTGGTGCAGGCAGGCCATAGAAACAAAGAGACTCCCGCCCGCTTGGGTGCCCCGAGGATTCGGCTAAATCTATTTTCATTGTATAAAATTTCTAAAAAAAAAAAATTGTGGTTTACTTTTAAAATGTTGAATTCCTTTATTTAACAACATGGAATTTCTTTTTTTACTTATTTGTCTGTGAACTTCACAAGTGTTTTAAACTTTTGCTCTTATAAATCTTGTGCATTTTCTTGTTAAATTCACTACAAAATACTTTGTTTTACCATGTATAGGTGGGATATTTTCTCCTATTAAGTCTCCTAAAGTGGTCCTATAACAAGGCTTTTGAGTTTTTAATGTTAGCTTTTTATATAATTGTAAACTCATCATATTGTTATAGTAGTTTAAATACCTTGGTTTTCAGGCATACAGTCATATCATTTGCAAATCGTGGCTTTATCTCCTCCGTTGTAAAATGTTCTCCTTTTTAATGTAGTGCTAGGGATTGAACTCAGGGCCTTGCAGGTTTTAGGCAAATGCCCTATCCAGGTATAACCTCAGCTCCATTCTTTCCCACTCTTTCTTGTTTTGTTTTAAAATAGTCTTACTCTGTGGTCTACCTGTCCTGGAACTCTGTATGTAGATAATGCTGGCCTCAAACTTGTGGCCATTTTCTTGCATTAGGCTCTTGAGTGTTGAGATGATAGATGTCCTCCATAACTTCTAGCTTTCCAATTTTCTTTCCTAAAATTATTCCTCTGCTTTAACCTTGCTGCTTGATCTAACTGGTGCAATGTTGAAGGATTCTTGTCTTATTTCTGCCTACAGTAAGCAGGCATAAAATATTTATTGAACAAGAGGTCTTCTAGTTATTTTAACTGGGAATCGGAATTCATTTAATCTTCTTGTAACTGTGTCTGCTTTGGAATGAGTATATCATTAAACTTTTAAAAAGGAGAATATTTCATGGAGACTTATGGCCTTTTCATTAAGAATATCCATATCTTTGCTGCCAGAACCTGTGGATATGCTACTTTACATCAAATATTAGTTTTTCTTTATTAAAAATTTAAAAGAAAATCCTTAACAAAAATTCACTAAGGTAGATTTAAAAATGTCAGTGATACAGGCATGACTTGAAATGGTTAGGGAGTATTTGCCAGGAGTAGAGAGCAGAATCTGGAAGAGCGAGTTCATGATTGTTAAGTTCTGCCAGTAGAAGGTGCTTTCTGAAATAAATGAAAAGATAAAAGCAGAAATTCAAGAACAGCACGTACAACTGCAGCTTAAATATGCCATAGAAATAGTCAAAATTTTGAGGCTGTCTTCCTTCCATTCTTTTTTTTATTGCACAAATGATTTGGGAAATAGCTGCATTGCTAGCTTATCTTCTTTTTCTTGAATGCCTTGCATACAACTTTATGCATGTAAAACTTCATCTTCATGGCAGCGCTTTCCCCAGTAAAATAATGACTTTTCTTGATGTTGTTCATATAATTTATAAGTGTGTTTACTCTTAATAATAAACCTTCTTTGGGTGTATAATTTTAACACAAACTTTCAGATATTTTTACAAAGTTTAAGGCTGCTATAATGGAAAATTAGTCATTTGATGACTGATTTGAAGGACAAAAGAACTAACATATTGTGTTTTTCAGGGTGATGATGGAATTCCCGGGCCAGCAGGACCAAAAGGAATCAGGGTAAGCAATAGGCAGTGTATGGTAAATGCTTTGTTGATGTCAACAGATAAAAACACGCGAAATGATAGGAGACAACAATGATAAACTAGTTATTGTTGTACACACATGTAAATATATTAGATACAACATGTTGAATCTATTTAGTGTTGCTTTTATGTGTACTAATGTTTACTATTTCAAGGCTGAGCAGTTGTTACTGGATAATCAATTAGAAAGCTCTTCCCTGGGGATCATTAAGTCACCCTCTCTCAAAAGTAATTATCTATAGTTCTTCCTTTGTCTGAGAGTGGGGACCTGTGAAATTTTCCCTATTCGTGTTAGCGTATATTTTCTGAGTCACAATTGAAGGGTAATATCCTTTCTTGTGGGGAAGTCAAGGAAGCAGGGGTTTGAAGCAACTGATCACATCACTTTCACAATGGAAAGCCAAAATCAACCAGCATACTTGTGCCCCTTTTTCTTTCTCTATCATATCTAGTCCAGGATCCCCTTCCCAGTGAACGATCCTGAGCACAATTAAAATGGATCTTCACATACCAATTAATGTAATCAAGGTAATCTTCACAGGCATGTCCAGATAGCTGTTTCTCTGGTAATTATAGATTCTGTCAGGTAGACAACTAAAATAAAACATTACAACTTTACTCCTTCTAAGCTTGACACCTAAACCCATCACTTTTAAGCCATAACTTTCCATGCCTTGCTCTCATAGACCCATGAGAATAATATAATGTAAAATGCATTCAATCCAACATCTAAAGTCCCCATAGTCCTCAGTGTCTTAACTGTGAGCGTCTGTAAAATAAAAAAAAAAAAAGGTATATACTTCCAGCATAATATTGGCACAGAGTAAATACCCCTATTCTAAATTAGAAGAACTCAGACATAGCCACAATAATCACTTCAACATAAAACAAAATCAAACAGAACAAACATCAGATCCTGCAGCTTCAAGTCCAAACTCTGGGATTTGTAGTCTCATCAGCTGGAGTCCAAACCACTTGATCCGCCCCATGCATTCAGTTCTGCCCCCTGAAGCACACATCTACTCTTCCTAGGCTGGCTTAATTCTATGCCCACAGCTTTCCTTGGCAGCTGTCCATGATTCCTGGTATCTCCACTATCCTGTTGTCTTAGCTGTAACTTATGGTTTACCTTTACAACTTCACACACTGGCCTCTTAGGGCTTCTTTGCAGGAACTTCAACCACACCACAAATCCTCTGGCCTTACATTCTTTTTCAAGCTTCCATGTCTCTCAAATGAGCTACATTGCCAAGTTCTACTGCTAGCTCTTGAAGGACCTCTGGTGACTGGAGTTTTGCCTTCAGGACACCTTTTCTTTTGTCCTGATGCAATGTATGATGTTTGTTTTCAGTAGTTCTGAACTTTGTAACAATTATAGCTATGTTACCAATACTAAACTGAATTCTCTCCTTCATTGAAATGTCCTTTGCCAAACAAGTTAACCCATTATCTTGAAATTTACCTTCAATCGACTTTTAATAAGCAGCATAGAGGCAGATTGTTGGCCAAAATATCACATGAATGGCCTCTAGCCCAGTTGCTAATTAGAGTCCTTTTTCACTCTGATATCTCAATGACCAGTCTCCGCTTTACACATCCCCCCCCCCCCCCCAGTGTTCTTGTCTTCCAAGTTCCCAGCAGAAAAGGCTTTATCCTCTGATTATAGCATTCAGGGACTTTTCCAAGTCACTATTTTAACTCTTCCACATTCCTCCTGAAAACCAGCTCTAAAGGCCTGAGAACTGCATGGTCAGTTTTATTCCAACAATGGTTCCAATTCTAGTTACCAATGTCCGTCTTTTACTGTTGCAATGAAAAAAAATTCCCTGATAAAGGCAACTTAAGGGAGAAGGGGTTTATTCTGACTTACAGTTCATGAGTTCAAGCTGTCCATCAGGGTGGACAATAAGAGTTTTTAACAGTTGGTCACATCACTTTTACAATCAGCTGCAGAACATGGTGAATACATTCATACTAGTGTACAGCTTACTTTCTCCATTTTATCCAGTTCAGGATCCCCTGCTTAAGGTAAATGCCAACAATTTCGATGTCTTCCCACATCAATTGATGTAATCAAGATAATCCTCCACAGACATGTCATCTCCCAGGTGATTCTAGACTCTGTCAAGTTGACAGCTAATGCCTACCTTTCTTCAGTGCTGGTATGCATATGGCTGTTTTTAGAATTATAGAATACTGAGGCATGGTTTAATTCCAGCATTTGGGAGGCAGAGGCAGGCAGATTTATGAGCTAAAGACCAGCCTGGTCTATAGAGTGAGTTCTAGGAAAGGCAGAGTTATGCAGAGAAACCGTCTCAAAACCCCCAAAGAGAATAATAAGAAAAATTAGAGGATAGTGGTTTATTACTAATAGTGGTGATTTTTCCAAAGACAAGATCTATTTTCTCTGACCTTCAGTTGCTTCACTGCTAAAGGTAAAGAGTGTATCTTCAAGGTCTCTTTTAGCTCCAAACTTCTGTTTATAGCATAATATCTCTTACTTTGACTATTAGGTGCCTGCTCATATATGAATTATTATTACACCCCCAAAATATTGTAATTATTTGATAGTCAAACATTTAGATAAATAAATCTTGCACAAAGCTTCAAAAATATTCCATTGGAAAAAAAAAATATTCCATTGGGTGCATAATTTTTTAGTGCCATGTGGTATCCCAGATTGGCACATCGTATATGTACTATTAGCAGTTGGAATACTCAGAACAAGAAGATTGCTTTGAGTTCCAGGCCAGCATTTTGTACAGAATTGGGAATTTGTCTCCAAAAAATTCAAAACAAAAAAAATTCAAAACCAAATTAAAAAATCCATGTAAATTTCTTAAGTGGCATTTATGACTGCTGTGGATACAGTCTGGAAAAAATTAAGAAAGTCGAAACCGTTAGTTTAATTTGTCAGGTATCACTGATTTTTGTAGTAAATATATATATATATATATGCACATATATACAGTTAAAGCTCTTTATAATACTAACACTGTATCTCTCAATAGCCATTTATAGCTTCTGCATGATACATACTGCATACTGTGGAAACTAAAAAGAATTGGTCATTCTACTAATGGCTGCTTCTAGATAGCTGGGAGGTGTTCAATTAGACCCTGTTCCAGTTTCTGAAGTATAACTTTAGAAGTGCTTGATATGGTAGCCGTATCTTTAGGTCTCAGCTTACAGACTACTTTTATCTTGTTGTTCTTTATTTCTTTTGTTTTCAAGACAAGGTTTCCTCTGTGTAACAGCCCTGGCTGTCCTGGAACTTGATTTGTAGACCAGGGTGGTCTCAAACTCACAGATATCCACCTGCCTCTGCTTCCCAAGTAGTGGGATTAAAGGCGTGTGCCACCACCATCTGGTATTGTAATTAAAAAAAAAAACAGTGCTCAAGAGAAAGACACCATGCAACAGAGTTCACTTGGAGGCGTTATTAGAGGAAAGGGAAGATAAAAGGGTGAGGGAGGAGGTGAGACCACCCTCTGGGGACAGGAGTGTCAGAAAAGAAAAGAAGGGAGAGAGAGATTGATTTTGTGTGTGGGAGAATATGTGTGGAGAGGGAGAGATAGAAAGAGAGTGATGGGAGGTGGGCAGGGCCCTTTTAAAAGGGAACTTTGTGAACATGCACAGGAGGAGCTCTTAGTGGCTACAGCTAAGGACATACACCCCAGGGTCAGGTCAGTACAGGTGTCTGAATACTAACAGCCAACTCAAATTACTCTTGATGTGCAGTTTAAAAGTGAAAAAGATTACGTTTAGACAAATGCAGAGAGCACACAATAGATTCAACTTCCTTGTGCTTAGTTTTATCTTCAAAACAATCGACCATTTTGACATTTTGTCTCTAAACAAGCACTATTTATGCAAATATTTTAAAGGAAATCCCTCACGTCTTTCACTTTGCCACTGAAAACTTCAGCGTGCTTCAGTAACGATTAGCCACTCTATTCTTGCTTTACGGTAACAATTTGTAGATTATTTTTAAGTCAGTCCTAATTTCCTCAGGCCACCATTTTAGCTGGAATGTTAATAAATGAATGAACTGTTCGAACAACTACTTGAAGTGTTGTTCAAGGAAGGATTTTTTGAGGATTTTTTTCATTAAAAATACATTTGATTTAATGTTTCAGTTAATTGTAGTTATTACTTTTTGAGATAAAGTCTTACTCGGTAGACTTAACTGGACTTAATTAAACTCGCAGACAGTGCTGAGAACACTGCATATTATTCTTTTGAACCGCATTTTGTCCCATCTTTGACCTGGTAGGAGTCTTTTCAAGTTTGATTCCTGCCCACTATGATTTTTACCGAAGTCACTGGTCACTGTGACTTTCTTGCTTTCCGGCATACAGTCTATCAGAAACGTCTTCTGCTCATTTTTTCCAAACCTTGCTGTAATAGTGCTGCAGACACAAACCTTAAATATCATATTGTGTTCCCTAATTTATAGTGTGCCCCTGGGATAGAGACATAGAAGTGAGTTGTTAGGTTAAAGGTTATGTGCATGTCAATTTTGGTAGCTCTTTCCAAATATTCTGCCATAACACTTGAGTCTGTGTTTACAGTACTGATGAGAGTACTGTTTTCCCTATATCCTCGCCAACAGAAACAGTTGTCAAGTTGGATTGTGCCAGTCCTGAAAGGGAAATTTAATTGAAAGATGTTTGAGGTTAGTTACATTAATGTCCTCAGCGGAAGATCCATTTGTTACCCTCTTATCTCCTAGTAAATTCATTATTCACAGATCTGAAGGAATTTTGTGTTAAGACGGACATTTCCACCACGCCTTTGCTTGCAGCTAGTAAGTGTAATGGAGCAAATGTGCCTGGAAACAGGAGCCTCTAGTTTTCTGTAAAAGGGATTTTCAAAACATCTCAAGGAAAGAGCTCTTCTGTGGTCATTAAAACAACAGTGGTTGGTAATCGCCTCGTCACTACCTCAAGGGATTTATTTATTGTTATAGGGTCCTCCTGGACTTCCAGGATTTCCGGGGACACCAGGTCTTCCGGTAAGTATGATTTTGATTATTGTAAGATCTTCTGAAAGATAATTAAGGGATGCTATAAGTGTGTTGTATGCCTTTTTAAAGGGAATGCCAGGCCATGATGGAGCTCCAGGACCTCAAGGTATCCCTGGATGCAACGGAACAAAGGTGAGGTTTATTGAGCTTAATTGTGGACAATATGTGGATCATACTAGATTTAAAAGTCTGAAAAGCGATAAAGTGACTTTGTGTCTAAGTCAGCCTTTTCAGTATAGTAGATATCAGTGATTTATTTCAGCCTGTCAAACTAGTGGCAATAGTGCATTGGATTAGAGGTTACTTACAAAACCTTCATGTAAAGTAGTTTGGATATTAAAAGTGAATTAGGATATATGTGTTTCACATACTATAGAAGTTGCTATAAATAATACTGGTAATATCTTTTATTAATTTTGCCTTACAAATAGATGCTGTCTATATTTTGAATAGTCTATGTTTTGAGTTTAAAAACTTTATGGAATGTTATTTATACAGTGGAGGAAGGGGCTCATGTATGCCTTGGAACACACTTGGAGGTAGAGGACAACTTACGTGGGTTGATTATTTTATTCCACCATGTGGGATGTGGGTATCAAATTCAAACTGTCTGGGTCTTAGCAGAAGACTAAACTTCTACTGAACCATCTCACTGACTCATGCTTTATTTTTCTTAACTTCCTTAGCTGTCACCGGGAAACTACAAGTTTTTCATCAGCAAAAATGATTCACTTAACTGCAGAAGAATTTGTTAGATAATGGCACTTTTCTTGTTTTGAGTCAAAAATTTGACATTAATATACAGCAATAGAGAGAGGAAAATTTGCTCTTCTTGTAAAATGATATATTGTGGCCTCTTATTTTCTTGTTTTGCATTTCCTTTTACATAAATGCACTATTTATTTTTTAAAGCATTTTCTGTTTTCTGCATAATATTCTATAAAACTACATCTACCCTATATATTTTTAATGAAGACATGTGCCGTATTTTTACATTACGGTATATACTTTAACTTTTTGCATTACAATGAACATGTTTTCTGAGAACCTTTAAAACATACACAAAACCAACACAATAATTTTCAACCTTAGTATTTCCCAGGTCTCTTTAATGATTGCCAATAGTAACATTTTTCTTGACACAGAATCTCACTATGTAGCTTTGGCTAGCCTCAAACTTACAGCAATCCACCTGTCTCTGCCTCCCAAGTTCTGGAACTAAATGTGCACCATGTGTGCCCTAACACTTATAATTTTTAATGTATAGATTTATTTGTAAGGCAAATATCAATATTTGAGAGATTTATTTGTGTTCTTCATTCTAGTTCAGGCAGTCTTTGATGATAGGATCATTATTAGTTATGACAATAAACAATTTCATGAGGAAGTAAACTCCTTTCTTGACCCTGTTCTGGTGGAACAAATATGTTTTTGTTTCTTTGTTTTTTTAAGTGTGGGTGGGCGTGGGGGGGTGGGACATATGTGTTGCCAGCATGCCTTATGCAACAAGAAAACCAGTACTCAAAGCTTTAAAGAGGAAAGCCAAATGCATGTGCAAGTATATATTGTATAATTAAAGATATCTTTTTACCCTTTCACAAAATAGTCCTTTCCAATATCTAACAATTAATTTATGTTTTAGGGCAGGCATCATTTATATAATAAGTTATATATAAATTAAATAATTTTATTGTGCATACTGCCAGATTAGAATTTTCTTACATTTCTCACTAGGTTTGTAAACTATGAATGCTGCATCCACGATGTATGGGTTCTAATTCTTTAATGTTTTCTAAACTTGATATGTACACTCATTCCTTTCTCTTTGGACCTATTTTTTTCCATGTGTAAAAGGTGATACAGAGAAAGCCACTGATACTCAAAAGCACAAAGGTGTAGTAATTTTCCCATTTTAAACCTTCTGACAGGTTTGTTCCCAGAATTGTTATAGCATACATGGGTATTTGCAAAGAATTTGCTTCGGTGTTCTTTCTTCTCCCTCTATTTTAACTGCTTTCTAAACTAAATGTCTATATTGCTACTTTACAACAGTGAATGAGAAAAAATAGGTACCTAAAACTGCAATGGCCTGCGATTGCTAGAAATGTTGTTCCTGTCTTCTTGGTGATATTAATAGCCTTCTTCTTTGCCATCTTTTCCTTTTTACAAAAATAATTTGAAATAGTTTACAATAAAAGAAAATGAAGTGATAACTTTGGAATCAGAAGGTATACAACACATGGTTAGGAAATTGGGGCAAATCATTAACTATTAAATGTGACAATAATCAGAAATCTTCGGTGTGATGGTGTCAAAATAGTTTTGAAAAGCAAATTACAATGGTAGAGTTTTTCCTTTAGTTTCGGTTGGGGAAGATGAGTAGGGCTAAAAGTATCTCGGTAGGCTGAATTGCTACAGATAGTTGATTCTGAAATAATTGGGAAGTTGTTGCTAATGAATTTTTGGTAATCTGGTATGTTTCAAATGGCATTTGAAGAGAGTCATTGTTTACTTATACAGTTATTTACTGTTTCTTCATTCTCTATACTCTTTGTTTTTAACTCCTTCTAGGGAGAGCGTGGATTTCCAGGCAGTCCTGGGTTTCCTGGCTTACAAGGTCCTCCAGTAAGTTCTAAAATTCAGAATTAAAATGAACTCAAGATGTAACAGAAAAGGTGTGAATACAAAGTTTGTTCATATGGAACAAATCGCATATTTAAAGTAGCAAACTAGAGTATTTAAAAAAAAGGAGTGGCTGTACCCCTCGTGGTCGGATGTTCTATCGGGAATTCACCAAGGCCAGTTGGCCTGGGTCTGAAAAAGCATGGGATAAAACCAGACTCGCTGAACAAAGCGGACAATGAGGACTATTGAGAACTCAAAAACAATGGCAATGGGTTTTTGATCCTACTGCACGTACTGGCTTTGGGGGAGCCTAGGCAGTTTGGATGCTCACCTTACTAGACCTGGATGGAGGTGGGTGGTCCTTGGACTTCCCACAGGTCAGGGAACCCTGATTGCTCTTAGAGCTGATGAGGGAGAGGGACTTGATCGGGGGAGGGGGAGGGAAATGGGAGGCGGTGGCGGGGAGGAGGCAGAAATCCTTAATAAATAAATAAATTTAAAAAATAAAAGAAGTGGCTTAAAGGGCTTCCTGTTGAATAAAACCATGGATTCATGCTAAGTGATAGAAATCTTACCTATAAGAATCCTATAATATAAAATATTATGAAATTGCCCCTTGGAAGTTTATTCAGATTATTTTCCTTTTGTATAGCATGTATTCTTTTGTTTACCCCTGCCCAATTTGTATAAAAGTCCCTTCTTTCTTTTTAATAATAGGGGCCTCCTGGGATCCCAGGTATGAAGGTAAGCATTCATGCTAATAAGATAAACAGTTTAAATAAAATATGTAGAAAGTCTATAGTCTCTGCCTCCAAATGGGTATATATAGAAGTTACGCAGGTATACATGGAGAAACTCTCTTTAATTAGTATAATGTTCTATACTGACATTCTTGAAAATGTATGTGTTGTGCTCAAATCTTTCTTTTCTGCCACCTTTAGACTTTGTTGTATTGTACTTTGATAGGATTAACCGTTGGTTCTCTCTAGAAATGTGTATATTCTTTATCTCTAGCTTCTGTAACATTCTAGTTTCATAGTTTTTTCTGCACCAGAGAGTTCTGTAACCTTCAGTACAAACTCATTGTATTATGTCTAGCAGTCATCAAGAAACTGGCCTGACTCTTCCTTCTCCTCTATGACTCGTGACATTAATAATGTCTGCAGTATTTATTAATGATGATGTAGTTATAGCAAGCCATGCCTTGTTAACCCTCAAATAACCCTGCCCAATCCATTAAATCCCCATATATATAAATTTTGTGTCAGTACATTGCATGGCTTTTAAGTTGTGTTTTTATTAATTCTTGAAAATATATACATTCAACATGTTTTGTTTCTATTTAGCCTCCACTCTTCCAGGTCCACCTCCACCTTCTCATACTCCATGTCCTCCCTTTTTCCCATAGTCCACTGAGTTCAATTTGTGCTGTCCATATTCTCATGGCTATAGGTCCATCTACTGACGCATGATCACCCTGTCCGGAGCCATACCCTTAATGATAATTGATTCTCTCTCCTCCAGCTTCCATCTGCTATCAATCACTTCTCCGATGGGGGAGGGCTTTCATGAGACCCACCTCACTCCACGCTGCAATGTTGACTGGCTTAATCTTGTGCTGGTCTTGTGCAGGCAACCACAGACACCGTGAATTGCATTATGTCCAGAAGATAATTGTTTGTTTTGTCCTTGACTTCTAATGCTTGTAATTTTTCTGACCCCTTTCCATGGTTCCCTAAATCTTAGGAGGAGGAATGTGATACACATTTCACCATTTCATTAATGTTTATTCTCTGTACTTTGATCAGTTGTGAGTTTCTGCATTAACCATTCTCCAGCACACAAAGAAATTTCTCTCCTGAGATCTAAGGGTTGAATGGATGAGATCTAATGGGTAGAGACATATGAATTTAGTGGGCAGTGTGATACTCTGTCCATTTGATAAAATTATAGTACTAGGTCTACTCACTGATGCCTATGAGCTCCCCAGCAATGGACTCTTGGGCAGATTTACACTACCAGGCATGAGTTTCCTATTGTGTGTGGAGTGAGCCTTAAAACTAATTAGAGATCAGCCAGATACTCCATAATAGTAACGCTCTATCTTGTCATGCTGGGTATTGTTGTAGCAACGGCCTTATCTTAAGTCACCTGGATCACTAGTACCACTGGTCTGAAATTACTTCATTTGAGAACTTAAAATTATTATTTTTTTATACCAGACATCATGAATGCTAGATAAGCACTCTGTCACTGAGTCAGTACAGCATTTAGCTACTTGTGGCAAATGACACTTATCCTGCAGGCTGAGACCTACTCATTACTTTCACATGTTACTCTTCTTTCACTGCCTAGCTAACTCTCTATATTACATATTAATCACTATGCCATTTTGTTTTACTTTAGAGACTGTGAGAGAACTACTATCTTGTTATACTTGCTGTGGTTTATTTTTCCCCATTATGTTGTTAGCCAAATGGAAAAAGAGGCTCTACTTTCTTTATTCCTAAGTACCCAGAACCTAACACAATTCTGCACAAATGTTTTATATCTAATACATATTTTTAATTAATGAATATCTAAACATGTCACAAACTTGTAATAAATTCACGGTACTTCAGCATACTAAGGCTACTTCTTAAGTTACTTTTCGAAGGTAAATTTGTTCATGAAATTATCGGTGTGCTTATTCTTTCCCTGTATTTATATGCTAAAATGAACTCTCAGATTTCTATTTATGATCTTGCTGATTTTCATGTATAATAACGATTATAACTCACATTGTTGGTTTCTTTCAGGGGGAACCAGGTAGTATAATCATGACATCACTGCCAGGTCCAAAGGGTGATCAAGGATACCCAGGTCCTCCTGGAATACAAGTAAGCATATAGGGATTTTCTTGCTTGCTGCATGATTAAATCAGAAGATTGTGCAAGTCCGTCAGTACTCCCTGTTTTAGTTATACAAATTAGCATTTGAAGTTTACAAGGCATCAATGTATTCTATCAAAAACAGCGTGAGACAGAGAGGTTTTAACAAGCCATATTTGCATTTGTTTATCTTTATATCCATGGTCCATGGATATTAGTGTATGTGCCAGTACAGTTTAGCATCAAAAATAACTTCCTAGATTCTTCTCATGCTATAGATAGCAGTAGAATCCACTTTAAGTGTGCTTTTCAACAAATAAAAATCATTGATCTTTCTTAAGATATAAAAAATGTCATTTGTATTAGTATCACTTATGCATGATCATACTTTGAAGACTGGAGGAGTGCAATTTATGTATGATAAATATCAGGTCTAATCTTACAAAAAGATTGTTAGTTTAT
Organism: Microtus oregoni; assembly: GCF_018167655.1. NCBI lineage: Eukaryota > Metazoa > Chordata > Mammalia > Rodentia > Cricetidae > Microtus > Microtus oregoni. The sequence goes on from NW_024543229.1 coordinate 343,852, forward strand.
AGATAATATACAGAAAACCAACAAAGGCTTTTCAGTATATTTAGACAAGGAAGTGCTTTCTAGTTTAGGAGAATCAATCCCTTTACCAAAAATACAGACCAGGAGATTTTGCTATTTGATCACCAAAGTACAATGTTGGTTTTTTTTATTTTCGTTTTTCTCTTTTCATTCTTTACCTGACATTACCAGTCACACTCTCTTGAGTTTGTTCAATCTTGCTCTTGATAGCTCATGGAGTTTATTATGAATATGTAAGATAAAAATATAACAGTACATGCAGAATATATGCTGATACAATGCAAAGTGAACATCTTTGAATACTCCCAAACCCTACAGAATGTTTAAGAACTAAAACATCACAAATAATTTTGTATCAATGTGATTTTACTTGACAGCCACATCCTTTTGTATTTTCTCAATATATAGCTAGTGTCCTGATTAAATTGTTGATTCTAAAGTAGCTTTATTCCCTAAACTATATTAGGTTTCCTTTATTACATGTGATAGTTATGTAATTTTCTATAGTGCCTCTTGACTTGTTAAGATTCATCATTTGTTTTGTTTGGTTGTAGTTTATTTATAGTTTTTCATTATGCATTTATCATATTTTTTTATCTATTATTATAGAACACAGTTTTTCTGAAAGCTGTATCCAATCTCTTTTATTGAGTTACCATATAAGATACTTAACCCTTCTGTTTGTATAATTTTAAGTTCTGATATTATCGCAGGGATATAGATTATGAAAATAACTTAAGTCAGAAGCATTTATTTTTTTATAAGATAAACAGTTAAACTTAGGGGATTTTGTTTTTCATCATTTTCTTTACTCCCTTTATAACAGGGTCCACCTGGTCCCAAGGGTATATCAGGGCCAAGTGGTCCTCCAGGACGACCAGGCTTAATGGTAAGTTTCTATGATTATATTTTTCCTCTTTTGCTTTCTGATGCACAAATATGATTACTAATTGTATTACTTGAAAGTTAACTTAATTTTAATATTCATGGCTTCAATTTTGTTATTTAATGGTGACTGTTGTAGTGAAGAGTGAATCCCAAGAAAGCAAAGCCCCAATATTTTTATACAGGTAAAAAATGACACACATAAAAATAAGCATGTGAAATGGGAGCTGGACATATGGGAGAATGCTTGTTTAGCATCTATGAGGCCCTGCACAGAAAAAAATAAAGATAATAAATCCTCTTGTAATGCTTAGATTTCATTCTGGTCGTGGAGTTAGATCTTTGCTGCCATCCTCTTTTTAAAAAGCCAACAAAATTGTATTCCTGTCAAAGTAATTTTTCACATGTCATTTTGTGTCCCATACACCATGTATTTAAGTGACAATTTTCATTATACCTGCACTTTTGTTTGTGACAATCGATTCTTACACTTAAGTAGCGGAAATAATGTATGCTAAATTCTAGAAGAATCTACTGGAACTCCTTAGAAAAGGCTTAAATATGCCCCCTTTCACTTTTATTTAATTATTAACATCCTGCAAAGCAGGGGACTCTGAGCCATGGCACCTCTTCACAGTATTGGCGTCGTCTGAGTCTGTTATCAAACCCTAAATTTCTTTAACCTTTGCAAACTACTTAACCCAGTCACTCCACACTTCTGTATATTCCTTCAAAAAACCCTTGTTCAATAACAGAGGAAGTAAAGTCTTATTAGTGTCACTAAGATATGATGCATAAATGCAGAGAATGCTTATATTAGAAGTGTCATACATAGGCAAACAAATGCCTAATTAACTTTTCCTTTGAAAATGTTGTCTTTATTCTTGAGAATTTCATACGTGAAATATGATCATGTTCATCACCATATCACCCACCCCGTTAACTCTCCTTCTATCTCTGTCAACATTTCCCTCCCAACCTCATGGTTTAAAAAGGAACCCCTTACGTACAGTTCTTGCTGCCCATATGTTCATGGATGTGAAGCCATCCACTGGAGAATGGGGATTCCATCAGTGGCCACATCCTCCAGAAAGGATGCTTGCCCCCTTCTCTCGCAACTGTCAATGAGGGGTGGAGCCTGGAGGTCGTCTACCCTATCTATAATAAGATTTTTGCTGGTATGAACTTGTGAAGGTCTTGGGTAGGTAAGGTTGGTTTCTGTGAGTTCAAGAGCGCAATGGTCAAGTCATGTCTAGAAGGCAACACTCACAGCCCTCCTTCTCATCCTCCAGATAGCCCTGCTACTTTCTCTTCTTCCGTGTTCCCTGAGCCTTAGGAAGGGCTCTTGATACAGATGTCCAGTTTAGGGCTGAGCACTCAGTTGCTCGCTTTTTCTATTTCAGACATTTTCTTTATCGTTTCAGTCTCATTCAGTTTGATTATTTCCAACATCAAATGACAATGTGTATAGTTAAACTAAAAACAAAGGCGCATCTAGAACTTCCATGTTTATGAAATTCAAATCATTGATTGTTGCCCAGGTGTTAGGTGTTTCAGCATCCCAATGCAAGGTCTTTCTTCTTGTCTACCTTGAACATCAGTGTGTCATTCAAAGATGCACCCCCACCTTCTGCTAAGGTTTCTGGGCTGACTATAAGCTCAGTTGATGTGTCTTTTGTCTGCAAAGACTCTGGGTTCACTGCTGTCTGCCTGTTTGTGGGAGCCCAGTGGAAGGAGAATTGATGAGAAATGTTAGTGAAATCTTCTCTTTTCTGGTCCTAACCTGGATTTTTCAAAATCCAACTGAGCAAGTAGCCTTTTCATTCTCCATGATAAACGACATCATAAAAATGCTCAGTGAAACACATAGGGAAAAGGGAAAATGCATGATGGCCTTTCAGCAATGAACTACAGTAAATAAAATAATCTGTATGCAGTAGTTAGTACTCAGCTTCTTAGTCTCCGAACTTTGACTAGTTATATATGTCTCTCACTGACTACTCCCTAATACAAAAAAGAAGCTTTTCTAACCAAGGTTAAAGACCCATGCATGTAGACAGCATGACCATTTACCTAAATATCAATAGCAAGTTCTACCATTGGACTTAAGCCCTCCCCAGCCACAGCCTTTTGACCAGGGTTACAGTATGAGGTATGACATTCTTTCCTGCAGAACAAGCCTCAAGTCTAGTCAGAAAATGGTTAGTTATCCAATAACAGTCATGGCACTGTTGCACATCAATACGTTTGATGTGTTTTCTTTCCCAGCACTTTACACAGAACCTTCTGGCACAATGAAATCTGGCCAGCAGGGAGAAAGTTTCCTGGTGTGTTTGAGATTGGTTTCTCTCTTTACCGCAGCCAAAGTGTAAGCTGTCTTCAGTAATTGGGTCTTACTGTATAGTTATGGACGGTGACCAAGAAATGTCTAAATTATCATGCCTTGAGACATTTTCAGAAACACAAATACAGTTGCATACAACGTAGCTGGATTAAAAATGAACACATGGCCAGGTGTCATGGTGCACGCCTTTAGTCCCAGCACTTGGGAGACAGAGACAGGCAGATCTCTGTGAGTTCCAGATTGGCCTGGTCTCTAGATCAAGTTCCAGGACAGAGAAATGCTTTCTCAAAGAAAAAAAAAGGGGGGGGGGGGCGGAGAACGTGCGCTTCCTAAAAATCAACTTCATTGTTGTAGGTGCTTTGTTACCCATATTCTGATAAAAACGTGTTTGTTCAAGCTAATTAGTTATTTGTTTTTGGCACTTGCACTATTTACCCCTCTCTCATATCAGTCCTAGCTTTCTGCCCCCTGTCAGTTCCCATCCTGTCACCAGAAGTTTCTACATTTGTCTAGATTGTTTCAATCAATTTCAACTGTGACATTAATTCAATGAAAAAATAGGTTGTTTGTGGCCCTGCACTTTAGTACACAGTTGCTTTATCACTGAGCTATATCTCTAGTCTTAAAAATCGTTTTAAAACCAAATAATTGTAAAGAAACATCTTAATATAATGTTTTTCCTCTTTTCCGTGTCTTCTAAGGGCCCTCCTGGTCCACCAGGCCCACCAGGACCAAAGGTAATGTTCTTTCTTGTTACATGATTTATTTTGCATAGATTAGTTTTTCTTAATATTAATGAGAAATTAAACTGAAACTTCTCTCTTCAGGGGAATATGGGCTTAAATTTCCAGGGACCCAAAGGTGAAAAAGTGAGTAAAGAAAAAGAGTGGGTTACTCAGCCTTCATGTTTCTTCATTCATACTCATTTGGACTGCCTTTTTTTCTTGCCCTGTTTCTTCCAATGGACATAGCTTGTCTATACTATTACTTGTAGTAGACACTAAATATCACTGTATGTTTTGCTGTGTAAATAGGGTGAACAAGGTCTTCAGGGCCCACCGGGTCCACCTGGACAGATCGGTGAACAGAAAAGACCAATTGATGTAGAATTTCAGAAAGGAGATCAGGTGAGTCCCCAGGGAGGGGAATTTGATATTTTGGTATAACTATGTTATTATCTTGTTTGTGGTTGTGGAAATCATATCAGGGTGCATTGGAATATTCAGATATCACATTTTGCATTCTTTTTATTAATTAATTTTTTCACTTGTTTTACATCCTGCGTGCAGTCCCCTCCCTCCTCTCCTTCCATGTCCTCCCCCTTCTACCTTCTGCACCTCCATCCTGCATTATTAATATGTACAATTTTGTCACTTATATTTCCTTTAATCAAATTTTAAAAAATTCTATAAAATTTTTAAAAAACCTTGCTTTCTGTTAAAACAAACTATATGTAGAAATGTACTCTTAAATGTGGATGTTCTTTTAATAACAAAGACTTCAAATAATTAAATTTTTAAAAATTAACTTTATTAGGCTATCATTTTTATGCCAAACAATTAATCCTTAAAATCTATAATCCATTTGTTACTATTCACAAGGTAGGCACACTGTTTCTACAGTGTACTTTTAGAAAATTCTCATCTACTCTGTGTAAAAACGCAGGCCTATTAATTTTCATTTCACATTCTCCCCTAACTCTCCATTTTCTATCTCTTTGCTCTGTAAATTTGTCTATTGTTGGTGTTTCATATAAACAGAATCATACAATATGTGGTCTTCATTGCTGGCTGTTTTTATACGACTTAATGTTTTTATTTCAATTAATTTTATCATGAAGCAGTAGTTTATCCTTATTATGGCTAAATTATATTCCATTGTGTGGATATCGTAAATGCTTTACTTACCTATTCATCTGCTGACGACCATTTGGGATGTTTCTATTTTTGCTCCTTGCTTTATATTCATGGCTAAGCTCAGGAAGTGCTAAGGTACATTGTCATTATAATACTTTCATTCTCTGATGCCATGAAAGAAGACCAAGTGTTCTTTTAGTGCACACTGACCTACCTTTAAACAAACAAGATATATGCATTTTAATTCACTTCAATGCTGATAAGATTTTAAATATATTTAAAATCTACTATCAATACAAATTAAACCAATTAATTATCTATGAAAAGATACATTGTTATGCAGCTGGCAAATCTTCTAGTTTTATATTCTCTTGCTTATTGTAAAATACTTTACATGAATGAAAAGAATTCTTATTACATATGTTGTTATTTAGCTGGTATTGATACCAGATATTAACTGAAGTGAGGAAAGAATTTTATATTGTGTTCCAATTTCAGCTTTGAGTTAAAACACTCTGCTGTCTATTTATATCTGATGAACCTAAAATTCACATTATTAAACATGTTCAGTAGTTAGAACTCTACCGAGTTCTAGTAGAGTGAGAACACATATTCTAGTACTAATGTGCTTTGCTTTCCCCTATACCTGAATAGGGAGTTCCTGGTGATAGAGGACCTCCTGGACCTCCAGGAATACCTGGTCCTCCAGTAAGTATCCTAAGATGCTTTAGAATCATTTAATATGAACTGGTACTGATATACACTATCTCATGAAACTACTGTTTGTGTGCAGGGTCCTCCAGGTGGTGTGAAAGGTGAAAAGGGTGAGCCAGGAGAGCCAGGCAAAAGAGTAAGTGTTATGATCACTAGTAGTGTTTATAAAAATTCTAAGTATGCTATATGTACCAGGCTTTCTCTTTCGGGCCACTAACCAGCTCCCAAATCCCGACATGGAAACTTATTATTAGTTATGAATGCTCAGCCTTAGCTTAGGCTTGTTTCCTGCTGGCTCTTATAACTTAATCTGTTTCTCTTTAGCTGTGTTTGGCTCAGTGTCTTTTACCGTGCCTTTCCTTCTTTCTGTACATCTTACTTAGACTGCTTCTCATGTCTGGACAGTGGCTGCCTGGCTTCTGGCTCCAGGCATGTCCCCCTCTTTCTCCCTCATTCTCTTCTTCTTTTCTCTCTCCTATTTATTTTCTCTGCCTAACAGCCCTGCCTATCCCTCTCTTGCCCAGATATTGGCTGGTCAGTCTTTTATTAGATCAATCAGGTGCCTTAGGCAGGCAAGGTAAACTAAAATGCAACGTATCTTTACATAATTAAACACACATCCTCACATCATTAAACAAATGCAGCAGAAACAAATGTAACACACATTTACATAGTTAAAGTAATATTCTGCAGCATAAACAAATATAACACATCTTTGCATAGTTAATTTCTACAACACTCATGTGGGTATGTTTCTTTCTAAGTCCTAATTTCACTGCCTGAAAAATATCACTACTTGTATAACTTATTATAATAACTGTCATTATAAAGTCTGTTTATATAGTTCGAGGTAGTACTAATGTGCTGGGCAGTGCTGGTGCATGCCTTTAATCCCAGCACTAAGAAGGCAGAGACAAGTCTAAGGCTGGGCCCATGGTGGTGCACGCCTTTAATCCCAGCAGGAAACAGAGGCAGGCGATCTCTGTGAGTTCGAGGCCAGCCTGGTCTACAAGAGCTAGTTCCAGGACAGACTTGAAAGCCACAGAAACTCCCTGTCTTGAAAATTTAAAAAAAAAAAAGGTAGTATTAATGATTGCTATAGTCCTTAACTTTCTACTTTTTAAATAACAAATTTTTGTTCTTGCTCCGCCATTTCTTTGTATCGTACAGGGTAAACCAGGCAAAGATGGAGAGACTGGCCAACCGGGAATCCCAGTGAGTAACTATGGCCCTTTCCTTTAACAACAACAACAACAACAACAACAAAAATCTTTGGTAATGTTTGTGCTATTTGTAGGTAGTGGTAAAAAGGTAGGGGCACACAGTATGGAGTTTTGAAATAGCTTAAAGAAATGGAAATTATCATCACCACTTTGAATATAAACTTGAAATATCTGTAGTTTTAAGGCAGATGTAATTAGCATGCTTTATCATCTTAGATTCATTCCCAGTTGCTGTAATGACATAATAAAAGCTTCTACATAAGGATACAGTCCACCATGGTGAGGAAGACATGCAGCATGCAAGGAAGGCATGGAGGCAGGAGCAGAGACTGGCTGGTCACACCACATATTGTTATTGTTATTATTTACCATTTCATATATGTACATCTTGAATACTGACCACCCTCACCTCACTCGCCTCCCACCTCCCTTCCTCCACATAAATCTCTTGCATGTATTCATGTCCATTCATTTTGTTTGTGGCCCAGAAAGATGAATCCAGGCCCTTGGTAAGACTGAGTTTGGGGCTCTCTGTTGGAGGGCTCAGCAGAGGAGGGAACATAACTAAAGACTGATTCCTCCTGCAGAATCTATTAAAAGTCAGCCGTTCAGCGGCAGAGGATGGGGCACCATGAGTCTCCCCTCCTTTTCTGACTGATTGCTCTGTCTGGACTGGTCGCAGTACAGGCAGATTCAGCTGAGGTCAGTTAATGATTACAGTAGTGGAATTAAGTGCTGCTGATGGCATTTAGTAGCCCTTCACCCTATCTTTGGGTTCTTACTACTTCCTGCCTCCTCATCCACAATGTCCACTGAGTCTTCGAGGGGGTGGTATAAGTCACTTGTTTGTGGCTGGGCCCACAACTGTCACTTATTATATTCAGTATCACTGGCAGCTCTACGTGTTTGCATTTACCACTGTTCATTGTTAGGAGAGGCTGTTCATTGTTAGGATTAAGGCTGGGGAATACTGTGTCTGTGGATATGAGCAGAGGTATCTAGAAGGCATTAGCTGCTAGGTCTGGAAGTTAACCATCAGAAGACATTCACTGCATGGGCCTACTTCCTCTTCAGACTTAGGTTGTTTGCCAGGCTTATACCAGACATTGCGTTCCCCTCTTCGACCTGCCTCATGTTGAGTGAGTCTTGAATCCATTCAGAAGGCAACTGGTTAGATCCCACCACAAGTCAAGCTGCTACCACACAAATGGAAACATCTTTCTTTCCAAATGGTTTCTTGATATTCCCTTCATCCTTGTCAAGCCTCCCACACCCATATCCTTATTTCTCCAGTCTTGCCCCTCTATCTCTGACTAAATCTTTGCACACAGTGTCCCCCTCTCTTTACTTTTGGTCTATTATCACCCCCCCCATCCTTTACAGCAACCTCTCTGTACCCCCCATTTCTTTCCTTGTTTCCTGGTTTGCACAGGTACTGTACATGAGACATACCATAAAAAAGAATTGATTCTCATATGAGAGACCATGTGGCATTTGTAGTTGGGAGACTGGATTTTCTCACTTAGAATACTTTTTTCATTTCCATACATTTCCCCACAAATTTTATAATTCCATTTTTCTTTATATTCATCAGTTCTTGGGACTCTAGGCTGCCTCTAGTTTCTAAGTACTCTGAGTATAACAGCAATGAACATGGGTGTGCAAGTATGTCTGTAGTAAGATATACAGTCTCATATGGCTTGGCGTGATATAGCTGCTTATATATATATATATATATATATATATATATAAAATATGTAATATAGTATACTAGTTTTTTAGTGTTTGGAGAAATCCCCAGACTGAATTCCAAAGTAGCTATGCTAGTTTACATTAGCAGCAACAATATATTCTCCTTTCCCAACATTTACATAAGCATTTGTTGTTCCTGATATTCCTGATGACGGTCATTTCAACTGGGAAGAGATTGAGTGTTAAAGTCATTTTAATCTGAATTCCCCTAATCACTAAGGGTGTTGACCAATACATTGTTAATTGCCCTTCATATGTTTTGTTTTCTTTTTTGTTTTAGATTTATTTGTTTGTTTATTTATATGTGTTTTGCTTGCATATATGTGTTGTGTCATGTGCATGTCTCATGTCTGAGGAGTTCAGAAGGAGTTCTAGATGATCGTGAGTCACCATGTGGGTGCTGGGAACTAGTAACAGGTCCTCTGCAAGCGCAGAAAGCGCTCTTCACCACCGAGCCATTCTCTCCAGCTCCTGTCATTTTTTTTTCTTTTGAGAATTTTCTCTTACTCTGCAGCCCATTTTTAAACTGGGTTGCGTGTTTTCTTCTTATTTGGTATTATGAGTTCTTTGTGTATTCTTGACACCAGTCCTCAGTCAGACAATGTATAGCAGGCAAAGATTTTATTCCATTTTGTGCACTGCTCCTTCAGTTGAATGAGTTTCCTTTGCTTTTTAAGTTCATGAGATCTCACGTGTCGATTGTCTTAGTTACTTTTCTACTGCTGTGCCAAAAGACCATGGCCTAGGCAACTTCCGGAAGGAAGGAAGGAAGGAAGGAAGGAAGGAAGGAAGGAAGGAAGGAAGGAAGGAAGGAAGGAAGGAAGGGTTTGTTTGGACTTAAGTTCCAGGGGGTTGACGGTCTCTCATGGCAGAGAAGCAGCGGGAATGGCAGTTGGATCAGCAAACTGAGAGCTTATTTCCCGACCTGCAAGTGGGAAGCAGAGAGAACAAACTAGGAATGGGACAAGGGTTTGCATCCTCAGAGCCTGCCCCAGTACCATACTTCCTCCAGTAAGGCCGTATATCCTAGACCTCCACAAACTAGGCAACAAGTGTTCAAATGGTAAAGCCTATGGCAGGGGGTACTTATTCATTCAAACTACCACATCAGTTATTGGTTTTATTTTCAGTTCTACTGAACTCCTATTCAGAAAGTCCTTGCCCATACCTCTAAGGTGAAGCATTTTTTTGGGGTGTTATGTCTTCTTTGGGGCCATTGGTCCATTTGGAGTTGGGTTTTATACAATGTGAGAGATAGGAATCGAGTTTCACTCTTTCAAATGTTGATAGCCAGGATTTCCAATACTATTCATTGAAGATACTTTCTTATTTCCAGTGTGTTTTCTTGGCATCTTTGTAGAAATTCAGATAGCAATAGTTGTATGTATTGTGTCTCCTATTCTATTGATGGGCTGATGTAATTGGTATTTTCATTGCTTCTGTGGAGAACATGATTATTTAGCATCTTTCCATTTTGCTATGTTTAGTGATTCACCCTATCCCCCTTCTTAAAGGGTTTGCCTGGTGATCCTGGTTACCCTGGTGAACCAGGAAGGAATGGTGAAAAGGTAAGAATGTCTGCATTTTGACATGTCTGGTTTTACTTTTACTACCATAAACAGTTCCCCTGTTGGTACTGAATTATAACTGAAAACATTATAATTAGTACTTATATTTATGCATGGCTTCTTTACCTACTTTTTCCTTTTATTCCCTGTTTGCTAAATTTCCTTACATTGCCCTATATCACAGTGCCTATGGGGAAATCCATGTGACTGCATTTCCATTATAATGTCAGTGCCTTTGCTGCAAACCCCTGTCAGCACAACTTTTAAGAAGAGGATTGGGCACTATTTCAGTGGTTCTCTTACTCAAAAAGCTTCGAGCTGTAAAATTAGAATGTCTCTTTTAAGCATTTTCCATTCTGTGTGCAATTATTGTGTGTAAATCTGCAGCTAGTTCTTTGTAGCTTTCCCATTGGACTGATGCAGCCTGATTATGGTCACTTATTTAGTTACTTACTTTAAACGTGACTCAGAAAGCATGTATGAAGCATGGAGTTAGCCTGCTTTTAGCCCATTACAAAATATTCAGTCCTCAGTGCCCTCTCTTCTCTCACTGCTTTATATCAAACCAAACTAAAAAGAAGTAATAAAACAAACTTGAAGTATACTGAAGCTACATATTTTATTGATGGTTTTTCTCTAGACCAGATCCAAGTCTTAGTTTAACCTAAAAGACATAACTGGAATAAAGGGAAGCATCAAATACTTAAAATGGGATTGTTTCTCAATTAGTAATTCATGATGCAGAGGAATGTCCCTAGAGCTAGAAGTGTGAGAAAGAAATCTATTCTTGAGTGTTAGCCAATAGAACAACAATTGAATATTGTCTTCTTCATGCCTACGAATGTTGCTGATAGAAGTCTGTCCAATGTCTTCAGCTTTTAAATAAGGCAGAGAGGTTAACTGATTTTGGCCAAGATTATGTGGCCAGTAAATCCAAGACAACATCAAGGTCTTTGTAGGCTTAGACAAGTTATTTCATTAACTCGTGTTGTACTTTGCACTTGATAACTTTATTAATGACTTCTGAGCCTTTATAAAAGTCAATTGTTTCTTGAGGCAATCAGTGTTCTGTGTCATCCATACTAATTCTGTATTCTCCATTTGCTTTGAACAGGGCCAAAAGGGTGATATTGGCCCACCTGGACCTCCTGGACTAGTAAGTTTTTCTCTTAAGTCTTCATCTCCCAAATTTAATATTGCCTCATCATTTTTTATGCAAATTATATACTATCTACCTTTTCCTCACAGGACATAAAATTTGAAATCATTACCAACTTTTATTGGCTTAGAAGCCATTAGAACTTTTAAAAATCCAGTAGTGCTAACCTCCTATGGTTCTGTCTGTGCGTTACGTTTTCATAGTTAAGGCCCCAAATTATAAATTGTGGTTTTGTATCATGATTGTCAACCCCTTCCTCAAACAACCAGCAGGTGGTGCAACTGCTGCTTACAAAGGGTCCCGAGAAAGAACTCTGGGGAAAGCCAGGGTTGGTGGTCTCCCCTGCAGTGCTTTGGGCAAACATGGATTTAGTCCTAACAGGTTTTCTCAGTTTATAATTGTCTGCTTCACACCTCTTTTCGTCTTGAGTGTGTGCTTTCTGGGGCCTCTAGATAACAAGGCAGAAATTGCTATAGGAAAGAATAATTGAGGGGAGCTGATATTGAGGATTTGCCACCATATTTGCATTCATTGTAGAATTTAAGTCATGTACATTTTCAAGTGTGTCAAGATTAAAAAGAAAATAGCTGTTGAGGTTCAACCAATGTTTTTGATTGAAATTTTGGTAATTCTTCAGACATTCTACTGCATTGAATCCACAGCAGTGAGTGGATTAAACTTACTCTATACACCCTGACATTTTAGCTCCTCTTACCCTAGTATGTCTCAGGTAGTAATACTTAGAATACTGTCAAACCTAATGAGGCCATAATGAACAAATATAGATAATTTTGTTTGTTTGTTTGTTTTTCAAGACAGGGTTTTCCTGGTTAACAGTCCTAGCTGTCCTGGAACTAGCTCTTGTAGACCAGGGTGACCTCGAACTCACAGAGCTCTGCCTACCTCTGCCTTCTGAGTGCTGGAATTAAAAGTGTGCGCCACCACTGCCTGGCATAAATATTAGATATTTTTATTCACTTTTATTTTTAAATAAGAATTTCAGTTCTCCAGAAAGTAATCTTTCTTTTAAAAAATTAGAAAATAAAATCAGGCGAGTGCAGCGTACTTCTCCATGACCATTACCCCATTTTGTATATCAAACTTTTAGCTTCTTGTTTATTAATATTTTTACATCCATTCAAGGTAAAGTAAAATATCATAGTTTGCTAGTATTGATTTGTGTGCCAAATCAACTTAAAAATAGTTATTTTGTGAAATTATTTAGAATACAAGTAAATCATGAGAAGATCTAGAAGCTGGGCATGCTCAGTTGATTGTGCTATATAAATGTAGTCTTTTTTAAAGAGATGTTTTTTCAAGAAAGAGTGATATGCAAATTGACATATTATGAAGCTTATGGGAAGGCACTGCAGATGTTTGGAATGGCATATGAAAAAGTACTGATAAAGGATGCACACTGAGGAGGGTGACACTCCTTTTAATCCCAGCGCTTGGGAGGCAGAGGCAGGACGACCTCTGAGTTGAGGTCAGCCGGGTCTACAGAGTGAGTTCTGGGACAGCCAGGCTACACAGAGAAAAGGCCTGCCTCCAAAACCAAACCAAAATAAAAAACCTGTAAACAATATGCATGTGAAATGGTTATAATAAGACAGGTCAGAGTGAAAAGAATTCATTGCTAGAAATAATAGGCAAGGAAATAGCTGGGAGTGATACTGAAGGTAGTTTGGCTGAGTTGAGGGTTACAAGTAATATCACATACAGTCAGGAGTAAGCAAGTACTATCCTTAAGACAAGTTGTTTCCATAGAAAAATGTGTTTGAGGCAAGTGTATGATGTAAATAGGCTTGAATTTAAGGGAATAACTTAAAGCCAAAGGCCAAGTGTGAGATCAGAGCAGTAACCATGACAAGAGGATCAAGGAAAGAAAATCAGAGGCATTTTTTTTAAAAGAATTGCCAGGTTTTAGGTGACTGGAAATAGCCGTTAATGATATGAGAAGAGACAACAAAAATCCTTCTAGCTTTGTAAGTCTTGAGCTCAATATTGCTGTTATTACATGTTTCCCCATAGGTTGAGGGTAAAAGTGATGAAGGTGACCTAATCTATGGAGCAGTCTTAATGAGACTCAATCTATGGGATACGTTTAATATCTAAGAACTGTGTGAAATAGAGTATTATAATCATAGGTAGCTGCTTGATTACATTTAGAAGAGCAAGTTTTTTCATTGGCTTCCTGAATTTCTTTTTCCATGAAAAGGTAATTCCTAGACCTGACACTGGTGTGACCGTGGGAGAAAAAGGAAATATTGGGTTACCTGGTTTGCCTGGAGTAAAAGGAGAGCGAGGATTTCCTGGAATACAAGGGCCACCTGGCTTTCCTGGACCTCCAGGTAGAAGAGATTGTGTTTATATCTCAGTGCTTTCAGTATCCTAGCTAATCCATATTGTTTGGTTGGGCATGACAGTGGATTACATGAGTATTCTGTGCTCTACCCCCTGTGTGTTTGTGTAAGATGTATGTCTGTATGCTGGTAACCTCCCATGTGAGCTCCTGTGGAGGCCAGGAGTCGACACTGAGTTTTTCTGCACTTTTTTTAGGCTCTCAATGAACCTGTAGCTTTCTGTCTTTGATAGGCTTGCTGGACAGCCAGCCCCCAAGATCTGACTGTCTGCACCACCAACACTGAGGTTATACTACCATACCAGGTTTTTAAGTGGGCTCTGTGGATCTGACCCCATGTCCTCATGTTTTCCCAATAGCAGTATATCCACTAAGCCATCTCTACTATCCAAACGGGGACTTTCTAAATGACCAACTGTACCAAAGATGTATTATTGTATTTCTTGCCAAATTCTTCCCATGTCCTTTTAAAAGCTGACTTAAATGTTATAAATCTCACTTTTACCTTCTATTAAAAATATATTGTACCAAACAATTCCTTGATCTGGTAGATGAATCATCACACCTTCCATGCTGTCAGAGAACAGGATATTGACATAACAAATGCCAACATTTCTATGTCTCCTATACAACATTGGTAACCAGCATTGTTCATTTAGAATTCTAGAATCATTGAATTAGAAATTTCCATGTTGATTCAGTATTGACTTTTATATCATTCCCTTAGAAGATACAGTGTATACTGTAGCACTTAAAATTTGACCAAAATTTAAACTGTCATTATGTATCTTGTTTATTAAAGTGTAACTATTTATGCAAAATTCACAAAAACATTCATTTCAGTATCTACCACACATATATATTCACTGAGTTATAGGTTCTTTCCATTAAAAAAATGTGTAACCAAGGAAATACTGTTATGATGAGGAAAGCAACACCTTCTGAGGAAGAAAATGATAAGTGTGAGTTTCTTTATGGTCTAAATATGCTCTTTTTAGTCCTCATCTCAAAACAATGAGCTAAATATCTGTTTTGGGTTGAAATTTAAAATAAAGAATTTTCCCAGGCTATGGTAAAAGAGTTCAGGAGTTGATAACTATAAAGGAAAAATATGATGCTTAAGGGATAAACTTAGGACTTCTCAAAAATATCATGAGTGAGTCATATACAAAAGATTGGGACAAGAAACAGTATTTAAGAAATGGTATTAGGAAAAGTAATGGTGGTGACAATCCATCTACTTAAAGCGCGTGAACACACAAACACAAACACTTCCGTAAAAAGATCATTAAACACCAACCAAGAGTAAAGTAATAACAAAATTACAAAGCCCATTAGGCTCATTACCTTGGCATTTCAGAATTTAGGAATTAAAAATAAAATATTAAAAATAAAAAAACTCTGAAAAACCTACCTAAGAAGAAAAAAAGGCACATTGCCTGCAGAATAGTAAGAGTTTGCAGAAGATAATGGAAAATATTTTCACAGTAATAAGAACAAATAACTATAAATTTTGAAGCCTATATTTTACTAAACTGCCATTCTGCTGAGAAGATGGGATACCTGGACGATTTACCACCTCCAGACCTTCCTTTAAGTCATTACTAAAGGTTTTACTCTGAAAGTAAGGGGGAAAATATAAGAAAAAGTAGGGGTGGGAGGTAAGATAAAAGAATCATGGATTAAAAAAGATCTGAATAAGATACATTACATTTAAATTCATAAAGACACAGGACTGTATGTGTGAATATTCCTTACGTGGTAGGGGAGCTGCAGATAGGATGAGGACGAGAAGTCAGCCAGTGATACTGTTCTTGGTTTTCCCTTATTAATGTGTGAGAATATAAATATTAATCTAAGTTTTTTTAAATACAGATTTAAGGACTTTAGAGGTGGCTTGGTGCATCGAGTGTTTGCCACACAAACATTCAAACCTAGGTTTGAATCAATAACCCTGATGTAAAAAACTGGGGACAGTGGTGCATGCCTCTAATCCTAGCAAAAGTGAGACAGGGAGGAGGATTCTGGGTCCTTTCTGGCCAGCCAGTCTAGCTTAATTATTAAACTTTAGGTACAGTGAGAAGGTCTGTCTCAAAATATAGCATGAAGAGTGATGCATACACACACACACACACACACACACATTGGGGTGAGGGGCAGAGAGAGATAGAGGAGAGGGAGAGACAGAGGAAATATATAGATTTAAATACGTAGACCAAAATTTACACGAACCATTATTAGAGAAGAATAGAAATAAAATGTACAATTTAACTGATCAGAGGGAAAATAAAGCAATCTGTACAATAGAAGCTAAAATTAGGCCAAAAGAAAGATTAACCTAGATATACTCCTCCACTGCTGGTAGGAGTGCAAACTTGTACAGCCACTTTGGAAGTCAATATAGTGGTTTTCAGAAAACTGGGAATCAATCTACTTCAAGACCCAGTGGTACCACTCTTGGGCATATACCCAAAGTATGTTCAATCATACCACAAGGAAACTTGCTCAACTATGTTCATAGCAGCTTTATTTGTAATAGCCAGAACCTGGAAACAACCTAGATGCCCGTCAACAGAAGAATTGATAAAGGAAACGTGGCACATTTACACAATAGAGTATTACTCAGTTGTAAAAACAATGACTATAAAATTTGCAGGCAGATAGGTGGAACTAGAAAAAGGCATCCTGAGTGAGGTAACCCAAACCCAGATAGACAAACATGGTATGTACTCACTCATAAGTGGATATTGGGAGTAAAGTACAGGATAACAAACCTACAATCCACAGCCACAGAGAGGCTAGATAACAAGGAGGATTTAAAGAGGGATGCATGGATTTCCCTTGGAAGGGGTAATCTGGGGGTGGGTTGGGGGCAATGAGAAGATGGGAACTTCAGAGAGCCCAATGGAGGGGGAAAGTAAGGAAAGAGACATCTTGATGGGAATCAGAATCCGGAGTTAGGTCGTAACTTAGTACCAGTGAAACTCCCAGGAATTCATAAGAACAACCCCAGCTACGACTCCTAGCAATAGTGGAGAAGGTGTCTGAACTGGCCATCTACTGTAATCAGATTGGTGACTACCCTAATTGTCATCAGAGATCCTTTATCCAGTAACTGATAATTTTGCTACTGTTATAAACCATAATGTAAATATATGATATTCAAGATGTCTGACATGTGACCCCTGTGAAAGGATCATTGGACCCCCAAAAAGTCATGACCCACAGGTTGACAACTTCTGTTCTATGGCAGTTGACTTAGGCTTCATACTCTCTCATAACAATTTTCTTTAATAATTTGATTTATTATCAAATTATTAAAGAAAATTGTAAGAAGTTTATATTTCATCAAGAAAGTCAAATTTATTAGTAAGAAGTTTATATTTCATCAAGAAAGTCAAATTTATTAGTAAAGATTCATAGTTTTTTAATTACTAAAAAGAAATAATTATGGTAAAATTCTTTTTCCTTCTAATTTTATTTGTATCATTTCTGAGTTATTTTGACTATATTTGTTAATCTATCCTTGTTTCAAACTCTTTTCAATATATTTTACTTTCCATATTCACCCATATCTGTTTTAGTTTTCATTTTACAATTTTTTTCATCCTGGTAAATTTACCCATTCTATATGTTTGTGCATGTTTTATCCTATGTGAGCATGTGAGTTAAGTTTATCCTTTCTTTTCATTTCAAGGAATATAATGTCAGGCTACATTCCCATTTCTCACTTATTTTTGGTATTTGTAGTCTTATAATAGAATGTGGGTATTGTTTGGGCTGCGGTCAATGAGTTTTCATATGAAGCACATTTTATTGTGGCATAGCAGTTAGTGGTTTAACATTGCCATATATGTCTGCCTTATCTCTGAAGTTATTTTTAACAATGTCAACATGCAAATACTAATATATAGATATTTGACGTTTCCCCAGTCTATTTTACTGTGGCTTCAGAGAATCCCAATCATACATACTGTAGATTGTTTTCAAGTCAAATAGCATATATTTGTATAAATTGTCTATGCAAATTTCCACAGAATATGTATTCTTTGCTTTCTAGAACATTCTTTTCTCTCACTCATAGATACAGCTTGATTATGTTGATCAAAGTAATTATACCCTTATTTTTAATTTGTTCAATCTGCTAAGGATCTGTCAATCTACCTCCTGTAATTTATAAATTTTATACCATCGTTTAAGCCTATTCATTAGATTGTAAAGGTTCATGACTGTAATCATTGTATCACCATTTATTAGATACAATACCTGTGTTGTTAACGCATATTTTTCAATGAATTTTCTTTGACTTGACATTAGAATTAAGACAGCTTTCTTTTTTCTATCAATAAATTTTAATTAATATGCTTTGTTCACTTTACTTGTAAGTTTTCTCCTTCTGCTTCAGATATACATATTCTGCATACTATACAAGTATTTTATCTCAATTTTATTTTAGTACCATCTATTCTGTGTTTGATTTTCAACATTTATTAGAGTTAATGATCTACTTTTCAGTATTTTCTGTGTCATCTTATATTTTATTTTCTTTTTTTATCTTTTTAAGTTTTTATTTAATTAACATTTTTCATTTATTTTACACACTGACTACAGATTCCCTTCTCTTCTCTCCCCTGGCCTCCCCCCTCCCATTTACCTCCTTCCCCATCTACTCTTTGTCCCTCTTCATTCAGAAAGAGACCGGTCTCCCATGGGTGTGAACATAACATGGCAGGGCACATTAAGTTGAGGCAGGACCAAGCTCCTCCCCCTAAATCAAGGCTGGGTGAGATAATCCAGCATAGGGAACAGGTCTCAAAATAACTAGCTAAGTGCCAGGGACAGGTCCTGATCTCACTGCCAAGAGCCTTATAAACAGAACAAACTATAAAACTGTCACTCATGTGCAGAGGGCCTAGGTTGGTCCCATGCAGCCTCCCTAACTGTTGGTCCAGAGTCCATAAGCTCCTATGAGCTCAGGTCAGCTGTTTCTGTGGGTTCTCAGTCATGACCTTAACCCCCCCCCCCTCCGCACACTTGTACAATCCCTCCTCCCTTTCTTCAGCAGGCTAGGCCTGGTGCTTGGCTGTGGATCTCTGCATCTGCTTCTGGATGCCAGACAGAAGAGTATTAAAGGGGCTCAGCATTAGGAAGGTTAAGAACCACTTCCATTGAAGACTTTAAAATATTGACACTCTCCATGAATAAGTGTTGATTTACAGGTGTTTTTATAGTTTCATGGATGACTTCTACCAAACTGACAAAAAAAGATAATCCCCATATTTTGAATTATTTCAAAGTATAAACAGGAAATCTAGTAACAGTGATAACAAACCACCAAGGTTATAACCTATAGATAAAAATGGTTCAACCTCATTTATGATGTAGGAAGTTCATCTGCCTATGTGTAACTTTCATTGGTTAATAAAGAAACTGCCTCTTCACTACACATTTATTAACAGAGAAACTATAATAATGCTAAATTAAACAGCCGGGCGGTGGTGGCGCACGCCTTTAATCCCAGAACTCGGGAAGCAGACGCAGGCAGATCTCTGTGAGTTCGAGGCAAGCCTGGTCTACAAGAGCTAGTGCCAGGACAGGAACCAAAAACTAGAGAGAAACCCTGTCTCAAAAATCCAAAAAATAATTAATTAATTAAACTGACCACATCTCTCTGTAAATCATATATGATATTATCACCATTTAATTTTACCCTAAAATGTCACAGATGTTTTTATGTTATATTGCTGTAACTGACTATATGAACAAATTAAAAGAGAATAGACCAATAAATGTGTAGAAATTGACAACAGCAAGAAAGCAATTGAGCCTACCCCAAACAGTACAGGGAAGAGTTCTTTCCAAGCCTTTTAAAAGTACCATTGAATGGGAATGGAGAGACGCTTTAGTAGTTTAGAGAGTTGCTAGCATTTTTAGAGGATTCAAATTTGGTTCCCAGCACCTACTTGGTGACTTATAAAACTGCCTGCAACTTCAGTTCCAGAGAATCCGATTCACTCTGACTACTGAAGGCACCAGCATACACATGGTTATAGGAGGCTGCTTGTTTGTTCGTGGCTGCCCAGACTCAAAATAACCAACCATTCAGAAACTATATTATTTAAATCACTGCTTGGCCAATCACTTAAGCATATTGCTAGCTAGCTCTTATATCTTTAGTTAACCCATTTCTATTAATCTGTATGTCACCATGTGGCTGTGGCTTACTGGGTAAAGCTCTGTCTGGCATCCAGCATCTGTCTCCAGTGGGGCTACATGGCTTCTGCCTGACTCCACCTACTCTCTCTTTATATATCTCTTCCATCCTGGCTATAATCCATCTGCCTCTGCCACCTGAGTGCTGCGATATGGGCCACTATGCCTGGCCATTACTTTAAGTAATCATCATATCTTATACCCAAACTATTTGTATGATTTAAAGCATTTCATTCTTGCAAATGCTAATTCTCATAGAGAAACTTACTATACAAACCAACTGAACAGACACTAAGTGTGGTACAGAAGGGGTTTAAAGCAAAAGGAATAAAAAAAATAGGGTGCATTGTCTCTTCCATGCAGAATTGAATTTATCTTTATATTATGTGCCATGGAAGCAGAAAGGAGACTGGGTGGAGAAAGAGGATAAGTGAGGGTGGGTAAAGAGAGATTAATAAGGTACTGTGGAGATGGATATGAGCATATATATGAAAATGCTATAATGCAAGCCATTATTTTGTATACTAAGACTAAAATTTTAAAAATGGAAAAAGAAAGTCCAACTGTTATATTAAAGGCAGATTTCATCATTCCAGCTGTCTCTTAGAGAATCAAAATAATTGTCTATATAATATGATCATTTTGGTCACTTTTAATGGGTACATTTAATTATTTAGGGACAGCAGTCATGGGTCCTCCTGGTCCTCCTGGATATCCTGGAGAAAGAGGCCAAAAAGGTGATGAAGGTCCCCCTGGAATTTGTATTCCTGGATCTCCAGGACTTGATGGACAGCCTGGGATTCCTGGACTTCCAGGGCCTCCTGGTCCTCCCGGCCCTCATTTGCCATCCCGTAAGTTGTAATTTCATTCTGATAAATTTGGCTGGTCTTTTGTTTTATTTCATTTGTAAGTGAATCTGACTGAAGTTTGGCATCATTATTTTTTTACATATTTTAAAATTTGATGACTTAAGGTTTTTCTTCTGTAACATTAATTTTAATTATGTGTCATTATTTCTATTTCTGTTATCTAAGAAATTATACTGCTATTTTTAGTTTGGGGTTTGGGTTATATACCGGTCTTTAAGAAGTGTTCATTATCAACAATATGTCCCCATATTATTTATTGAGTTGTATTTTTACAGAGAAGTAATCGAAAATATGTTTTTTCTAGCCTTTCTGTTGTTTTTATGTACTTTTTTTTTGCCTAGTCTTCTCAATATTTGACAACAATTATCTTGCTATCTAATCTTAACCTTAGGTGATGAGATATGTAAAGAAGGCCCTCCAGGCCCCCCAGGATCTCCAGGTGATAAAGGACTCCAAGGAGAGCAAGGAGCAAAAGGTTTGATACCCAAGCATCCCTTCCTTCATTCTTTCAAGTCATTGGCAGAATGCCCTGTATTCTAAGTTCAGTCTTAACACAGATTCTCAAGCCCACACTCCAAGTATATACACAGTAGTGTATTCTTCCATAATGTTGTTTTCATATGGCATCTCTTTCTAGATTACAGCCTCTAATAACTTGACTCCAACATTGCTTCACTCCTACTTGTTGTAGAGAGTGGGACCCCTTGATTTGGCTGCCCGGCTAACTTATACCTGAAATAACCACACAGAAATTGTATTATTAAATTGCTGCCTGGCCCATTATCTCTATCCTCTTATTGGCTAATTCTTACATCTTGATTTAACCCATTTCTAATAATCTGTATCGCCACTTGACTGTGGCTTACCAGTGTGAGTTTAACCAGCATCTGTCTTGGGCAAAAGAACTATGGCGTCTGCCTGTCTCTGCTTTCGTCCTCCCAGAATTCTGTTCTGTCTTCCCTGCCTACCTGAGTTCCGCCCTATCAACTAGGCCAAGGCAGTTTCTTTAGCAACACAAATACAGAAGGGCCTCCTACACCACCTACTGAGACATACCTCAAACTACCCATAACTCAACACGACCAATTGTTGAAATCTAGTCTAATATTAAACTGACCTCCTTTGCTGTTTCCTCACATCAGTGAAGTTATAGCAAGAGTAGTTTCAGATTTCCATTTTCCTGATTCTGTATCTTCCTTTCTCTTTTTAAGCTTTAGTATTTATTTAATATCATTTTAAGTCTCTTAACTTGCTTCCTTCTTCATTGACAAATTAAAATAATAAAAGAATTTCATGGATCTTTGCTATAACATGCACTTACCCACTTGCATTTGTGTCCACGCCGTACACTCTTAACTAATTATAGTTACTGTTATTGCTTAAAGCATGGTAGGATTTATGGCCTCCTCTTTCTCCAAGGGTTTTGATCCAGAAATTCATCCCTAGTTTTTTCACTTTTACTGCAAGTAATAAAAAAATTTCCATGTTTCAAGTTTCTAGGAAAGTAAATGTCCATAGTATAGGCCTTGTTCTTCATGAGAAGAACAACAAGCAGATGGAAAAGATGGAGGCTCTGTTTGCATAAAGATACTGGAAAAATCGTCCAGCCGACAGACCTGACAGATGGAAATGTAACCATTTTGTATAATGTATAATGTATTTCTGCATAGAGGACTGTGATAATTAGTAGTATCATGCCAATGCCTCGTAAAAGACGGAAATGCCATTGTGCTGAAATAGGATGGGGCTGGTAAATCAGCATGTAAGTGGCTAATAATATTGATGACATAGGGAGAGGTTTTGGTCATTCAAGTTTCTATGGTTGAATAATACAATGATTTTCCATGCCATTAGCCAGTTTACTTCCACATGGAAATTATAATATATATAATATTTTTGTTTTGTTTTATAAGAGTGTCTTAAATCTTCACCTATTTATGGTAGACTGAAGTTAGTTATTACTGGTGGTGGTGGGGTTGGAATTATATTCAGGTTTGCATGGGTCTTTTGTAGCATTATTTTTATTTTGCTTAGGAGTGATGCTAATATTTGGATATACCACAGCAGTGGCAGTAAAAAAACAGTCAGACTTGCCATGCACTAATTGAATAATTTGAAGGTGCTAATGGTGTCTGTTGATAGAGTTAATTACAGTTGTGTTGTTAGCAAATTATGAGGTAGAGTTTTTTGTTTAATTTAATAATATAAGAAATTAAGAAATTTATGAAGGTGAAGAAATTGGTCTTGTAACGATACAATAATTATGACTGTGTTATAAAGCTTTGGAAGTTGAATAATAGTGTGGATTCTTGTTCCTTACTTGTGTCTTTATTATAATTGAAATTACTCAAGTAAATTAAAAAGTACTAAGAATTAAAGACATAGTACAACAATTTAAAAAAATTGTTTATGTTTTAATTATTTAAGTATTCTTTTATGATTCACTGGGAATTTTCAAGGGATTGCATTTGGATATCTAGATATTTGGGGGAACTGCTTTTTTCAGCCAGGTTAAGTCTAGAAGATTTGAAGCAGTATTTTACTTAATAATTAGTTTATTAGTAAATAAATACGCGTTGTAGTTGGAAAAAATCCAGAAAATCAGAAAAAAAATATGAGTAGATGGGGAAAATAAAGTCGTAAGGTTAGAGTCATTATATTGCTTTCATAGGATAAAGTTAAGCCTAAAATCTTTATGGTGAGGCAAATAGTTTAAGGATCGCACATGTAGTTATTAGTGGGGAATTTTTTAAGACAATGTTTGACATCTGAAATCCTGTTTCATTGGCTTAGTTAATAATGGGAGATATTTTCTTAAAATTAATTAATGGAAGGAATCCAGATTGCCCTAAGATGTTGAAAAAGAGAAGTCATGAGCTGCATACAGCTGCTAGGGAAGTGACAATGAACGTAGTTAGAAGAGCTCAGTTATTAGTATGCCCTCCCTATGTTTGCAGAGTTTATATGCTCTTTAGAGTGGAATCTGATAAGAGTGGTATTCCAGTGAGTGCTCAGCATGCATTTGTTATTGGTAAATTGTATAACTTTGACAAAGTCTACTATTTTTCATATGTTTTGCTCATCATGGAGGTTATGGTTGATGGATGGTCCAGAGCATCTAAATAACATGTGTACAGATTTTGAGAAAAGCTAAGACAAATCCAGCATTCTTGATGCAGTTATATCAAATAGCTTAGAAAGTTATTATAAAACTGTATTAGTGTCTGTTGAGTACATCCTTCCAGTAATGGAAGTCATATATTTCTATTCATGCTATTAGTAATTGAAATAAGTTGTTCATAGTAGCTTGAATGAACATAGCAAGAAATATGAATAAACTATTTGAAGAATTGGATGATATTTAGATTTGAGTATGTATCATAAGGAGAATTGTTAATTGATCATGTAGCAAGTGACACTACTACTATGATACTCTAATTTCAAAGCTGAGAGTTAAGTATATAGTTGGAATTGTTATGCTTAGAAAGTTGGAGATTCTAGTTTTATGATGTAAGTTGATAAATATTGTTTCTGGGGATACAATTACAATAAAACTCACTTAAATGAGTATTTTTTATCTATAACAGGTAGTAATTATCTTTGTAAATATAGGTGAAGGAAATTATGAGCATAATTAACATAATATAATATTAATTCATTTATTTTATTTGGAGTTGTCTCAATGTTTTGGTTTGGTTGCTAAGACCAATGGATAGTTGTTATCCTTTAAAAGTAAGAAAACTATACTTTTATCTTTGATTGCATAAATTAGCAGTTCATGGACACATTTTTGTAAACTGAAGTATGAGGATTCAGTTATTAGATTCATAATGTGTTTTGTTGAAACTATGTTTACAATATGGGAAGTATGTAATGAATTTAAGATTAAGGAGTAATAGAACTAATAGGGTCTTATCCAATGATTATTAAAGTACCTTTGTGTAAATGATGAGTTAATACTGTATTTGTATATAATTCATTCCTTGTATATTGCTTAATATTTATAAGGTATAGAGTGTGCTAATATGTTTGGAAAAATGGTTAGGAATAGCATGTAGGACCATCAGGAGAATTGGGATCTGGGAGGAATTAGGAGAGGGGAAAGTATATGATCCAAATATACTATATGAAAAATTTAAATAAATACAATTTAAATAAATAAAAATATGATATGATAGCTAGATTTGTAAGACTGGCTCACATTCTTTGTGATGATATTGAGGGTTGAAAAGTTTTTAAATTTTTAAGCAAAATGTGTAGTTTGGCTGTGAATTCATTTGTAATGTGAAAGACCAAATAGTATTTATGATGTAAATCCATGTTGTATTAATAATTCTATAGTTCCAATATAACTTCATATCTACATATTGAGAATAACTACAATATCTAGTGGTGTATGGCTAACAGATGAATGTACAATTTGTTACTTTAAGTATACTCATTGTGGGCAAATGGGGCTTGTTATAATGATGGCTGTTCTGTTTAATACCCACCAGTTTGTCATTTAATGCACAGTGAAAACTACAGTCTAGCATGGCTTCTATAACTTGGTCCCACTTCCTTATTCAGCTTCAACAGTCTGATCTACCTGCTGCTCCTTGTCTGTTCATAGAATATGCTATACATGTTACACAGATACCATGCTTTTCATTTTGTTTATGTAGTTACCTTTCCATGAGATCCGTCCTGATCTCAGCCTGTTTCCAATTGCAGCTTTTCTCCCACTACTCACCTAGCACACTCAGTCACACCTATTTCCCCCTACACACATATTTTCATACACCTTTAAAAGCTTACTAAATTTAATTTTAAACTATTTAATGTCATTTAATAATTTATTGCCTTTATTGTTCATTATTCCTTTCCATTGGTAGGAAATTAGTGCCACAGACGTGAAATTTTGTCTACTATATTTTATTAGTGTGTC
Organism: Microtus oregoni; assembly: GCF_018167655.1. Lineage (NCBI taxonomy): Eukaryota > Metazoa > Chordata > Mammalia > Rodentia > Cricetidae > Microtus > Microtus oregoni. The sequence goes on from NW_024543229.1 coordinate 369,742, forward strand.
ACAAACACTTAAAGCAGTCCTCTATATGTCGTAGGCACTATTTGTCTAAGAACTGGTTTTCGACATAGACTTCTGCAGACACACAGTTGAGTAGGAATGCTATTCCTTTCAGCTGACTTTTTCAGAAGTTATATAAAGAAGGTCTAATTAGCCCTTCCAGTAATATTTGTTTTTCACCAGGTGACAAAGGTGACACCTGCTTCAACTGTATTGGAACTGGCATTTCAGGGCCTCCAGGCCAACCCGGTTTGCCAGGTCTCCCAGGTCCTCCAGGTAAAATATTCTTCCTATAGACAATGTTTTGTTGGCTCTTATGACCATGTCAATAGTTTTGTAACGTTGTTAGTTTCCCAGTTTATAGCTAGTTATTCATGTCTACAAATTATTGAATATGAGTTACCTCTCTTATGAGACCTTTTTGTTTATCATACCAAATTCTACCAACATTCTCTATTACAATGGTATTATTCAAAGAATTCCATTGTCCCAAAAGTGAAATGACATATAGAGTCAGACTTTTCTTCTAGAAAACTAGGGATACTGTTCGTATTGTCTGAATACTAAGTATGGTTTCCAGAGTCAGAGTTATTAGGGATATACCACATATTGTCATTAAGGAGCAAGGTTTCTATTAAAGTTTTGGCAACCAGCTGCCAATATTATTTGTACATGTAAGGACTCCCTCCTAATTTTGAATAATTTTCCAGAACCACAACTATTCCATTCAATTAACTCTTCACATATGCCAATATTATATATTCTTGAGGTTACATATAATGCCTGAGTCCGGGCTGATAATAGATTCCAGACTGCTTACTAGTCTAGTGTGTCTACCAAAGACACAAATTCATTAGGAGTTTGGAAATACTTTTAGCAAGCCTCATAGTTGCCACTAGGAGCTAGTGAATCATATCACCTGTACTTTCAATCTAGTTTGTCTTCAATTTGGGAATAAATAATAATCACACAGAGGGCTTGTTCAAATCCAGCTTTCTGGATTCCATCTCCGTGATCTTATTCAGTGGCTCCGGGTAAAGAAATTCTTAGCAATATCCAAATATTAACTTTGAAACTAATAACCGAGTAATAATGACGCAGAGAGTGCAGAGATTCATCTGTAGAGTCAGGGGTTTAGTAACTTCTTTCTAACTTTAGTAACCTCTGGTGCCAGACAGAGCTTATAAACCAAATCTTAGGGAATGGCAAACTGAAAGGGCTAACAAGGATATAGGAAGATTGTATAGCTGAAAATTATGATTATGCAGTCTTTTTATTTTCTTCCTTGGCAATAGGATGGTTATAGGGCTTCTAGCCCCACCTCACAGTGCCTAGTAGCTGTAAACTTTGTGAAGGAATACTCCTGAGGATATAATGCTATATGTGTTGTTAAATATATTTACTTATAAGAAAGTCCGATTTCGGGCTTGAGAGTGACTCCGCAGTTAAGAGCACCCATATGAAGGTTCATTACGGTCTGCAGTTCCAGTCCTAGCGATCTGATACCTTTTTCTAGCCTCCATAGGCACCGGGCACTCAGGTGGTGTGCAGACAAATGAACAAAACACCCACACACATAAAGTAAAAGTAAATAAACTTCAAAAAAGAAAGTCTGATTTCTTCATATTGAGAAAATGAGAGAAGGAAAATATGACTTAAATGCAGTCGAATAAAGTTCTCAGTTTAGAATCTAATTTTGTAATACACTGGTTTCTATATGAGCATGCTTGGGGTCTTAAGGCTCAGAGCTCACATGATTCTGTGTGTGTTTTAGGATCTCTTGGAGTCCCTGGAGAGAAGGGTGAAAAAGGAAATGCTGGAATGACTGGTCCAAAAGGATTACCAGTAAGCTTCGATTCTATTATGAGCCACAAAAGCCTGGAAAGAAGCCACGTGCCCTTTGATTTTCACTTACGGACACATACACTGAATTTAGTTTGAATGTTAAATTATGATTTATTTTATTCCTTTCCTTTCCCTATTTTGTCCTCTTTACTTCATCATACTGAATGTTATTGTGTGGTTTAATGGAGTAAACTGGAGAAAAGTATGTTAGAAAAAAATCTGATTTCCTTTTTCTCTTTCTTCTCCCTCTTTTATCTATTAACTCAGGGAATACCTGGACTTCCAGGTGCTCCAGGCTTTCCAGGATCTAAAGGTGACCCTGGCGATGTCCTCACTCTTCCGGGAATGAAAGGTGACAAAGGAGACTTGGGTTCCCCTGGAGCTCCAGGGCTTCCTGGTCTACCTGGGACTCCTGGAAAGGATGGATTGCGAGGACTCCCTGGCCCCAAAGGAGAGCCTGTGAGTTGGTCTGAAAGTCTCCTTTTAGGTCAGATTGTCAGTACTATTAGAATGACATTCTATCTCAGTGGTAGAACTCATACCTGTTTGTGAGACCCTAAATTTAATTCTTGGTAAACTCCTTCCTTCACCCCCCCAAAAAAAAACTCTTGCTAAATTAAGATAAAGACTGGGCCTAGTACTTACATGAGTAGTCTACTGATGCCTAAAATAATAAAATTTTACATTGAAATTCTACGTTACTAACTAGAGTTTCCTTACTATTTTCTTTCAGTTTTTTTTCTTTCAGTTTTATAAACAACTTCTTAATTCATTGCTGCATCAATTATTTCTATCTATGAATGGGTAGGAAATTAAATACTTAAGAGTCAGTGTGGGATTCACATCTTATTCCAAATATCTCTGGGGGATTTTTTTAGATATGAAAAGAAATGTAATATGATATATATATATGAATATATATGAATATATATATGGATATATATATGGATATATATGAATATATATGAATATATATATATGAATATATATGAATGTTATAGATTTATGTGCGTAGATGGCCAGGTTAAGATACTATAAAGCCAAACACTTAGCATAAATCAACAATCTCATTTTGTATTTAACATACAGTCTAGGATATTTGAATTGGAAATATGTATTATAATAGGATAGATAAATGATAACTATCTCAACTCCTGGTAGATTATAAATTTTTTAGAGCAGAAATTTTGATCTACTTATCTTCTTGGATTGTACCACCGGAAGATAGAGTTCAGAAATATTTATTGAAGGAGGTAATGAGTAAGTAAGTGATACAATCATAGATCCAATTTAACAATATCACACAGTTATATACCATTTAAGAAGTATTTATGCCTGTTTCATGTCCCTGGTTGTATTCTTTCATACTAACCTACATAAAGTTATATCAATGTGTTTCTTAAATATTTCCATTTTCAGGGTGGAATTGCTTTTAAGGGTGAAAGAGGTCCTCCTGGAGACCCAGGTTTGCCAGGTCTCCCAGGAAATATGGGACCTATGGGCCCTGTTGGCTTTGGACCCCCAGGCCCTATAGGTGAAAAAGGCATACAAGGTGTGGCAGGAAATCCAGGTCAGCCAGGATTACCAGGTAAGTTTACTATAATAGTTTGTTTGATTTCTTTTTTCTTCCTTCCTTCCTTCCTTCCTTCCTTCCTTCCTTCCTTCCTTCCTTCCTTCCTTCCTTTCTTTCTTTCTTTCTTTTTTTCTTTTTTGAGACAGGGTTTCTCTGTGGTTTTGGAGCCTGTCCTGGAACTAGCTAGCTCTTGTAGACCAGGCTGGTCTCGAACTCACAGAGATCCGCCTGCCTCTGCCTCCCAAGTGCTGGGATTAAAGGCGTGCACCACCACCACCTGGCAGTTTGTTTGATTTCAATTTTTGTGCTTAAAAGCAGAAATAAAACATTGACTTCCTCTCAAGAGAAATGTGTTTCTTTGGCTTTTTATATGCTCCTAGCAAGAGAATAGAATGTGTTTGTTTAAAGTGGAATTTCCTGTTAATTTTTTTCAATCATTTGTTGGTATTTTTATTATATTTTTGTGTATATATTTTTGTGGTTATTTACATGTAACCCATGCACATTACTATTTTTTTTTAGAATTTTTTTAAAAAAAATCATATTATAATACAGTTATAATAGCCAGATGTTGATGGCACAAACCTTTAATACCAGAACTCTGGAGCAGAGGTAGGCAGATCTCTATGAGTTTGAGGCCATCCTGGTCTACAGAGTGAGTTCCAGAACAGCCAGGATTACACAGAGAAACACTGTCTTGATAAAAAAACAAAACAAAACAAAAAAGTTACACTATAATTATAAAACTATCCTCCTTTACCTTTCTTCCCTCCAATTCCAACCCCTCGCATCATGTAACCCCTTTCTCTGTTTCATATTCATGGTCTTTTTTTATTTAAATGCTGTTTTACACACACACACACACACACAACCTGCTTAGTCTGTATAATAATGTTACTTGTATGTATATGTTCTCAGGGTTGAAAACATACACCTTAATTTTAGAGACAGAGTCTCTCACTGAACCTGGAGTTCATTGATACGTCTAGGCTGACTAGCTCCAAGGATCTGCCTGTCTCCATACCCTCAGTATTAGGGTTACAGACATGTACTACTATGGTTATCTTTTTTTCCATGGGTGTTGGGAATGTCAATACAGATTCTTCTTTAGCAGACACTTTGATGACTGAACCTTCCTCCCAGCCCAATTTATGTTCTGATTATCAAGGGAAGGAGAAGATAGGTGTTCCAGATGAATGGGGGGGGGGGTTGATTTCCTATGTTTTGGGGTTTTTTTGTTGTTGTTGTTGTTCTATTCAAGCCATCTCCTATTGGACAATGCTGAGCCATACTGGCTGAAAGCAGACCTTCCCTCCTTACATCACTGGTTCAAATATCCTTCTCTTCATGGGTCCTGAGCATATCCAGAAATACTTCCTTTGTCAGCTGTCTGAATATCCTTTAATCCAGTCAGGCTGCTGACACCTAAAATTAGTTATCAACCATTCTCAATCATTGAATTACCTAAAACCGTGGTTTCTCTTTGAAGTCTTATCTTTCTGTTTGATACCTCCCTAGAATATACAAAATGGGATTGGTTTTTTTTTTTTTTTTTTAGTCAAGTAAATGATTCTACCTCTGAAGTAATTCATCTATTTTCAGGTCCTAAAGGGGATCCAGGCCAGACCATAACCCAGCCAGGGAAGCCTGGCCTGCCAGGTAATCCAGGCAGAGATGGTGAAGTGGGTCTTCCAGGTATGTAAAGAATTGTCTTTATTTCAGAAAATCTTCATCACTTTACTTCTTTTTTTTTTTTTGGATATTTCTCATTCTTACGCTGCTATTTTTCTGTAGGTGATCCTGGACTTCCAGGCCAACCAGGTCTGCCAGGAATACCTGGTAGCAAAGGAGAACCAGGTATCCCTGGGATTGGGCTTCTTGGACCTCCAGGTCCCAAAGGTATGTTGAACTAGGTACTGGGCTGTGTAGATTAACCTGTTAATATGATAATACTATTTCATAATATAAAACAAAGTAAATGTAATTCTTTTGCTACATGTTGTAAAGAATGTAAATGAAAAGCCACATTGGAGACTTGAGAGATTGTTCAGAGATTAAGAGTACTGACTGCTTTTCTGGAGGAAGGCCTACTTCTTAGCATCTCCATGCAGTGCCTAAACAGCCTTAGTTCTAGGTCTACTGGATTCAATGCCTTCCTGTAGTTTCTGAGGGTACTAGGCACACACGTGGTTCATGTACATCCATACAGGCCTGTTGGGGTAGGCCTCTTATTTATTTCCCTGCTGTCCAGACTCCCAAAATAACCACACAGAAACTATTAATTAAATCACTGCATGGCCTATTAGTTCTAGCTTCTTATTGGCTAGTTCTTACATCTTAATTTAACCCATTTCTATTAATCTGTATATTGCCACATGGCTTTGTCTTACCAGCAAGGTTCTGTCTGGCCTCTGTCTCTGGCAGGGCTAAATGGCTTCTCATGACTCTGCCTTCCTTCTCCCAGAATTCAGTTTAGTTTTCCCAACCTCTCTTTATTCTGCCCTGCTCAGGCCCAAGATAGTTTCTTTCTTTTTTTAAATTGATTTTTATTGAGCTCTACATTTTTTCTCTGTTCTCCTCCCTTCCCTCCCCTCCCCTTCAACCCTCTCCCAAGGTCCCCATGCTCCCAATTTTTCTCAGGAGATCTTCTTTTTTTTTCTACTTCCTATGTAGATTAGATCTATGTATGTTTCTCTTAGGGTCCTCATTGTTGCCAAGACAGTCTCTTTATTAATCAATGCTAATCACAGCATGCAGAGGGGAATCCCACATTACCTCCCCTTTTTGTCTAAATGAAAAGAAAGGTTTCAATTTTAACATAGTAAAATTACATATACAAAACAGGTATCAAGCAAGAATTGCAGTTACCATATTTATATCTACTTTCTATTTTATCATAACTAAGGAAAATTATAACTATCTATCTATTCTTCAACTCCATCAAAGATTCCAGAAGGATATAGCATTACCTAAGTGCACTATAAGCAACTTCCCAAACTCTATAATTGGCAGAGACATCTTGCTGTCTGGACAGTCACCCAAAGTTCTTCTGTACCATTGGGGCATCTATCTTCAGCCTACTGGCTCACAGTATCCAGAAGACTTTTCCAAGAAACAGGAAATTTCAAAAACTGTTCCACCTCTATTGGCGGTTTGTCAGTCACTTTCTCCTGTGTCCTAAAGAATGTCTGGCAGACTCTTTCATGAGGCAGAAACCCTGAAGGAGTGTCTCACTTTTTATAGGCAACATCAGCAGTCATATTTCTGTGGGTCCTGCATATCCAGTTCATACAGCAAAACATCAAGCAGTCCAGGCAAGAGCAGTTTTTTAACTCCATAAGGAGCCTCCTTGATGCCCATCTTCCTTTTAAAGTAGATTGGTGCTGCCAGGAGCAGATGTGTCTCATGTTCATGAAAAGTCTAAGTGCTTAAAACGTTTTAAATGCCATATTCTGTTAGTCTTTGAGAGGTTTAAATAATAACTATCTATCTGAAATATATCTCTGTACATCTAGAAAACCTAACTAACATGACTATAAGCTTGAATATTATAGATGACTATCTATTAACCTGTATTTCTTAATTATCCATTACATTTTTAATGAGATGTACAAAAGTACAATGCCTTAATAAAGAGCAGAAATATACATACAACAAAATTGACCTTAAATTTGAATCAATAAAACAAGATTCATACAATGCAAATCTCTGTAGCATATCTCCCTTTAAATGTAAAGAAGCATTTATAAACAATCATTTAGAGAATTTGTTCATAGTTCTCTCCAAACTGCTTCCTGCTTTTTGTTGTGTGAAACATTTTTGGGAGTATTCATGGCGACCTTTAAGGAGGTCTTGGTCCATCAAACTACATTAGTCTGGAAGAAATCCATAGGTTCTCATCTTCTGTGGAAACAAAAGAAGAACCTCTTTTCCAAAGTAGCATATTCTTAGACCCATATTCTGAAATCAAGATACCTTTAAAATACATTTTCTGGTTTAGCTTAGTAGCCCATACAGTGAAATGTCTCTCTGTACTTAGCTCATTCACAGTCAAAAAAATAAAAAAAAATAACACAATAATATACATAATCCAGAGTCTGTGTATTTTTCTTCTTTGCATGGCTTATTTTTCTTACACTATAACTTTTTCTACAAGTTTAATATTTATTATCTTTACTCCTTTAGTCTATGACTTTCTGTTTCTTTTATATTTTATTTACTGTCTTTTTATGTTTTTTTCTTCTCTCTCCCAAGCCTAAGTACATTTTTTAAACACACCTCATTTAGAGGTCTTTTATGTCTGAATCTGTCCTACTGTGTATCTGAAATCTTTTCTGACCAGAAGCACCCTTTTAAAAAAAAAAATGCTAAGTGGGCATAGCTAGGACCAACACAGCCCTGCCTGCTTGCTCTGCCCAGTCCAATATGGCGGAGACATGCTCACTGCCTCTGAGAGCCATTCTCTCTGTCCCAGATCCAGGGTCTGTTCACAGAAGGCCTGTCTTGCCATTAAACAAGTTGTAGCAGTCTGCTCACAAAATCTATTTAAATGCTCCATAGCCAGACCTCCCAAAAGAGTCAGAGCCATTCGTGCTGGTGAACCAGAAAGCAGCTGTTTTGAAACTGCACTTTTTTTTCTGCTACCACTGAATCAGGAAGACCTCTCTTAAAGGAGCTGCAGTATGCTGCCAGCAAAACAAAACCCATCCGAAAAAAAATGTGGCTAAACTTTGTTTTTTAGTGTCTAGAATTTCTTTCCAAGCCCTCTCAGGTTTTATGTGGATTTAGCTAGTACACATTGGGGTGCCAATTTGTAGTAGGAGGCTGCTTCTTTGTTCCCAGCTGCCCAGACCACAAAATAATCACTCAGAAACTATATTATTTAAACCACTGCTTGGCCAATAACTTAAGTGTATTGCTAGATAGCTCTTATACCTTTAGTTAACCCATTTTTATTATTTTAAATTTTACCATGAGTTCATGGCCTACTGGCAAGGTTCCAGCTGGCAGCTTGTGTCTTTCTCCTCTGGCAGCTCCATGGGTATCTCCTGGCTCTGCCTACTCTCTATATATGTATCTCTTCCAGCCTGGCTATATTCGGTTAAGCCATTGGCCAAGAGCAGCTTCTTTATTCATTAACCAATAAAAGCAACACATATTCAGAAAAGACTTCCCATACCATTTCCCCCTTTCTGTTTAAATAAAAAGAAAAGTTTTACTTTTAACATAGTAAAATTACACATGCAAAGCAGGTGTCAAGCAAGAATTACAGTTTTTATATCTACTTTATATTTTATCATAACTAAAGAAAAATATAACTATCTATCTATTCTTCAACTTTATCTAAGACTCTAGAAGGATATAATATTACCTAAGTAAACAGGAAGTGCATTGTAAGCAACTTCCAAAACTCTATAATTGACAAAGACATCTTGCTGCCTGGACAGTCACAAGCCAAACATCCATACACATGAAATTAAAATAATAAGAAAAATAAAATATTAAAAAGAGAGTCACTACATGCACCATAATTTTGGAGGCAAGGTCTTTCTTTGAACCTGGAGTTCATTTTGTAAAACAATCTAGTGTCAAAACTATCTACAGTGCTTAGTCTTACTGAAACTTGATATACCATAGTTTAATGATACTCATAGGAGACCTACCCTTTCCTGGATGGAGATGGAAGAGGAGTGGATTGGGGGAAGGGAAGGGGAATAGGAGAGTGGGACTGGGAGAGGTGAATTGGGGGAGGCTACAGCCAGGATATAAAATAAATAGATAAATAAAAAACTATCTGCATTTCAGAGATGCAGAAATTATCTTGTGCTAAAGAACATCACAGGAATTCTTGCATTTTGTGTTCATTGTATTCTCTGAGCTTAGAATAGTTCCTGGGAATATAGCAAGCACTAAATAGACATGTAATGAATTAATAGATTGTATTAATCAAAAAAACAGATTCACTGTACACATACACATTATTTTATCCCAAGTTAAATATTCCCTTGATTTATCGAAATTTTGGGGTTTATTTTCTATAGTTCTGCTTTATTATTCTCATGAGTAGCAACACAGCCCCTTTTGTAATGACAATTCTCACTTCTACCAAATACTTTTATTAAAATATCAGATCTGATTCTATGTGTCAGTTCTTATGTAACACATGAGTTGCATTTAGCTCATCTGTAAAGGTCCATGATAGACATTCTGCCACTCTACCTCTTGATGTAAGCAGAAGGGAAGTTCTGTATTTTTATGTGGCATTCATTCACTATGTTTAGTTCTGACTTATTCTATATTCTTTAGGAGAATGTATCTTCTTATACACCCATTTCTCTGTGGAAATGAAAGACTAAAGTGGGTGAGAGATAATCGCAAATATATATCTATTAGGCCTGGTTCTGAGTAGACATACAGAATGTCCATGTACTTTTAATGAGTTGTTGTGTAAAGCATGATTAGGGAGAGGAGAATGTAACTATCTTTTTTAAAGTTTGTTCTTCCTGTGAATTAAAAAAAAAAGTCTTGCTGTTTTGCAGGTTTCCCAGGAATTCCGGGACCTCCAGGAGCACCTGGAACACCTGGAAGAATGGGTCCAGATGGCCCACCTGGGTCACCAGGCTTTCCAGGACCAAAGGTCTGGAAGTTTACTTTTAAAGTTTTATTTTTTAATCTTTTATGTATATGAGTATTTTGTCTGCATGCATATGAATGTGTACCATGTGTGTGCCTAGTGACTACATAGGTCAGAAGAGAGTCTCATGCGCCCTGGAACTGAAGTTACAGACAGTTGTTAACCACAATGTGGGTGCTGGGAATTGAACCTGGTTTTTCTACAAGAGCAGTCAATGTTCTTAACTGCTGAGCCATCTTTCTAGCCCCAGTTGGGAACATTTTAACTTGCCCCCCTTTTTTATTTTTTATTTTTGTCTATTCTACTGTCCTTAGTCCCATTTCCTATTTTGAGTTAGACATTGGCCCAGGTCTTAATTATATTGAAAGAAGTTAACTATATTTTCATTTAAAAATAAAATATCTAATCCCAAGCCATATTGGAACAAAAGGTAATATTTAGATCCCAAAAGTTTCGGACCTTTGTTTAGACAAGTGGGCTGTTAGATTAGATGGAAGAATCCAATGATCAGCTTTACCTGTGCTTATATATATAAACAGTAACCCATTTCCTACTTGCCATACCTGCGTGATGATTGGTGAGATTGTGCTGGGTGTATTAAGTCATTTCTGTATTGCTTCTTCTGTTCCAATTCCACCAAAGACACATAAAGCAAATCACTGCTATTGGGTACTACTAATAAATATCTCCCTTAATACTCCTTCTATTGTATCTTATTTAACCTCAAACACTTTTCAGTCAGCCTTCAGCCAACTGCTGCATGTGTAATTATTTTGACTCTTCTTGTAGTTTCTGTACTTAAATGATTTAATCGCGCTGGATTTCATCATTATTACTTGTTTTCCATGGGAAAAACAGCTGATGGGCTCTCATGAGAAAACTACTTCTCTGTTGGCTTGTTTTTATTTTATAATGAACATTTTCAAATAAACACAAAAGCAAAAGAAGTAATATAATGAACTTTCATATATCTGTCACCCAGGCACAAAATTATTAAGATTTTAATAACATTTCCTTAATCTTTTCCTGTTTTTTTGGCGGGGGGTATTCTCATTTAACCCAAATCTCAAAAGTACATCATTTCACCTGAAATTGCTTCAATATTAATCTCTAACTAAATGGAAAATTTATACAGAAACCACAATGGCATTATAAGACTTAGGTAAATTTAAAATCATTATTTGGATGATCTAATTCTCAATCCATATTCACCTTTTCTCACTTGGGTAGAGTGTTATTTAATCGCATGCTCTTTTATTTAACTTTCTTATTTTGAAACCAGTCCAACGCATTGGATTTGATTTTACTAAACCCTGTTTCCTATCCTTCCAGATGTTTCCTCTAATATGCCCATTCCTTTTCATTTAATTATCCTCTCCTCACCATGGAAGAGAAGTATTACTTTGTATTCTCTGCTTTAAATTCTCTATAGTAAATGGTAAGCATCAGGAAAGTCACGGGACTTTTCCTTGTGTTTTGTTATGTGTATGCTTAAGGGAGAGCCAGGATTTGGGTTACCTGGGCCACCTGGGCCACCAGGATTCCCAGGTTTCAAAGGAACACCTGGTCCAAAAGGTGATCGTGGTTTTCCAGGACCTCCAGGTCCTCCAGGACGCACTGGCTTGGATGGGCTACCTGGACCAAAAGGTATGGAGGCTCTTGCTACTTCTCAATTTGCTTTAAACTTTTATTGATGTCGAAACCTTTAGAAAAGGTTAAGGGTCATAAGCCAGTTAACTGGAGAGCCCATGATGTTCTTCTGTTACTCTTATAATTTTGTTCATATTCTGATAGTTATTTTTAATCTTTGATTTTCTTGGAAAGGTAATACAAAGATATTTGCATATAAGTAACAGACCCTAGTGTGGTTCCATAGGCCAGTAATCTCACATAGGAGTCAGAGGCAGAAGGATCAGGAGTTCAAGGCCATTCTCATCTACTGAGTTTTACACTAGTCTAGGCTACAGAATAACCTGTCTCAGAAACAATTAAACAAACAGACAAACTGAAAGAAATATTTCTTTCACTTCATCCCCAATCCCCACTTTCTTCCTCCCCATCCCATATGTAATCTCAGTTTTGTTTCTTTTTCTCTGTTATTTCTCAACAAAAATACTAACTCTTAGGAAGTTTTCTCTTCATTTGTCAAAACAGAGGACATAATTGCCTTTTGCCTTTTCATGTGTTTTTTTTTTTGTATAATTTTATAATTTAGGAATCACTCCATGTCAGTGCTTGCAGCATTTAAAAGAATTTGGTGGCCTAGTATTGAATTACATGAGTATGCTATCAATTGCTACTTCTTAGAATGGATTTTTGCTCATCTTTTCTGATTACAAATAATGCCACATGTTATTTCAGATGTGTGCAGGTATAATAGTAGAGTAGAGGAGCAAAACTTAATTTCCTCATTAAAAAGTAAAAGTCTCTCAAGGTATTGTGAAATTTCTTTCAGTCTGTGCCATTGGCGTTCCTATCAGCAATGAATGAAAGCACTTCTTTTCCCCAATCACTTCTTGACTATTCTAAAACAAAACTAAACACAAACAAACAAACAAACCTCCTGATTTTTCTTGCCTGGTGGAAGTAAGTAGGTTTATCAGTATAATTTGTTTAAACTATGTCATTGTAAAGTTTTCAAATACACAGAAGCATTAAAGAATTGTACATCGAATGACCTGTCTACCTGCTGCTTGGACCCCGTGTATAACATTTTGTCTGCTTCCAAGTATTTTTAAATAAAATAATGTGAATATATGAACTAGAGATATAGCTCTACAGTAGAAAACATGCCTAGTATGTGAAAGGCCCCAGATTCAATCCTCTGTCCCAGAAATGGAAATTACACATATAATACAAGGTAGAAAAGACAACACAGTGACTGCTATATACATCCATCACTGATGTTCTACTATGAGTGTTTTACTAGACATACATTTTACTATCCATATTTACTATACATCTGTCCACCTAACCATATCTCTATATATCTGTTGATTTCTTTTTGATGAATATCAAAACAATTGCAATAGCGGTGCATTCCCCCTGAATACTCAGGAGGTAAACAATCATTACAATTCCAAAGATGTCTACTTATATAGGTATTGTATGCCTATATAAAATCCACAGATGTATTTTCAGATTGACAGATGCTATTCAATATCATATAAATTTCTCAGGACTGGGAACACAGCTAATTGGTAGTGCATTTCCCCGTTATGCTCTAAGTTCTAGCGCGCGCGCGCACACACACACACACACACACACACACACACACACACATACATATCCTAGAAACTGTTCTTATTCCATTTTCCAGTCTCCAACATCTACACCAATATTGTTATAAGTGTTTTAAAATATATCATTATTCTGTCTGTTCTGGAGTCCTTGTAATTGGAGTCATGCAATATATACATTCTTGTAAAGCATCTTTCACTGAGCATGTTTTTTTTTTTAAAAAAAAAGCATCCACTGTGCTCATCACTAGTTCTTATTACTAAGAAATTACTAAGTAAAAAGATGACATTGCGAGGATACCTGGACTGTCTCAAGTAGCTGACTATTATGAGAGAAGCTATTAGAAGAGTTCTCTCATCTTTTAATGAATATATGTTTTCATTTTGATTAACCATGTAGCTAAGATTATAATTGTTGCTCATGTGTGTTCTTTCTCCAACATGGATGTGCCATTTAAAATTTACGCCAATACAGCATTAGTCGTCATTCTCTCCAGCACGAAAGTTTTACTTGCTTTGTGGTAATATCATAAATTACATTTTAATTTATATTTCTCTGATGACTAGGGGCATCCATCATTTTATCTGCTCTTGTGGATTTTTAGTTAGATATTTAAACACTTACCAGTTTGAATTGATGGACTGTGTTGTGTTTTATATTAAGTTGAATGTATTCCTAATATACCCTGAATGAATACTTGTGTTTTTTTCTAGAATAAACTCAGGAATAATTTTTTTCTCTGTTGGTTACCTACTCACATTTCCAGTGTGTTTGAATAAAAGTTTAAATTTTATTGTTTTTATTTTTATTTTTAATTTATGTTTTCTATTATTATCACCTTGTGCCTTGTGTAAGAAATACTTGTCAGCTCAGCACTGCCAAGGCATTGTCCTATTACTGTCTTAATCTCAAATAATTTGAGTGTATGTCATTGTATTTAAAATGGAAATCCAACAGTGAATTATGTGGGGATCTCTATCAAGTCAAATACTATATAAATATGGCTCTTTGTTCTTGTGTCAATCCTATTTCATTCATCTATTTCACTCTTCTTTAACTACTATCACATTGTGTATGTTATGGTAGCTATAGATTAATGTGTGAACTCCCATAATGTAAAAGTAAGTTTTGGGTTAAAATTTTAAACTATACTATGTACTTTGCCTTTCCTCTCAGCATAGTTCAAATGTACATGTTCCTTACTGTGAGTAAATTAACCATCACTTCATATTTTAAGAGCCTCATTTTCCCTGTGAACTATTGATATTATTTTCCATTTCTCGATTGCTTTAAAGTTCTTGAATTTGATGTTGATTATGAAAAGGAATAGGATTAACATAGCTGGCTTGGCTGGTTTTATTTCACTGGTCAGTTTGCAAGAAACAGAATTCTCATGGTCAATGTTTTGGAGACATAACTAAATTAACTCTATATTCCCAAAGATTTTTATTAAAGCAATATATATCTCCACTTAATTTTAGCCAGAATGGGTTTTGTTGTGAAAATCCCAAAAGTAGTCCAAGACAGCTTCTTCTTAAATAAATTCTTTTAGTAACACCTATATATCTTTTATTGACACTTACATTTCTTTTTTCCTTCTCAGTACAATTATATATTTATTTATTATCTTTACATTTATTTTACATACCATCCATATTTTGCTACACATATCTTCTGGCTCCCAGATCACTCTACCCACTTCCCATATACCACCTCTTATATCACTCTTTCTCCTTGAAGAAAGAAGCAGGCATCCCGTCGGAGTAAACAAAACATGTTTTATCAAGTTGAGGTTAGGTCCAAACTCTTCTCCCTGCTTCAAGATGCATCAAGCATAGCGAATAGGTTCTGAAAACTCAGATCTTGCCCCAGGGACATGATCTGAACCTACCACTAGAGGCGCCACAGCCACATAAAGCTATCCAACTGTCAGCTCCATACAGAGGACCTAGTTCAAAGAGTTATATATATTTTTTGAGAACAGGAAAGAGAGTTGATTCAAATAACAAGCTCCAGTTGAGACCTTCAAGCTTGTCCTTGTGATTAAAGGTCCATTGTCAGCAGTACAGGAGCTTTATAGACTCTGGATGATAGAGAAAGGAGATATTATAACCTCAGCTAAAAGAGGGTGGTGGTTTTCCAGGGTTGTTATGAAATATTTCATTAGCAATTAGGAGGCATTCATATGCACATGACTTATGGAGAGAGTGACTTCTTCAAAATTCAAAAGCATTTCTCAAAAAAAGGGAAACTTGCTAAGAATCCAGAGAATCTGTCATTTCACCTTGCCGTTGGCATGAAATATATGTAAGAATGTGTGTTTCTGAGAATGGGTGCCAATTTTTGAATCCTGTATATCTGTTTATGCATGTGTGTGTATATCTTTTAATAACACCTATATATCTATGACTAAATAAGTTTGAGGGACTGTAAATCACTTAAAGTTGTAGTGTTCTCCAACAGTTCATCTTTCTCATCTATAAGCCATGATTAAAAATTGCAAATCAAATTCAAGAAATTCCCTACTATATTTTGAGAAATAATTTATGAATAAATTAACTACATATTTGAAACATGTACTTTTTGTTACCATGAATTTATTTAATCTTTTAAAGGAAATTTAGGATTCCCATATTTTTAATAGTAAAATCTAAGTAGAATTTGGGATGGTTTGCTTTCTAGTTTGCTTTTGGTTTTGTTTTCGTTTTGAGACAAGAATTCTCCATGTAACCCAGGTTGTTGTTGAACTCATTATTCCTGTTCCCACCTCCCTAATGATAGGATCTCAGGTAGAAGTTATTGGGCACTGCTACTAGTACAGTTCTTAACGTACTAAAAGAATTAATATTTGGACATTTTTCTATATAAGTTCTTCATTTGTCTAGCAATTATTATGTTCATATCATGGATCGTGTTAATACTTAAGTCACTAAAAACGCAAAGGTATGAACTTTGCTCTTGAAAAATCTCAGAAGTTGCTCTCTACTATTAAAACAATCTAGATGAGTGGTTCCCCACCTTTCTAATTCTGCAGCTCTTTAATACAGTTCCTCATTCTGTAGTGACCCCAACCATAAAATTATTTCATTGCTACTTCATGACTTTAATTTTGCTACTGTTATGAATCGTTATGTAAATATTCAATATACAAGATCTCTGACATGAGACCCCAGGAGGTCAAGACCCCAGGAGGTTGAGAACCACTAGTATTGCTATAATAGCAGTTTTTTTCAATGTGTGTGCTAATAAAGTTTCAAATCAAATTTTGACAATAGTCAAAATTCAGCTAACACAGTACAGTAAAAAAAAAAAATTGCCCAACATGGCTGTGGTTTATGTTAAGTGGTAAATTACTTGTATGCATAATAATTTACTATACTATTTTGATTCTCAGGACCTATGTCTCCAAAATCTTCATTTATTAGACATATTTAGACCAATTAATAGATATTGAAATTAAATGACTAAACTGTAAAAGAAAGTTGGTATGTCATTTTCAAAACAATATAGATACCAACAATAAATTTAAAAAGTTAATAACTGTTTTGAAATCTCCATGTGGGTAAAAAAATATGCTCAAACCTGAATATCACGATTTCATTATACAAAAAAGAAAAAAGAATAAAAATGATGACTTTAGAAGCATTCTGTTTACCTCATATATTAATTTATTTCATTTGAAGGCTCTTGGAAGTATAGGAAATGACACTTCGCCTGAATCTTTTAAAAAGATAGTCTAATCAGCAGAAATAATATAGAAAATACTTTGACAAATGAAACAATATATTTGGAAACATTAGAAGTAAAAAATTTGATGGCAATAAAATGTGCATAATTTTTTCAAAATCAAGAAAATGTGTCTAATATATTTACAAGGAAAATATAAACTATTAATAGCAACTTAAAATTTTATAATTGATTTTTAATCCTATATATTAGTGGGAAGGCTTGCTATTGTCAATTTCCCCATTTATAATAAATATAAATTATTTTCAATGAGAATTTAAGAAATCATTCAGAAGCACTTCATGAAACTGATTTAGAAGCTCAGTAATTACCGAATACACATCAATGTATGATAAAATGCCACTGTGAACCTGTTCAGGAATAACGAGCGCACTAGTAGAAGTGTCTAAATCATACATATGTGCCTTCATAAACTTGGTATTTCACAGAAGTGTCTTCATTAGTCAGTAAGGAAAGGATGAATTCTTTCAAAATTGATATGAATAAATGATCTCATTAAATGAACACCTAATGCATAATATATAAAAAGAGGGCTTAGAGTTATAAATATTATAATTATGAAAAGTAAGTTTGAGATATAAGAAAATGATATTTTATATTATAAGTTTACAGAATTTCAGCAGCTCTTCTAAGTAGAGCAAATACAAAATTACAGATAGAAAATTGTAATGCTGTAATTTCCATCATTAGATGGTCTTGACTTTCCTCCCTTATCTAAGTAGTATGTATAGTACTTAGTCTTGGTATTATGTGGATGGATACAAAAATAAGATGCCCAGAATTCTAGTAGGAAAGTGTCAGGAATTTCTCAACATTGACATTTGTAGCCCATTTCACCCAATGAGAACAGGGAACCATTATTTTCCATACACACAAATTAACCACGAAAAGGCATAATCTTGGCTTAAACAAACCTTAGCAAATTAAAAACATATTTATTAAGAAGGTAATACCAGAAAAATTAAATAAGGAAATTATATCAGGAAGATAAATATGCTTGAGAAAATCATAACACTTAGAAACTATCTAGAGTATTTAAATAAACCAGCAATCAAAAGAGAAGCAATTAGGAAAATTAACAAGCATGTCTAATTGAGTGAAAATAAAGTAAAACATATCTAGTGGCTCAAAAAAGAAGTTTGTATGCTAAAGTTTATATTAAAAAAAAGAAAAACAAGCCTGGTGGTTCTGGTATATGCCTTTAATCCAAACACGTGGGAGGCAGAGGCAGACGGATCTCTGTGAGTTCAAGGCCAGCTTGGTCTACAGAGGGAGTTCCAGGATAATAGCCAAGGCTATAACACAGAGAAACCCTATTTTATTAAAAAAAAAGGCAACCCACTGACTGGGAGAAGATCTTCACCAACCCCACAACAGACAAAGGTCTGATCTCCAAAATATATAAAGAACTCAGGAAACTAGACTTTAAAATGCTAATTAACCCAATTTAAAAAATGGGGCACTGAACTGAACAGAGAATTCTCAACAGAAGAAGTTCAAATGGCCAAAAGACACTTAAGGTCATGCTCAACCTCCTTAGTGATCAGGGAAATGCAAATCAAAACAACTTTGAGATATCTTACACCTGTCAGAATGGCTAAAATCAAAAACACCAATGATAGCCTTTGCTGGAGAGAATGTGGAGTAAGGGGTACACTCATCCATTGATGGTGGAAATGCAAACTTGTGCAACCAATTTGGAAAGAAGTGTGGTGGTTTCTCAGGAAATTTGGGATCAACCTACCCCAGGACCCAGCAATACCACTCTTGGGAATATACCCAAGAGATGCCCGATCATACTACAAAAGTATTTGTTCAACTATGTTCATAGCAGCATTATTTGTAGTAGCCAGAACCTGGAAACAACCTAGATGCCCTTCAATGGAAGAATGGATGAAGAAAGTGTGGAATATATACATATTAGAGTACTACTCAGTGAAAAATAATTTTAAACAAAACTTTGGGACAGAAAGAAAATCAATTTTAGAGTATAGCTATTAGGAAACATATGCAAAAATAAAGTGTATTTTCACAAATTAAAAATAGATGAAAAAAGATTGTTTAAAATAGCACCAAATTTCTTTTTTTTTTTCAAAAACTTCTTTTTCCATATGTGATTAGTAAAACTCAAAGCACTGGAGGCTTTTATGGACTTTCCTAACCTGTGGCAGAGTACTAGCATCTCATCAATGTCTGTCAGTTGCATCTTCCCCAATGACTCTGTCAGTCTGCCACTCCTCTTTTGACATACCAGAGAGCGGAGCGCTCCTTACGGAGGACCCATACTTTAAATCACCTCCCACTATAGCTGCCGAGTGGGATCCAGATGTACACTTTCTGGATTCATCTTATATTTCCCTCATCTTACTTCTAATTCCATCGCACATCTCCCTCCACCCTCTGTCTTCTTAACCTTTCCTGATAGCATGGGGAAAAATGGTGTACTCGCCAAGGCCTTGTGTTGGAAGAGTTTGGGAGCAGATGTGAAAAGATCTACCTGCATGTCTAAGCGTTGTCCCTCGGCCACTTGTTTTGGCTCTCCATCTACCTCTGTAGTGTTCCTTCTTCTCATATCTAGAGACCAAACCTCCCCAACATTCCACAGAAGGTCCCATCTTTCTAGTGCAGATACACACACATGCCAAATTAAATAGAGAAACAAAATTCATGGCCAGTGAAGCCTGCTCCTCCATCTTTACTTTCTCCTCTATGTCCCCATAGTGGTCTAGGTAATCACCCATACCCATGCTTCCTATCTCTTCTTCCTACGTGTTCTTATTATGCATGTCTCTAAAATATGTGCAGTATTTATATGTAAAGAAAACTACAAAAATACCAATGCCACAAAACAAACTGAATGATATACTATGCTAATTACTTGCAGGAACAATTTTCTTAAGTTATCAAGTCTACACAAAATGAACTATAAACTAATCGTATCCTTAAGGAAAGCACGACAGAAGTTTGTAATTGTTCTAACATTTATGTGGAAAACCGAACAACCTATGGTAGTCAAAACAAATTAAGAAAATGCAATGTTGAAAAATTCAAAGAATTTGATTTAAGACTTGTTACCATCTGATAGTGGTTAACATATCTTGAAATATGTGAATGCAGACACACGAGATCTAGAAATAGATTTGTGTTTGATTCTTTGGTTGTGGAGCTAAGAATAAAATCCAAGCACTCGCATATGCTAAGCATGCACTCTAAGGGTGGGGTAAATTCTGTCCTTACAAATTTAAGTTTCAATAGAAAAAGAAGCCTTCTGATAAATAGTACATAAAATATTGTGTATATGTGCATGAAACAAGCAAATAAAACCCCCATTTCTACTTTTATCCCAGGATAGACTGTAGGCCCATACATAAAACATTTAGGACATAGCACTCCACCTTTTTTTCCTATAAAACATCAAACAGTAGAATATTTAAGATTTAGTGGGCCACATATTTTTTGTGCAACTTCTCTTGGATAACCCCACGTAATCTTGTTTCTCTCATTTATGTGGCAAATAAGTGACAAAAGAAGCAAAGAAGGAGGGACTGATTTTGGTTAACCAGTTCTAGGGTACAGTCCATTATGAAGGGGAAGTCATGACAGCAAGAGCTCAGGGCAGCTGTTCTCACTGCGTCGATTTTTGGGAAGCAAAGAGATGAAAGTGCTTGGCTCATTTTCTCCTTTTCAGAGTCAGAGACAACAGCTCATTGAATGGTGTCAGGCACATTTAGGATGAATCTTCTCCCCTTCATCTAATCTAAATAATGCCCTACAGTCTAGAGTCTTGGTTCTAAATCTTGTCAAGTTAATAATCAATATTAAACATTGTAAGTTATGGAAAAAGTATCCTCAGCTTATAGACAGTGGAACCACAGGTGTATAGGTCAAATTTAGCTTTCTTTTTAATTTTTTTAAAATTTTATTTATTTATTACATGTATAGTATTCTCAATATTCTATCTGCAGGCCAGAAGAGGGCACCAGATTTCATTACAGATGGTTGTGAGCCATCATGTGATTGCTGGGAATTGAACTCAGGACCTTTAGAAGAGCAGGAAGTGCCCTTAACAGCTGAGGCATCTCTCCAGCCCCTTAGCTTTCTTTTAAGTGAAAGCATAGGAGAAAAATCTTTCTGATCATAACCTAGACAAAAACTGTTAGATAGAATACTAATAATCATAAAAAGGGAGACTACTAACTTGAACTTTATTAAAATAAAGTATTTTTATATCATATCTAGGGAACTATTTGTAAGCAGAAAATATAAAAATACATAAAACTCAGCAGTCAGAAAACAACAACTACATTAAAAAGTCGAGTCAGAAAGCATTGGCATCTACTTAAACAGATATTTATATTTTACCACAAAAGACAACCAAATGATAAGCAATTACATATAAGAACTTCAATGTAGACATCTGCAAAATATAAGTTCAAACTACAGTGAGATAGATACATGACTATAAGAATTGGCTTTCTTGAGATATCTTTATTGAGGGAGCCATTATAGAGTTAGCAGAAACCTGGCTCTAGAGAAAGTCCCAGGAACCCACAAAGATGATCCCGCCGAAGTCCCTAAGCAATAGAGATGAGGGGGCCCAATCTTGACTTGTCCTGTAGTCAGACTGATGACTATCTTAAATATCACCATGGAACCTTCATCCAGCAACTGATGTAGTCAAAGGCAGAGACCCACATCGGAGAACTGGACTGAACTCCCAAGGTCCAATTAAGAGTGGAAGGAATGAGAATATGAGCTAAGAGGTCAAGATCATGATGGGTTCACCCACTGAAATAGTCTAGCTGAGCTAATGGGAGCTCACCAACTCCAGCTAGACTGGAAAGGAACAAGCATAGGATCAACTAGGCCCTCTGAATGTGGTTGACAGTTGCATGGCTGGGGCAGACTGAGGGGACACTGGCAGTGGCATCAGGATTTATCCCTACTGCATGTACTGGCTTTTTGGGATCCCATTCTCTTTGGATGGGTACCTTTCTCAGCCTAAATATAGTAGGGAGGGCCTTGAACCTTCCACAAAGCAATATGCCTCTCTGATGATTAGATCGGGGTGGAGTGGGAGGGTATGTGGAGGGTATGGGAGGAAGAGAGGAAGTGGGAACTTGAATTGGTTTTTTTCAATCTAATAAATTAAAAAAAGAATTGGCTTTCTTTTCAAGAACAAGAAAACTGCCACCAAGTATGTGGAATAACTGAGTTTTTCTTATAGCTAGTTACAATGCAAAACAGTGCAGCCACTTTGCGAGTTATTTTAGTCTCTAGTACAGAAACCAAAAGCAAGCTTAGTTTCACTTTGAAAGTTTTGTGCCAATGTATTAGGAAGGAAAGCATGCTCTTACACTCTTAAACTGCAGGCCCATTTCTAGGTATTTACAAAAGAAAACTATGAAACTTCGCATAAAAATCTGTGAGTCTACATTCATAGGCGCTAATTCATAATCAACAAGAATTGGCAACAGCCCAAATGTCCATCAAACAACAAAGACTAACACAGTGTAATGTATTTATACAATGAAATATTTGATTTGTGGTGTTAGGAATCAAGTCCAGGACCTCGTGCATGCTAAACATTCACTCTAACTGCTGACATAAATCTCAGCCCGACATGTATCTTTCAAAAATTTACACAGTCAATTTCAATAGGAAAATAAATCTTTGCAACAAACAGTGCTAACATGATTGGATATCTGTATACACAATAAGCATAAATGAATCTTACATCATCATATTAAGTGAAAAAAGACATACTCAAGGGACAACATACTGCATGATTGCATTTATGGCATTCTGGAAATGGAAAACTTGGAAGAAATAAAGTGGAACAGTAGCTGCAAGAAAACTGACATGTGGGAAAGGACCAACAACCGATGACAGGTGCTTCTGAGGATCGATGAATCAGTTCTAAAGCTGGATTACAGTGCCTCTTATATGGCTGTATACATTTGTCAGAGCTCATCCAAGGATTCTCTGAAGGAGCAGGTTGTTTTCTTTTAAATACACTGTTTTTATTAATTCTTTAGAAATGTATGCATACTATGTAGGTTTCCCACTCCTGCCTATAACACCTTTGAGATCCATCCTTCACCTACCTCTCCATGCCTCCAAACTTCATGTCCTCTATTAAAAAAGAAATAATCTCCTGGGTCTAACTTGTGCTGCTCCTATGCTCATGAGTCCATTAGAATATGAACAGCCTACCAGGGGCCACACCCTTAAAGAAAACTGACTTTCCCTTCCCCAGAAGCCATCAACTGCCAGTAACTCCTCAACTAGGGATGGTGGCACATGAGCCCCTGTCCCCTCTATACAGGAACGTCCATTGGTTTGATCTTGTCATGTCCCTAAGTGCAGCTGTCCTGGCATCTGCAGAAGACACTCATTTTCTCTAGTCCTTCCTGACTCCTGGCTCGTGCAATCATTCCACTCCCTCTTCCTCAGTGTTCTCTCAGTAAATCTTAATAGATAAAATAATTTTTGACAAAGTGTAAATGATAGCAAATGCAGAGAGTGAAAAGTTTCTAATGTCAAAATATTTTAGGCAAGGTGGGGAGAAGCTGGAGCACATTTTCAGCCATATGGCCTTGAGTTAATAACAGGAAGATGCTGATGTTTATCTGTTTAAAAACTATAAGTGATTAAATACTATGTTTTCTTAAGAGTTGCACAGTATAAATTACAGATAGTAAGAAGGCATAGGTTAGAACCTTTTGTGCATTTTAGAGAGTTGAGACAGATGCTGAACTTGACTACTTGCCTTGTGTTAAATAAGTAACTATTAATGGGACTTCTGTTTGGGTACTTATTTTTACTTTTCTTTCTGGATAAATTAGTCTTATTGCATTGTATGCCATTTTGTTGATTTCACTAGAAGGCCTGCTCTTTCCTGAAAGGAAACAGGAGAATTGTGGATATAGGAGAGAAGGGTGATGAGGAGAACACCAGAAGGAGGGGAGGGAGAGGAAACTGTGGTCGGATGTAATGTATGAGAGAATAAAGAAAAAGAGGGAAGCTGTTGTTTTTAACATGTAAACTGTTTTTTTTTATAAGGTGATGTTGGATCAAATGGACAGCCTGGCCCAATAGGGCCTCCTGGACTGCCAGGAATTGGTATTCAGGGACCACCAGGACTACCAGGAACTCCAGGGCCAATCGGCCAACCTGGTAAGATCACAGTAAATGTGCCTCTTATAGGACATGCAGCGCATATGAATGCCTTCCAGCAAAGTGATTTAAGAAGTAATTTATGCATGTATATAATTTTATAAAATTTTGAATTATAGATCACAGCATAAGAGCTAATTTAATACTTAATGTTTCTCTTCTCTGTTCACCTAAAAGCCATTTATTTCTAATAGCATGAATTGATAATTACACGGTTACCCTTGGCATATAATCATTGGACAATACAGTTTTAGAAACATAGACCTCAAACTGTTAGTGCTGATTATTTCAGAGCGGAGTAGCTATAATGCAATAATATACAAGACTTTCATGTAGAACTTTTTCATGCTATTAACACATAAAAGCCATAATTAAGGTTCTACAAGAGTGTTCTGTAAAAATATATCACAGGTATTTTGTTTCCTTTTATTTGATTCCCTCCTCCTTCTCTTTTTCTCCTAGACTGGGAATAATTTTATAACTGAGAACACTAAGCATTTTTAAAAAATTAGCTACTCAGGTTTTGTGAATATGTAGCCTAGTGATTTTGCCTCCATAGAGTAGTAATTGTATGGCTTTTCTGTATTTGTACAAGAGTCTATGCGAATTGTGGATTTTCTGTTTACTCGGGTATAGTAAGGCCCATCCTCAGGCCTGAATTTAGTATTTCAAAATATTGTAATAGCTCATAAAGTGAAAACAAATATGAAATGTTTAACTGTTTTAAATTCACATGAACATATCAGAAAGTTGAGCACAATTCAGATGAACATGTAATTCCTTTGAACACATAGACCTTCAATGATACTTGATATGTTGTCTGTCATTGCATTAAAAAATCTCAAAACAGTGGTTAACAGTATCAAATGCCCATAAAGGCTATTTTTATTCATGTACTATTTTAAAACTCGATTTGAAGGCATGCTGTACCTTTTTATGGCCCCTGACATGTCGTTACTGATTGAAGGCATTAAAAAAAAACTGGGAGGCAAGCTTTAAACAAAGGTCCTATAAATAGTTGCTTCATCGTTCAAGGCAAAAACACTTTGCCCAACCTGAATAGCAGCAGGATCGTGAAGAAAAACAAAAAGGATTGTTAGTTTGGGCCTTACAGATGTCACCTGCTATTTCACAATGAAAGATAAAATGAATTTATCACTTCTGTTATGTTTTATTGTTTCTTGAAAAAGTGAATGGCTGTAGAGAAGCAGTTTGAATTCATACATCATAGCTGAATGAAAATAAAACATTAATAAGAATCTTAATAAAATACAAAGTGTTAATATGTACTTTTTAATTGTACCTAATAACTTGCAATTGTTTTATTTATTAAGTCATCTAATAGTCTATTTCTGTGTCACTTTTTCCTTCCCTCCTCGGATAGCATATATACACATATTGATCATAAAGACTGCATAGGATCAGAACAATGCAAATTAACACATTTTAATTTACTTTCATATATTAGCCTATAATTTTTTTCTTTGACATAGACTTTATAGCTAAACTAATAGCATTAACAGCTAATAAAAGTTAGTATAAAAATTATTCAAGCCGGGTGGTGGTGGCGCACGCCTTTAATCCCAGCACTTGGGAGGCAGAGGCAGGCAGATCTGTGTGAGTTCAAGGCCAGCCTGGTCTACAAGAGCTAGTTCCAGGACAGGAACCAAAAGCTACAGAGAAACCCTGTCTTGAAAAATCCAAAAAAAAAATTATTCAATACACTCTCAATATATAAGTTTTCAAATCATATTTTTATTATTCATGGAACATGTATTTATTTTTAAAGTAAATTTTATTAACATCACCAAAGCAGAGTACTAACTTCACCCATTTTTAATTATCTTGATTCTTAAATGGTAAAGTGATCAGCAAGAATATTACTATTATCTTACTAACCCTGAGTTATAGTGCATGACTGAAACTGCCAGAAGCTTATTAATATACTTATTTCATTTTCTAATAAAAAATTAATACAAAATACTAAGAACTGATAGTATCATATTATTAAACAACACGTAAGACAAAGCCAAAATTAGATCCAAACAAACTCACTTATTTGGTAACTATTTAGAAGGGTCAACATAATATGTACTAATAATTGATGCCTATTATCTTGACCCCCTCTAAATAACTATCAAATAATGGAACAGTGAAAATCTAGCTGTGGTCGGTGTGTCAGTGACAAATCATAAGATATTAAAAATTTATAATGAGATAAACAATGAAGAATATGCATTCAAAGTTCTACAACAATTTAATGTTATAATGCTATTTATTGAATATCCAACCAGAAAACTGTGCTCTTATTTCATGGTTTTGGTATTTTTTGTAGTTTATTAAAAAGTTAGTCAACAATGAACTAAGGATTTTTAAGAATTGGTTTTTTATAATAATAAAAATAGTTTTGTATTTTGAATGAGTCTTCCTCATGACTCTGACAATGACTTGAAACATACCTTTTTTAAAAAGTAATTTGAGAAAACCATCTTAAAGAAATATGATTTAAAGTGTTAATGCTCCATCTTCTTTAGTCATTCTTACATGAACAATGCCAAAGAGTCTCTAATGTACTCTCTTAGGTTTATCATATGCAGATCCTATCAGTTCTTTATGAGAAAAATAACCAGATCCATTGCTTAGAAACTGCTTCAATACTTTCTCATGATAATGTTTTGTAAACCAGGCTTAAATGGAATACCAGGAGAGAAGGGAGATCCAGGACCTCCGGGGTTTGATGTTCCAGGACCACCAGGAGACAGAGGTAGTCCAGGGCCCCCTGGAATCCCTGGCCTCATAGGACCTCCAGGATCACCCGGTCTCCCAGGAAAAGCAGGTGTTCCTGGATTTCCAGGTAGTATTTAATGATTTGTCTGACTGAGGATAAATGAAACTAATATTATTATGACTCTGACAAATAATTTTCATATTGTGTTTTACAAATTGACACTATCTATTAAGGAAGAGCGTTAAGTGTATGAATGTTGGAAACTCGGTTTCCTTTTTGCTCTATACTCTTATTCTGTGTGACAGTACCAGTTATGTATTACTATATAATAAATGATCCAAATTGTGATTGTTTAAAGCTACTTTTCAAACTCTTTGCTCAAGATTCTGTGGGTCAGAAATCAAGGGGTTTTTACCAGATTATTTACCAGATTATTTTTTGTAATTCATATGACTTCCACAAGAATGTCTGGAGTTGAAGAATCCAGTTCTATAATGACAGTTTTCTGATGCTTGGGTCTTTTGTAGCTCATGTGCCATCTGATCATTCATAATGCCTCTTCTCATCCTTGTAACTTCCCTCCATTGAAAGTGACTTCCCTAAGAAAGAATTTCATGAGGTAAAACTGAGGTCCTAGAGAGAGAGATCTCAGTGGTTAAAGGCACTGACTGCTCTTCCAGAGAACTGGGGATCGATTCCCAGCACCCACATGGTAGCTCACAATTTTAACAACAGTCCTAGGGGATGCAGTACCCTCTTCTGGCCTCTGCAGGTTCTGCATGCACGTGGTGCACATACATTCATCCAAAACACCCATACACATAGATAGATAGATAGATAGATAGATAGATAGATAGATAGATAGATAGATAGATAGATAGATAGGTGCTTTTTGGTGAGAAAAGTGAGAAAGAGCAAGATAGAGGGAGTGGAAGAAGGAGAGGGGAAGAAAGAGAGACAGAGGTGGACAGAGACAGAGGGAGAGAAAGAGAGGCTTTCCAAAGTCCAAAAACACAAAATGTACTCACTGATATTTTCTAAAGGTGCCAAAGGAGAAATAGGTATGATGGGACTTCCGGGCCCACCAGGACCTTTGGGAATTCCCGGCAGAAGTGGTGCTCCTGGTATTAAAGGTAAGAACTGGAGTTTAGTGACAGTTATGTGTGACAAAGGAAATGAAACATTGTGTTCTACCAATACAGGTTTTGTTTTTCCTATTTTAAGACCAGCAATGCTTAGTGTTTTATTTCTTTGTGGTTTGTCAATTAAAAAGTCTTGTTTTCAGTTTGATGACATACTTAATCTGTATACCTGAAACATTGTACATGCTTAGTCCCTAATCTGAGAATTAAGCTTCAGGTTTTTCTAATGGCAAGCCTTTAACGGTCATCCAAGAATTCCGTACAGCAGAGAGATTACCGGACTTTTTAAATATGTATGCGCTCAAGTAATTCATTGGCAGACATCAAGTTACACAAATGTTTTTAGAGCTTAGATGTCTACCTAGTTATGAGACAAGTGACGATTTTACATGCATTAATTATGGATGGACAAATTTAGTGTTCTTTGTTGATTTTAGGTGATGATGGCATGCAAGGTCAACCAGGTCTTCCGGGCCCCGCAGGAGAAAAAGGTGGTAAAGGAGAACCTGGCCTTCCAGGTCCTCCTGGACCAATGGATCCAGATTTCCTGGGTTCAAAAGGAGAGAAGGGTGAGCCTGGCTTACCAGGTAGGTGAATGGATGGATTCACAAATACATTATTTTTGCATATGTGAAGTTAAATTTTGAGGAGGATACTGGATAACAAACACAGTCCCACATGGATGCTAGCACATGCTCTTTTACCATACTACATACCCAGTCCCTGAAATCTGACTTTACACATATTTATCCATTTATACATGTATATATGCATGTATGTATGTATGTATGTATGTATGTATGTATGTATGTATGTATGATTGTGTGTGTCTCACTGGATGTGTAGAAGTCAAAGAACTACTTTCAGCAGTTAGTTTCCTCCATCCTCATTGTGAATTCCAGGAACTGAACTCAGGTTATTGGGCTTTTCACAAAACACCTTTACCTACTGAGCCATCTTGCTTGGCCTCTGACATTTTATTTTAAGTATCAGAGAAGTAGCTTGGAGTTACTCAACTCAACAAGTCAATTGTCAATATTCACAATTTTGGTAGTGAATATTTCATTTGATTCATGGTGTTTCATTGATTAGCTTTCTGCTTGAATATTTTCTTTGTCATTTACCTGTCATGAGCTACAGGATTTTTAAAAATTTTTTTTTATTGAAAAAATTTCTGCCTCCTTCCCACCTCCTATTTCCCCCCTCCCCCCACTCCTCTCCCCTCACTCCACTCCTCTCCCTCTCCCCCCATTCCTTTACCCCTCCCTCTCCAGTCCAAAGAGCAGTCAGGGTTCCCTGCCCTGTGGGAAGTCCAGGGTCCTCCCCACTCCATCCAGGTCTAGGAAGGTGAGCATCCAAACAGGCTAGGTTCCCACAAAGCCAGTTCATGCAGTAGGATCAAAACCCAGTACCATTGTCTTTGGTTTCTTATCAGCCCTCCTTGTCTGCCATGTTCAGAGAGCCCAGTTTTATCCCCTGCTTTTTCAGTCCCAGTCCAGCTGGTCTTGGTGAGCTCCCAATAGGTCAGCCCCACTGTCTCAGTAGGTGGGTGCACCCCTCGCGGTCCTGACTTTCTTTTTTTTTTTTTTTTTTTTGCTTTTAAATTTTTTTTTATTTTTTTTTTATTGAGAAAAGGAGAAAAAAAACATAAACAAAAAACAAGTTTCCACCTCCTCCCAGCCTCCCATTTCCCTCCCCTTCCTCCCACCCTTCTCCCCAGCCCCCTACTCCTCTCCCCCTCCCTCTCCAGTCCACAGAGCAGTCCGGGTTCCCTGCCCTGTGGTAAGTCCTAGGTCCTCCCCCCTCCGTCCATGTCTAGGAAGGTGAACATCCAAACTGGCTAGGCTCCCACAAGCGCCCAAGATGAGGTTCCCAGTTAGTTCCTTGGGCAGCTGAAGATAGGTCCTGACTTTCTTGCTCATGTTCTCCCTCCTTCTGCTCCTCATTTGGACCTTGGGAGCTCAGTCCAGTGCTCCAATGTGGGTCTCTGCCTCTATCTCCATCCATCGCCAGATGAAGGTTCTATGATGATATGCAAGATATTCATCAAGATGTGGGGAACTGGGGAGATGGCTCAGTGAATTGAGGATTTGTTACACAAGCAAGAAACTGAATTTGAATCCCCAGAACCCACATGAAAGTAAAGCAGGCACATACCTGTAATCCTAGCACTTTTAAGGCAGAAATAGGAGAACTCTGGGAAGACCTTTGAATTCAGTGAGAGACCTGTCCTCAATAAACAAAATTTCAACTCTGGGCCTCTATATGCACATGTAAACAGATATGTGCGAACAAACATACGAACATGTAGATACACACATATACACACATACATACATACATGTACTCATAAGTAAAACAGACTTAAATCACTACCTTCAGGATTTCCAGAAGTACCACATGAGTACAGAAGAGAAGTCACTATACTTTGGAACAGCATTTGGTATTTAGAAAATGTAGTGTTCTTTTCTATTTTTTTCCTTTGAGACCAAATGAAGCTGAATAGTATAATGTTGTACATAACAGGTTTTAAATTGTAACACTATTCATTTCTTTTTATAGGAAAACAACATGGTTCATCAAAACTATCACAAAACATAAATATACATAAATTAATATAAGGCACCTGTAGCAAAGAAACATATTTTTTGAAAAAGAACTAAACTTTTAAACATTATGAAACCTTAAAATTAGTCATTAATTTGTAGCTTTTAGTACCTTTGCAGTTCGTTTTCTGTTATATTAATGTGGTCAACTGTGCATGTATGTGTGTAAACAAGTATTAGCTTCTCATTGAGCATGCTGAAAATTTTCCTTAAAAATGATTTCTTATACTGGAGCTTTTCACAAAGTACCCAAAGAGGCAGGGATATATAAATTTTAGGATGACTAAAATGAAATGTCTTTCCTGGGTATTTCTTCTTTTAACAATCAGTTTTTGATTGATTGATTGGTGGACTGGTATGTATGCACATGTATAGGCTGCAGTTCCCATGCAAATGTCAGAGGACAACTTCTAGTAGTGAGTTCTCCTGCTCACTATGTGGGCTCTGGAGGATGAACTCAGGTCTTCAGGCTTGGTGGCTTGTTCCATTATCCACTGAGTAATCTTACCAGTTTCTGGAGTTATTATTTTACTAGGCTTCTTTTATTTTTAGCCATGTTTTCTGAATTATAGGAGTGGAAAAATATTCTTGACTTCTACTGTAGGATTACTAATGATAAAATACTTTGAGATAGTTGGGAACAAAGAGGAAGTTGGCTCTTTTGGATAATCTGAATTTCTTGGTGGGAGATAGTAAAAACTGGAGAAACTAATAGTCCATAGTACATCAGGTTATCACCAATTTGGTACTGCTGCTGTTGCTACTGGTAGGCAGGGCTAGGCATTGAACATTATTTTGTTGTTGTTCTGGTTTGAAGTACCGGGGATCAAACCCAATGATAGGCAAGTTCTCACTGAGCTACACACCCCATTACTCTCCAGGGGCATCTTGATAATCCATGTTCCATATCTGCATCATGCTAGAAGCAAAGATGCTGCACAACTGCCACTGCCAGATCTAAGAAAGTTTGTTAAATTATTGCCAAAATGAAAGCAGACACCCTGCCGAGCATCCTTACCCTCCCAAGTGCTGTGTAAGAGATGGTTTCTTTCCATCTTTTCTTCCCTAGGCATCATCGTGAAGGTGATTTCTGCTGCATTTTTTGGTCATCTTTTCATTTTCATTTGTCCTAGGAATTTTCTCTTCTTGATTTGGGAAATCAAGTAGACTATCAGAAAAATGAGCTTTTGTCACAGAGAACAGAATTAGAGAAATGGTTCAAGAGCAGCAATCCCCCAACACACACACACACACACGCACACACACACACACACACACACACACACACGCACACACACACGCACACACACACGCACGCACGCACACACACACGTACACACACACGCACACACACACACACACACACACACACACACACACACACACACAGAGGGGGAGAGAGGGAGAATATGCCAGTTTCTCCTTTTCACTTACATACAGTTCAACACTTAAGCAGCTTTTTTTTTTTTTTTTTTTTGGCAAATCCGTTTAATTTGTTAGTAAGATTCAGCCTAACTTATTTTTATGCTTATCATTGAAAGGTGTTCCTGGACTTTCAGGACCAAAAGGCTACCAGGGTTTGCCTGGAGACCCAGGGCAACCTGGACTGACTGGACAACCCGGATCGCCAGGACTACCAGGTATGTAAGATAGAACCACTGTGGCATTTGGATAGCTGATTGTGATCTTTGGAAAAGTAATTGTGACCTCCTCATGTTCAGTGATGGTTTGGATCTGGTTGGGCTTGACAAAATTGTTGACATTTAGCCAAAGTTTCAACAGACAAAATATATAGGAGATTTTAGCTTGCTTATTCAGAGTCATAGTTTGCTCAGAGCAGAATATATGTAGAACTGTGGTTCAAGTAATGTGCTGTACTTTACTATAGACACGCCAGCATATAAATAAGACAACTATCTGGTTGGAGCCTGAATAAAATCACCTGTTCGAGTTGTTTTTGTTGTTGTTCTTTGTTTGTTTGTTGCCATCAGACAAGTCAGTCATTCTGCAATGTAAAATGATGATTGAAATTTTTGATTTTTAAAATTTCTGAGGACCAAAGTTCCCCAGGCCTCCTTGTAGTTTTTTTTTTTTTCTACAGAAATGCTCTTACAGTGACCAGTTCGCCTCAGTATTAGCTCACTTCTCAAAACTTTCAGCTGTTTGATTTTAGTTCAGCCCCTAAGAATAAAATGCAGCTGATCTTTGCCCTCTCAGAAGAGCCCTGAAGGTCGATCATTTGCCATCAAACCCATACCACATTATCTTGATGGATTGAGAAAGATAAATTTTCTCCTCGTTTCTTCCCAACATCTTCTGCATTCTCTTAAGCTGGAAGTCACCTGTGAAAGAAAAAAAAAACGACATATATGGTGGCCCTGGCAAACATGTAGGTGACATCACATAGCTCAAGCACCTGTGATGCTCTAAGACAAATCCTCAAACTCACCCAGGTCAATCCTGCATCTCTCCAGCAAACCACCAACCCTTATATCTCTCTGGCCTAATGAGAGAGGGGCTCTGTTATGACAGGGATCCATGACTGACATTTTATTAAACATTTTTTATATTGGATTTGTCTGTGAGAGCCGCCAAAATGGTAGCTATTGATATGCAGCAAATAGAACATGGAATGCATGGACTTGTTTTAGGAAAAGAACAAAGTGCTCAGGTAAAGTTACCTTTATTTTTCTGAAGTTGAATGTAAAGACCTGTATTAGCTTAATTATATCCCACTATGGTACTAACAAGAGTTCTGGAAAACCCCCTGACTATTTCATATTGAATTGTATCTGTGGACTTTAATACAATGAAACTTGTCCTTCCAGTCCCATGATGCCATTCGTTGTTTACATTACATTTCTAGGTCCCAAGGGTGACCCTGGTCTCCCTGGTCCACCGGGACTTACAGGGCCTCCTGGACTTAAAGGAAACATTGGTGACATGGGATTTCCTGGTGAGTGATGGAGGGTCATAGTCATTTTGTCCTATTAATATTCACTATCTTTTTTTCTTTGAGACAGTGTCTCATGTACCACAGGCTGCCATCAAACTTGCTGCATAGCTGGGGATGATCTTGAACTATCAAACTTGCTGCATAGCTGGGGATGATCTTGAACTTCTAGTCCTCCTGTATATTCCCCCGAAATACTGGGATTATAAGTACTTGACAACATGCAATGTTTATAATGTATTAAAGATTGAACAGCTTTATGCATATGAGGCAAACACTCTACCGACTGACCCCTGACCCAACCCTCATTTTTATGCCTTTTTTTTTTAATCAGAAAAGATTAAGTGGAAAGTCTGGGTCTGTATCAAAGTGTTAGTATGTAAAGAGGGCTGGGATTCCTCAGGAGATGGGAGAGGAGGCAGCTAATGTTGATAGAATAAGAGTAAGACACTCTCTAAAATAACCAATGAATAGAACTCTCACTACAAAAATGTAAAAGTGACTTAATAAGGGACAGAATTTGAAGAAATGAAAAAGTTAGAATTCACAGACATACCTATTCTCCAGCTTCTTCCCTTCCATTAAAATTTCTTTAGAAATAGGTTGTTATATAAACCTGTGCATGAAACTCACTATGTATACCCAGTTTGCACAAGTTTTTAAAAAGATCTTTTTGCTAAATCACATTCATCTTAGGTTTGCTGTGAATAAAGACTATTTTATTAAATATTTTACATTACATATTTTCAACAGGCCCTCAAGGTGTGGATGGGCCCCCTGGACCTCCTGGAGTTCCTGGACAACCTGGCTCTCCAGGGTTACCTGGCCAGAAAGGAAGTAAAGGAGATCCAGGTGTTTCAGGCATTGGTCTTCCCGGTCTTCCTGGTCCAAAGGTAATGCTATTCTGATCATGCATCTGAGAAGTTGTAGCTTTTCTTGAACTGTGCTTGTTTCTGATTCTTTACTAAACAAACTCCAGAAAGACAAGGCATATTCTGAGCAAAGAATTGTTACTTCAATCTTATCATAGGTTGTGAAGTCAAGCCGGTAACAGGAATGTATTATCTAAGAACCTAGCATAGGTTTTATTCCTAAGTAAAATGGGAAACAAACAGAAAGAATATCATAATTGTACATTATCCATTTTAAAATTAAACCTCTTGATTTCAAAATTGTATACAGAATAGTTATGCTAGTATTTACCTATATAGCATAGACATAGTGTTGGCTTGAATCAGGCTGGTGGCAATGGAAGCGGTAAGAAATGGTCTAATTATGAACATAATTCAAAAGTCAAATCAGAAAGATTTGCTTATGAAATCTGAGAGAAAGAAGGTGTCAAGGATGACCCTGAAGTTTTTGGTTTTGAAATCATGGAGGATAGGAAAGCTTTTGTAAAAAGCAAGTTTGGAGAAAAATATGAAGAATGTACTTTAATAATTGCTATATTTTCTTGCTAAAATGGGAAAGTCATCATAAGACGTAGGGATGATGGAGAGGACTGGAGGCCTGACTTCAAGCCTTCAAAACGGCCTGCTACTTAGGAAACTCTGTAGACCTGGGAACACAGTTCAGTACCTTTTTTCTCAGACAAATTTCCAATTGACTCAATGTCATCGTAAGAAATTCTGTTTCTTACTCACTGATTTAGAATTGTGTTTTTTAAACTTCTTAAATTTGTTCATGTATTTTTTTATAATGGACTAATTTCAACATATAGTAAAGTGAAAACCACCCCTATAAACCATGTCTGAATTTATAATTGAATTTATCAGCAAATGGTTTGAATTGGGAGTTATCTATGGTGTTCTTAAAGCAAGACTATTTTTAGCTTCTTTTATATGTGGCTTATAAGTATACTTCAGTAAGATAACCATATGCATAAGAATGAAGATGACAGAAATTTTATTAGAAAGCCCTAACAGTCCAGTTCAAAAATAAGCAACAGCCTTGAGCAAACCCTTCTCTAAAACTCATATACAAATAGCCAGTAAATACATGAAAAGACATTCCACATCACTCGTCAATACAGAAATGCAAATCAATGACACAATGGGATAATACTTTGTACCCATTAGGCAGATTCCATTAAAAACTATCAAACAGGGCCTTGAGATACAGCTTAGTTGGTAGAATACTTCCCTAACACTTGTGAATGCCTGGATTTCATCTTCAGCATTAACTAGGCATGATGGCACATATGTTATTTTTTATTTATTTATTAAAGATTTCTGCCTCCTCCCTGTCACCGCCTCCCATTTCCCTCCCTCTCCCCCAATCAAGTTCCCCTCCCTCATCAACTCGAAGAGCAGTCAGGGTTCCCTGACCTGTGGGAAGTTCAAGCACCACCCACTTCCTTCCAGGTCTAGTAAGGTGAGCATCCAAACTGCCTAGGCTCCCACAAAGCCAGTACGTGCAGTAGGATCGAAACCCAGTGCCATTGTTCTTGACCACAAAGAGAGGCACATACCTTATTAATAATAATAATGAAAGATAGTCATCT
The DNA here is from genome assembly GCF_018167655.1 of Microtus oregoni. Lineage (NCBI taxonomy): Eukaryota > Metazoa > Chordata > Mammalia > Rodentia > Cricetidae > Microtus > Microtus oregoni. Next base: position 405,889 of record NW_024543229.1, read on the forward strand.
CATCAGTCATATTAATTCAAATTTATATTGCGGTGAGATACCACTTCCTACTCAGTAAAGTAGCCACTTCCAAGAAGCTTGGAAAGGATGTAATGAAACTGGAAGCCTTACATGTTGCTGGTGGGAAAGTAAAATGATAGATACAGCTGCAATGAAAAGACATTTCATGATGCCCCAAAAGCTATAACTGTCATATAACCTGGAAGTCTCACTTGTGTGTATACACCCAAAAGAAGTGAGTGTGGATCTCGTCACAGACACTAGTACTTGTATGTGAATGCTCATAGCATCATTATTTATAATGATAACAGTTTGGAACAAATCAAAATGTCTATCAGTGGGTGAATGGCTAAACAAATCATGCTTTATCCATACGATAGAATAGGATATGATAATTAATAGGAAGAAAGCACTGATATAACCTAGATGATTTTCCAAAATTAACCCTAAGTACAATAAGCCAGATCCAAGATACCATATTACATGATTTTATTTATATAAAATGTCCAGAATAGGCGAACTGGCATAAACAGGAGAACGAAATGTAGTTGGAGCCCGGGGTGAGAAATGTGGAATGACTGTTAACAAGTGCAGGTGGGTTTTGTGTGTGGAGGATTAAATTTTCTAAGATTGGATTTTAATGATGGTTGTCCAGTTCTGTGCATGTACTAAGAACACTGATCTGAATGGCTTGTGTGATATGTAAATGATTTCAATAAGTTATACATAAATACTTTGTACTCTGCAGTGGGAAATCTAATGCAAGATTTCTACCTATAAACATAATGTTTTCACTTGTCTTGAAGGTAATTTTTTAATTTCTGGATGCTTTAAGTTCTAGAATCCTTATATTTGATGAACAAATGGATACTTGGTTTTGAAGATATTTAAAATAATTGTAGACCTACATATAATACAGCAATAATATGACATAGTTTAATGTTATAAGTCACATTTTCTTTGATGTTTTTGTGACAATTTGAGCCACTTTTGTCTATGCTAACCTGGTATTTGGAGCAATATTCTTACTAATATTTTCTTAGCTAATTAAAAGATAATATTGAATTCATCATCTTAAGTATAATGCCATGTTTTTGCTGTGTTGATCACCTTTCACATACATGTATTAAACCCTTTGTGGCCCTGTTTGGCCTGGCCAAGCAGCCTGTCACTATTATTTATCAGTTTTCCCTATTAACTACATATTTCCTTGTTGAGAGAGCTAGATACATAGGAAACCTGAAGGACGAATTATATAATCTTTCTCGCTTATTTTGATAAAATGTCGATATTGTTCAGTGTGTTCAGACTTCATTTAAGCATGATGAGTAGGTTCCAGCAATCTGTGGTATATAATACAGTGCATGTGGTTGACATTACCATTCATCTGAAAATGTTCAGAAAATTCATTTTACATTATATGTTATGCCGATTTTGTTTGTTTGTTGGGTTGATTTTTGCTTTGGTTTGTTTTTTATATGCATTTTTACTTTGTCGCTCAGACTGTCCTGAAACTCACCACGTGGCCCAGGGTGGCCTTGAACTCTGTAGTTTATTTCCTTAGCTCTCCCACTGCTGGAATTATAAGCCTGCATCACTACATCTGCTCTTTTAACCATGTTGTTGACACACACACACACACACACACACACACACACACACACACACACACACAAAACACACACAACGCACACACATATATGAAGAGGAGAATGAAAATATTATAAGTAACATGGTTTGGATTAGAGTTACATCTTTTTATCCAAACTCATCAACATGTATGCATTTAATATGTACAAATTTTGCATTAATAATATCTAAAGTTTGCCAAAAATACTGTTCAGCCACTTTTTGTTATTTTGTTTTATCTTTTGATTGATAATTCTATTCTTGTATATTTATGAGGTACATTTAATTTGTTTATACATTGGGTAGATAGCTCCCCTTAAATTTCTGTGACTTTTATTGTTTAAGAATTTTATGTATGCATATATTTTTATTAAATTCACTCCACTATTTCTTGTCAATTTCATCTGTTATTTAAAAATTAATACTGAGTTTATTTAGTGTGCTTTTTGTGTATGGACAAAGTGCCATATAGCAGAGTCTCAGGTGCTGCATCACTAAAGAAAGCTGACTCTCCAGAGGCCATGAATTGCCAATAGCTCATTTGCATAGGATGGGATGTCATGCCCACTGCCCACATTCCTGGCTGGTATTTTGTTTGGCCTGGTCTTATATAGATCTTGCACGTGATGTCCCAAATGCTAAAGTTTATGTGGACAACTGGGTCCAGAAAGCAATGTTAAATTCCTGGTACTTTTAGCTCTTTTTGAGAAACGTGGAGCTTATTATTTATTATATTCATGAAGCCATGGTATGAAATATGTAAATATATTTTATCTATCTCTGATAAAACCATACTTAGTTAACTAAACCCTCTGCTTGTCTCTTCTGTTTATTTTCTTTCTTTTTTAATAATTTTTTAATACTTATTTATTATGTACAGTGTTCTGTAAATGTGTGTCTTCAGGTCAGAAGAGGGTACCAGATCTCATTATAGATGGTTGTGAGCCACCATGTGCTTGCTGGGAATGGAACTCAGAACCTCTGGAAGAGCAGCCAGTGCTCCTAACCTCTGAGTCATCTCTCCAGCCCTCTTCTGTTTATTTTCTATAATCTCTGGTAACCAGCATTTTACTCCTAACTGCTCTGAGAAGTACTTCTCTTTCTCTGCTTTTTTTCACTGAGCATAAGGTGCCCTGGGTCCATCCACATTGTCATAGGTAACATAATTTCATGCAGTTTTGGAGCTTACTATTTGTCTAGTGAACCACATTTTCTTTACCCATTTATCTGTTGCAGGACTCTAAATAGGTTCTACATCCTGGCTATTTTGAACAGTGCTACAGTAAGCATAGGAGTGAAGGTGTCTTTTTGACACAGTGATTTTGTTTTCTTTGGTCATATAACTACAAGTGGACATGTTGGATAGCATAGAAGCCCTGTTTTAAAATGTTCATTTAGTTAACTTTCTTTGTCTAAAGTAGAACTAGAACATTTCTTTGTAGTATCCTTCATCCCCATGTGTAGATAGAGTTATAAAATGAGTCATCATATAGGGACTACAACTTCCAGCTTATGGGCTGCCATTTTATGTTTAATGTTGCTACTCAGCAGAATATGGGGTTTTTCCTATCCAATCAAACATTTTCAGCTCATTGTTTTTATTTTTTTACCAGTAGCATTGCTTCTTCAATTTTACAGTTTCAAGCAGGAAGGCAAAGATTAGCTTTTCCATTTACTTTGATGCAGTTTATAAAATAAGACAAACTACAAATATATTTTGGAAGTCATAGGTTGTAGCATGGAAGATAAGATGCTTAAGATACAATACAGTCTGACTATTACCAAAATACTTAGCTTGCCAATTTGAATTTTAGCAATAGAACAGATTCTAAATGGTGTTTCTAGTCTACATGGTGTGTGTGATACAACACAGTGACCTTACAGTCAATTCTAGTATCAGTCTTGTTAAAAAGAAAAAAAAAATGTACTATGTTTGCAAGATAGTTGCTCAGGAGTAAATTTGGCTCCTTTTGGTTTGATATGCTTTATTTTCAAGAATCTTATCAAAGTTGAGTATGGAATAAATGCAAATATTTGAAACTTCCCTGTATTCAAGTCACTCCTAGCTTTGCTAAAAGTGCAAACAGACTTGAATTTTGCATTCTTGTGGTGATGCATGAGATTCCTGGTCTGATCTTTTTATTTGTCTGAATCAAAAGATTTGTCTAAATTCTCTCCTCTTTACGGTCTGTCTTTTCTGAAACCCATAGTTTCCCTCTGGAAATGTATAAATAATAAAATGTTAAATAAAACTTAAGCTACTAAATTGTAATTCACTTCATAAGTCCTCATAAAATATTTAAAATTTACTTGCCATGTGATTAATAAAAACTGTATTGAGGGACAGAGGTAATACAGCTTAGAGATTGGTATCATTTGTGGAATTTAACATACTTTACTTATCATAAATAATCAGAAATGTGCTGGGTTCCTCAGGTTTGCCCATAACAGAATATTAGAATTTCTTTCTATGTTTTATTTTGTAATATGAATTTAATTCATTCATAAATAATGAAGGCCAGTCTAGGATGAAACTAGGCACTTACCTGGTTTATCTGCATAAACATCTAATGTGGGATGAATTCAAGCCAAGTTGTTATGAGATACCCATTATGTGCCCCCAAATGGGCTATGTGTTTGACTCATAAGCGGTAAGAAAAAAATGCATACATCCTCAGCCCAAGATTCTTAACTATTGAGAAAAAAATGTAAGGAAGTGGGACACTATTTTTAAAACCTAATCGCATGATATAGAAACACACAAGACTTAAACAGCAAGTCTTACTCACACAGGCAAGCCTAAGAAGACATTCTGTAGGTGATATTGAGTACGAACATGCTCTTAAAGAGGTCATGTTCCCCATGAGTGGAGAATGAGTACCGTGGGAGACTGTTAGAATTATTGTACACTGTTTTCATCAGTATTGAGGAAAAGTTTTAAAACTATTAAAGTGGGTAGGAATTTTTCTAAGAATATACTGAAAGAAATATAATGTAAATAATTCATTGAGGAAAATAACAATATGTACAGTGCCTATGGCCACAAAGATACTTCGAATGAAATTCAAGAGTTATAATTTGCATATACAAAATTGTTATAGTCAACAAAGAATATGACCCTATCCTTATAGCACATGTGTGTCCACTCTTTTCATATTGTGACATGAAATTGTCATCTATAAAGTTCACGGTCAAGTACTGCACAATGAAGTTCCCAAACGATGCAAAGGTCTTATAATGCTAATGTAATTTTTTTAAAAATAATTGTGTTGCACCACATTCATAGCTCTCTTTGGCTGCATGCAGCCCATGGGCCGTGTAGGCTACTTGTCAAGAATAATGTCATGAAAGAAACAGACTATTAGATAGTCACTGAAGAATTGGTAGATTGTTCATGGTAAGATAAAAATCAACCTTTTTCATTAGAACCTAGTGTAGCTATTGGCTTAAATTGACTTGATTAAGTTATTAAGGATGACAATCGCAAGTTCTGAAGTTAAAATTCAGATTGCATCGCTTGCTAGCTGCATCACTATAGCATGCTGATGATGTTGCCTTTCTAATAGGATTGGCAAGGATTAATGAGATTGATGCATCCATGTAGCACAGGAATAGCATGAGCTCCGGAGTCTGACAGATCTCAGTTCAAATCTTAATTCTACCACTCACTAAAGTTCTTAGGCTCCTGACTTCTCTGAGATTTGCTCTTCACACTTATCAGTGGGAATACCAGGCTGTTGTGATTATTAAGGGAAGTAATTTGTATAAAGCACTTAGCAGAGTTTCTGGCATATAGTAAAAACCCTATAAATAATACTGCATTGATATATCATCAACGTCACAAAGAGACTTTAGTTTTGTCTTTTCATTCATGTTTTCAGGGTGAACCTGGTCTGCCTGGATATCCAGGAAACCCAGGTATCAAAGGTTCTGTGGGAGATATTGGCCTGCCTGGATTACCAGGAAGCCCTGGAGCGAAAGGGCAGCCAGGACTGCCTGGATTCCCAGGTAGGTGTTCTTTTCCTTAGTGTTCCTTCTCCCTTTCCTTTCTTTTCCACCCTAACTAGTATTGGAAGCAACTTCTTATTTCCCAGACTTGCATCCTGTACTGGTTAGCAACACAGTCTCCAAGTAGAACTTTACCTTTCTCTGCCTACCTGCCTTTCTGTATAAATTGAGTAGAAGAGAAAGAGTGCTCATGACTCAGCAGGACAATAGCCTGTGGGCAGAGACACTTGTTTGGTGAAGCATTTTTCAATCTTTCACTGCTAGCCAAAAATCAATTCTGAGGCTTTAGTAGTTTTGCAGGTGATAATATACTCTGCCAGGCTCTGGCCTGCTGCGTATTCTCTTAGAACGGTGGACGCAGACACACAGCTGGTAGCTGTTGGGAGGACAATTACGCTGTTCACTGAGATGACAAGAACTGAGTCAAGCAAAGAGATGTAGCACTATATATAGTCCAGTAGATAGCCTGGCCTAGGTGATTGTATTTGTCATTTCATGCTTCTGCGTAATTTTTAGTTTGGCTTCTGGATTTCACAGTGTTATAGATGAGCCTTTGGTTATGTTTCCTTGACCTTTTAATGGAAGCATTCCTGTCTCTGGAAGAATTTCTACCAGTGTATATACCTATGAATCCACCGCAAACCAAAATCAAAATGTTATTTCCGTTTACGCACACCGCTCTTCATCCTCCCAACACTTCATCCTGAGATAACGATTATCATCTCTTCTAGCACCATCAGTTAATTTTGCATGTTACTGAAATTCACATAAGTGGACTCACACTTTATGTATCCCATGGTTTGCCACCTTCCTTATGCTTCCTCATGTTGTGGTGACCCCTACCATAAAATTATTTCCTTGCTGCTTCATAACTGTAATTTTGCTATTGTTATGAATTGCAATATAAATATCTGATATACAGGATATCTAATTTGCAACTCTGGGAGGGGGTCACGACTCACAGGTTGCGAACCACTGTCTTGTATCAGTGTGCATGATTTCTTTGATTAATCATTATGTCCAAGATTCACTAATCAGGTTGCACATGTCAGTTATTTCTTGTCATTGCTGTGTAATAATTGAAAATTTGTTTTACAATCAATTATGTATGCTCTAGTTTACAGACTATTTGGTGTTTATGATTTGAAACTATTATTAAAAATGAAGTTAATATTCCTTTATATATCTTTGATGGAAATATGCTTTGATTTCTCTTAAACAGTTAAAATTTGTGCAGGCATTGCGCTTAAAGCTGCCTCCCCTCTGTATTAGTTATGTGGAATGTTAAATTAGTTTGGAACTGTACGTTTTTCATGTAGCATGAATCTTTAAACGTTTGTCATAAAATTTGTGCAGTGGACTGGTTGAGTTATTTTCAAGAGGAACTTTAGTGTAACTTTGATTTTATTTTTGAAGACCCAGGGCTTTTCAAAATGGATTGTTGGGAGACTATTTTGAAAATGTGAGAAAAACCAAAGCATCAGCAGCGGCTTATTTGTGATCTTCCCCTCTAGACTTAATAAGGAAGAAAAGGTTATGGATTCATTTCATAAGAGGAATCCTTCTACAGAATTTTTAATGTACTAATTTAAAAATGACTTTTACTTCTTTTCATCTGATTCCTGAAGCCCCGTTACTTGCTAACTCTACAATGGGACTTTTAAAGGTCTTGTGATTTTTTTCAAGATGTTCATATTTTTATCAAATACTGAAGGAGTTATAATTTAACGAGCCATAAATAAAAAATGCTAATACTACCAAATAATTGTTTAAAACTCAAAACTGAGCTATGAATACTGTATATGAACAGAATAGGAAGATGTGAATTCAGTAATCTGAGGAAGAAAGACTAGATACACAGAAAGACAGACAGTCAGACAGATAGAGAGACAGATAGAAAGAATACATATATATTATAATATATATATATATATATATATATAGAGAGAGAGAGAGACTACAGCCTTCTTTTGTAATGTGTATGTATGTATGTAGTGTGTATGTATGTATTTTCCCCTATAAACACAAAATGAGGTTGTAGCTTATCTCAGTTTTGAAATACACTGGAACATTTTTTTAGTACATTGTGCCGTGACTTGGAATATGAGTCTACCCAAACTTCTTCTCAAGAAACTGTAGACACCAGAAGGACCATGCATACACAGGGACCACACATTCTAAGCCTCCCCAAACAATACCACTAACTGGGGATCAAGTTAGTGGTGCCAGAGCCTACGAGGGAGATTCACATTCAAGTCACTACGCTAGTCATTCATTGGATTTTATTAATTGCTGAAAGTTAGCTAGTACTTTACTTCCTATTCAGTTTTTTTTCTGTTTTGTTGACTTTTATTTATTTATTTATTTATTTGTTTTGTTTTTTGTTTTTTGAGACAGGGTTTCTCTGTGGCTTTGGAGCCTGTCCTGGAACTAGCTCTGTAGACCAGGCTGGTCTCGAACTCACAGAGATCCGCCTGCCTCTGCCTCCCTAGTGCTGGGATTAAAGGCGTTTTTGTTGACTTTTAATCCATATCTCTCTACACTATTTTAAATGACTCTTCTAGACATTCCAACACTTTTATTTTCACATACTAAAGCAACATTATACCATTTCATATGTAATATATTATTTTTCAGGGTCTTTGTGACAGTCTTTATGGATTTAATTTTTATGTGCATGATTAATCTTATAATTAATTGCTATTATCACTTTTTAATTGTTGGTGACAGAACACAAGAATTTCTGCATGCTAAGCAAGTGTTCTACCACTGAGATTTTTCTCTAATTTTATCTGTGTTTTAAGCTGTCTATTAAACTCTAAATAATTTATTGTAGTAAGGAGAACTGACTTTTCCATGTACCTATGTATTTTCAATTTGAATATTTCTACATTGTTTTATATAACAGTTTCATTTGGTATTATTTTCTAGAGCCTGATGTACTTTCAAATATCGTTTATTATGAAGTGACTGCTGGAGACAAATTATCTCACATTTACCTGACAATGCCTTTACTTTACCTTCATTGTAAGAAAACTTTAACTCAGTGGGGGTAGGGTTCTAGAGTTTGAATCCTAGGGCTTTGGCTTGCTTAGGAAACACTGTACACTGAGCCACATTCCTAGCAGCTAGAAATCTTTGACATTTTCCCCCTTCATCACTGAGTATTTTCCACTATATTTTTATTAAAAATTTCTGCCTCCTCCCCGCCTCCCTTTTCCCTCCTCCTCCCTCGACTCCCCACGCACCCCCTCCCCTCGCCCTCCCTCTCCAGTCCGAAGAGCTGTCAGGGTTCCCTGCCCTGTGGAAAGTCCAAGGTCCTCCCCCCTCCGTCCATGTCTAGGAAGGTGAACATCCAAACAGGCTAGGCTCCCACAAAGCCAGTACATGCAGTAGTATCAAAACCCAGTGCCATTGTCCTTGGCTTCTCAGCAGCCCTCATTGTCTGCAATATTCAGAGAGTCCGGTTTTATCCCATGCTTTTTCAGTCACAGTCCAGCTGGCCTTGGTGAGCTCCCAATAGATCACCCCACCGTCTCAGTGGGTGGGTGCCCCCTTCGCAGTCCTGACTTCCTTGCTCATGTTCTCCCTCCTTCTGCTCCTCATTTGGACCTTGGGAGCTCAGTCCAGTGCTCCAATGTGGGTCTCTGTCTCTATCTCCATCCATCGCTGCAGTGTTTGCTCTTGTAGCAGACCCCAGGCAAATCACAGAACCTGTACATCGGCTCACAACCATCTGTAAGTCCAGGTCCAGGGCATTGGACAACCTTTTCTGAACTCCAAGGGCAATAGCTATACATGTGGTACACATACATGCAGGCAAAAGCAGTTATATACATAAATAAAATAAGTCAAAAAAGAAAAAAGTTAAGAAATTAATTCTGAAATGGAAAGGGCATGGCATATTTGAAACAATACTGAAAAAGAAAAACCTGCATTGAAAAATACTAGGTTGGTGGGCTAGTACTTCCTGATCTCAAGTGATGCAGTAATTAAGGTAGTATGGTACTTTCATAAGGATTAATAAGTATATTCATATAAAAAACATAGATAAAGACACATGTTATGCAATAAAATGACCTGAATGAAGGTTCCAAATAAATCCAGTAGGGAAAGTAAAGGCTCTTAGCTAAAGGTTGTTTGGTGTTTTGGTGGTGAGCCTAGCCTTAAACTGCTAAGCCATCCCTTTGGCCCTCCATGATGGTATGTATTCATCCATAAGTGGATATTAGCTATAAAATAAAGGATAACTACGCTGCAACCCAGAGAGAATAGGTAACAAGGAAGGTTCATGGGGGATGCCCAGATCTCCCAGGGAAGGGGAAATAGAAGAGATTTTTTCAGTGTACTGAGGGTGTGTGGGGACGGAAACATGAGCAATTAGGTTGGGGGTGGAATGGGAGGGTAATGAAAGAGACTACTGGAAAGGGGGGGCATTCCTGGGTCAGGTAAAAACCCAGGAATCTACAAGGATGACCCCTGCTAAGACTCCTAGAAATAGTGGATACATAGCATGAACTGGCCATCTCACCAGATTGGCCTAGCCCAGTTGTCATCAAAGAGGCTTCATCCAGCAACTGATGGAAACAGATGCAGAGATCACAGCCTAACGTTAAGGTTAAGCGGAGTTTGGGAAATCCCGCATAAGAGCGGGAGAAAGGATTGTAGGAGCCAGAGTGGTAAGGACGCCACGGAAAGCTCTCACAAATCAGCTAACTGGGGCTCATAAGAGCTCACAGAGATTGAATCAACAACCAGGGAGCCTGCATGGAACTGACCTAGGTACTCTGCATATGTGTTACAGTTATGTGGCTTGGTTCTGTTGTAGGGCTCCTGACAGTGGGAACCCTTTTACTAGCTTTTGGGAACCTGTTCCTCATACTGGGTCACCTTGCTCATGAGGAGGTGCTTATAGTCTTATTGTAACTTGATACGTCATGTTCTGTTGATACTCATAGGAGACCTGCCCTTTCCTAAACAGAAACAAAGGAGGCAGATGTGGATTGGGGGATGGGAACAAAGGGAAGGTGGGGGAAGGACTGAGAGGAGAGGAGGGAGGGAAACTGTAGCCAGGATGTAAATTAAATAAATAAAATTATAAAAGGTACAAAGACAATAACTTCAAATGAAGATAATTGATAGATTTAATTTAAGCAAAATTTAAAACTTTATTCATCAAGGAAGACCCTTAGAAAAATAAGCAAAAAATTTAAAATTGGCATATTGGACAGCCTGAAACCTGACATAAATAACTCCTATAAATTAATAGGAAGAAGTATAACCCAAATTTTAAAAATGAGGAAGACTTTGAAGTGGTAATTTCACAAAGTAATTCATACTGATGGCCAGTTAGCACATGAAAAGGTGACCAATGTCATTAACCATCGAAGTAAACACATTAAAATCACATGGCTAACACTGGGACTGGTTTTTTAATAATTGATATTAAAACATAGATTGACGTAGATCTGGAACAACTGACTTTCATATATGCTGCTGTTTTATGTCTAAAATAGCTTTTTAGGTGTTTTTAAATAATGCACAAAACAAATCTCCCTCTGACCCAGAAATTCCACTCTTTACCATTTACTCAAGATAAAGACATATGTCTACAAAAAAAGCTATGTAAAATGTCCTTAGTTACTTTGTTAATTATACCTGAAACCTGACAGCAAAATCATGTCCAACAACAGATGACTGGATTTAAAAGCAAGTATTGAATGAAGTGCTAAAAATTTTATTACCAATAAAATATTTCTGTAGTTACCTTTATATTTATGAATATATCATAATATTGACGCCTGTCAAATTAATTGAAAATTATCCAGCAATCATCAACATCTTTTGGATTCATTTTGGTCTTTATTATTTCAGTGCTAGTACTCTAAATTTAAGTTTGAATTATAGCTCATAAAGCAATGTGTTTATTTTGTTAATTGTTAAACTGGGCTTTTTATTCTAGGAACCCCAGGGCTTCCTGGACCAAAAGGTATGAGTGGTCCTCCTGGTAACCCTGGCCTCCCAGGAGAGCCTGGTCCTGTAGGTAAGCATGAAAAATGTCATTCTTTAAGACTGTGGTTTTTCATAGTCAGTGTGGGGAGGTCAAATTTTGTTCTACTGTGAGCATTTCCAAGAAAAAGAAATGTGGAGCTCATCTGCTTGTCATTGCATAACTGAATAAATAACTTCTCATTTAAAAATTGCCAAATTGAGCTGGGCGGTGGTGGCACACACCTTTAATCCCAGCACTCAGGAAGCAGAGGCAGGCAGATCTCTGTGAATTCAAGGCCAGCTAGGTCTACAAGAGCTAGTTTCAGGACAGGAACTACCAAAGCTACATAAAAAAACTTGCCTCAAAAAACAAAACTATATTTAAGTAGGCATTTTTGTTTAGGCACACATTTTCCAAGGAGAATAATTCTCTCTAGAAGGGTAAGTTCTAGTAATATTTTTACTTAATAACTTTTAAAGTAAATCCCTTGTCTTCTCTATGCCTATGAAGCACACATTTTCTTTTGAATATTCTGACGTAATATTAAAATCATAAAAATGTTTTAGACAATGAGTTATTAGATTATTTCTTATGGTCATCATTTCCTTTTTTTTTTAATTCTGGAAGATTTTATGATTTCTGCCAGACAGTCATGATGCACCCCTTTATCTCGGAACTTGAAAGACAGAGGAAGGCAGATTTCTGTGAGTTCGAGGCCAACGTGGTCTACAGAGCTAGTTCCAATACAGCTAGGGCTACACAGAGAAACCTTGTACTGAAAAAAAATAAAATTTCATGATTTCAAGGAGTAATTCAGAAGCACTTTAATATTTTGGTTTTTTTTCTTGATTATGTGAGTGTGCATTGTGAACGTATGTGCTCAGGAGAATACAGATGTCACGCCACTGGAGCTAGAATCACAGGTGGTTGTGAGCCACTTGGCTTGGGTGTTAGGACTAAAACTCAAGTCCTGTGGAAGAATAGCAAGCTCCCTTAACAGCTGAGCCATCTCTCTAGCCCACATTATTACTTTTTTGTTTGTTTTTTTCTTGGGTTTTTTTTTTCCAGACAGGTTTTCTCCATGTAGCCCTTATTGTCATAGAACTCACTTTGTAGACCAAGCTGACCCCAAACTCATAGAGATCCTCCTGCCTCTCTCTCCCGAGTGCTGGGATTAAAGGTGTGCATGCACCACCTCACCTGGTTCTACTTTGTTAGTTTTAGAGAGAATTGTTTGGCACTTTAATATGAAGATGGGGAAGGATGTGGAAGGAAGTTAAAAGGGTCAATATAATCTGTTGTGCTATTGTTTAGGTGGTGGAGGGCCTCCTGGGCCACCAGGACCTCCTGGTGAAAAAGGCAAGCCAGGTCAAGATGGCATTCCTGGACCAGCAGGACAGAAGGGAGAACCAGGTATTATAGCTTTTCATATTTTTCTAATTTTATAATTTTCTCCTGGTCTGCTCTGATTAGTCCTTTCATAGCTACAGGAAAACTCTGTCTTCCTTATTATCTTCTAAGGTATCACACATTTCCCACTTCCAAATTAGCTTCTTCCTTGGCATCCTGAAGATACTAGGTCATGTTTGTTGAACAGGTTGCTTTTCCCTAAAGGAAAAAAAAAGTTTTAAATGTTGTCCATTTGCTTTTCCAACAAGAACTGACCCAGAAATTTTTAAATTTCTCTTTCTTTGTTCAATCTGTACTTTATTTATGTATTTTGATTTAAGTATACAAAGTATGTCTGTCAGTCACAAGAAGCAGAGTGTGCGTGTATGTGGTTTTCATTTTTTCAAAATGCCTGGGGATTGACTTCAGGTCATCAGTCTTGGTGGCAAGTGCCTTTACCTCCTGAGCCATCTTGCCAGCTCTGTAGTTTTTCCTTTATAGTGCAACTAGCAAATATCAAGTGACAATATAGAGTGATAACTTAAAGAGTAAGCCTATACCCGTGTCCAAAAATGTTCATCTGTTTTTTCTATATGTCTGAGTGCTTTGCCTGCATATATGTATATGTACCATGTTGTAGAAGGAGCTGCAGGCTGCGTTCCTGCCACCCATCTCCCAGCCGCCTGGCTAGCTTATGCCCCAAAATAACAACACAAACTGTATTCTTTTAAACACTGCCTGGCCCATTATATCTAGCCTCTTCTTGGCTAACTCTCATATCTTGCTTAACTCATATTTAGTAATCTGTGTAGCACCATGAGGTGGTGTCTTACCAGGAAGATTCTAGTGTACGTTCATCTTGGGCTGGAGCTTCATGGCGTCTGACCTAGAGAGGAGAGGCATGGCATCTGCCTCACTTCCTCCCAGCGTTCCGTTCTGTCTACTCCATGCACCTAAGGGCTGGCCTTTCAAATGAGCCAAGGCAGTTTCTTTATTAACCAATGACCTCCCTCCATCACCATGTGCATGCCTTTCTGTCCTTAGAGGACAGAAGAAGGTGCTAAATCTCCTAGGACTTACAGATAGTTGTGAACTACTGTTGTGTGGATTGGGAGAACCAAATTCAGTTTCTCTTCAAGAGCAACAAGTTCTCTTAACTGCTAAGCTGAGACTCTATAGTTTTCTTACGTTAGAATTGTTCTATGTTAGAAGTCCGTCTTCAGGGGCTAGGCATGTAACTCAGTGGTAAAGCATGTTCCTAACATGCAGCCTCTAGGTTCTGTCTGTAGCACAAGAAAAGAAGGGGTGGGAAGGACAGAAGAAAAGGGAGTGAAAGAAAGGTGATCAGGAGAGAGGAAATTTTAAAAAATTAATTTTCAGCATGTTTGATATACATAACACATATTAGAAACCTCAACAATAAATTACCTATTTGAAATTATTTCTATTTTGTACCCTAACAGGTCAACCAGGCTTTGGAATCCCAGGACCTCCTGGACTCCCAGGACTTTCTGGTAAACCTTGAAAAAACAAGTAATATCTTCCTGTAAAATGAAAATATTCCCCAGTCCATTTATTTTTCTATCTCTACCATTTACTATTATAAAATGCATCTGAATATTCAAAAAAACCTAAAGCTCAATTTTCCTTTATAATATTTCTCAATGCTACTTAATATGAAGTGTTGTGTTAACAAAAATAACATCCTTATGGAAAATTCAATAAGTAGCCTTTCATTCCTGTCATAAATGCTGAGGACGAAATATAGAAAAAAGATGAAAACTGTAGGAAATTTAGAAGCTTCCATTTATTCAGAAACCCACTTTTTTCTCTCTGTAAAAACAGTATCGGAGTAACATATAAGAGATTTCCATAGAAATATGTACCAATAATAGAAATGTTTCTTGAAAACTCATCTAAGAGTTAAGCATGGTGACCTATATCTGAGGCTGAGGCAAGAGGATAGTACATTGTATTTCACCCTTGAATATCTAGATTTCCAGTCAGCCTGAGCTGGCATTATTTCTACATGGCAAGAACTGAGGTGGGGGAGGGAATATGTATGTTTGGATACATGTCTGTCTTCTTTCTCCAAATGTAATCTTAAAATAAGTGCTAAATAGTTAACATAAATTTGAATAATTGCAGATTTGTATGTTGATATTCATAAAAGCTTTTCTCACACTAAAATTATATCTCCTAGAAATTTTAGTATTCTTTTCATGAAAAGTGCTGCTTTAATTTGCTACTGTTTTATGGCTCTTAAGTATTTGTGTTTTATAATAAATGTCAAGAGCAGATTGTCTAGATTGTGATTATAAACCCTTAATATCATGGTCTGAATATAATAGCAGCCATTGAATTTCATTACGCTCAAAATTAGACCCAAAGTGTTAAACAGTTTTTGTATCCATCTTGAACCAATTCTTGAAGATACTTAATGCTTTTTATATCTTGTCTGTCTTATTTTGCTCATAACTAATGGTCATGTGATCATTGTTCTATGTCCTAATACAAAGGATACCTTTTAGGATGCTGTCATTATTTCTGCATTGCTAATAAGTACTTCTGGTGACAGATACATGGTTTTAATATAGAGAATATATTTTGCATGTGTTTGAAATTAGTGAATTTCATTTGCTTATCAAATATATGACTTAAAGACCATCTTATAATTCAGCATTTAATATTGTTTACTATATCACTAATTTTATTTCTACAGGTCAAAAGGGTGATGGAGGATTACCTGGCATTCCAGGAAATCCTGGTCTTCCAGGTTCAAAGGGTGAACCAGGCTTTCAGGGATTCCCTGGTATGCCAGGTCCCCCAGGTCCTCCTGGTTCTCCTGGTCCGGCTTTGGAAGGTCCAAAAGGAACCCCTGGGCCTCAAGGCCCTCCTGGGAGACCAGGTATGATCATGTGTGGTACAGAAAATGGTCTGTTTACCAGTTTGTGTAGTTCATTTTGCTGCCAGGTTATTCTGTTTTTAGGGTTTTAGAATTTGTCACATGGGAACTCCTTATAAGAAAAGAGCTTGGTTCATACCTAGCTCATTCTACTATACATGTTCTTTTCAGTAATGCATATATTATTTACTCAAAATTCCAGTATAACAAAACAACTTGAATGAAAAACAGCAAAAATGCTGGTTATGTTAGTATTGTTATTAATGATAAAAGTATACAATTAACCTGGCATCAAAATGCAATCTGCATTTTGTAATGTAAGCTTCTCAGCATGTCGTCACAGAAATCATTCTAGTGATCACCAAATACATGCTTGTGTTCCATACCAGAAGCTGTTGCTATGGTTCTGTCACATGATCAGCGGATATCACGAGGCACAATAGAAAACTTGATCTCTAAGAACTGGGCAATCAAATTTATCTTCAGCTTCACAGCATGATCAGTTTGATAATCTCTTCATACTTCATTCTATACCTCGCCTTTCCTCTGCCCACTCTTTAATCCATCCATCTTGCAACCACGGTTCACAGTTTCATTTCGTGTCTGTGCTATGTCCTTCCATTCTACTAATTGGGAAATGTTCATTTTCACCCCAGGTTAACGCTGCTGAGCCCAATTGCTGGTGATAGGTTATTAAGAGATTTAAGGGGCTTTTATATTCACTTTTTTCTAGTAGCTGAGAATTTGGCCGTCTTTTTTTTTTTTTAAAGAAGAGAAATTTGAGATAGAAAGAAATCAAGCAATTGTCCTTTTGATGTTTGAAAGTTCTTAATTCTTTTTTAAAGTGTACCTTAAAATGAAAAATTACATTTAAATTACAATAAAATTGTGAGTTAGTTGGACTTGATTTCACTGACATGTGCCCAAAAACCATGAATTAAACATTATGTACTGGATTCAGAGCACCGTTTTCAAAGTCAGACAGATTTAATGTGAGTTGGCTTGATTGTTCCTAGACGGTGTTGCTTTTCCTTTGCTTACTACTAAAGAAAGCCAGCAAAAAATTCTCAGCCACATTAACTGTCTTGCATGCAATATAACTGAAGCCAGTATCTTGCTTTGTTTGTATGTCATAATTCAAATAAATCAAATATTGTCCTTTTTCATTCTACTTAACACTGTGGTAATTTGTTACTAGGAATGGAGCTCTCTGATGGACATTCCTTTAAAATAATAACAGAAAAGCAGTCCTCAGAAACATGCTTTTGCAATAACTATTTTAAAAGAACAATCAAAGTTTTTAGAAGAATGCATACCTAATGAGTGATTTCTTGATTTATTTATGAACTACAGATCCAAAATAAATTTTTAAGCCAGTTTCTCTTAGAATTGAATGTTGAGCCTACCTTGTAATAATGAACATCATTTTTGAACTTTTAAACTATAGTGTGTGTACAATGTACAATTTTCACTTTAGCATTAATATTAAATTGAGACAATTTGGTTTATATATGACTTTCAGAGTGTTCTATTATTAAATTCAACTTTAACTTGAAAGTATATAGTATAATGCTTTAGTTTCTTGATGTTTCTAACAGTTTTGATATTTTCCTTTTTGTTAATGATGACATTGGGCCTTGGTGAACTTCCGTCTCTACCCAGGTCCTCCAGGTTAGCTCCTTAACTCCAAAGTAGTAACTGCATGGATTGGGAAATTTTACCTATGTATTTTTGTACATATATTATGCATGTGTATATATACATGTATGTCCCTGTTTGTATTTATACCTAATGTTTTTACGTTTTTAAATAGATTTTAAGAACATATGCCAATTCAATTTTTAAATGGTGGCTTGGACCTAAGTTGTGAGGAAATTGTGGATACTAAGTATTTCTCTCAGAATGGCTCCACATTATCTAGTTAGGAAAATGAGCTAAATTAAATGCCTCAAAATTCATACATCTGGGCCATTTTAATTGAAATTTTATAGTACTCAATTTTGTCAAAAAGGCTTTTCTTTTTGTAGACTATATTTTTTATTGTTTCCTTATAAACTTGTAATGCAATGAAGCTAAACTTATTCAAAAAGGCATTTAAAAAATAATATGGATTATCGTATCGTGCAGATAATATAATCCTTGATTGCCTAAACACACACACACACACACACACACACACACACACACAGAGAGAGAGAGAGAGAGAGAGAGAGAGAGAGAGAGAGAGAGAGAGAGAAAGAGAGAGAGAGACTTTTATAAGGTTTCGAACATCTTCACATTTTGACTTGTCACATATTTCTAAATATTTGTTTTTTTTTTTTTTTTGGTTTTTTGAGACAGGGTTTCTCTGTGGCTTTGGAGCCTGTCCTGGAACTAGCTCTGTAGACCAGGCTGGTCTCGAACTCACAGAGATCCGCCTGCCTCTGCCTCCCGAGTGCTGGGATTAAAGGCGTGCGCCACCATCTCCCGGCTTAAATATTTGTTTTTATTTTGACTTATGAACACATTTGTGTATTCCTGTGTGGGAATGTGCACACACATGTCTTTTTCTTATTTTTAGGAAGGAAGTGAAGTGGAGATAAAGTTCAGGTACCCACTAAGGCCAGAGGCATATAACTCCCCTGGAGCTGAAGTTGTGAGCTGCCTAATATGGGTACTGAGAACTGAACTTGGGTCCTCTGCAATGTGTGCTCTTAATAGCTGAGCCATCTTTTCAATCCCTTGTCACATATTTTAAATTGCACTGCTGTGAAGAAGTGGTACGCATAAATAAAAAAACCTCAATGCCACCAGCACAGAATAAAGGCTCACAATAATATACATGTTCATCACCCAATACGCAAACAAATTTGTCAAAGTTAGCTAGACATTGTGGTGCATGCCTTTAATCCCAGCACTTGGAAGGCAGATACAGGTAGATCTCTGTGAGTTCAAGGCCGGCCTAGTCTACAATGTGAGTTCCAGGACAGCCAGAGCTACACAGGGAAACTCGGTCTCAAAGCAAACAAACAGACAAAAAACAAGCCCATGTTCACCTTCCTAGATATGGACGGAGGGGGGAGGACCTAGGACTTAACACAGGGCAGGGAACCCGGACTGCTCTGTGGACTGGAGAGGGAGGGGGAGAGGAGTGGGGGGGAGGGGGAGAAGGGTGGGAGGAGGGGGAGAAGGGTGGGAGGAGGGGGAGAAGGGTGGGAGGAGGGGGAGAAGGGTGGGAGGAGGGGAAGGGAAATGGGAGGCTGGGAGGAGGTGGAAACTTGTTTTTTGTTTATGTTTTTTTTTCTTCTTTTCGCAATAATAAAAAAAAAGAAGAGAACTTAAAATTGGAAAATGTAATTTTCTCTTTCGGATAAAATTGTCTCATAAGTTCAAACATGCATAAATATGTTTTACTTTTAACATAAGTTAAAAAATAAACCATTGAGATACCAAAAAGGAAAAAAAAAAAAAACAAGCCCAAAAGCAAGCAAACAAAAATACAGTAAAGAAAAATTACCAAAAGCCACCCAATGGAGAAAAAAACCTGTGGATTTCTAATTTTTTTAATGCGTACCTACTCTGGAATGAAAAATTAGCCCTGGATATTTCAATGTATTTATTATTTTTTTAAATTAAACCGGCATTTTGTCATTTTTAGAAAGGAAGTAAAGTGGAGATAAAGTATCATCCTGATGTCTAGCTTTTGAGAATGGGAAGTCTTTTTTTTTCAAATGAACTAAAAACTCAGTTTGTGGGGGAAGCCATGAATCTCTATGTAAATTTGATTATTCCCATACCAACCCATGCATACGTACATTTGTTCATACATAGACACACATGCACAAAATATTTTATGTAAAAGAATTTATTTACTAGGAATGCTTTATTGTTTTTATTGAGCTATATATTTTTCTCCACTCCCCCTTCTTTCTCTCCCCTCCCCTTCTACCCTCTCCCATGTTGCCCACACTCCCAATTTACTCAGGAGATCTTGTCATTTTCTACTTCCCATGTAGATTAGATCTATCTATGTCTCTCTTAGGGTCCTCATTGTTGTCCTGGTTCTCTGGGATTGTAAATTGTAGGATGTTTTTACTTTGCTTTATATCTAAAAGCCATTTATGAGTGAGTACATATGATATTTGTCTTTCTGGGTCTGGGTTACCTTACTCAATATGATGTTTTTTAGATCCATCCATTTGCCCACAAATTTCAAGATGTTGTTATTTTTTTTTCTATTGTGTACTACTCCATTGCATAAATGTACCACTTTTTCCTAATCCATTCTTCGGTGGAGGGGCGTTTAGGTTGTTTCCAGGTTTGAGCTATTACAAACAATGCTGCTATGAACGTAGTTGAGCACATGTCTTTGTGGCACAATTGAGCATCCTTTGGATATATACCCAAAAGTGGTATTGCTGGGTCTTGAGGTAGGTTGTTTCCTAATTTTCTGAGAAATCGTCATACTGATTTCCAAAGCAGTTGTACCAGCTTGCATTCCCACCAGTGATGGAGGAATGTTCTCTTTACCCCACACCCTCTCCAGCATAAGTTGACTCTATAATTTAACATCAGCAATCACCACCTTATATATAAGACTATGGTTTTATATATGGTTTCTTTTTCAGTTAAATTTAATTAAGTGATTTGAAGAACAGTGGATCAAGGCCTCATACATAAAATTGACTTGGCATATGACTCATTAAAATGTAGCCTTTTAGAAAATAAAGTCTTAGAAGTTTTGCTATGATGTGGTCCAAAGATCCCCGTGCTGATGAACTATTAAGATGTCTTACATCAATAAGATATCTTTCTGAGTATTCTTATTATCAGGTTCTTCTACATCAAATATGCATATAAAATATCTTTACTTTGAATTATACTAAGTGACAATTCTAATCTAGGTATTTGGACTATAAGTCATCGGTTAAGTTGTTATATGTGGTTTGGAGACTATTTAAATAAATAGAAATGCATTTTTCTAAATTTCAAATTCTCAAATGATTTTAAAGTTCTGGTTTTAATCATCATTGTTTTCTTTTAGCATCTTGCACATGTCGGACAGTAGTTTTATATTTCAAAATTAACTTTGATCCTTATGTAAACCTGTAAGGAGGATAGTGTATGCAACACTATTCTTGTTACATTCAGAGACTGAACTGTCCAGAGTAATTTTGTAACTAAATAGCAGAGTCAAGAGGAAGTTCCAAGGTGTTTTAACACCTGGGACTCAGTGGTCTAGCACAATTTATTCTCTCTAATATTCAATGTTTATCAATCATAGCAAGAACTCTAAGAAAAAAGAAACCATGTTTATAGTCAATTAACACTAACCAAAGAGTGTTCTTTTGTAGACTTTAGTATTTTTATGTAATGATCTCCCTTTTAAATGGTGAATAGTCTGATAATATGTACATTAAGTAATACTTTTTTAAAGCTGTTGTCATACTTTAAATGGCTTGGGGTGGGGTATTGCATGCTAGAATATCTTAAAGTACCCCTTCACTAATAGTCTTCATATCATTGGAAAATTCAGATATTTGTTTTTATGTTCAAATGCTTAAGTACTTATTACAAGTACTAATTTATAAAAGAAGGCCTCTTGATTTATTATAAAAAGTTAAAATGTGAATTTATGAAACGGTATTTGAATAAGACAAAAGTACAATTAACAATGGTGTTCCCTGGTTTTTATTTTTCCACTGAGTCACAAGTGAGCTTTGTAATCAAATTTTTGCCTGTGATGTTTTGAAAGTTAACTGTTATCATATTGGGTCACTCTGAACATCCAAATAAGTGCTCATTTCACGTTTTTATTAAAGGATGGCAGAGCTAAGATATGCCTAAATATTTATTCACAGTTACCTATTTGTTAAAGGAGAAAAAATGAAGGCTCTTGGTGAAATGGTACTATCTTGCCAACTTGAATGTTTTCAGAAGCTTAACTTTTAGAAATGCATAGTAGTATAATAATGTTAACATAGTCTCTTAAATAGAGCCCCCCATTAAATTAGTGACCAACAGCTTATTCTCTAGAATAAGCTCTATGTGAAAAAGATTTTGTTCTCTCTATTTCTGAATGGGTCTGTTTGCATATTGATTGTGATGTAGGTATAAGAAATGCTGACAAAGGGGATTGTTTTTAACTTGTTCCATAATGTGAACCACCTCTAACTCATAATCTTATTTTGTACTGTGTGGTGTCTGACACTGCTAACATCGATCTTTGGGCTTTGGTGAACTCTGATCTTCCCAGGTTTCCAAGGTTAGACTCTTCACTGGTCAGTTATCTCTCTTTTTTTAAATACTTTATATATGTGGTAAGAGAAACGCACTTTATTGCTGTAATTCAGAAATCATTGAAAAGTGATGTTATCCTTAAATACTACCCTATTGGGTCTCAGCATTTTGGAGAAGGTAATATGATGTATTTACTGTTGAGTTTGGAATAATATCAGATCTTTGTGATTAGATTGTTTGTAATAGATTCTTTTATGTAAATAAATCGTGAGTTTTAATTAGATATGCAAACACATTCACATTGTAAACTGCAAGATATTTATTTAAGCAAGTATCTACATAATTTCCAATACCTGCATATGGACTTTATGTTTTTATAATTCTTTTTGTCCAGAATTGCTCTGAGTTGTGTGTTCAAGGCTGTTTACAATAATAGAGGAAGGAAGCTATTGTGTACAGTTAAAATTAAATTTCTATGTCCTTACTATATCATTAACTTAATTTTTGGAGACAGTACAAGTGCCAGGTCTGAAATGACATAAAATTCCTGGTATTTTATTTTAGTTGAGAAAAGCGTAGTGCCTCTTCATCAAATGATGCAGTCGTCTAGAAACTCCAGAGAGGTGGCAGTCAGGTGTTCAGTTTTCCCATCTGAAATTTTTACTCATCATTGTCATTAGGTTTTCAGAGCTCATTTAGTTTTTACTTAACAGCCCAATTTTCTACCAGACTTCTAGTCTAAATTGGGCAAATTACCATGTTGGTTTAGAAAACCTTATTCGAGTGTATTTGAGCTAAGCAGATGTGGTTTTCTTTTCTAAATACAAAGTACCCCCAAACCTTTCTTTAGAATGGGGAAAGGCACTTTTGTGATTGTGGTGTCTGCATGCCAAGATAAGGTAATTGTGTGACTTAAGTTTTCTAAATGTGAAAATTAATTACTGTTTTATCATGAACTTGCTTCCTCTTTGTCATAGTCAGATAAATGACGCATTATGAAATCACTTGAAAATCCTTAAAATGTTAAAAAAAACTTGTAAGATTCATTCTTCTCTTTGATTTTACTATGAATAATGTAATAGCAATCATAACTATCTAAATATCAACATTTCGTGGTCCTTACTATTTGATAGGCACTGAACTAAGTAATTTTTACCTGCTATTTCATTTAATCTTTCCCAATATCGGGTGAAAGCTAAGGCTATTTTTTTTGTTTCTATTTCATAGAAGAAATTGAAGCTGAAAGGATTAATAATCTTGTTAAGATCAAAGAGCTAATTATTGATGGAGCTGGATTTGAACCCAGCATTGTAATTTCTGAATCCAGTTTTTCATAATTATCACTGTGGTAGTCTTTCTCACCAGTATAGACCCTTTCCTTTGCAGTAGTGAAAATTAGGGAAGGTGATTAAAGTTTGAGTTTAATCTCATGTCAAACTAGACCCTTTGTCCATGGGTAAACTCCATCTCACTGTTCTAAATTCCTACATGATTCATTTTAAAACTTTACCTGAATAATTTTTGTTAGAATCAATTTTAAAAATTGAGACAACCGCAGGACAAAAGATAAACATGCTCACTTTGTTAGGGCTTTGTAATTATTTTCTTAAGGAAAGACTAAATAGTCTCAGTCTCAGCTACTAAACACTCTCCAGATGTGTAACATTTATTCCCTACCTTCCTACAAAAGGCTTATGCAGTGATCCAAACACCTGGTTGCTTAACAGAACTGATAGCCTTATTTAGAATGGTACATTAAAAATATAGTGCATTTTTTAAAGATTAGAAAAAACATGAAAATATTTTGAAATAAATCTTATACATACTATACTGAAACAATAAATATCTGACATTTAAAACACATTCCATGTGTCAAATGTGTCACTACAATGAGCTTAAAGTTAGTGTGATTAAGTGTCATTTGCTTAAGAAGTCATTTTTCAGGAGCTAGATGCTTACCTAGCATACATAAAGCCATATTCTTGATCCACCACACTACAAAATTTTCATAGTAATAAAAGTTGAATGAATATAGCTTCTTATGAATAAAGGAATTGAACTTTTTGTTATACTGAAATCAAACCCAGGACCTAGTCCAATGCTACATCCACATCCCTAAATAATTTAATTTTCATTGCACAAGAGAAATGGCATGAATTCCTGATCGCTTTCTAGCAGTCATTCTGTAAGTGCTGGTCCTGAGGCCAGCAGCTTCCCCTGCTGCAGGGCATCTGTGAGGACTACAGAAGCAAATACTATCATATCCAGAGTTGCTTTAGATCTGAGTTGGTAAAGTATTTGCCTAGTATGCACGAAACCTTCCAT
Source organism: Microtus oregoni (assembly GCF_018167655.1). Lineage (NCBI taxonomy): Eukaryota > Metazoa > Chordata > Mammalia > Rodentia > Cricetidae > Microtus > Microtus oregoni. The sequence goes on from NW_024543229.1 coordinate 430,356, forward strand.
TCAATCCCCAGGATGCCTCACAGTAGACTTGGTGGTGCATCCCTATAATCCCAGAGTTTGGGAGGTGGAGGCAGACAGATGAGCAGTTCAAGGTCATTCTTGGCTGCATAGTGAGTTTAAGGACAATCTGAGATACCTGAGATGCTGATCCAGAAAAGTATGTAAACTTGAAAAGTCCACAAAACGGCATTAATAATGAAAAGAACCCACGTTTACACTAGGAAATTACTCAGTCTGCATCTCTGTATTTTATCCTGCAAATACAAAGATAACTGATATTTTAAAAGTCTGACATACTGTACTCAAATGTGGCCATTTGTTGTGCATTATCAGGTCTACCAGGTTCAGAAGGCCCCCGTGGTCCCCCTGGAAATGGAGCTATTAAAGGAGAGAGGGGAAACCCAGGCCCACCTGGGCAACCCGGCTTACCTGGTTTGAAAGGAGATCAAGGACCACCAGGACTCCCGGTAGGAAATGGGCCTAGATAGTTGATGAAAGAAGAGTGTGTGAGAGAGCTTTCAAAATGGGAATTCTGAGCTGCAGAATTTTATTAATACTCACTATGGGGCTCACTGGTGAAGTAAAAATAAAAGAGAAGGCAAGGCCCCTAGTCTTCCCACTAAAGTGTCTTTGCTGTTTTTTAGAAAGGGGGTTTTGGTGAAAGCAAACCTGTGAAAAGGAAATTTACATGTACACATCAGTGCATTGCATTTGGATGAATACACCCATAGGGAAGTAATCATGGTGAGTGGGCATAGTTTAGATGTTGAAATCAGAATGAGGGTCAGGTTTGAGTTCCACTACATGGTTTTGCTTCGCATCTATGAAAAGAAGAGACACCCCAGTTCTCTCTCTTTGCCTATAAAGAGAATAACATGTACAGTTACTCCTGTGTTTTCTCTCTTGTTTGAATAATCCAGAGAGTCAGAAACTTTTACTCATTTCATTCAAGCAGATTCCTGGTAGACAGCCTATTCTTTCTGGTCTGTCTTCTAACTGTGAAACCCTCCTTATAGTAGAAATCATTATTCTTAACATGTTTCCAGTATCTTATTTTTTCCATACCACCATTCTTCTTCTAGCTACCTAGATTTAAACATTTAAAAGCCACAAAGTAGTAACAGGCAGAGTTAGAATCTGAATCCTTCAAGTGTAACTGGAAATACAGTTCTCTAAGCCACTGTGCAACATTTGAATCTTCATTCCTCTTCTCTATCCCTTCCTTGTTATTTTTCTAACACCAATGATTGTTACTTATTTAGGGTAATCCTGGCCGGCCAGGTCTCAATGGAATGAAAGGAGATCCTGGTCTCCCTGGTGTTCCAGGATTCCCAGGTATTTGAAAGGATGTTTTAAGGTTTACCTTTATATTTCTAAAGTATTTTTATTTATTCTTGGGACTTTTCATATATTCAATATATTGTTATCATATCCACCCCCATTGCCTTCCTCCAGCTCACCCAAGTTCATGTTCTCTTCTATTGTTACTATTATTATTATTATCATTCTTAACACACTAAGTTCAACTAGTGCTGACTATATTAAGCTCCTTTGGTAAAATCAATTTTTTTCTCATTTTCCTGTGTAAAGGTTGTCTTGTTGCTTTTTCCATCTGATTTTATTTTATGTATTATATTTCAAGGAATGAAAGGGCCCATTGGAATACCAGGCTCAACTGGCCCTGATGGGGAACCAGGCCTTACCGGGCCCCCAGGTAAGGATTTTTCTTCTCCTAAGGCTGTTTATGCATGTTACTTAGAAACATGAAAGGCTTTTGAAAGTCCTATTCTGTCTTTCCAAACTATCAACATAATTTCCTAACTTCTTAAACTCTTAAATTATGTTATATTGATAACCAGCCTATCAAATTTAAGATAGATTCAGTATCAGCAAGAAAGTCTTAAGATTTTATTATTTATGCTAATATTACCATATTCAATTGACCAGATTATAAGAACAAGTTGCTTCTGTACATTTGTATATTTTTAAATTAAAAGTTTTATGCTAATGGAGTTAAAGAGATTTTTTCATAAACCATAAAAGAGGATATCTGTTGATTGTTTCAGTAACTGTCTTAAACAACAAAGAACTGTACATAATGCAGAATCAGATGGGGCTTGTCAGGGAGTGGGGCTGTCATCCCTGACAGAGAGGCATGAAAGTTCTATTGTTTTTCACCAACGCTAAGAAATATATTTAGTTTTTAAACATCACTTAGAAATATTCAATTAGTTTTTTCTTTTGAGAGTTTGGACATGTTTTGATCACAATTACTTATTTTCTCCCAATTCATCTTAGACCTAGCCTCTTCTCTACACACCCAACATTAAAAAAACAATAAACCACAACGATAACATTTTAAAAGTCCAATTTGTGCTGCCCAGATATTCTTGGACATATGGCCTTTCACTGGAACATAGCCAACTTACCTAGTACTACACTCTTCGAGAAAATGTATTTGCTCTCTATCAGTAGCTAACAATGGCCAGTAGCTCCTTAGTGACGGTGGGAACTTGTGCCCAATTCCCCTCTCCATGCTGGGAGTTGGGCTCACAAAGTCTCGTGCATGCCATCCCAACTACTATGAGTTCATATGTGCAACTTCTCTGTTGTCCTTGTAATCATCTACCACCGCTAGCTTTTACACTCTTTCTGGGCCTCCTCTTGCACAACGTTGAAAGCACTTCCTGAGTTTTGGAAGTGCAGATGCATTTTGAGTGTGGGTGTGTGTGTGTTTATGACTGAGTGTTCTTCAGTCTCTTATTCTATGTCCCTTCATCAGTTTCGGACCTCTGTATCACTGTGTTGATTAACATCTGCTGCAAATAGAACTTCCTCTGACGAAGGTTGAGAAATTAATTCATCTATGGGTATAATGGTAAATCGTTAGTCGTCAGTTTAATACTATGCCTATTTAGCAGAGTAATAGTAGTATATTCTTGCTTGAAGCCTACGACCTGTCTAACCATAGATTCTTGACCTAATAATGGTGCCAGGTATAGGATTCATCTTGTGAGCAGCACTTGAACTCACTGAGAAAGTGGTTGATTACCCCTATGATGTTTTTGTCACGGTTGCACCAGTACACATGTTTTGCTAGGCTAGTCATTATTGTAGATAATAAGGTTCCTAGCTGGGTATGATTTTTGATTACTTTTCTCCTCTGATAACGTGCCTAGCCCCATCCAACAGTAGGAAAGCTAGCCAGTAGAGATGAAGCTTCCAGGTCAGTACTAAGCTTGATTTCTGCAAATTCTTTGACTCAAGTCAGTGGTGTCTTCAGCAATGGGGGTCTTACCATCAAATTCCGAGTAACCAAGAGCCAGTAATGTCTGGAGTAGTCTATGGGACCTTACTGCCCAACAATTTCAAAAGAAGTAACTTAGTCCTGGCAGTGGGCTTTTCATTTGTTAGCCTGTAGTATCTTCAGGGATATCATTGCTACCTACTACTCTGCAATAGGAGGTTTCCATGTGATATTTTCAAAATTTCTTAATGTTATTTATCCATCCCCATTGTCCCTCCTCTACCCTGCACTCCCTTTCCCCACCCCAATTTAACACTTGACATTCCTTTATTCCCATTGAACCTTTAATAACAGTGTTTTCTGTCTTTCCTCCTCAGAAATCTTCTCTCCATGCTCCCTTAGTATTTTCTTGACCTCTATGAGTACTTATCTGATGACTCAAAGCTAACATCCACAAATTAGAGAAAACAAGTGATGTTTGCCTTGCTGTTTATGGATTACCTACTTAGAATTATTGTTCCCAGCCTCATGCATTTACCTACAAATTTCATGTTATAATTTTTCTTAATATTTGAAAAATGTTTCATTGTGTAAATAAATCACATTTTCATTATTATTTCATCAGTTGTTTAATATCTAGGCTGTTTTCATTTTCTGGTTATTGTGAAGAGAGCAGCAATAAACATGGATGAGTAAATATCTCCTTTGCTTATATACTCAAAAGTAATAAAGCTGGATCGTATGTAGATCTATTTCCAGCTTTCTGAAGAACTTTCACACTGATTTCCATAGTGGCTACACAAGGATGTATTCCTACTATCAGGGAACAAATGTTCCTCTTTTTCTCCATCCATGCCATCATTTGTCATTTTTTTGGTTTTGTTATTTGGTTGTTTGTTTGTGTATACTGTATGTGTGTGTATGTGTTTTGTTTGTATTCTAGACATTATGACTGGGTAAGATGACATCTCAAAGTAATTTTAATTTGCATTTCCCTGATGGATGAAGCATTTTGAAATGATTCTTAGTCACTTGTATCCTGTTCTTAGTGCATATATGGTTAGGATCACAAAATCCTGTTGTTGGATTTTTCCTTTAATGAGTATAAAGTTTTACTCCTTATCTCTTCTGATTAGTTTTGGTTTTAAATCTATTTCATCAGATATTAGAATAGCTACCTTATGTTTAATTTTTAAATTCATTTTATTATAATATCTTTTTCCATCCCTAAGATGGTATTTATCGTTGGTCATTATGTATGTTTCTTGAAGGCAACAAAAAAAAAGAAAGATCTTGTTTTCTGATGCAATCTGTTAATCTGTGTCACTTTATTAGAGAGTTAAGAACAGTTGGATGGAGTTGGCAAAGATAGATAGAGTTGGCAGCTGGAACTAGGCTTTCTGCCTAGAGATGAGGGGAAGAAGGGTTCTCAGCATGGGAAGATGGAGTTACTGTGTGAGTCTGGAGTTTTCCTCCTGGTGAGGACTCCTGGAACTTATCAGAGGGCTGACATGGCTAGTTTTGATTTTCTTGATGAAGTAATTGCAGTTTCCCCAAATAAACTTCTGTTTGATGTGGCAGTTGTTACAGCAGTTAAATACTTTTCTCTTGTTTGTTTGTCATAAAAATATATCTGGTGAGGGCTGGAGAGATGGCTCAGAGGTTAAGAACACTGCCTGATCTTCCAAAGGCCCTGAGTTCAATTCCCAGCACCCACATATTGGCTCACAACGTTCTATAATGAGATCTGTACCCTCTTCTGGCCTGAAGTCATACATACAGGCAGAACACTGTATACACAATAAACAAATAGTTTAAAAAATATATCTGCTGACCATAGACCAATTTGGCATCTGTTTCTTCTGACATTTCTCTTCACCATCTTCACATTTGTATGCTTTGCTTCTCAGGTCCTCCCGGGTTACCTGGTCCTTCAGGACAGAGCATTATAATCAAAGGAGATGCTGGTCCTCCAGGGGTTCCTGGCCAACCTGGATTAAAAGGTCCACCAGGATTTCCAGGCCCTCCAGGCTTACCAGGTACCTTTGTGGATCATTGTTTCAGGCCTTAATTTGCTCCTTACATGTCAAGAGTTTTTCTCTGACAATAATAGTCTCAGCTATGAATAGAATGCCAGTCCACCACAGGTCCCACCTCCACTTTTCTTGTAAATCTTCAAATCTCAAACTGGGCGGTGGTGGCGCACACCTTTAATACTAGTACTCGATAGACAGAGGCAAGTAGATCTCTGAATTCGAGATCAGCCTGGTCTACAAGAGCTAGTTCCAGAACAGGCTCCAAAGCTACCAAGAAACTCTGTCTCAAAAAACGAAAGAAAGAAAAAAAGAAAGAGAAAGGAAGGAAGGAAGGAAGGAAGGAAGGAAGGAAGGAAGGAAGGAAGGAAGGAAGGAAGGAAGAAAGAAAGAAAGAAAGAAAGAAAGAAAGAAAGAAAGAAAGAAAGAAAGAAAGAAAGAAAGAAAGAAAGAAAGAAAGAAAGAAAGAAAGAAAGAAAGAAAGAAATGTTAAAATCTCATGCACAACCACCCTTTAGGTCCAACCATATTTCTTTGAACTCCTCTGGGCATGATAATTGAAATGACTCGACTGTGTTAAAATCCATTTTTCCCCCTGTAGGTCCAATTGGCCCTCCAGGAGATCCAGGGCGCAATGGGCTCCCAGGCTTTGACGGTGCAGGAGGGCGCAAAGGAGACCCAGGTCTGCCTGGACAGCCAGGTAAAATGACTGAAATAGTGCTGCTGCTTGTAACGTTTGTGTTTTCAAGGGCTCTGGATGTGAGCCTGTATTTGTAGCTATGGTAACTTCTTAATGAAAGAGCATGACTAACTGTCACATCCAGAGCTAGGGCAAAATAGGAAGGCACAACCAAGGAGCTATGCTATGCCAGACAAACATAAACATGTTACTTGGATTTTGCTTGTATATAAAGCACTAGAAATCCAAAATATTCTTCCAAGTACCCCAAATAATTACTAGTTGAACTATTTTATTTTATTTTTATTGTAGCAGGTGTTTAAACCCAGGGCTTGAGTGTGCTGGGCAGGTTACTATTAAGACACATCTCCAGCGCTACTCAACTAAATTTCAGTGTGTTTATTTAAATCCCACAACTCCCTTATAACAACTTTTAAATCTTTCTTCATTTTCTAATATTACAGAAGATAATTTCCCATAAAATGCAATAAATACAGGTTAAAAATCTTAAATGATAACCATAGAACTTTGAAGATCATGGTGAAATCTCATGATGCGAAGATTGTTTAAGACAGTGATTAGTAGGTTCTCTTTACAATATTAATTTGGAGCAGGACAGTGGTGGCCCACACCTTTAATCCTAGCACTCAGGAGGCAAAGGGATCTCTGAATTTGAGGGCAGCCAGATCTAAAAAGCGAGTTCCAGGACAGCCAGAGCTGCACATAGAAACCCTGTCTTGAAACAAACAAACATAAAACAATATTGACCTTTATATCTACTAAGTTTATTTCATTGTTTTGTTTTTTGCTTCAATATATCACTATGCAGTAATGATTGGCTCAGGCTTCATAATGTAGTCTGGGCTGGCCTAAAATTCATAACAATCTTCTTCCTTCAGCCTCCTGAGTGCTGAGACTCATCTTCCTAAATTCTTATCTGACATCAACCTAGTTCCAAAAAGTATTTGATTATGCTTGTAAAAGAAAATATACTAATATGATTGCTAAAATAAAAAAATAGAAGCTGAGTGGTCTTGGCAAACACCTTTAATCCCAACACTAGGGATGCAAAGAAGGAAGATCTCTGTGAGTTCTAGGCTAGCCTGGTCTACAGAGTGAGAGCTCCACTCAGAGCTACACAGAGAAACCCTGTCTCTAAAACAAAACAAAACAAAACAAAGCAACAATAACAAAAAATTAGGAAGATTATAACTGAATAGATTGTTAACATGTTAATAACCTTAGGCTTTATATGTGTGTGTATAAAACAAGATAATATAAACATAAAGAATGTGTGTTAGAAAAATGTATCATTGGTAACAATACAAAGTAGTGATTCATGTGGGCCTTCCTAGAGCCAACACTGTCAATTTAGTAACTTTGTTTTTCCAGAGAATGAACAAATTAGTGACGTCTTTATCACAGGTATGAAGTGTCCTAAAGGCAAAGCTCAGCACAAACTGCTTAAAGACCTTGATATAAGAATTTTTAAATAAGCTCATGCAAAGGATATCTAGTGGTATATTAAAATAGTGCATTTTGGAGGCTTCTTAAGTGTGTGTTACCTATGTTGTAAGCAAGTATCCTTCAGAACAGTTCTCCAGAGTAGTGAAAGGAAAGGGTTTCAGCACTGAAGCTGGAAGAACTGCAGAAACCATACCTTTCTTTTCCTGTTGATGAACAAAACAGCTGGCTGAAATTTGGTTGTAAGAGTCAAATTCCTTTAGTATAGCAAGAGAATAGATAACATACTGGCTTTCAATAGGCCTCACTTCGTCCCACCGAAAACTCTATTCTTCTAGGATTTTAGGTCTCAATGTCTTTAGCCAATACCAGGAGGAAATAAATACAATCACTTTGAGGGCAAAAGAAATAATCTCATTTGTCTCTCTGCCCGTTATATCTGAAAATACTTTTATAGACACCCTATAAATATTGAATAAATTAACCACTCAAATTAAGTCATTATACTTTGTTTATAGCCACAATAGTGGTTTAAAGCTTACTTAATCTTGATTTAATAAAATTAGGTATGCGTGGATTGGATGGTCCCCCAGGACCAGATGGATTGCAAGGACCTCCAGGTCCCCCTGGAACCACCTCAGTTGCCCATGGATTCCTCATCACACGCCACAGTCAGACAACAGATGCCCCACAATGCCCACAGGGAACAGTGCATATCTATGATGGCTTTTCTCTCCTGTATGTACAAGGAAATAAAAGAGCCCACGGTCAAGACTTGGGTAAGATAGTTGGCGTCAAATTTCTCTCTATGCATTTTGTGTTTATTTTAAAAATCCTCTTGGGGCCTAGAGTGACCTTAGACAAAGTACATACCTCTTTTCTTTGGGTTCTTCAAATTGAAGATAATATCAAGGCCAACTAACTACAGTCACTATAGATTTTAAATGAATAGTTTTAAGTTCAAATAAAAATATTCAAGTCATTGTAGCTAGTACATGGTACCATTTTTGGCTTAAAACAAGATGACTTCAAAGGGACCATGTTTCCTTTTATTTAGCTTAGTAAGGGAATATTTGTTCTGGGCTCTCTACAGTAGAGCAGCTGTTTGATTACACAGCCAGGTCTACAGAGTGAGTTCTATGACATCCAGGGCTACACAGAGAAACCCTCTTTCAAAAACCAAAAAGTGGGGAGGGAACAAAGGATTTATTTTCTCTCATAGTGCAATATTATTCTGTGGTCAGCTAGTGCCACTGTCTCCTGACCTTAATGATGCAAAACATTATGGTGGAAGGGCATTGAAGAGCAGACTACTTCCTAGTCATCGTTTCATGATGACTAGGAAGTAGGGAAATGAAAGTCTGTGCTAGTGGGCTTTCTTCTTTCTCTCTTTTTCCTCTTCTTTATGCCAAGTCTATTGGATGGTATGATCCATATTCAAGATGGGCTCTCCTTTATCAGGAAACAAACACACCTAGAGGTGTGCTTTACTAACTCTGTAGGTGTGAGGGATGTCTCAGTGCACTGGAGTTGAGAATCTAGATTAAATATCAATTTAACCTTGACTTTCCTTTTCTTTGTTCTTCTTGCAATTTTTCCTTCTTCTTTCACGTTTGTTTAACTTTCAGTTTATCTCTAAACCTGTCTGTAATTGGTCAGCATTATTATTAATATTATTAATACACTTGAAGAAATTCCTAGCCCACACAAGATGCATACTGAACACATCTTAGAAAAAGGGGGCAACATGGATATTGACAGATTCTGCAAAGATTTAGTATGTCTCTTTTATGTGTCCTCAAAAAACGTATAGAAGTTCTTCAGTAGACACCATTGTTTGTAGGATCCATAACGAACTTAAAAACAACACTGGGAATATGTAATTATCTATAACAATGAAATCTACATTCATTGTAAAATACATCTTGATTTTATAAATGACAAAATGAGTGAAAGCTGGGATTTCAAAAACCTGTGTTTTTTAATCTAAGAAATGTGCACAATTTCTTTATAAAACATTGTTTTTATGATTTCAGGAGAAAGTAAACATAATGTATTCCTTCATCTTTTTCTTTTCAATTTTTCTTAGGAACCGCTGGCAGCTGCCTTCGTCGATTCAGTACCATGCCTTTCATGTTCTGCAACATTAACAATGTTTGTAACTTTGCTTCAAGAAATGACTATTCTTACTGGCTTTCCACCCCAGAGCCCATGCCAATGAGCATGGAACCCCTGAAGGGTCAGAGCATCCAGCCATTCATTAGTCGGTAAGACAGTGATTTAGCTTTTACTTTTACCAATCTCAGCTTAGTTTAACTTGTAAGAAATCAGTCTAAAATGGATAATCAGTGCTATTCAACCCAAGTTATATATACAAGAGTGATTTTTAATATCAACCCCATATTTGGTTTGAACTGTGTTTGTTGGAGATCAACTTTTGATCAGGTCCTATGACAAGCATTTTAATATAAAGAGAACTCAGCCTAGTCACTAGGCAATATACTTGTGTATATTTGTGCTAATTCGTACTAATGTGGTATGTATCCAGCTTAGGCTAAGTACTACAAAAGATCAAATAAAACATTTGGCAAAAGTATGGAGGAAAGGATGTTTAATTCTAACTGGCGACACCTGAGGATCTCAAAGAAATATATTTTGTACTGCTCTGTCTTTGATAGATTGGAAAACAACTAGCTAAACATATATATATTTTTTTAAATCAAAGAGCTTAAGCTTGGACCTCTGTTTGTCTGACGCAGTGGTTGAGAGCAGAGTGCCCAACGCAGTTGGGATAGGGTTGTTTGTTTGTTTGTTTGTTTATCATAGTAGAGGTTGGGGTGAGGGCATTTCCAGGGTTCAGAACCCTGATTGGCTGACATTTGTCTAGGGGCCTTGGCAAAAGAGGAATAGATGAGTCCTGGGCTCAGGGAGATCTGGTGATCTTATCAAATCCTGTCTATGGTTGGGTTGTCAGGTACTTGCCTTTAGATGCTGGCCCTCCCTGGGTGGTGTCAGCTTATGGCTTTTCCTGGAACCTGGTGCGGCCTCCCATGGCAGCTGTGTGGTCTGGGCCCCATGTGTGGCCAAGTTGTAGACATGGCTCAGAGGTTGAGAGCTACACATATAATTATAAGGAAAGTTGTAGTAAGGAAAAAAATGAGAATGGAAAATAGACAAAGATCTTGAGAATGTAAAGTTTCCATAGGGAGAAAGATTAGAAAATTATCTTGAGCACAGATAGTAGAATGCTTTAACTGCTGAATTATAGCTTGGAATTTATTTGATATATTATAATGAGCAGCACTATCACCCCTCAAACAATTATTTGAGATAAAGTTTACAGAAGATTAAAGCACTATCAATGTACTTGAATTGCGTAGGGATAGTCCTTGGCTAGAGTTCTGTTACATTGAATATTATTGATGTGATCCTGATGTGACTGGATTATATCTCACAGTGGAAAATATACACCACATTATTAGGATAAACAGAAATCGGGAGTTGAAGTAATAGATGAGATTTGGCATTCCCTTAAAGTAACTGTTAGAGGCTGGTCCCATTAGCAGAGATTTCCTGTTTTGTTTTTGTCTTTTGTTTTGTTTTGTTTTTCACTTTGGAGCAGTAACTTAAAGCGATCTCTTGAGAATACTGGATAGTGCTACTGATATTGTGATCATGATACAGGGTTCTAGTAACCTGAAGGGATGGCTAACTACTAAGTCTAATTTCTTTGACACTGAATACAATGATGTTACCTATTTTGTCTTTATCAGCAGTTTCATGATTCCCTTGGTAATATAGTTACCTAAATCCATGTGTGTTGCGGGGTGGAGGAGCATAGCAATGCATGGAAGTGTTTAGGGGAGAATTTTTTTTTTCAGTCTCAACTTTATGGACTAAAAGTTTCCATAATATATTATGTATTATCCAGATAAATTTTGATAAATTAACCTCCATCATATTTCAAGATGTTCCTTCATGCTCTTTATTAAAATTTTGATATATGCAGCAATATTTATTCTGTGGCTCTTTTTACTCATGCTATAGTTTCAACCACATCTCATCTGCTGCCTGGACACCTCCCCAGCCTTTCTGGGTCAGTTGCCTTTACCCAAATGTGGCCAAAAGACTAATAAATATCCTTTGGAGGAAGAATACTGGGTGGAGATTGAGAAAATATCTGATTCTTGTCTTCCAGCTTAACAGACATTGTTCTTACCACAGTCATACATTATTAATTGTCTACCTCCAGTTGGGCACTTTGACTGCAAGTATGTAGAGCTCAGTAAGCCAAACTTCTACGGCAATTACACCACTGGCTACAGCAAGTCTGATGCAAATTTATGTCACAATGGAAAATGAAAATGCAGTAGCTGTAATACTACAATGTCTTGAAAAAAAGCCTTGCAGTTTCTGCTTATAAATGTATTATGCATGTGGGAAGAGAGTTTTTATGCAAAAATGATCTTCAAAATGCATTTTTCTCCTCTTCTGATCATTGAGGACATGGTCAAGGGCCTCAGAAGGCATCTCTGAAGAATGATTATTGTTTCCTTCATACTCACTCATGTTCTCTCTCCCTTTCCTTTACCAGATGTGCAGTGTGTGAGGCACCAGCTGTGGTGATCGCAGTTCACAGCCAGACTATTCAAATTCCACATTGTCCTCAGGGGTGGGACTCTCTGTGGATTGGTTATTCCTTCATGATGGTATGGAACATTCATCCTTGCTTTTCTCATCACAGTTGACCCTCCATCATATGTCCATTTCTCCCAACTTGAAGACAGCTCAGTTATCTGTGTAGTAATAAGTTTGAATACCAAATAGCTTCTGTCCAAGCACTGTGTTCTCCCTCCCACATTTTCTATAATACATCTTTATGTACTATAGACTTATATATATATATATATAAGTATAATATGTGGATTATATATTTATGCCCATTGCTTTTGTTGATTGCTCTTGATGTGGATACTGTTCTCTTACCTTTAGTCCTAGTTTTCTTTATTGTGTTCTAACTTGTGACCATCTTAGGTATTTATATTGAATAATCACTAAAGCATTATAGTACATAGGTGTTATAGAACATGTTCTTTTGTTTTAGCATACAAGTGCAGGAGCAGAAGGCTCAGGCCAAGCCTTAGCCTCTCCTGGTTCCTGTTTGGAGGAATTTCGTTCGGCTCCTTTCATTGAATGTCATGGGCGGGGGACATGCAACTACTATGCCAATTCCTATAGCTTTTGGCTGGCCACTGTTGATATGTCAGACATGTTCAGGTAAGTCGCTTATGGCTTTAGTTCAGGCCTAGAACCTTCTTCATAGATACTAGTGAAGAGAGATTTTATTAATGGGTGGTATATCTCCTGTGAATTTGAGGAATTTGTTGGACTGAGTTATTTAGTATTAGCTTGTTCTCCATATCTACCTAACTTATCATATAGAAACTAATGTTACTAATGGCAGGTCAGTATGGTTACAGGTAGCTTAGCATTAACCTTTCAATAACAAAATATCAGGACTTGGTCTACTAAAATGGGATTATTTCAAAAACTGAAACTAGTCTATCCCAATTTCACAATTCTTTTCTAAGAATATTTTCAGGGACTTCATCCCAAGTCTTTGATGGAATAAAATAGCACATAATGCTTATATTTCTGACTACCTCAATTTTTTGAAGTTTGTCTTTATTTTTATGTACTGCCTCCTTCTTGATATTTTTCATATGATCCTCATCTTGTATTGCACATCAATTGCCTAAACTTTTCTCATTTTATGAATATTAGGAAAGGTATCACAAAAACAGCAGCAGAGAAACAAATATATGAAGATGACAGTAGTGGGGAAAGCAGTCACAGAGATACATGTGAAGATATAGAAAATGAGGTATAGATAGATATACAGCGGAGTTTTATTCTGCCAGGCAAAATTACATTATGTATGACGCCAAAATCCATGATATTCAAAATAAACTAAACTTAGACAAATATCCATATTTTCTCTCTCATTGCTGAATCTAAGATTTTACACACATACACACATACACATGCACACACACAAATGAAATTAATTAGAAACAAGTTTGTCTAGGGAAAGAAAAAACACTATGGAATATACGGAGAAAGGTATAGTGTGAACATATATGATAAACATGAATGAAAATCTCTTTATAGAACTCATCACTATATACAGTGAATATACATCAATAAAATTTTTTTGAATATTTGTGATCAGTAATGGCTATGAATTCATAAAAATCAATGTATTAGTAAACTATTAAGGTCCAGCAAGATAACACAGCATGTTAAGAAACTTGCCACCTAGCCTGATCCCTTAAGTTATGTCCCTAGGACCCACACAGTAGAAGGCGGGGACGAGCTTCACAACTTGTCCTGACATTTACATTCATGCTGTAGAAGGTATACTTGTACACATACACACATACACACACACACACACACACACACACACACAGAGAGAGAGAGAGAGAGAGAGAGAGAGAGAGAGAGAGAGAGGGATAGATAGATAGATAGATAGATAGATAGATAGATAGATAGATAGATAGATAGATGATAAATAGATAGATAGATTGTTTTAAAAGTAAAATAAATCATTAAGCATTAAGTCTCTGGGAAAGCTGCTTACCCAAAAGAGAATGTCTGTATGTGAATGCATGCCTATAATAGAATGTAATAGCAGAAGTATATAGAACTGAAATCAACAAAGCAAAGCTGATTGTCTCATTTTTTTCTTTCCTAGTAAACCTCAGTCAGAGACACTGAAGGCAGGAGACTTGAGGACACGGATTAGCCGATGTCAAGTATGCATGAAGAGGACATAACATTTTGAAGAATTCCTTGTGTTTTTAATGTGATTATATAATTATTATATGTGATTCCCAGGATGCAATGTCTCACTTACTCTCCCCCAAATTTCATTACTGCTGCCACCAATGGTGCTAATACACTCTAGGACAAAGCATGCTGACAAGTCACCAAGGAGATGCAGATGTACCTCAGCAATGTGCCAGAGCAAGGCCTTACTTCTTACGAAAGAAATGGGAAAGGGACTATACTTTTGGGGTCCAGAATAACATTTTTCAAGGAGTATAAGATGAAGAAGTTTATATATTTTGCCCTGTTGCTAAAACGGCACATTAAAAATTCGATGAAGGGAAGACTCATACCGAGTGAAATGAAAGACTGCTGTTTGGGGAACAATTCTTTTTTTCATGGTGCTACTAATCCTACTGTACCCCAGGTTTTTAATAGAAAGGTGTTACTCTTATTTTGCTCTGTAAGTAAAGAATGTGTATATTCTGTAAACAGCCTCAGCTCAAAACGTCAAGTCATTTAGATGTGATCTGGTAGAAACCCTTCTTTACTGAAAATGTATGAAAGCCTGCACTGTAGACAGCAAGGTTTTACATGGGAGAGAATTTATCCTTTCATTGACTTACTACTGAAAGCAAATGAATTGGGACGTTTATCCCTTAAGTTATTAATTGACTTTAAAAAATAGATCATTTAAGTGATTTTGATCAGAATTTTAATGGTTTATGCTGCTTATCAAGTTATCATAGCCAAAGGAGCAATCCTTTTTATATATTTTCCAAGACACTCATGATCAGGTGCCCCATCTGCATATATTTATATCTTGTTTTTGCTTGCTCCCAACAGTTTTGAGGAACAAAATTTGTCCAAATAATTAAGGATTCTTATTATCCTGGTGCTTCTCATGTAAGAATTATTCTCCTTTGGGCTCACTTGTGTAAGAAGACAGTGTTTGGTTAGTCTTCTCTTTTCAATTACAGAAAGCCAATAGACTTTAAAAAGCTTCTTATTTTAAACATTTTATTATGAATAGTCATAGAATACCTTATTTCTTTAACTGTCATCTTCTCACTGAATGTTTTTTTAATTCACCAGTATCAACTTAATTAAAGTTCTATATTGTAATTATGGCTCATTGTCTCTCTGTTTGGCTTAAGTGCTACTTCAAATGTTTCTTCCTCAGGCAATTTGTTCCTGTGTCTTTGATCATTATGATCGCTCGCAGAAAACATATAGCAATGGAAACTTTTCCCATGAATAAATATAAACTACTGGAAGGTGCTTTGGTAATACAAAATTTCTTGACAATGTGGTATTGATAGACAGTAAAGAACAAGTTTCTCTTTACAGAATAATTCATCAATAATGCTTAAAACAGATTAGTAAATTAATATTTCTAATAATTAAGAACGAGCCACAAGTAGCTCTCTAAAACAACCCAGGGCCTTTTAAAAATAAAAGGACTTTTAAAGCCTTTATAATAAAGTTTGTATGACAGCTAAAAATGCAGTAACCAAAACAATTTTTAAAATTTTAGATTCCAATATGAACCTATGAGCAATCTGAAGCTTAGAAAGTATGGTGGCAAATTGTAGAATCTAAGCAATAATAACTATTTTAGCATTTATTTTTTCATGTAGACCAATCTATGAAAACACTACCGAGTAATTCTAACCGAACCCCTATGTCCATTCCACAGTTCATTTTCAATGTGGCATACATCTGAGTGTTGTTCCTTGATTTACAAGAGCAGATGTGACTTTTTGAGTCCTCGCTCGTGTATGTCTGATTGAAATTTCACTTTGAAAAAAAGCCTTTAACTTTTAGATTGTTGCATGTGCAGATAATATTGTGTTTCTTAAAGCCTCTATGTCTCTGCAGGCCTGTTGTATTGTTTGAGGACACAAACTCAACCCAGTAAAGCCCTTTGATGTTGTTGATCCTCCCCTGACACTGATTATTCAAAAACTGTTAAGAATCTAGCTATTCTAGGAATTCCCCTTGATGAGCATTACAGTCATTCACGGCTTTCCCACATGAGCCAACAGTGGATCAGTTGTTCTTCTAAAGCAGCTTATTTTACTATGAAACATGTTTATGCACCAAATGTGGTTTGACCAGTTAATAAATTTATTTCATTAGTCACATATTACATAAGGAGCAACTCCAACTATTCTAGTGCTAGATGGAAGACTTGTTCCAAGGATACCTCTAACTTTCAGAAAACTTGATAGATACGGAGACAGACAGACTTCAAACCAACAAACCCCACAAAAATATTACACTTAAAGCAACAATGGTTTTTGATTTTTAAATACCTATTATAAATGTGTCTTCCTTTCTTAAGTTGGCTTGGTCTACCATCTTGATGTAGTACTCATTGCTTCCAACAGAGGTTTTATTGGACAGTTTGTGCTTCCATAGTGTTTTTTCCTTCCAGTGAAATTTGATGACCACTTTCCTATTCTTAAGGTGCCAATGAGGTTCTTTGCTTCCATTAGCGTGGTTAATTGAAAACTCACTGACCACTGTGAGCCATTACCAGTTTATACAGAAGTTAACACAAGATGGCAGTGTTGCCTATAAAAAAAATGTACCAGCATGTGCAAATGGATGGATCTAGGAAAAAAAACATAGAGTGAGGTAACTCGTAACTCAGACCCAGAAAGACAATTATCACATGTGCTCACTCATAGGTAGTTTTTAAACATAAAACGAAGAAAACTATCCTACAAACCACAATCCCAGAGAACCTAGACAACAATGAGGACCCTAAGAGAGACATACATGGATCTAATCTACATAGAAGTAGAAAAAGACAAGATCTCCTGAGTAAATTGGGAGCATGGAGGTCATAGAGGAGTGTGGGGGGTCACAGGAGTTGGTAGAAGGGGAAAGGGGAGGAAATGAGGGGAACTGAGAAAAATGTATCGCTCAATAAAAACAATAAAAAAAGATTTGTTGAGCCTGTTGTTGAAGGTGACAATGAGTTTGTATAAACTCTTAGCCTGTGTTTTAGGTGTCACGTGTTACTTCATTGCCATAAAAATCAGTATCTGCATCCAGACTGAAAAGACATCTTCAATGTCAAAGTTTCCATACTTAGCTTAATTAGGAGTTGGCTCTGAAAACACTTCCTTAGCCTCTCAACACACAAGTAAAGAAACCACTATTGTTTGGCCAAGACTTCAGTTGGCTTTAGTGAGCATAGAATCTCTTTTCTCTGCTAGCCTACTTAGCCATGTTCACCCCTAAGCAACTTTGAAATAAACTGAACAGTATTTAAAAATTAAATACCATTGTTGTTTTAAGTGTAATTTTTGTGGGGATTGTTTGCTTGTTTGTTTTGAAGGTTGCTGCGATGAGAATAACTCATACGTTGATACAGTGAAGGACTTGAACCCAGAGAAGCCTGTCCTCCAAAGTGTATGCTAACAAGCAATCATTGGATCTTTATTAGCCCTACTATACCACAACAAACAGTTATCCAGTATACACTCAACCAGATGATGTATAGCCACCATGATGTCTGATAGGCAGAAAAGACATGCTATCAGGTCTTGAATTACAACTCTTCCCGACTCTAGTACAAGTCTCGGGTATTTGCCTACAGTAGATATTCAAAAGAAGCTTGTTTGCCAGCCTCTTCCTCAATGCAAGAACAGACCCAAATCCTATTTGGATAACTGTAGTTCTCTATGTTTCTGAGAAGACAGCTTGCCAAACACCTGAACCTACAGGAAAGTAAGTAGCTGCTTATGCTACTTATGCCTGTTATCATTATTCTCCGCATCAGATTCGCATTACATTCTTCACCCTGCTGTTTGCACATAGAGGATTCCCAGGCCCTCTGGCTTCTGGGCTCAATCAGCAGGATACTCAAGCAGGATAGCTGGGGCGGGGGGGGGGGGGGGGGGGGGGCTGTGAATGACACTAGTAGGATTAGGGTTATTTATTTTCACGGCTCCCTCTCTGTGGGATCACTTCAGGTTGTTTTGTGGTCCTCAATGGAATGCCCTTATTCCTCTTGGGGAAATTCTAATAATCCCTTGTGGCCTAGGTGTGGCTACAAGTTAGCTCTTAATAGATATAGATTCACTAATTATGGTATTCTGCTGATTAAACGCTTGT
Source organism: Microtus oregoni (assembly GCF_018167655.1). Classification (NCBI taxonomy): domain Eukaryota; kingdom Metazoa; phylum Chordata; class Mammalia; order Rodentia; family Cricetidae; genus Microtus; species Microtus oregoni. The sequence goes on from NW_024543229.1 coordinate 448,741, forward strand.
CTAATTATTGTAAGTGTGTTGTCTCAGTGCTACTGATAATGTGATTAATACAGCATTGCTTCTAGTTCCCAAAGTGTAGCGGTGGTACCTATTGATGGTAAACTGGGGCTAATTTATAAAGCAGCTATGCATATGCAAATGTTTGATTAAGGATCTTCCAGTTGAAAGGAAAGACAGCTCACTACCAAGTTTAAAACCTGGCTTAGTACTCTGTATTGGAAGTTTTGTTCCACATTTCTTGGGACAAAATGTGTTCATCTTGGTACAAAATTATTTACTTTTCCCAAACATTGGATCTTTGAGTAATGCGCTTTGACTTCTCTCTGTTGACCATTTGACTTGCATTGTCCTACTCCAAATGCAAAAAAAAAAAAAAAAAAAAAATCACTTGTTCTATTAGCAGACTAGTTTCTGAATAACAACAACTGATCTTTGAGAGATCTTTGAGTGGAAATGCTTGGTTGGTAGTTCTACTTCCAAGAGAAAATTTGCCAAGTTAGGTCTCCATGCCTGCAAGCCAACAGAATTAGTCCAAATGTTACTAGCTGATAAGTGGGAAGTTTTTCATTCTAGCCTCCAGAACATCTGTCCAATGTAAGCCTGCAGAAGCTCAAGAACATCTGTCCCATGTAAGCCTGCAGAAGCTCTTCAGATCTGCTGCTCTCTAGGGAGTCAGAGAAAATGCTCCCAGTAGAAATTATGGAACTCCAACCTGGAATTGGAGGCCACAGTTTGTCTGAGACTACCCCTACTTTCAACCCGGGTCACAGAGAACCTACCAAAAAATTAACATTCTTCATTTTCAGTGAAATTGTTTTTCTGGTTCATTTTCTCAGGGTCGATAAGGCATCTGCTAATGCCAGTTCTGCCATGAGACACAGTTGGAAAACGGGATTTCAAATCTTTGTGTCTTCCTTTGACACAATATTATGACCCTTCCTTGGGCTCTCAGAATAACTACCAATAGTGCCTCAGTAGTCAGCAGTGAAAGTAATGATTAATGTTAATCAGGCCTCATTAAATTTCATTTTTCCCATATCTCAAATGAGTCTTAGTAACTCTGGTATATTCAAGTGATGCTAGCATAGTCTCCAACTTAGAGATGCAGAAGATGAGCCTTGGAGTGGTCAACTAAATTTCCCAAAATCTAAGACAAATTAGTTCTTCATTTTCACTCAAAATTTAATTACCACCTTTATGCACTAAATTGTCTTATTTTACAAAATTCAGAAGATATTATTCAATCAGCATCCTTTTGCCTATCACATGCTAGACCTCTCTCTCATACACACACACACACACACACACACACACACACACACACAGAGAGAGAGAGAGAGAGAGAGAGACAGACAACAAGCAAGCAAACAAACAGATAAACTACCAGAATCCTGAGTGTAATAGAAATTAATAAAGGCCTACTACAGGGCTTTCTGTTTAATGAAAAATGTGTGTATGGGGAGTTTTGGTTCCTAAGCAAGAATGAATGTGTTTCTTGTCATCATTTTACTTTACAGTCTTTTCTGTATACTTAAAGCACAAATCCTAAGGGTGTGTATCACTGGACACACTTATTTGTAGAACGAGACAATATTGTTATAGAGCTTCTATCTTTGTAACTCAGTCTGGCCTTTAACTAACAATCATGTTGCCTTGATTTTCCAAATATCAGCATTGTAGGTGTGTGCCACAATGCCTGGCTTAAAAAACTTTGCTATTGATCCAATTTGTATTTTGTTCACTTTTAATGCCTTGTTTTGTATAAAATATGCTTTCTAATTCCATTTTATCACCTTAATAACATATTAATTACCTGTCTTTTGTTAATCTCATGACTGTTATACATTTTCTAATATTTATGTTTAACTTTAAAGTATTTATGTTCGCATCATATAATACCATCTCACAAATATGAGTATTACAAAACATGCTGTCAATTTTCTGATCTTAAGCTTTGGGTGATTTTCATATTTTATACTCTCTATATATTTCTTACATATTATAAACCCACACAACATTGTCATTATTTTGCTTACATACTTTATTATCTTGTCATTATATAGAACTCAAATTGTATAAAGGTTATTTTAAAAGTATAATTTAATGACTTTACCATATTCATAAGCTTTGATCATCATTACAATATATTTCCAGAACATTTTAAGCACATGACCCCCAAAATTCATGCCCATTAGCTGCTATTGTTTTCCCACCCCATCCTCCTTCAGCTTTAGGAAAGCACTAATATACACCTGTCTTTACAGGTTCGTCTATCCCAGGCATTTTTAAAATTTTTTTCGATTTATTTATTATGTGCATAGTGTTCTGCCTGCTTGTATGTTTGTAGGCCAGAAGAAGGCACCAGATCTCATTACAGATGGTTGTGAGCCTCCATATGGTTGCTGGGAATTGAACTCAGGACCTCTGAAAGAGTAGGCAGTGCTCTTAACCTCTGAGCCATCTCTCCAGCCCTCCCAGGCATTTTATAGAAATACTATCAGACACCATATGATCTTTTAACTGTGTCTTTCACAGTTTACTATCACATGCTCCAAACTTGCATCAATGTTATACCATGTGCTAATAGTTCAATTCTTTGATTTTTTTTAAAAATTGAGATGAAATATATATATAACTATTTTATTTCATTTTTTTAATTTATTTATTTATTAAAGATTTCTGCCTCCTCCCCGCCACCGCCTCCCATTTCCCTCCCCCTCCCCCGATCAAGTCCCCCTCCCTCGTCAGCCCAAAGAGCAATCAGGGTTCCCTGCCCTGTGGGAAGTCCAAGGACCACCCACCTCCATCCAGGTCTAGTAAGGTGGTGAGCATCCAAACTGCCTAGGCTCCCACAAAGCCAGTACCTGCAGTAGGATCAAAAACCCATTGCCATTGTTCTTGAGTTCTCAGTAGTCCTCATTGTCCGCTATGTTCAGAGAGTCCGGTTTTATCCCATGCTTTTTCAGACCCGGGCCAGCTGGCCTTGTAAGCCAGACCCAAAAAGAGGATCATGGGATGTACTCACTCATATTTGGTTTCTAGCCATAAATAAAGGACATTGAGCCTATAATTCGTGATCCTAGAGAAGCTAAATAAGAAGGTGAACCCAAAGAAAAACATATAGTCATCCTCCTGGATATTAACCTTCATCAGGCTATGAAAAGAGACAGAGACAGAGTCCCACATTGGAGTACCGGACTGAAACCCCATGGTCAAAATCAGGAGCAGAAGGAGAGAGAGCATGAGCAAGGAACTCAGGACAGTGAGGGGTGCACCCACACACTGAGACAATGGGGATGTTCTATCGGGAACTCACCAAAACTAAGTATTTTAAGGCAAATAGTCTAAGCAGTGTTTACAACATTCACAGTGTTTCTTAACCACCATCTCTAGCTACTTGCAAAACATATTCCTCACTCCAAATGAGAATTGCACATCCATTAAGTCTTCTCTTAATCCTTAATTCTTCTTCTATCCCTGATAGCCACTAATCTCCTTTCTGCTTTTGTGGATTTACTAATTCTGGATGTGCATATGAAGAGAGTCATGCAATGCTCAACCTTTCTCACCTGGTCTCTTGCATTTAGCATATGTTTTCAAGCTTCATTCACATGCGAGTGTGTATGAGTGCTTCATTCTTTTTTGTTTTGCAAAAGAACTCATTGTATGGCTAACCCACTGTGTTGTTTATCTCACTGCTGACAGCTGTGTTGCTTCTGCCTTTTGCTGATTGTGAATGTTGCTGTAAACCCCCATCTACAAGTATCTGTTTAAACATTTTTTTCATCACTTTCAGATATATCCTGAAGAGTAGTGTTCTGGGGCTGTGGATTCGTTCTATATTATTATATTTTTAAAAAACTACCAAACTACTTTTCATAGTAGCTGCATTATTTTACATTCCTACCTGCAAAGTACTAGGGTTCCAGTTTTTCTACCTTCTTACCCAAACTTACTCACTTTTCTATTTTCTTTCATTCTTTAATTTTTTTAATGGTCTGATTATGTACTTCAGATTAACCACGACCTTTGATTTCCCTAGCAACTCATTACATTTGTTAATAATTTGCATGTCTTCTTAAAAGCAATATGTAGTAGGACGATGCACTGCCCATTTTGAAATTGGGATATTTGTCTCTTGTTGGATGGAAGAATACTTGACATACTATAGAAACTAGTTCCTTATCAGATAGGCAATTTCCCAACCTTTTTTCATGTTGCTGGCTTGAGACCATCTTCCTACCTCATTCAGCCTCCTTAGTACTGCTGTTGATGGTAATATTTAAAACTCAAGACATTTGAAATTTCTTGAACTCTCATTTAGCTACTTCTTTGTTTTTGTATTTCTATCCAAACAATCCTTTCATAATCTTAGGGCATGGTTTCTTCCAAGAGTTACCTTCCAAGAGTTATCTACTCCACCTACCTAATTTTCTGACCTATCAGGCCAAACAGTTTTCTTTATTGATTAACCAATGAAACAACAGATTGACAAATGACCTTCCCACATCACTTACATTTAGGTATTTATTCCATTTTGAATTAAGTTTTATACATAGTGTGTGATAAGGGTCTAACTTCTTTTACATAGAGAATCCAGACATCCCAACTGTATCTGTTGAAAAGAACTTCATCAAATTGTGTCAGTGTCTATATAAAATCAGTTATTCATTGATACATGGATTTATCTTTGAACATTTATTATGTTTCATTTACCTACATGTCTGTCTTGGTGATAGGATTGAACCATCTTGATTAATGCAGCTTTGCAGTCATTTTTAGAACAAGTATAGTGTAAATCTTCCAACTTTGCTTATTTTCAAGACTGCTTTTGCTGTTCAGGCTTCTTTGCAAGTCTGTATAAATGTTAGTTAGATTTGGCTTATCAGTTAGTGGAAAAAAGAAACAGAAAACAACTGTAATTCTGATAGATTGTGTTGAATCTGTTTATCACTTTGGGAAATGTCTTTCAACACTATTATGTCTTTTGTTCCATGGGCATGTATATTTCCATTTCTGTACAGTTTAACTTCTTCAACGACATTTTGTAGTTCTTATGGTTTTATTCATGTATCTTTATGTTTAATTTGTTATGTCTTTTATCTTTTTATGCTACTGTAAATGGGATAGTTTTCAATATCTTTTTACAGATTTTTCATTGCTACTATTTAAGAATATATGTCTCTGGTGTATTAACAATGTATTCTAAAACTTTAGTCAATACATTTATTACCTCTAACACTATTTTTCTGAATGCCTTGAGATTTTCTTTATTTAAGGTAGTATTATATACAAACAGACCTAGCTTTATTTCTTCCTTCACAAATTTTATTCTTTTTACATATTTCCTTGATTGAATAGGCCGGATACTCCAGTACACTATTAGATTGAATTAATGAGGGTGAGAGATGCCAAGTGTTTGCCTAGCATACTGGAGGATCCTGCTTTGATCCCTTAAACCTCGGAGACACTGGGACATTTTACCTCCTTTTTCACTTTTTTTTAGGGGTCGGATTTTTGTGAAGAAACACTGTTAATATGACTTACCAGTGAAACTATCTCTCCTGGCCTTTAAGTATTGATTTGTTTTATTATTCATTATATCTATGCAGTTTTTATTTACTTGTGTCAATTTTGGCAGTTCATATCCTTCTTTAAATTAGTCTATTTTATCTAATGCATTTGATTGGCTTGCATACAATCCTTCACAGTGTTCTTCTGTAGCTATTATTATTTCTTTCAGGTTAATAATGTTTCTCTCATTGCTAATTTAAACAGGGGTGTATCAGTTTTGTTGATTTTTCTCAAGAACCAACTTTTGGGTTTGTTATTTCTCTCTGTTATCTCCTGTTTACACCATTGGTTTCAACTGTACATTTCATTATTTTATCTTGCTTATTTCCCAGTTTGTTTTTCTTTACTAATTCTCAAGATAAAACTGAGATAATTGATTAAGCTCTTTCTGCCTTTTCAGTCTTTTTAAAGGTTGATTTTTATTATTTTATTTATTTAGTGTGTGTGTCTGTGTCTGAATATATGCCACTTGTGTGCATGCCCACAAGGCCGGGGTAGAGTTTCCAACCTCCTGAAACTGGAGTTGCAAAGGTCATGGAAATTTTAAGTCACCAGACTTGGGTGCTGGGAACTGAAATCAGGTCTTTTAGAAAAGCAACAAGTGTTCTTAAGCATTAAGGCATCACTCTATCCCTTCTTTTTACCTTAAAAATATGACATTATTTAAGTGGGGGAGCATATGATTACCATGGTACACATGTGCAGATCAGAGGACAATGTGAAGAATTCTGATCTCTCCTTCCACCATGTGGGCCGCAGGGAAAGGTGTTCAAATCCTCGGGCTTGGCAGCAAGTGCTTTTACTAGGTGAGCCATCATCTCATTTGCTCTTGTTTTGAATACAGTTTGAATACAGACATTTTTGTAAATAAAATTCCCTTTAAATGCTACCTATGCCTTGTAAGTGTTGCTAGATGTCTATTTACTTTAAAGTGGCATCTTCTTTCTTTTTTCTTTCTCATTTTTAAAAGTTAGTTCTTTGAGAATTTAGTCCAGTGTATCTTGATCTTATTCAGTCCTCTTCCTCAACTCATACCAGATCCAACTTTCATTTTCTACCCACCCAATTTTGTACCTCTTTTTAAAAATCAAGTCTAAATTGTTCTACTTATATATGCTCCTGAATGTGTGATATTCCAATGGCAGACTATAAGAGATGGTAGAGAGCTCATACTTAACTGGGCATTTATATCACAACCCCTAAACTCCAAAGTTTCAGGGATCATTGTAGAAAGGGGGACAGGCAGGGAAATTGTAAGAGTGAGGTGGTGGATACTAAAATGCATATGTATTCCAGACACAGCAGGCCAGTTGCATGAATGAAATTATGTAGGTTGTGACAGCATCCACAAGACCTGTGCAAGCTCAAGCCAAACAAAATCCCAGCATTGAAGAGTGGCACAAAGTCCTGCCTCTAAGAGAGGAGTTGTTGAAAAAGCTGTTGGGAGATGGAGGCTCAGCTTTCTTTAAGGATATGGTCCCTAGTAAAGCAACTTATTTTCTTATCCGTTTATTATTACAGGAGGCGTTAGTTATTTTCCACATTTTTGTGACTTTTCCATTAGTCCAATCCAATATAATTAGAGAATGTACATTTTTTTGATCTTAAAGATTTACCTTTTTATGGGTGTTTTATTAAGTAACATATAACGTCATTCAGAATATGTCCCAGGTACTCTACTCTTTGGAATAATACATCTTCAGTTGTTGCTGAGAAAAGTATTCTATAACAGACATTTAGACAACAGATCAATGGGTTTTGTTTCAGGATCCTTTCAATAATACATATATATGTACATATATGTGGGTTTGCAGCAGCAATTAATGAAAAAAGAGGCCATGAATTTGAAAAAGAACAAGCATGGGTACATGGGAGGACTTAGAGGGAGGAAAGGAAAGGGAAATGATGTTATAACATCAAAAATTAAGTCATATTTTTTTAGAAATCTGTTAGGCCTAGTTTGAACACATTGTTGCTCAAATTCTCTGCTGTCTTTTTCTTTAAGATTTATTTGTTTTTATTTTATGTGAATGAATGTTTTGCCTGAGTGCATGTGTGTATATCCCATGTGTCCACAGTAACCTTGGGGGTCAGAAGAAGGCAATGGAACCCCTGGAATTGGAGTTGCGGATGGTTGTTAGCTGTTGTTTGTGTTGGGAATTGAACCAGGGTCCTCTATATGTGCATCCAGTGCTGTTAATCACTGTTAATCACTAAGTACTTTCCAGGCTCTCTTCTATTTTTCTTGTTGATCTCTTCTTATTTGTTTTATCAATTACCGAAAGTGGAGTATTATGTTCTGCAATTCTTATTGTTGAATTGTATATTCATGATTTCAGCTCTAACATTTTATTTCATATACTTTGGGAATTTATACTGACTTGTCTATATAAGTGTTGTATTTTCTTATGGTTCAAAATATCTTTCAGTCTCAGCAGTAGAAACTCTATCTCCAAAGTCGGGGATGTTTTATTTGTTTATTTTGTTTTGTTTTTAGATTAATATACCACTGTAGGTCTCTTGTGTTCATGGCTCACTTTCTACTGTAACTCGTCTATTTCTATATGTGGGTACCTGCAACTTCAGGGGCTCTCTGCTAGGCGACATATGTTCAAATTATGTTTTTATATACATTCTGCCTTTAGACTGAATTGTTCAAACCACTCCAATGCAATGCAGTTTTCGAAAAGGTAAAATTGATAGCTGATGTTCTGCTTCTTCAATTCAGGAAGCTTTCTCTAGTTCTCCCATCCTGTCAAATGCAGTGAGCCAGAATAGTCACAGAGTTCATCAAGTTTCTCATCTTGCTGAGATCCTAGTCTTTTACAGCTTCATGTCCAATGTTTCTTTGCAAAGCTTTGTTCCATAGTTTTTGTCTGCTTGTTGAGATGGAAGGATAAATATTCTCTGTCTTTGCCAGGGGTGGAAGTCTTTCTAAATCTTTTTATCTTTCATTACTTAGAATGACTTTGTGCCAGCACACAGAATGCATATTTCTTTCAACACTAGGTCAAACTCATTCCAGAGGACATTGTTACTATGTAACAACTTAAACTTTCAATGTCTTGTACTATGAATATTTGTGTTAATCTTTTATCTCAGTTGCAACTTAGAAATTGGAGTTTGAATTAATATACTTTTCCCATTGTCTATATGTAACACAATGTATAGTTTCACTTTATCATTCATATGGAAAGTAGAAATTTTTCTTTTAGATTTTTTAAAAATTATTTTTAAAACTAGTGGATACAGTAATGGGTTTCATTATGACATTTCATGTATAAATGTTACTATACTTCATTCTTATTCATATTTCTACCTCACTGTACCCCCTCAACCTTCTGAACTGCCTCTTGTTGAACCTCTTTCTCCCCGAAAATAGTACCTTCTTTCTCTTGTTTTAAATTCTTTGAATTTGCAAACAAGGACTTTTTGAGTAATAGATATAGTAAAGACAGTGAAGACATTTTTTTTTTTTGGTGTTAGTTAAGAGTGTTCAAAAAGGGGAAAAGAGAAAGTCATAATTTTTGTTTTTATATGGTACTGGACATGATAACAGTAGTAAGTGGTACTGAAAATAGAAGGATAATTACATTAAAGCCACCCTGGACTACATAGTTATTTCAAGGCCAACCTCGGTTGTATAACAAGACTCTGTCTCAAAAAGAAAGAGAAAAATCTATATATCCCTCTCATTTTCCATGGATTATCATGAGTCATGAGTTCCAGTCTAGGAATACCTCTCCCCAGCCAATTCATCCTATTTCCTATTAGACTTTTTATCAGAACTTTGTTAACTAGGAAACATGATTACGACAACTAGAAAACACCCCAGTCAAGCATTGGGTCGAGTTTCTGAAGTACAGTTGAAGAGAAAGAGGAGGGATTATATGAGCAAGGAATGTCAAGGTCAGGATCAGGAAACCCACAGAGACAGCTGATCCGAGCAAGTGGGAGCTCACAGACTCTGAACTGACGGCTGAGGAGCCTGCTATGGGACCAAACTAGGCCCTCTCAATGGGGGTGACAGTAGTGTGGCTTTGTCTCTTTGGGGGACTCTTGGCAGTGGGATAAGGATTTATCCCTGGTACATGAACTGTTTTTTTTTTTTTTTTTGGAGCCCATTCCCTTGGTGGGATACCTTGCTCAGCCTTGATGCAGGGAGGAGGGACTGGTTCCTTTGTCAACTTGATATATCATAGGAGGGATTATCTTTTCTGACGAGTGGGTGGGAGCTAGAGGGAGGTGGTAGGGAGCGGAAGGAGGAACTGTAGTTGGTATGTAAAATGTATAAACAATAAATAATAAAAGTAGAAAAAATGATAACTAGAAAATATGATTAAGATAACTACTCCAAGTAAGAAAAGTGAATGAAGACATTGTTGAAAGGATGGAAGAGTGTGGTCTATAGCGCATCTCAAAATCCTTGTATATCTCCACCCAGTTCCAGTATTTAAAAAGGGTCAACTATTAGTTTGAAGATGAAACAATGATATAATGCTATTGTTACATTCCCACAAAAAGATCTGACTGTCTTTTGAAACAAGCTATTTTCAAGTTACCTGGGCTATTGTGTCGTAACTGATATGCTGACCGGTGACTCTATGAACTAAGGGCAACCTCCAATACTTTTGGTCTTTCTGGAATGACCATAAGCTTAATATATGAGGGAAAGAAACAGCACAGAAACAAGCTTATCCATATGTTCCCTAATTTATTGATGAAGATGTGAAAATAGCAACAACAAACATCTAAAGTAGAATATATTTTAAAGGTCCTGCATACATGTGGTCCCTGGAAATGAGATACAAAATGCAAAAATGATGAAATTTTCTTGGGTGTTACGAGTCTTGAAATATAGAAGGAATTATAAGCCTCACATTGTTTTTTCTGGTGATACCTAAGAATCTGTTTTCCATTTTAATATTTCTTTGTTAGTTAAAATGCTAATTCAGAATGCTTCTGCTGGCATAGAAGACCCTATAATGGATATTCTGAGACTGAAAACGCAAGGAGGTGATTGTTCCTAGTTCAGTTGTATGAACTCAAATGCTTAATATTAAGTAAAACCAGCAGTTTCCTCCTAAATTCTCAAGACTTTGTGTAAGTTTACCCCATTTACATAGCACAGCACTGTATGTTTCTGACAAATTCCAATGTAGCATGCAACAGTGGTTCCTAATTGCTTTAGCATTTATCATGCACAAGAGACGGGAGGGAAGTCGTCTCATTTTGTACAGCTCAGTTGCATTCCTTATCTCTGAAGTACACTTAAGCAGCAAACTGGGACTTAAGGTAGCTGAGTGAAAGCCAGCATCTATTAACATGCATATCTTGGAGGGAAAATGAATTGGATTTTCTAAAACGGAATACAGCCCAACCTCATTCCGTGCATTAATTTTGCATAATTTCACTTTTGCACATTTTATAAATGAGGGGTCATGCTCTGACTTACCCACATAAATTCTCATGCTCACATTTTCCAGGTTATGCCTTATGTCAGCTTTGTTTGCAAAACATTTCTTAAAAGCATTTTGGTGCATTTCCAAGATGTCTTTTGAGGTCAATTAGCACCTATTAATGTTTTTCTAAACAGTCACTGGATGTGCTTAACTAGTGTCTACTTAGGCATCTTTTATCTGACAAGTGTTCTGAAAGGTTTTATGTCTTAAAGAAACAGTACCCATTTTCTTGAAAATGACATATTTTTCTATGCTTTATAGGTAAATAAAATTTCATTGTGTAAACTTATCCCATGTTATTTATTTATTTCTCCCTTAATTGACACCTAGGTTGATTCTGTAACATGACACTGAGAATAGAATGTGGAAGCAGAGGCAAAACTATCTAAAGGGATGGATGGGAATAAGAAGAGGGTGGAGAAAATGGAGGGTGAGTTGGATAACGTTAAAATACATGATATATTTGCATGGAAACAACTTTATAAAACCCATCACCATGTATAATACATATTTGTCCCCAATTTTCATAATAAAAAAATAAAAGAATCCCTTGATATCTCACAAAGACTATTTGGTTACCATGCATAAGAAAAGAAGAATAAAGAAGCTGAAGTTTTCTGCACTCTTATATATAGGTGCTTCCTACTACTGAGTTGTGCTGATAGTCAGCAGTCTGTCCCTACTGTTCTGGGAATTCAAATTGTTAAGAATTAACACCTAAGTGGGCATACGAAGAGCATGTGAACTGAAAAGCACCAACGCATGCATTTAACTTTGAAAATCCATTGGAAATTATATGTGTGTATGTATGTATGTATACTTATATAGTTCCATGAAATGATGTGGGAGTCCCCCTCTGTGTGCTGTGATTACCATTAATGAATAAAGAAACTGCTTTGAACCTATAGTAAGGCAGAACTTAGGTAGGCAGAGAAAGCTAGGCTGAATGCTGGGAAAAGAGAAGCGGAGTGAGAGAGAAGCCATGGAGCCACTGGAAACAAATGCTGGGAAGTTTACCCAGTAAGCCACTGCCATGTGGCGATACACAGATTAATAGAAATGGGTTAAATTAATATGTAAGAGTTAGACAATAAGAAGCTAAAGCTAATGGGCCAAGCAGTGATTTAATTAATTCAGTTTCTGTGTGATTATTTTGGATCTAAGCTAGCCAGGCAGCTGGAAAGAACAAGTGGCTCACTCCCCCCAACAATGAAATGAATATTTATATATCTAATTTGTATATTGTATGTGAATTAGTATTTATAAATTTTTATTTACATTCATGAAATTAGAGTAACTAAAGTTCTATCTGTTGTGGCATCTCTTTTTTTCTTTTTATTTATTGTTTGTGACTTTCATATCATGCATTTCTCTTTCATTCCACTGTCCCTTTATGTCCACCCTCTGTCCTTGTAATCTCTCCCTGAAAAATGAAATTTAAATGAAAAAATGATGTAGGAGGTTCTTCTATATTTGTGTTGCTTTCATTGGTTGAATAAAGAAACTCCCTTCCCTTTGATAGGGCAGCAGCTTAGTTAGGCAGAGTAGACTGAACTAAATGCTGAAAAGAAGGACAGAGTTGAGACACCATGGTTCTCCTGCCTGAGATGGACGCTGGTTAGACTCATGCTGGTAAGCCACAGTCAAGTGGTGATACACATTAATGAAAATGGGTTAAATCAAGATGTGAGAGGTGGCCAAGAAAAGGCTAGATACAATGGGCCAGGCAGTAATTTAATTGATACAATTTCTGCATGGTTATTTTGGGGCTAAGCTAGCTGGGCGGTAGGACACAGCCCCCTCGATACTACAAAAAAAGAAAAAAATTCTCATCATGGAAGCTGTAGGGTGACACAGTGAATTAAGAAGTAAAACCCTTTATTATCCATATATCTTTATATGCAAGTGTCCATTGCAAAGGGTCATTGGTCTGGTTCAAGGCCTCTGGTGTCTGCTACACTATCTATGTTGGGCCCTCACTGGGACTCCTCTTGGATATCCTACTATTGTCCTGTATCATGGAGACCCTGCAGCTTTGCATCTGCAAGAACATTCTTTTATATACTCCAGCATATCACTGATGGGATGGATGTTGGGGTGGAGTAACACATAACCCTAGTTCTGAGCCTGGGTAGTTGCAGAGTTGTTCATCGAGCCAGCTCTCTTAGCACCAGGGTGAGTTCTCCAGGTATTACCATGGCTTGTTCACCCTTTCCAACAAGAGATGGGGCCAGTTCTCCTGTTTTCATGCCCTCGGGGTTGGATCTTCCACACCTACACCTTCAGGGTCAGTCCCACTGTGTTGCCCAGATATGGCACAGGGGCCACTCTCCAAGTTCTGCACCTGATGAGGGGCAGGGGAGTTTTCTCATCTGCCCCAGGCATTGATGGGCAGTGGGGAGAGGGCATCTCTCCCCTACTCATCCCTCCATGACAGATGGATAATAGGGATAGCTCTCCCATGCTCAACTTCGAAGCTGGTTCACCCACACCCCTACCAATGGGGTTGGCTCTATTTTGCAGAACCCACCCTCCCAAACTTATGTTGGGGTGAAGGGCATCACTCCCCCACCTCTGCTGTGTTGTGGTCTTTAATGATAAAGAAACTTTAATTATATCTTACCATTGTAATAATCTTTTATGTACATCTTCTGAGATGTACCCAGAAAACACAAGTTGTACAACCAACAGTGGTTTGCACAGACAGCTCATCTATATCTAATCTGAGACCTGTATTTTTGTACTGTGACCTATCTGACCTGTGTGCACCTACTGGATTCCAGAATTGTTCTCATTTTTCTATGTGGTAAGGGTAACTTGGGAAAGACCAAATAGGTAATAGGGTAATCATATTTTTAGCACTTTTTAAGGCCTGTGGATTCCAAAAAGACTAATATAATTTATAAATGAATTCATAATATTCAATCTACCCTTCCTTCTATAGTCCATCAGTGTGAAAATGCTTTCTGTCTATTGGTGTATTTTCCCCCATGGCTAAAGAGAAGGCAATGAAAAGGGATTCTGTCAAAGGAAAATGTTAAGTGGCAAGGAGATAAAGCCTAATTACAAACAATCGCCTCATTCTCCTTGGGTCATGGTCCAAGTGTAAACTCAGGGCACTCATTTCGTCGATTATTTTGTACTAGCATCACCTCTACATTTGTCAACTCAAAAGTGAGTTGATTCTATTAACTATGTCAAAAAGCTTCATGTTTGTGGGGACAGTAACAGACATGGTTTATTCACCCCAACTCCTTCATTATGGGAAATGGCTGGCAATCAGTTCTGCAAGAGCAGGGAAATATATTGATAATGAAGTTGAGAGGATTGTACAATGAAAAATGAAACTTCACACCAATAAGTTACACCAACACATTTATTGCAAGTAGCTCTACGGAAAAGCAAGTCAGATATATATATAAACACTATACAGAGTTGCAAGGTTGTCTCCCCAAACTGCAAACGAGATGCCTACGAACAAGAAAGCTTAAGAGTATTTACAAAGGAAGACAAACACAGAGCAACTCAAAGCAGGTCTGTGAAGCAGAAATAGCAAATGCAATGAACTGTTGGAACTGTAAGCTTTAGTTTTTACTGACCAAGTAACTATGTATGACACCAAACTAATGTAGTAGTCACACACACACAAATCGTTCCATCATTTCTTTTTCTCAGCAGCATAAACATCACTGGAAGGTAAGTGGTATGTTGGTACACATATTCCATATTCTTCCAGCACAATACTGAATAAATTAATTAAATCTGTAAACTAAGAAGTTGTATCCCAAAGACTGCATATTTGTTATGCTGTACCTGTGACTATATGTACCTGTGACTAATCGTATGTACTGTTGTGTCTGAGGTTTCCATTCATTTATTCAGCAACTGTGCTACCTCTGTGCTCTACGTTCTGTACCCTGTCTATTGGCAGCCCCTAAACCGAATATGTGAACAAAGTAATACAGCAGTTTCCCTCAAATAATCTTTTCTTGCTACACTTCTGAACGATTATGACAACTTACTTGAATTAAAATGGTAACAGAAGCCCTGAAGGAAGGCTGCCTAAAGAGTACACTGTTACGATGAACAAAAGCCACACTGCATTACTGACTAGGTAGGACCAAGAGAGGAGCCTGAAGGGACGGATGGAAGTGATGCCCCAGCAATGACCAGAAACTGGGTAAGTGAGTGGCATTGAAGCTACATCCTCTCAGCACAATTTACACAGGGAAAAAGGAGCACTCCCCATCCCTTTGCTTGGTAGGCAGGAAGAAACAATAGAAATCAACTCGGTTCTTCAGAAAGTTAGTTCAGCAACATGTACTAGAAGCCTGCTCAAAGATAGAAGCACACGTTCAAAGATATAGGAACCGAGTGGCAAAGAACTTCACGTAAATATTACACTACTTCAAAGTTGCACGTTAAATGCGAAGCAATTTTTTTTTTAAAGAGTTACACACAACAGGTAATCACATGTTCACAGGTACACAAAGGTGCACATACACACAAATGTGTGCATACACACACTAGCACTCACACACTTTTGCAGACACTTGCTCAAACACTCACACCCATCTGTGAGATGATTGAGGTTTGCCAGTGATGGTACTACAGCCAAGAACTGTACGCCACCACATAACAAAGCTCTAAGCAAGCTTCAGGACCTTTGTTTCTATCCTGTGTTGTCACCACCTGATGTTGTCAGGTCCACAAAGGTCCAGGTTCCTAAAATCTTAATTCAGTTTCCATCAGAGGCAAGCAAAAATGGGGGTGGGGCGAGCTTGCTCTGAATTTTTTTCTTTTAAATTTTGTACATCTTATACTGGCTTATATTTTCTGGGAGGAAAAAAAAGCCTTATAAGAGGTTCCGTTTGGCTTAAATTTTAGGCAGATGATCAATTGATATTTCTGATATGGGAAACAAATTTCTTTATAGGTGTCCTGGGCATGGGAGGATCAATGGCTACTGGGGGAAAGACCAGAAAGAGGGGGAGATAGTTTGAAGAGTAGGAAGGAGGAGCCTCCAGAGAGGCAGAAATGGTCTTTTGAGATGGAGGCTTGCCTCTTTTCAGGGATAAATGTAGGTTTCAAAATAATAGGTTTGGAAATGTCCAATCCACTAGCAGACCATGGCTAGGTTGTACATGAACAAGTAGACAACCTGCTCTTTGGCTCTGCCCTTAAGATATTCTGTCAAGACATCACTTTAGTTGATAGTGTCAATAGAATGTCGCAGTATTGTTAATGGGCAAAATCTGAGATAATTTGCCCTTTAGTCATGTCTTTAAAATACTGAAAATGCCTTGTCAAGTTAGAAGAAGTTCAGTTCAGATTAATTCCTTGATCAAGAAATGTTTTAAGTGTGCATTGATCAGAAAAAGATTCCAGATCATACCTACCTTCTCATTAATATATATACATATTTATTTATCTGCCATTGTTTAAAGATGTTCACGTTGAAATTCATCCAAGTATTATATGTCATTAAAGTTGGTACTGGCTGTATTTACATAAACTGAACACATTTTTAGAGAGGAAAAGGGAAGTGTTATGAGATACTAACTTACAGCATCTTATTCCTTTCAAAGGGACAGGTCAGGGAAGCTAGGACATAAAGCCTATGTACAGTGTGAACATCTTTAAGTCAATCAATGGATCCAGGAGGCAGTAGTGAGAATGAACTCCATGAACAGGCTCATTCAGCTGCCACGGTCCAGTTGACTGGTAGGAACAGAGGCTGGTTTCTATACAGAAGCATTTTCTTTCCTTTAGGCAGATCTGGAGTAGATGAAGATGAATTCTGTGTCGTTTTTCTTCTAAAAGGTGTTTGGTTTTGGTGGCAAGGTAATCACTCTACAAAAAAAAAAAATGATGACAAAAATTATGTTCAAAATCAGAGTAAAGAACTGTTATCCTTCCATGTTTTTGAACAAAAGGAAACAAAACCTAATGGGGTTCCCAAGAGACGCATTTGAAGATACTTCCTTGGCACAGACATGGTTAATCAACACCCTGGGATTCCTGAACAGAGAAAACACAAGCTAGACAAAAACACTAGGATAGTTACTCCTGTTCCCAGCCCAGTTTAGCTGCCTGAATGGAGCCTTAGGGAGAAAATGTTCACGCTTCTCCTACATGCATAAGTCTACCTTTGCCTTAGATGACACAAGTCAACGGATTTAAGAACAATTGTGATAAGGGTCTTCTGACCTAATCATGGAGTTGCTTCTGAAAGAACTAGCTATAACTGCAAAGATTTGATTGACATTTCTATTTCTCTACCAAAAAGATATGACTCTCTTAACTATCAGTTGAATGCGAGGGCACATAACCGGAGCACAGTGTACAGAGCAGCGGGAATTAAGTATATGGGGGAAGTTACTGGAATGAAAAAGAGAAAGAAAATGCCGGCAAGTGGATTATGGAGTGTCAAGGTTACTTTAAACTCTGGTTACATCAAAGTACCCAGTATTTCATGTCACCTGAAATGAGCTAAAAGAATCCTTAGAAAGCTTCCTCTAGAGTAGCCTTCAAGTAAAAGATCTTTAATTAAACTGTAAGTATCTATTTCTTTTGATGGATATTTTAATGAATGCAACAAGACTGAGCACCAAAGTCTCCATCCTTTCCCTACTTATTGTGGTTATTAGTCATGCTCATTGTTCTTTCCTTCATATTAAAAAGGTTAGAAAGAAGTACCCTAAATTAGGAAGTATTAAGTCTTCCCATGAGTGCTACATTGGGGAATTTTAGCTTTAGGATAAAAGGTATGTGTGCTCATCACAGATTGACTGCGGGTATGCATATTATTAGCAGCTCATCTACTTGTGACAAAACTGGGCTAGGTAGGATCATGGAATTTGTTCAAATATCACGTACAGGTTTTTAACAGAAATGTGATGTTACAAAGATATCTTAGTAATTTAGCTTATTATTTTTAATATGCAACATCTTCATAGTTCATATATATAGTATATTGCAATTACTTCAAATGGGAATTTCTGAGTATCATAGGTTATGCACTTCAATTCATACATTTTTGCAGAAATATGTAAATTAAGTTCCTAAGCTACCTAAGTGACAGGTCTTGGAATTAGGACCATTTGTTGACATTGAAGTAATTTTCCTTTATTCTTTCCTTTCCAAAAACAATAGCAGCTCTAATAAAGAGTCGATGCTTTCCTATGGCACTTACGTCACCATTGGGGAAAGTGTGAATAACCTACTAAAGCCCAGAAAATAGTCATTGTAATTTCAAATTTACAAAATGTGTTTGTCAATTCCTATTTAACTATGCTAGTAGACAGGAATAATGCTTCCCAAACCTGAATAATCCCAAAATATTATAACTTGCTTTAAAAATGCATGGTGGGAACTGGAGCCACAGATTTACATTTATAATTCTGTTTTTCTTAGACCCATGGAGCATTAGGTTGGAAAACAGACGTATGAGTTACATTTTCAGCTCTGCCACTTACCTTCGTGAACACAGGAAAATTCTTAACTCCAGCTTCACTTCCAGTACTTACCATCACTGAAATAATGAATGTGAATGTGCTTTGAAAAATATAAGGAAATCAATCTGTAACTGGAAAACATTCCCCTCAATCAAGAAGTTATCAATTTAACAACAGTTCATTTGAAATCACACACAGTAATGCTTAGTTCTTTCTGCAATGGACAGCTGCATCTGTTCCAACATGAAGTGTATTTGTTTTTAGAAACCTTAGTTTGTTCCCCAAGATAAACGCCTGCCAATGATTTGAAGTATTTTGGTTCAAGTTTGGTGATTAGAGACAGGGAAAGAAAGCTGGAGACCCTGGTTGAGTATTTATGAATGTATAACAGTCTGGTGTGCTTAATTAAAGTCCTGGCCCTGGTTTCAAAGAGATGTTTTTTCTTGTAGCTGACATTTTTATCCTGGAAGCATCAGTCTTAAAATAGAATGAATGCATGTGAATAATGGTTGCCAACAACTTTAGCTAACTTTAACTGAGTGAAGTCCTTCTTAACTGTTTAGGTCAAATACCTCTTTACTCCAAAGAAATATCCAGATTTGGGGGGATGATGAATGCTACATAAAATAAGTGATCCATTAATTATAAATGGAAAATCTCTGGTATTTGGAAATTATATTCTAGTTATTTACAATAAATTTAATACAGTAAAAAATGATTTGCTTTCAGTACCCACAATTTATAGCAACAGGACTTGGCAGCAGGACAATGAAAAACAGCTTTGACTTCCTATGTGGTGATAACAGGACCTAATTGTCAAAAGTTAATTACTAGTTTTTGGCCTTTTAACACCAAGTACTACCATACCATAACTAATTTGGTTGAGCAATTATTTCCTGCCATCTACAGATGCCCATTTCATTCTCCTATGCTATGTCTTGAATAAAAATACCAGAGAAATCTACATCCCAAATCATTTCAACCTATCAATTTTATATCAGGTAAAGCATTAAAAGAAGCAAAAAGGCACACAAGGGTTTAGGGATAGGACTAAATCACATGGGAAATGACACTCTTCTAAATGCTAATGTGTTCAAAACCTGAAGCATTCATCATCAAGGGATTGCTTTAAAATCATTTTGTTCATTAAAAAATACATACTCAAGTTATATTCTGGGTGTTTCTTTCTAAATGGTTTGAATGAGCAACTGTAAAATACTTACATGAGGCTTGACTGTAGATACGTACAGTTGTACATTCATTATTTTTGCATTGAGTGATAAACTGGTCTTAATAAATTATAATCTCACATAATAAACACATTTCAATACGGAGATACCACCTGTGAATAATCATGCGTGACACTTGTAATGAAAGTAAAGACTAATGAAAAAGAAACACAGAATTTTAACTTAGCTTTGTGTTTCTAAGTTGGTAGCTAACAGTCACAACCAAAATAGTGATTGTAACTACATAATAACGCACACATAGCTCTTCTCTATTCCAGCTCTAAGCACATTCCCTAAACTGAGATTAACTTATTGAGCTATGTGACTCCTAATGATATGTCTTTTTTCCTTGTTCACAATACTATTTGTTTCTTGACATGATGTTTTCATTTTTAAATGCTAGATAAGAAAATAAAGATAAAACAGAAATAGGTGAAAGTTCTCCTATAGCGTTACAGAGAAACATAATCAGAGTCATCTGGCCTGTTTTGAACATTTCACAGACAACACTTTATCAATTCACATTAAAATGCTAATGAAAGTCATTTTCTGCAATAGGTTGCTTCAGTACCACACATCCTCGAAAGCCCTTCCATGTGATATATTGCAGAAAATTACATCTCAAATCTCCCTTTAGCATCAAGAAATTAGCTAGTTGTCAGAAAAACTAAATCATTAGTTTAAATGCTTGAAATTTCACTTCAGTGTTAAACCAATGACAAAGTAAAAATCCATTATATTTGCAAAGTGATTTCTTGCTCCCAAATGCTTTCATGCTCATTTGTTTCTTTCAATGTAAGCTCTTGCCTATCTATGAGATACAACTTCAGTGGTGTAGCCCCTCAATAAAGTCAGGAATTTCCTCAATAAAGAATACAATTGAAGCATATTAAACCTCCAAAAATAGCTACAAAGCCATTAGTCAGTAATTAAAAAATATAATGGCCCTGGATCCCAATAATCCTCAGCAATCAGAGTTTATTTGAAGAACAGTATGATTTCACTATTTTTAATTTATGTGTGAACAAAGATTAGAGTATTAGAAAGTGTAGGCATCATTTCAGAGAATCACAGGGTCCCAAGCAGCTACTCTGACACATCATCTCTTTTGATGTGGAGTTTTACATCGAAGTTGTACCTTGTACCTTCAGTGTTTAGGCTCCAGCAAAAGCTTGAGGGTGATTTGGGGGTGCACTTTCTGTTTACTTGTCCCTGAAAGGCTGATTGTTTGATTTTAAGTTCTTGGAAATGGAATTATGACTTTTAAATATGTAGTTATGATAGTAGCGCTCTCTCTCTCTCTCTCTATCTCTCTCTCTCTCTCTCTCTCTCTCTCTCTCTCTCTCTGTGTGTGTGTGTGTGTGTGTGTGTGTGTGTGTGTGTGTGTGTGTGTGTGTGTGTTGGGGGAGGGAGGAGCCTTACAATTTAAAGAACTTTTGAATTGAGTCCTTTGGCAAGCCAAAGCATCCCTTAGTCGCTTTAATAATCACTCTTTTGGTGTGTCTGTGCTGCAAGTGTGAGTTTTTGTATGGCAAGTTTTCTATAGCAAGGAGA
Organism: Microtus oregoni; assembly: GCF_018167655.1. Classification (NCBI taxonomy): domain Eukaryota; kingdom Metazoa; phylum Chordata; class Mammalia; order Rodentia; family Cricetidae; genus Microtus; species Microtus oregoni. Next base: position 470,017 of record NW_024543229.1, read on the forward strand.
GAAAGAAGAGGCAGGGGGCTACACCTGCACTAAATGGGGAGCTTGTAAGGTGGCTGTTGTGATCAGCCCCCAACTTGTTCTGCCTGATCAAGCACAGTGGGCAAAGATCCAATCACAAAAGCATTCCAGAGCACAAGGAAAGCAGGAAACTGACCAGTGGAATGAGAGCTGCTGGGAACCATCCCTTCACTGGGAAGGAAGCATAGTCTTCTAAAGAGAGAAGGCAGGGCAGGCTACAGGGTCATCGTCTGCAGACGTTTCTCGAGAACCTCTCAAGACAATATTGTGAACTCTTGGAGAAGGTTCACTCTTACAATTCTTCCCTTCATTCACAAAATTAGGCCCCTTGACCCCCCTCCCTTCAGGGTGGGCTGCCCCTGGAGTCCTGTCTTCTTCCTCCAGTCTTGTTACCTTGCTTTCCCAGAAGATACATCAATTAAATGCTTTTTTAAACGTTTGAAACAATATTCATATCCATAATCAAGATGCAACTACAACTTCTCTAGAAAGGGGAAGGGGTGAAAGAAGAAAATGAAGCCCAACAAAAGTGACTGGCCTTTCCCTACCAGTGACAGAGAAAAGGAACACTCACAGTTTCTCACAATTCAGCAAGCGCAACAACAAAAACAAATCAACACAAAAACTTTCCAGAGCAAATGCTGCCTTTTAATTGCCTGGGGTTTGAGATTGTCTATGTACCCTCTCACCATTCAGCTGACACCTGAGAGTTAACCTTTTGGACAAGTCCCAGCAAACTGGGCAAACGATGACTGGTAACTATGTTACCAGTTGGCTGGGTACTGCTAAACTTTCCATACTTTCATTGAACCCCTGCGCTTAAACTGGGCACTTGTGGTAAAGCAGCTTTAGCTGTAGACTTGAAAATTAGTTGATGGAGCTCAGTTTCTGAAGGACTTAGAGAAGAGGAAAGCAACCTCATGCGGTGAGGCTTTAAGTTTTAACTGCACCTGAGAAATAAATCCAGTGTTTAACAATTGGCTCTGTCAGTTAAATTTATGGCTTAGATCAAAGCTCATGTTATCGCAAAGGCCAGAAAGGTCCCATGTGAAAAGTGAAAACTGAATTCTACTCTCTCTAATAACAATAGTACATGAACTATCATCTCACTTATCGCTAACACCATAGCAAGTAGCGCATCAACTCACTCATTAGGCAATTTCCGTTAACTTCAGAAATTTAAAATATAAAGTCACCAACCTCTTTTCGGAGAGTGATCACTTCTTGTAGTCACGTCTGGCAAAGTCCATTCTCACGTAAATGTCGTCGTCATCGTCGTCGCTGTCCTCGGAATCCTCGCTCTCTGGGGGTCTCAGCACCCTTCGCTGGCGAGGTGGAGATGGGGGAGCGGCTGCACCGGCCGCCAGGTCCTCACCTCCGGCAGCTTGGTTACCTGCTCCATGATTCCAGCCTGCTGTAATGTCCCGGACCTCTCTTACAACCTGGGCACCCAGAGCATTAGCAACAGGTTGGAACCAGCGAGAGGAGGCGGAGTCAAATCTGGCAGTGCTCTGGAAGCCGCCAAAGAGAACGCCAAAGCCAGGGGCCGCTGCGAGTGCAGAGACCACCGCTAACGCCTGGCTCACTGCCAAGAGGGGCTCCTCAGTTACATCAGCATCCCTGGCCGAAACGGCGGGAAAATCTCTGTCGAAGATGTCAGTAGGGAAAGCAGAGACCGCGGCTCGGATGTTGGCGAATAAACTTTGGGAACGGCTTTGTGGGCGTCTTCTCTCCTGCACTTCCTCCTGCAGCAGCAGCCTAGCTACAGGTGGCGGATGAGAATATCGACCAGGAAAGAGAGAAACGTCCATACAGCACTCAGAAAATGGGTCGACTACATACATTTCACCGGTTAGAGCATCATAGCGAATGGCACGGTCAGCAAAAGGCACGATTGGTCTCATGACTGGGTTGAAAAATAATTCAATGTATTCACCCTCTTCCACAATGCTACCTGTAGCATTGCCTGGAAAAGGATAAAAGGGCCACCTAGTACGGGCCAGAGAGATGGAGCTGGCACCTGGTAGAACTCGTAAAAGATCTGAGAGACGGATTGCTGAATTTGGAAAGGGCACCCCGACTTCAACATTCAGGTAACTAGAAATACCTGTGCGTCTGGGGTCAATAATTAAGCCCCACGAATCTGGCAGTCCTTGAGCAGAGAGAGCAGGCTCACGGAGCTCTCTCTTAATGAAGTCAATGTTGACATAGTCATGAGAGCTATCAGCTCCTCTCTGCTCCTGTGTGGGATTTACTGGTTTGGCCTTGATATTATTTCCTTCTGCAATAAAAGAAAGTCGGTTAAGTCCCTCAGCCTTGTTCACTGGGCACTCATCATCTGAAGGCTTTGCAGGTGACCCCCTATCTCCAGGTTTGGAGAATGACCACTCAGTCTCCGAAGCCACATCTTTGGTGCGCGGGGGGAAAGAGGTTTCTTTGTCTAGACCCCTCCCCAGGAATTTCCCAGGCAACATTGGAACGTACTCACTATGGTCGCTCTGTCCCAAGGGAGAACTGTGAAAAGAACTTGGCAGAGAGAAGTAAGAGCTCCAACTTTTGGAGGAAGAACCTCCCTGAGGATTGGGGGGATTTTTAGGAATCGCACCCGCTCCAGGAGCCATAAACATGTAGTCACTGTCACTGTCATTGTCCTTAGAGTCATCCTCTTTATTAGTATCAGGTGCTTTTGGAGGACTTGGGGCAGGTGGCGGTGGGCTCACTCTGGGAAACATCATCATGTACCCTCTGGAGTCTTCAAATGGTGACTTAGAGTGGCCCTTCTTTGAAGGGGAGGAATTTTGAGGAGCCATTAGCATATAGTCACTGGAACACGCAAGGGGAGCAGCCACCCCTGGCCTCATTGGCACATATGGGTCATCCTCGTCTTCATCAAAAGCTCTGGCTCTATAAGGCGCCCGGGTTGCACCTTCTAGGGTCTCCATATCTCTCACCTCTTTGACTTCTTTGCGTTCTTTTGTGGCTCCCTTGTCTGCACAAAAATAAAGTCGGAATCTTCCCCCAGACTTCCCTTTCCCACCAGTTGCTCCAGTTGATGGGGGTGGAGGCGGCGGTGGTGGCGGTGGCAGCATTTGCTGTTGCTTGCTTTGAGTGAATTTACCAAAGTACGATTTTTTCTTCAGAGATTTTCCATGGTCACCATCATCGGAGTTTTTCCCACTTCCTGAGCCCTTGGCCCCTCCTGGGTTCTTGCCACCACTTGAGCCACGTCCATCGCCAGGTCCCTGGCCACCACTTGAGCCATGGCCACCTCCACGCCTCTGGCCTCCACCTGAGCCATGGCCACCTGCTGTGCCCTGGCCATTTCCTGAATACTGGTTTCCTCCAGCAGCACCCTGACCTCCTGAACCCTGGCCACCTCCAGATCCCTGCCTGCCACCTGAGTACTGGTTTCCTCCTGAGCTCTGACTACTGGAGCCTTGACCGCTTGAGCCCTGGCCACCTCCTGACCCCCGGCCATTTCCTGAGCCCCAGTTGTTCATGGGCATATAATCACCTTCGTTACCTTCCTCAGCGTCCTTGTCTTTTTCTGCAGAGTTGCTAGAGTTGGAGACTTCTTCGTGGTGTGAGACACGTACCGGGGGGCTAGGTGCTAAGCGGTGGGAAAAACTGGGTGGTACTGAAACCGCTCTCCTGGACCTGCCGGCTCTGGGCAGGTGCCCCCTTCCTAGCCTGGAGGGAGGTAGAGGCTCAGAGGGTTTGAAGCGCCTGTTAAAGAGCATCTCTTCCCTGTCACTGATAGCCCTGAGGTGGCTTAAGTGCTCCAAGCGGTATCTTCGGAACCAGCCGCAGGGTTCCAGCTGGTGCGGGCCCAGGTGCCTCCTAGTGGACAGCAGGGTTAACAGGTGGCCGCCGATACTGATGCTGTAGCTGCGGCATCGGGCTCTGTATTCGTCTGCGCACAAGGCTCTCATCTTCTTCAAAAACAACTCATGCATATTTTGGGCCACCACACAGTCATCCACCTGCATCCATAGCTCCCCTGGACCGATGGTAGTGGACCTGCCAACTTCCAAGAAGAAGTACTGGTCTGAGTGACCACAGCGACGAATGCTCATGAGCTGGACGACCAAACTGGCCACTTCGGTATTGAGCCTTACAAACAGGACCTCCTCGTCGGTAAGACACAGCCGGAACACGCCGCTCAGCTCTTTTCTGTGCCCCAGCCCCCTGGGTTTTATTACTACCTGCCACACATCTTTATAGAAGCATGGCCCCGTCGCCGCTGCTGCTTCCAGGGCATCCGGCTCTCCGTCCGGCTGCGCGCCTGGCAAGCCGCAGCGGCGGCGCTTGCTCTCGAGGATGAGGCGGCTGAGGAGCGAGTACCAGCTTTCTTGTTCCGACTGGTTCTCGGCCACCAACGCGAAGTACTCGTCCTGGGTGAAAAGGGCAATGAGGTATCGGTACCTGGCATCAGCTCGTTGGCTCACGGAGAAGCACTGGTGCAGGATGAACACTCGCCTGGGCGGGATGAGCGCGGGGATCGGCGCACCGGAGGCGGCAGCCGCTGCCGCAGCGGCCGCGGCGCGGACACTGTGCCGGAACTTCCTGGCATTTTCGTAGTATTCGAGCCGAGCCGGGGCGTCTTCGGTCTCGAGTTTGAGGACGAAGTAACGTCTGTGCCCATGCTTCTGCTTCCTCAGGTAGCCGCGTTTGCAGACTTCATCCCCGACGGGGAGGTCCTCTTCTTCGGACTCGGAGTCTGACCGGGAGCCAGTGGCCGTGGGGAGCCACATGGCTCCCGGACAGGACGACCCGGTCCCAATGAGTGCGGTCGGGGTTTCCGAGGAAGGAAGCGGGGTGGTCGCCACTGCTGCTAGAGCTGCGGAGGTTGCTGCTGCAGCAGCTCTCAGTCTCCTTAGCGCTCAGTTGCCAGCGAAGGAGCAACTAGCCACGGTGACGCGCGGTGTATTTAAGGTGAGCGGAGGGGAGGGGGGGCTAGGGAAAGGGAGGGCTGGGGGGGAGAAGAGGCCGTCCCCCGCTGTCTGCCCGCCCCAGACCCCTCCCGCCTAGGCCCGCGTCCCCGCCCACTCCACTGGGCTCACAGCGGCAAAACAACACGTGACCGTAGTCTCACGCGGCAGCCCGCTCCAGATCCAGCTCCCCAAAAGATGGAGGGGCGCAAGCGGCCACCAGTAGAGGTGTGCAAGGGACAGGAACCAGGGGCAAGGGATGCAGAGCCATTTTCAAATTGGCAGAGACACTTTAGATGAACCTCCAGAGCCTTTGGTACAAGGCAGAACCGACGGGAGGAGGCGGGGCTCTCTAGCCACACCAAGCCTAGATAGGAGTCCCAAAAGGATGGGGCAGGGGGTGGATGTATGGGGTGGAGGACAGGCGAGGATGGGGCGCCACAGCTCACACTCGATAAGCCTGAGGGGGCTAGAGATGGTGAGGGGAGACTGAGCTGGCACAGTGAGGGTTGATTTGTTTGTTTATTTAGGAAGCGGGGACCAGGTGAAACCTGTATAAGGCTCTGATTGGTTAGGATACGAGCCAATGGGAGGGTCCAGCAAGGGGGTGGCCCTGAATTCATTAATGCAACTGGGGAGGGGGGTGGTAAGGGATGAGGGGGCGTGGCTGGGGTCCCGGAGTGGGCTTCTCTATCTGGTTGTCTCAGGCTCGGGCGGTAAACAACCCTCGGAAAATAGCTGTTAATGGTGGTGATAAATTCCTGCAAATCCCAGAGCAATGGTGACCCTCTGCCGGGAGACCTCTCTCTTTCCTCCCTATAGCTCACATATATTTTCCGTTCCGATTGCAGTCGGCTCTAGTCCCTCCCGCCTCTCACCATGAGCTGTGCTTCTTAGCGAAAATGACAATAATCTCTGAAAACATGCTAAAGACCTGGGTCCTCAGACCTGCTGCACACCAAGCTACACAGACTTCCTCGCCCGTTCCAACCCTGACAAAACGCCAGCGACTCTTAAGACTCAGGAATAGCAGTTATGCCGTCAAAATGAACGCGATCTGTACAGAGAGTGTATTTCTAGTCCATGAAACACAGGTTCGCTGGAGATGGTGTTCCTATTTGATTGATGACGACTGTGAAAGTACAAATTTGGGGGCCTGCGAAGTATACAGCCATGTTGGAAAAAGCCGGACTTGATTCTTACCGAAAAACAGTGTTGAGCTGTCATGATTTTTTTTTTTTTTTCTGGAGGGCAGGGCTTTGAAGGGTGCCTTTTAAGGAATTTACAAATCCTAACTTTCTTTTTCCTTGAAGGAGACTGGAAAACTTTACGAAAAGAAAAGCTGCTATCTAGAACAAAGGAGTGTGCTGAATAAATGTCCTCGAATGTATTTTACATCCTTCACTTCAAGAAAGTCTTTGCTTTATTTCAGTTTACAAATTGACATCACAAAAATAAGAACCTACTGCCTCCCTTTTTGTTGGAGAAAGTGCCGGAGTGTAAGGTGTAAGTGCAACCACCTGAAAACTGTCTCTTTGCTCTTCTGCTCTCTTCTCTTCTCCCCTCCCCATCCCTCCCCTTCCCTCCTCTCCTCTCCTTTCTTTTCCTCTCTCAGCAGAGTCTTTATCTCATTGCAGAAGCTCAAGGATGGAGACAAGTTGAGATGTTATTAAAGTGCCAAGAAGTGACTGCAAGTGAAAAGAGGGATGGTGGGACCAAATAGTTTTCTTTCAAAGAATATAACGTCAGTTCATCCTTGTCCTTCAGGAGATACTACAAACGCTAACATTTATAAATCCAACAGCAAACTAAGCAGGAATATGTCATTAAAAAATAGACTCCATCTCCTTTTAAGAATTCTCTTTGTTAGCAACAGAAGAAATATATTAAAATAGATGGCACCTTCCTTCGTGATGTTCAGGTTGGCGGGGTGGGGGGGGGGCAAAGACTAGGAACAATCATTAACATGTCTTTTGCTTCCAGCAGTTTATAAATCTAGAGAATGCACAGGTGCTAGAAGCAGCTGTGGTTTGGGGAATAGGCTGGAGGCTGGATGAATAAGGGGCTGGAAACCGGAGGAATGCCAGTGAACTGAGGTTGCTACCCACAGGTTTCAACTGCTTAGTCACATACGTGCAAGATTCAGTGCACTTAGAATTCAAACAGTCACAGATACATTAACTTGAACTGTTCATGGTTTTTATAACATTCTAAATGCATTATTTTGCTTCTGATAGAATTGTAAAAAAAGAAATGTATTTGAAAATAATGTAAAATACATTTTAAAATATATCAAATACAATAAGGTGCTTGTTAATAAAATTTGGAAAATACTGAACAGATTCAAGAGTCTTTGTTGCTTTACCACCTATGTACACAGAGTTTCTATATAGACTTATTATATACATGTGTGTATATATATACATATTTATAATTTGGTATATTCTTCTTTTAACTCAACAGTATATAGCAATACTATCCCATATTTCTATGAATCAGCCTAAACATCATTTAAGAAGTAGAATATCCCACACAGCTGTGATAAAACAATATATTCTCAGGTTTAGTTAATCATTTTTCAGTATTGCAAATAGTACTTCCATTAATCTCTTGAATCTATGACTTTAAACATTGAAATAATTACCTTTGCAAACTGAAGATGAGAATTACTGAGGTAGACTCTGACTATTTCATACATTATTTTTAAAAATATTATATGACTTTACCCTGCCGTCACACCACTGTAGTCATTAAATATTCTTGCTTTAAAATAAGATACTGATAAACAAAATGCTATCCCACTGTTATAATTTTACTTTTTGTCTGACAGTAAACTATCTATGTGCATGTCTACCCACTATGTATTTTCTTTAATAAAGTGCCATTTTAAAGCCTTTGGTTTATCTGTTGAATTCATATTTTATGTATTGATTTGTTTACATAATAAAGATTTTAAAATTTTGTCATATTGTTACAAGGGTTTTTTTTCTCAGCTGGTAATTAAAAAAAATCACATCCAACTTGAGTCCCTTTTGTTGTCCCTTCTATTTTAAAGAGAGTTGTAAATTTTTCTCACTGTGTTTTGTAGTGCAAGCTACCAGGGAGCTATCAGGATCACTTGTAAACATCTGTTTAAGAGATCTTATATCTGACCTTGGATGCTTTTTGAAAGGAAAAGCCAACTTGGTTTTCATGTTAACTAACTGTTAGAGAAAATCTATACTAGATCAATTTTATATAACATTCTGAAACAATATGACTACGGTATTTTCTGGTGTGAGGGGAAACCAATGTATTTAAGAAGACTAGAAATAAATTTTGACCAACCGCAGTGAAAAGTTAACTGCTGATCACTTTGTGCCCGAGGTATATTGTTTGACTCCAGCAGAGTGGAATTAGAGCTCTAGTGAGATGCTTCGTGCAGGGATTTTCCTTTGTATGTTTCTTACAATAGAAGCGCATCTGGAAGCATGAGCCCTGGTGAGCAGAGAGAACTTCTGACGGGAAGAGCATCATTTTCTTCCCACAGGCCAAGCAAAGCTCTGCTGTCCTAGCGTTCTTCTGGCACAGAAGCTTTTGGGAAAGACCACCATTACTGAAACGCAGTAGGTGCTGCAGCTCGTCTGGCATATAGTTAAACTTTCATCTTCCCGGACAGCTTAATGATATGGAATAGTTGTTTAGTTTAGGTCAGGTTTCTAAGGCCAAAATAAAGCAGAAGGTTGGCACAAGCATCTCAATGGTTCAGACAAAAGGTGAAGACTTTGTATTTAGCCAGAACTTACCTTAATGCTTGTTTTCCCTTTGCCTATATGTTTTTGTGTCTTAAAGCTTTTTTGGGGGGACTGTTTTACTTAATTTTTTTTGGACTTGTGATTCAAGAAAGCAAAAGTTACTTTACATGTCCAGTCATTAATGCCTTTAAATTTGGAGTCTGTACTTAGTCTGATACACGTCATTTTAAAGTAATAGGTAAGAAGTAATAATGTCTACATTAGTTCATATTTTGTTCACTAGTTTAGCTTGGGGAAACTCCACAACCATTCCAGCTAGTATTTCACATCTAGAAAGCAAAGGGAATGGATAAACCATTGTGATATCTTTATCCTTCCTATAAAAAGTCCGTATTTAATGGGATTTGCTTTTAAAAGATTTTCCTAGACGTCATGTTAAAAAAAAATCATTTGACTGACTTGTCCCCAGAGTAAAAGTTCACTCTTCCCTCATTCACATGATTACCAGTATTCAAATTCTAAATTGCATTGAAATAAAAGTTGCTAATTAAAATGTGAATTTACTTAGCTGAAAAATCAAACTATTACATCAAATATGAACAGTTTCAAGAGACATTATTCAAGAGACTAAAGCATAAGAAATTACCAGCATAATAGAGCCATTATTCTTACCCAATGTACAAATTATCCTATAATTATTAACTCTTATCTTTGTGAGCTAATGTCCAATTGTGTATATCAAAATGTGGTAGGATTCTTGATGCTCAAAAATGATGCTAGAGATAATGATTGATTTCTCTGTGTTTGAAAATAAAGCCGTGCGTGATGAATATGCTTTCTCCACTAGGCAGAGCTAAGGACTGTCGTCTCCTGCAGATGATGGCTTTGCCTCTCAGCTTTTATTCTCCTCAAACCCTCTGCTGAAGAAAACAACGATGAAAAAGCCTGCCTGCTACACACAGAACAGGCCTGGTAGCTGCTTTTGTTAACTAGCAGTCTGTGGCTAAAGTAATTAGAGGAACTATGTGGTTTAATTAGGCTCCTAAAGCTGCCCTGTTATCTTAAGAGTCAACTGAAAATTAACTCTGTTAACAACTAGGCATTCCTTTCCACCTCCGAAAGAGAAAAAGTTATTTGCAAATTACTTTTAGTAAGTTTGTTAAACATCGGGACAATGAAATAGGATAGATTTCACATAAATGTAAATGGTTTCACACTATAGACTTTGTGTATCCTGATAAAAACAAAGGAACAATAGAAAGCGTTACACTGTAACTTGTTGCTACCATGTGTCAGGAAACATGAATTCATACTTCCCCATTTGTCTTCAAAGGTTATAATACTTCTTCAGCAAATAGGATCATGTCATGGTTAATTTATTTTTTGAAAAGTTTTATGATTTAATGGATGATTTCTGTTTTATTTTGGGAAATACCTTGCTCTGTTGCCGAGGCCATTGTTAAACTCCTAGTCTCAAGTGAGCTCCTGTTTCAGTTTTCTGAGTAGCTGAGATTACCTGCATTTTCTTTTAAGTGTTATAGAAAATATATGAAGATAATATACATTAGGTTTAATGTGGATGTCCCTTTCTCATGGGCTGCGGCAACTATCAGCTAGGTTTTACCATTCCTTCTGCTCTCCAATCGGCTCTCTTCTTCGGTATTTTTACAGAATGATAAAGTATCAGTACTCTCTGCTCCTGAATGTGTAGAAAACTCCTCCACGTTTCTCTACCATATCACAGCCAGATTTTTAAGTCTAGTATGTACATTTTTCTCTTTCTATTGGCACCCCAGCCAGCCCTCTTGTCCTCTTTGTATATAACCCATTTTCTATAAAGTTAGAAGTCATTAAAACTTGCTCTTTTTTCTATTAAGACGTAGTCTCACTGTCCATATCCTCAGGTAGATTGGCTTCCCTGTAACATATTGTATATAATTTATGCATTTCACTCTATATGTGGGCTATGCCTCATGTCCATAATACCATCTCCCTCTTCATCAACTGACACAATTTTGTTAAGACTTAAATTAATACCCAAGAGAGTTTCCCTCCCTTAATTCAACTATATCCATCTCCTAATCTTCTTAAGCATTGGATATACATAGAGTTAAGGACTTAGGAGCTATACTCTGATCATTATTTATGACAGCTATTGTTAAATTGCAGAAATACGTTTCTGCCACTCGGTAAGTATCTGTTCTCTCAAAATGTTTGCCTCCGCTTGCCCATCTAATTGTTCTGGCAACTCCAGCACTTTTCCCAGGGTGCCCGCCCATCTCTCCATCACTCAGAATCTGTAAGCATGATATTAGCACTATTATTGCCAATACTGTAGGGGACCTGAAAGCCCCCTGCGCTTAAACCTTGACAGCATAAGTTCTGTCTAATTTGTTGACTACTATTTTACAGGTTGATAGTTAAAATTACCGTACCTAATCATACACTAGTCCTTGAAATTGGAACATTGGTGTGGATCATTAACTTTTTGAAGACCCAAACTATGTTATATATGGCCATGTTTCTCTACTACCTAAAAGATTGGTTGGCAATCACCAATACATGTTTTCTTCAGAGGTGGCAAGAAATAAAGAAGTATGGGAGGTGTGGAGCAATGGAACAAGAGAAGGAAAGAAAAGAAGAACAGAAGGGAGAGGAAGAGATGAAGAAAAATGCCTCAGATAGATTTGGATGACTAGGGCAGGCTACCTCAACTTCCAAGTTATTTCTAGCACTTCCCAGGCTCTCAATGACGTAAACTTTCCAATTTCTTCCTCCATAAAGAAATCATTCCTATTTTCTTCTCTCATCTATCAAGGGAAGCAAATATTTTTTCACACATATATTTCTTTCCCATATTACAACTGTTTTCAGAAACCTCAGAGAATATTTGTACTCCTATATTTTCTTTTCTGTCTAAAGGTCCACTAGGGAACAAAGCAAAATATACCGGTTATAAACCTCCATCAAGAAAATCACTTATACATTCTCAACATCATTATTTTTATTTCCCATTCTTACACTAAAATATGAACTCTCTGCTTCATCACGTATTCTTCATGTTATGCTCCTTATATATTTCCAGGTGGCTAAGAGCCACCTAAGTACACAGTTGAGATCCTCAATAAATACTTATTAAGTAAATGAAAGTAAAAATGACTTGTATTGAAGTTCAAATAGAGAAGTCTCAAGGACTGAAAGTGTTCTTGGTCACGGTCTATATCAAAAGATCAACAGAAATATTCACCTATGTGCTTTAATTAACTATGTTCTTGCTAATCAAGACCATTCAAAAATATTTCCACATATGCATTAAACCCAATTTCAAAATCATTTTTATTTTACCTTGTCTGCTTTCTTCCTATGACATTTTCATAGCAAATACGCAGACAAAACTTCCACACATTATGACTTAAGTGAGTTTTCTTTTGCAAATCTATATATTCAATCAGCAATTATTTTTAATGTTTCTGACAATTAAATGTGTTCTACTTTCCAAATAATCATTTTAAGGACAGCTGTTAGGTGTCTGCAGAGATGGTATTATTCTTCCAGAGGATCCCAATTTAGTTTCCAACACCCCTGTACCTCCAGCTTCGGGTAGATCTCAAGCATCTAGCTTCCATGGTCACCTGCATTCATGTGCAAATGCTCACACACAGATACATATATATGATCAAAACTAATTAAAATAAATCTTCAAGAAAAGAACCGTTCGTAAATAACAACCATGTTAAGTTTCCCTGTGGAGTCTCCTGTACTGGAGGGTTGATTATGGGCTCTAAACACTTTTCAGTTGCCTCTGAATGGATGCTTTATCTTCCTAATGTTTTATAAGACCCCTTCCTCTGAGGGCAGGCAATATGTTTCTTAGCTCCTTCACAGTGCAAAGGATTCGGTGATTAAAGTTGAATGAAGAATTTTACGTAAATGCAAAATGCTACCTAAGGTGATGAAACCAGAAGACAATGTATAATTTTGTGGAAAAGATGAAATACCAGCTCATTCAGTACACTCATTACTATTTAGGGCCATTGTAGTTGACAATCATTGTTAGAGATCGCATTTGGTTTAGGCTTGTTAATCATTCTTTCTTGTCAAAAATTTCTATGTGAGGTATATTAAAAGAGCAACATTACAGGACAATAAATCATGATTATAAATGTATGACAGGGTACGTTTAAAATATTTAATTTTTTTCCTTAATGATATGTTCCTTGTTTCCTTTAAATACACCATCAGGGAGGATCATGAACTCTTCTCTAAAGAATGTAATTTGAGTTTAGAAGTTAGGAAGTAAAATATCTGTGCTTATGTATTTCAGGTCCGTTTTGAAATTTGAAACTAACGAGTGAAAAAAAAAACCAGCGAAAATACACTTTCATTTTTTATCTGGGAGCAAGAAAAGTTTTTCTTCTATCCCAGTGTGCTGGCCCCTCCATTTGTGACAATGCATAAAAAATATGCATGATTGCATTTGCATAAATGTTGATAGTTACATGGGTTTTCTGTTTGTAGTTATTTAGACTACACATCTTTTTTTTTTTTACATGTATATCATCTACTTTACAACCAGAGAGATTTTAGGAAAAAATAACATTCAAAGAAGGGAGCTTGAATACCTCACTTTGACTCAAAGTCAGTCATTCTTTTGGCTAAGTAATATTCTGGAGGGACTAACGTTAACATTTGAGTATAGCGCTTAAGAAATAAATTTTGTTTCTTATATAAAGTGTCCCCCAGAACACAAAATTAATATTTTTTTACTAAAAACAAAAATAACTTTGTTTACTTAAAAAGATTTGTTGAAAAATTATTTTTGTGACATGATTCAACACTCCCCTAGAGTCTTCAAGGATCCAAAGATACTCCAAAAGTGAGTTGTGCAAAATGGAAACCTAGATTGTATAGTACCTCATTGCACACGCTGATATTAAGAAAGGAAGACCTAACTTTTCTCTTGGAACAATCTTTTTCTATCATTTTGCATTTCTATCATTTGCATATGTGCACAAGACAGTGCAGGGTTTAGTGTAATTTTTCTAATCAAGAAGAGTCTACATTTCATGAGAATAGAGAAAGTCCCTTGTTCCTCTTCTATGGGCCTTGCATAGCTTAGTTCTGTAGCCACCTGATACTTTTGTTTTCTTTGCAAATGCATATATATCATATTCTGATAGCTTCGGACTCCTTTGCATCATCCCTGTTATAACCAGAGGAATGTGCTGGAGGACATAAGCACATAAAAACATATCATCTTATGATGTAGATATTCTAGAGATAGTTATAACCATTAATTGTATGTTTCAGGGTGTTTGTACAGTTACAGTTATTAAAATGTAAATATAAAAGCATCATGTTATTTAAGAAATCTTTTGAAAAATTTATTTTACAAATCAATTTTGAAAGTTTTCAGAATACTTTTGAATCTGGGTTGAATACTTGGTCAGAGGGTCATTCTGTAGGCTCTTGCCAAAAGTAAAAGCTAATCATGATGGCCCAGTATTTGATAAATGTCCTTAGTTTTACACATCTTGTAATACAAATTATTTTTATTATGTATAGCCTTTATGTGAATTTTAAGTCTAAAATGTTAAAATGTGATCATCTAAGACATTTGGAATGAATACAGATACTTTGAGCAGCTGGATTGCAATGCGTCTCTTAACTTTTGCATGCACTCCTTCAGCTATGGCTAATGCTACTGTTTCATGATTATTCTTTGTTTGATGGTTTGGAGTATTCACTCACAAGTTCTTAACTTTTATACACAAGGATCAATGCTTCTCTCAACCTTCATCAGTAGGTGATAATTAATGCAGAGACCCACAGTCAGTCAACATACAGAGGATAAGAGACTGTGGAAAGCTCAACTCCAAACAGAACGTCTGAGTTCCACAGAACCAAGCCAATCCAAACCCAATCACAAATGAGTGAGGGATGCATGAAATTCCACCTCTAGCTGAGAAGCTCCTGAGAGTTGATGTCCTCTAGGGGAAAAAGGCAGTTTTCTTCAGGCAGGCAGCCCTAGAGAGGCCATCAATGTTTAAGCAGCTGATCCCACCCCCACGAACAGACAGGTAGCAGTAAGTGGGCTGGAATCAGAGCTAAAAACAAACAACAACAACAACAACAACAACTAACACACATATGAGGAAGTTATGAGATGTGGGGGAGGGACAAGGGAGAAAGTGAAGGAGGGAGAATGTGTGATTTGATCAAAACACATGAATATATGAAATACTCAAAACAATAAAAACCAATGGAAGGGTGGTCACATGTCTTCAAATGTTTCTAACATAGATTGAAAGAACTGGTATATACATTTTAGTTTCTACAAAATCAAATTGGTCCATATTTTGCACCACCAACACCAACAAAGATTTTTTCATGACATCTGAGCCAAAATTTTCAGACTTTTCTATTTATTTGTTATTATTTTTTGATATTATACTATAATTGTATCATTACCCCCATCCTTTTCTTCTCTCCAAACCCTCCCCTGTACTCCTCTTGTTCTCTCTCATATTTATAGCTGCTTTCACTTTCATTGTTATTGTATATAGATTTATATGTGTGTAATTATGTGTATGTATGTGTGTATGTATATGTATGTATATGTGTAAACATATACATCCCTCAGTACATAAATGCAACCTGTTCAATCTGGGTAATGTTACACAGCTAGGTGTTTTCAGGGATGACCATCTGCGATTGGATAACCAGTTGGTGTGCTCTTCCCTGGGAAAGAGTTTTTTCCTCCACTCTCAGCATTCCTCAGTTGCTTCTAGCTCTTTGTCTAGGGTTGAGGCCTCATGAACTTTCTCCTTTCCATATTAGCATGTCAGTCCCACTTATGCAGCTCATGTTTAGGCAGCCATGTTGGTGAAGCTTCATGGGTGTAACTTGCGACATTTCAAGTAGACACAATTTCACAGCAACCAAATCAATCCTATAATACGTGGAGACCTGATCCTAAGAGGGAATCTGCAGTACAGTAGGGAAAGTGAAGCTGAAGAAACTAAAGCTATAACACAAAGGGCTCTGCAGGCTTAAGAAGAACCCACTGGAGAAGACAAAAGAATCAATTTTGGTTTAGAAGGTCACTTTCTAAGCATCCCTTTGCAGTAATTATAGTGGATGCATTCTACAGAAGTCCTTGAAAGACCCTCACTCCAGTCTACACACACTATTTTTCACATCCTCTTATATATACCAATAGTCCATTAGGTAGAAAGAAAAGATCACAAAATGTTGAATTTACTGAGGTCATACAGATAAGAGGTACAAGCAGAACTTTCACTGGTTTCACCTGACTTCAAATCATATACTCTCCATTCCTCCTCTTTGTTACCAGTCATTTTCCTGGTATTCAGCTGTCCACTTCATGTTCTAATAAGCTTTTGAAACTTTCATCTCAAGAAGAAAGGACAAAAGAACTCTCTAGGATGCACTTAATTTTTTTCTTAGCAGAAAAAAATAAGAGTCCCGTGGATCTAGAGAAAAAGTTGAGTGTTCCACTTAAGGGAAATTAGATTCACAATGGACTTTTTCGTACAAGATGACCTACACTCAGTGTAGCTAATGCTGTTTTCCAGAACTTTGATTATGAGACATGAAAAATAAAATACAACAAAGTAGAATAAGGTTAAGGTAGATGCACACCAAATAGGGTACAATTGTTAATACAAGTAAACGCTACCAAATGGAAAGCTCTTTCCAGTAAGTCAAATGTAACCAATTGCTAGAGAAGGTTTTCCATAGAAATGGTTTTAATAATAGCTATAGCTAAGCAGAAAGACATGTCTTCAAAAACATACACAATAACATGGGACATGATTTGGGGACATACATCAAGTATTTCCCAGCAGTGCTGCATCTATCTATAAGTGAATGAACCGAAGCCTAACCAAATCCATTTGTTTTCTGATCTTCACGTTGTGCAAAATCAAATGACTGAACAAAGCATAGCAATCAGCAGGCATCTTGATAGTAACCAAAATGAACAAAGTGGTCCCGCCTAACTCAGCAAATAAACAAGTGCTCCTGGGCACTGCCTAGATGCTACTATATGCACAATTCTTAGGCAAGTGCTTTCAGCAGAGACAACTCTAGCTCCAGGTGCACATCATAATTGTCTGAAGTCAATCAGGACATTCTATCCTCCTCGCATTAGCGACTGATTTAGGAGTGGGAGTGTAACCCAAGCCTAAGCCAATTACTACATCTTACTCCTCAGGGTCCAGTGATTAATTTGAAGTAGATAAAGGATTTGGTCCAAGTTAACGACTATACCCTCTCTAGAAAGGCACAGATGGATGTATTGCAGTTGGTAGTGCAGTGTGAGGGGTAAAAACTTTATAATCATTCTAACTGAATCAAGTTAGTGGTAGAAGGAACCTGAATCAATCCAATGTGCTCCTTGGGGGTTAGTATGGACACCCCTGGTACTAGAGTTGAGACTCAGAATGTATCTGAATCCTTACTAACATCACCTAACCAATAGACCAATCCTTGCCTAAAGCTATTATCTGATGTTTTTCAGTTCAATAAGCTAATAAATTTTGTTTATTGTTGGAGACAGCTCAAGGTTATTTTTTTTCAGTGCTTACAGCAGAGAATCCTATCTGATGGATTAACACTCCAAGAGCTTGTAATAATATAAAGGTAAGAAATGAGATTGGGCTTTGACCACAGATTCTCTTGACTAAAGCAAAGGATTCATGTTGATGAACACTGGACAATCATATCAGATAACCAAGAGAGCTCAGATTACAGAGAAACTTGAGTAATACAGCCTGGATTTGTTGGAGCAATTTGGAGTAATGACTTGTTCCTGAAGAAAAGATAATGACATGAATGAAGTGGTAGCCTAGCATTATCAATCAGACAGAGGTATGCATTGATTGTAGGGGAAAAAACAAAAGCACAAGGAAACCCTCAAGGAGAAGGTTAAGAGAGTAATGCCTATGAGAGTAATGATGGAAAAAGAGAAAAAGATAGATGACAGGCCATGGAAGACAAAGCACTATTTGGTAACATGGACTCTAAACAGAGATAGCCTAAGTTTGCAGCTGACTTCTGCTATTGCTAATTGTTCTCTCCAATATCATGTCTTAGTCACTAATAGTATCACTTCTGGCCAACCATTCATGTCATTATCTCATTCAGTTTTGAAACTTTAATCTTTTGATATTTAACTTCTTGTGTGTAAAATGTGCATAACATAGGACTTATTCCTTGAGGTCATCCGGTCATCCTTGTGATTAAATGTGAAAATACTCCAAATGTTTACAAGGGAGTGTATCACAAGTCGTGTTACTAAGTGCTAGCTATTATGCAAATACTTTGCAAAGACAGACTAAAGAGTGCCTAGTAAGTGAGTTGAATAACAACAACAACAACAATGGCAGAGAGGTAGATTAAGAACATATGCCTTCTAGCTGCCGCTTTGCTTCACCAGCTGTAGTGAAGTCAAACAACTTCTCGACCTTCTAAGGAGCCTGTGATTACTGATCTGTGAAAAATCTATATTTGGATTAGATAATATACATGGAGGTCTTTAGATTTAACGTTAAGCAATTTGTCCACATTAATCTTTTTCCCAACAGTTGCGAAGTAGACCGAGTATCAAACTGTTTCAAGGTGTATAATTAAATGTAGCACTCAAAGGCACAGCTTCAAACTCTAAACACCACACTATTTATTTTAACCTGCTATCTTCAAGCTAAACAGTTCGATCATAGCTTTTGGCTACCCTAGAATCAGTATGGTTTTTGTCATTGAAAACAGAAATTGCAGGTACAGTATCAAATGTAATGTGTTGCATGACAGAAGGAGAAGGAACATTGCCAAAGTCTTTTTATGAGAGTATGATTACCTTGATACCCAAACCACACAAAGACATTGCTAAGAAAGAGAATTATAGACCAATCTCACTCATGAACATTATTGCAAAAATACTCAGTAAAATATTGGCCAACCGAATCCAAGAATACATCAGAAAAATCATCCACCATGACCAATTAGACTTTATCCCAGAGATACAGGGATGGTTCAACATACGAAAATCTGTCAATGTAATCTGCCATATAAACAAAAAAGAAGCCATCATCATCTCATTAGATGCTAAAAAAGCCTTTGACAAAATACAACATCCCTTCATGATAAAGGTCTTGGAGAGAGCTGGGGTACAAGGAACATACCTAAGTACAATAAAGACAATATAGAGCAAGCCAACAGCCAACAGCAAACTAAACGGAGAGAAACTCACAGTGATCCCACTGAAATCAGGAACAAGGCAAGGTTGTCCACTCTCTCCATATCTATTTAATGTATACTTGAAGTTCTAGCTAAATCAATAAGACAGAAAAAGGAGATCAAGGGGGATACAAATAGGAAAAGAAGTCAAACTCTCACCATTTGCTGACGATATGATAGTTTACATAAGTGACCCCAAAAATTCTACCAAGAAACTTTAACAACTCATAAACACCTTCAGCAATGTAGCAGGATAAAAGATTAACTTGAAAAAATCAGTAGCCCTCTTTTACACAGATGATAAGTGGGCTGAGAAAGAATTCAGAGAAACATCATCCTTCACAATAGTCACAAATAACACAAATTACCTTGGAGTAACTCTAACCAAACAAGTGGAAGACCTGTATGACAAGAACTTTAAATCTTTGAAGAAAGAAATTGAAGAGGTCACCAGAAAATGGAAAGATTTCCCATACTCTTGGGGAGGAAGAATTAACATAGTAAAAATGGCAATCTTACCAAAAGCAATCTACAGATTCAGTGCAATGCCCATCAAAATCTCAGCAAAATTTTTCACAGACCTTGAAAGAATGGTACTCAACTTCATATGGAAAAGCAAGCAAGCAAACAAACAAACAAACAAAACAGGATAGCCAAAGTAATCCTATATTCCTGTACAATAAAGGAACTTCTGGAGGCATCACAATCCCTGACTTCAAGCTCTACTACAGAGCTGCAGTACTGAAAACAGTCTGGTATTGGTATAAAAACAGACAGGAGGACCAATGGAACTGAATTGAAGACCCAGATATCAATCCACACACCTATGAACACCTGATTTTTGACAAAGAAGCAAAAAAAAAATCAAATGGAAAAAAGAAAGCATATTCAACAAATGGTGCCAATGTAGAAGAATGAAAATAGATCCATAGCTATCGCCATGCACAAAATACCAGTCCAAATGGATCAAAGACCTCAACATAAAACCAACCACACTTAACCTCATCACAGAGAAAGTGGGAAGTACACTTGAATGCACTGGCGCAGGAGACCACTTCATAAATATAACCCCAGTAGCACAGACACTGAGAGAAACAGTAAATAAATGGGACCTCCTGAAACTGAAAAGCTTCTGTAAAGCAAAGGACATGGTAAACAAGACAAAACAGCAGCCTGCAGAATGGGATAAGAGGTCTGATCTTCAAAATACACAAAGAAGTCAAGAAATTGGTTATCAAAAGAACAAATAATCCAATAAAAATGAAGTACAGACTTAAGCAGAGAACTCTCAACAGAGGAATCTAAAGTGGCTGAAAGATACTTAAGGAAATGTTCAACATCATTAGCCATCAGAAAAATGCAAATCTAAGCAATGCCAAGATTCCATCTTAAACCTGTAAGAATGGCAATGATAAAAAACACTTACGACAATTTATGCTGGAGAGGATGTGGGGAAAAGGGAACATTCCTCCATCGCTGGTGGGAGTACAAACTAGTACAGCCACTTTGGAGGTTAGTATGGCGATGTCTCAGAAAATTAGAAAACAACCTATCTCAAGATCCAGCAATACCACTTTTGGGTATATATCCAAAGGATGCTGAATCATTCCTCAAGGACATGTGCTCAACTATGTTCATAGCAGCTTTGTTTGTCATAGCCAGAACCTAGAAATGACCTAAATACCCCTCGACCGAAGAATGGATAAGAAAATTGTGGTATATTTGCACAATGGAGTACTACACAGCAGAGAAAAATAATTACATCTTGAAATTTGCAGGCAAATGGATGAATCTAGAAAATGTCATATTGAGTGAGGTAACCCAGTCCCAGAAAGACAAATATCATATGTACTCACTCATAAGTGGCTTTTAGACATAAAGCAAGCAAGCAAGCAAACAAGCAAACAAAAACTAGCCTACAATTCACAATCCCAGAAAACCTAGACAATGAAGAGGACACTAAGAGAGACATACATGGTTTTAATATACATTGGACATAGAAAAAGACAAGATCTCCTGAGTAAATTGGGAGCATGGGCACCATGAGAGAGGATAGAAGGAAAGGGTAGAGGAGAAAATCAGACAGCTCAATAAAAACAATGAAAAAAATTAATGTGTTTTACATAACTGAGAACTTATACTGTTTTCATGAGGGCAGCAATTGCCATCCTGAGGAGAAAAAGATCTCTTAAAATGGTGAGTTAAAATAGAAAAAGATCTTTTGATGAGATCAAAGCATTGGTATGATGCTACAGGGTTTGAAAGAGGGTGAATTTATCACTGGTATATTAGTGAGAAATTATATTGGTAGAATAGATATTAGCAGGTGTAATTGTCCAGTGAAGGCAGCCATGTATCTGATGATAAATATTGAAACACACATAGCACAGTAAAGCTATATAATGACCATTTTCTGTCTGCTGGGTCAGCCTCAAGTGATAGCAATCCTAATGGATAGGCTATTGCAAATTTAGATTTGAAAACATGAAAAAATACAGTTGAAGAGGCACAGTGTAATACTCCACATAGACACTGAAGGCTCAAATTTGTAGGCTAATATTTTATAGCATGTTATTTATTTCACACAAAGAAAAAAATGTGGACAATCAAAATTCTCCAGAATCCAAAGAACTTTTACAATTGAAGGTGACATAGAAAGACTAGGCCTCTCTTGAACAAAATGTCATCAGGAATCTTCTATTTATTTTTAAAAAATAGAAAATCAATAAAGCAATCTAGGTGGAAAGGCAGGCTGGTATAGATCACACTAGAGTAAAAGAAACTAAAGAAAAGCATGGAAAATGGGTCAGGGCCATGACAGAGGTACAAAGAAAATTGGGGGCAATCTAGGATAACAACTTTTTAAATGAACAATTGACATATATAGGGAGCCAAAAATAAGTAAGAACACAATATTAATACACATAATTTTGTGGTTTTTTTCTGGAAGTTTCAAAGGAAAAATAGCTAAATCAAAATGTAGGCCAGCATGTAGGGAGAGATGTGTAACAAGTTCTTAAACAATCTAGTAGGAAAAAAAAAACCTAGCCACTTATAAAGCCAGGCTACTTACACACCCTTCAAGGTCCAGCCTAGAAGCATGGAAACATAATAGTACCTGTGTATCCGGGATACCATGATCTGTGAATATTTGAGTCCTCTAAAGAAATCTTATAGTATCTGCATATTACTCACGTATGTTGTGTCGTATATTTTTTAACAATCTCTAGATTATTCATAATACATCCCACAATACAAATTCACTATAAGACACTACTATGTTATAATGTCTGGCTATACTTATCAGAAAAAACAAAAACAAAAAAACCTCATACATATTTACTAGCAACGCAATTTTTTTAAGACTTTTGATCTAAAGTTGGTTGAATCCAACAATGATAGAGGGATGGTTTTAATTTGTTGTTTGCATATGGTTATACATTACTACAAACATAAAATTGGGCAAGAAAAAGGAAACAATTTCTGAGTGTAAAAGAATAACATTTTGTTAATGTAAGGTATATAAAGTCAGTAGCATATAGTTATAGAAGACTTCAAAAGCATAAAAATAATTTTTCATGTTATATCATCCAGGCAGTGCTGATATTTTGAAAAACTTCAGCTACTCACAAATACGCAAGTCAAGTGTTTCATCGGAGAGAAAATTGCAATTGAGGTTTGCATAAAACAAACAATGACGTCCATATAATGAGATTTGTAGTACTCAAAATAAAGAATATAGTATTGAGAGGTGGAAAATAGCTACAGAGAATATTACAGACACGGAATTTACTTTTTCAAACTACTGTAAGCAAAAAAATCAGAAATATCTGTAATTTCATTATTCTATTTTAGGATAGTAGTGATAAAGTGTTGCTGTTGCTAATCTTTTGAAACATACTTCAAAGAAGTCCAGCCCACAAGATTACTTTATAAAGTCACTTCAAAAAGACCAAAATTATATGCAGTATATAAAAATGATTTAACAAACAAATCCTGACTTCTCCGTGACTATGGAAGAAAACAAGAGACTTAATAAAATGGTGGAACTAGGAGCATGCTTTCAAAAGTCAAAATAAATCTTAAGTAGACAGACAAGAAAGATGTAATCTATGATCAGCATAACCAGTATTTCCTTTCAAAGAAATTATCTGAGACAAGAGTAGTTGCTGGGAATTGAACTCAAGACTGGAACTCAAGTGCTGTTAACCACTGAGCCATCTCTCCAGCCCATAAAGTGAACTTTTATTGTAATCCCACACCCATGTGCATATGGATAGCACTAATTGGACATAGTGGAGAAGATGTACAGCAGAGGTGGAGTTGGAGAGAGAAGGAAAGAGGGAGTGAGGGATGGATATGGTCAAGATACATTGTGTACGCATAAAGGTTTTGAAGAATACACTTAAATTTAAAATACAGACCTATAAACTTTACCCAGTTCCCTTCAACAGTGTGTCACCATGCGAAACATAATATTAAAAACAGATATCTGTTATAATATTCCTATACGTTTATATTTTACCTGTTTTACTGTCATTATAAATGTCATAAATGTTGCCTTGTTGTAACCACACCCACTCTCTTGTATACCTTTAACAACTACCAACTGTTATTTGTCTTCTATGTTTATACTTTTATTCTTTCAAGCATGTTATACAAATATAGTTGTATAGCACAGAATATTGTGAGGTTGGCCTTTTTATCAAGCATGATTTCCTGGATATGCATGAGTTTTTGTTTTGTATTATTTTCTAATGTTTCAGCTTTTTTTCACTGGCTTTAAAATTAGTATACAAGTAGTATGTTTCCCTATACCATTTTCTTTTTTTTCTTCCATTTTTTTTATTGAGAAAAGGAGAAAAAAAAAACAAGTTTCCACCTCCACCCAGCCTCCCACCTCCCCCCCCCCATACCATTTTCATAATCCTTTTGGATGATGTTCTTTCTGTTTCCCTCCTTCATCTCTCTGTCTCAAGCTCTGCACATGTTCTTCCACATCTGCATCTCCCCTTCCATTTTCATCCTCCGTGGTTCCACTGCTTTCTTCCCCAACCATAAAGCCTCTTATCCCATCCTAGATTCATTTCAATACGTCAAAAAGGGTTAGTTTTCTCACTGATCATAAAGACAAGCCAGTTTCTAATGTGGTAGTAGAAAAACAGAAACACAGGCAGCTGATGACTCCTGAGAGACTCCTTTATTGGTTGTCCAATGCAGAGTGGTCAGTATTGAAACCATTTGCATACAAACAACAAAACTGGCTCAAAAGATGTGTGTGAGTGTGTCTGTGTGTGTGCAGCAATAATCTATTAAAAATAAGCTATCAACTTGAGAGTCAGGGAGCCATAGGAGAGGTACAAGGCAGGGTAGCTGGGAGGGGTTCGAAGGATAAAATGGAAGGATGAAAGTATTATAATTCCATTACAGTTTTTAAAAGTGAAAATACAAACAAACAACAAAAATGTAGAATAGTCCATTCACAATAAACCTTCACTCTTTGAAATATTGAGCCCTACAATCCATAGTAACTACCACACTGCTTTATTACAGCTCTCCTAACTTGCATCAGCCCTGTAGAAAGATAACACTAAAAGTTTCAATAAGTTTTTAAGTTTACTAGTAAACAGACCTGCATTTAAGTTTTTTTCTCAGAAAATATGAAACAATTAATAATATCAAAATTTTCAAAGTTATCTTTTGCAATCAGATCTTCAACAAGAATGAAAGGGAAATTGATAATACTGATTTTGAGAGAATTGATTTGGTTTTCACTAATAATACAATGTCTCTAGCCACTCTAGTCACTTGGCATGTATTTTATTATTAGCTGTGGCTGATCCAAAATTAAAATGTGGCTTTAAAGAAAAATATAAATCAGCAGAACATTTTTCTCCCAAACGAAATATAGGAAAACACAAGCCCCTCTATTTACTAGATCCTTGAAATTATGTGAGATTGTATTTTTAATAACTATAATTCTATATGCTCAAACTGATTCTCCATCTGAAAAAGCAATAGTGCTTTAAGTCAAACATTTTAAAATATCTTAGTACATTTTATGATTTAACTAGAGTGAGTTGTTAGGCCAGTGGTAAAGTTTCCAGAAGCTGATAACCTAAATTTAGGTATAGTATTAAAGCTGGTAACACTTGCCAAACTACGTGAAATTAAACATAGAACAAGAAGTCAAGCTCCAGCAATTCTCAAAATGGCATCAGTTAGAATCTCTACACATCAGTCTGACTACGGAACAAGACCAGTTCAGGCTCGCTCTCCTCTACTGCCTAAGGACCTAGCTGGCAGGGGCTGACTGAGAAGCCAATGATAATGGCACTGGGATTTGACTCTACTGAATGTACTGGCTTTTTGGGATCCTAGTCTGTTTGGATGCACACCTTCCTAAGCCTGGATGGATGGGGGAGGGCCTTAAACTTCCCACAGGGCAGAGAACCCTGCCCTCTCTTAGGACTGGAGGGGGCTGGGAGAGGGTAAGTGGGGGAGCAGGAGGGAAGTGGGAGGAAGGGAGGAAGTGAAATTTTGAATGCATTATTTATAAAGCAATAAAAATTAAGAAAAGAATCCCTATACATAAATCTGAACTTCAATGTTTGATCATGACTTAAGAATAATCTAAATATAAATCTGTCTCCTCAACACACCAATGGAAAATTGATTGTCTTGAGCATTAAGTGCTGAATGCGATTGAAAAAATATATTATCCCTAAAATTCTCTTGCAGAAGACCAGAGTTCAGTTCCCAGCATCCACATTAGGAGACCCACAACCACTTGTTACTCTAACTCAAGGGGGCTCTGATACCCTTTTCTAGCCATTATGAGAACCTGCACTTCACATTTACAATTGTCCTTCCTCCATATAACCTTTTAGAAGATAGCATTCACAGTCTAGGAACAATTCTTAACAAAACATGTATCAAAGGACTAGTAGTCAAAATGTACAAAGAAATTTTAAAGTCCAACAGTAAGAAAACAAACTAACAAAGGATTGTAGGACCAGTGATGTCAAGGACACTACAAGAAAACCCACAGAATCAATTAACCGGCTGGAGGATGGGGAAGAGTATCTTGAAATGCTGTCTTTTGGGCATGATGCAACAATTACAATCATGAACCAATTATCCCTTTGGTAGCCTGCATTGGATCTGCACAAGGTGAAGATAACAAGATCAGTCAATATTCTAGCTTCAGCACTAATTAGAGTCATTGGGTTACCAAAAAACTAAAGGAGACTTCATGAAGATGGGCAAGGGATGAGTTGAGAAAGTGGTAGAGGCAGATGAAGATATATATGCGTGTGTGTGTGTGTTGTTGATGATGAATGATAAAATATACTCTAAAAATAAGTACATAAATAAAAAATAAATGGCACAAGCCACCAGGCCATACAAAATGGATAAATAAAGTATTTATTTTAATTGTACACTTAATTTTTTAATTTGTTTGCCCTGGCCTAAAGAAATGGCTCAGTGGTTAAGAACACTTATTGATATTGCAGAAGATTGAAGTTCAGCTCCCAGCACTCACATGGTGGTTCACAACTATCTGTAGCTCTAGTGAGTGTGACACCCTCTTCTGACTTTTGTCATCGTCATACGCACAAATGGTGCATATGCAGGCAAAATACTCACACAGATAAAAATAAAATAAACCTCAAAATTGTATACAGCTATGTAACACTAACATGTTAAGTTTAAAAACATTTGTAGCATTCTGCAAGATTTTATATTTCTCTACCTCCAACTATATCAAGTGACATATTTAAGTAGCCTTCTTGAGAAAGAATTCACATGCTTCACAATTAACACATTTTAAAGTACAATTTAATATCTAAAAAGGTTTTAGCATCATTACTAAAAATTGTGAAACATTTTCATCACTCCAGAAAAAAAGAAAACCTTTCCCACTAGCAGATTCTTCCATTATCTCTAAAAACCTACTAATCTGATTTCCATCTCTATTAATTTGCCTGTTCTGGTAATTTTATGTAAATAGAATCATACAAAACTCAGTCTTTTGAATCTGATTTCTTTGACTTATTCATGCTACAGAACATGCTAGTAATTCCATTACTTATTATGACTAAGTAATAGATCCTGGAGTAAACACACTACTTTTGAATAGATATATTCAAAATAGGATTGATATCAGTCCACAAAAATGTGTAACTAACTTTTCCTTTTTCTCTCTATTTTCCCTAAGCATCCTTTCTCTAATATTTTGAGTTTCATTCTTTCTTTAAACTTCCCTCCCCTTCCCTGACATTTGGCTGTTTGTCCACCATATGACCAAACTCCATGCTAGTTCAAATAAAATTGCATACTATTTTTTCTCTTCCTCTCCTCCATATCCCTCCTCTGGGCAGATGCTGTGATATACAGTATGCCACCATGAAGCTTTACTTTAAAACTCTAATAAAATTGTACTCGAGCTCCAGAAATTTCAAAAAAATTTAGCCTCCAGAGAAACTAAAATCAAAATCACAAAGAATACTGCTTGCCATTCACTATGATGGTTATAAGCAACATTTTTATGCGTATTCACAATATATGAGGGTTCCAATTTTCTCGTGTTCCCACTAGAACATTTTATTTTCTTTTATTTCTTTCCCCCATTATTTTGGTTTCTAGTTTACTTTGATGAGAATTGATTTCTTAACTACATGTTCCGACTTCTAAATATTATATAATGCTCGCTTTATATCTATTTTCAACAATGTTTGATAGTTTTCATCATAAAATGTACATATTTAGTGAATTAAGTTCCATTTGAAATTATTTTCTATGATTTAATGACATTTTAATATTTAGAGTATCTTGTTTCTAAAGTATTATATGGATGTAATTATTTTTATGGACAGAGTTTGTGTCTGTCTCCTTTGCTAAACTCTAGTGAGTTCTCTGCGCTAGCTGTGTATATTTTGGGCATATTGTACTACCTGAGAAAAAAAAATAAGAGTCTTTCTTCTTTTTGTTCTTTTCCATTTATTCTGTTCTTTACACATTTGCTGTATTTTATTTCAATTTCACATTGTATTCTATTGTTCTAGCCAGGATCTTCAGTACAATGGAGCATAGAAGTTGTAATAATGGACAGTTATGTCCTTCTACATGATCTTTAAAAATATCTTCCTTTTTTGATGAGTACATGCATTCTTCTAAAGAATATTTTAGACCCCTTTCATCAGATAGGAAGTTTCCTTATACTTTTAATTTTCAGTTATTTTTCCCTTTTTCACTAAAACCATAGAAGCTAGAACTTTTCTTTTATTGACTTATATTTAGGCCATGGGTTTTCCGTATGATATTTTTATAGTTCATTACTATTTTCTAATTTAGTTTTGATTTCTTCTTTGACTGCCAATTATATGGGAGTGTATGTCTTAATTTCCTGTATTTGGAAATTTTCTAGTAATCATTGCCTATTGATAATTTCTAAATGCTTGTAGTCTGGTCAAATAAAATTATATGATACAAGTCACTTGGTGTCTTATTGAGTCATATACTACAACTGAATAGGCAATTTTTTTTGTTTTATATATGTGTCTTCAAAAATTGGCTTCAGTGGTCCATTTATACATGTACATTTTATCAAACTTTGATTTATTTCACTGAACATTTCTATTTTTATGGAAATATCTTCTTGATCATCGTTTTTATATAGCATTGCTGTGCTGGAGAACAACTCCACTACCTTAGGTACTCTACATTGAGCTAAACTGCATTCTCTTGATCTATTAATTCTTGATAGAAATGTGATAAATTTTTTAAGTATAATGATGCATTTGTTCTTCACGTCTTGCATTTCTATAACATTGTGCTTTTATATATGGAGACCATGTAATTGAGACAAGTTTTGCAATTTTTATATTTTATTGCATATTGAAGTTAGATATATAACATTATTTAATAATTTTTTAATAATTATTTAATAAATGTTTATTTAATAAATGTTTTTAATTTTTTGGTTGTTGTTACAATAAAGCTCAATCATGGCTTTCAATATTTTGCTTTGAAATTCACCTTATATTTTTGATAGTTCTCTTTTAGCATGTAGCGGAACATTTCTTTAACTCTAATAACTTCAATATTTACTTTTTTAAAGCATTGAACTTTTCACTCAAGAGTAATTTTAGATTACATATAAGTAGCATAAATATGGATTTCACTGAGATTGGCCAGTATTATTTTTCGGTATAGAACCTGCATACCTATCTGTCTATAGATATCAAAGGTAAATAACAAACACACTGGAAACATAATAGCTCTTTCCTAAGTATTGCGTTTCACTTAGGTTTCACTATTTTCTTTATTTTTGAGACACTGTCTTACCATATAGACCAGGCTGACCTCAAATTCACGATACTCTTCTCCGGCTCCTGAGTGCTGAAATTACTGGTGTGTACCACCAGACCCAGCTTCATGTGTTTCTTAAAAGAAACTTTCTCCATAAATAATTGATGTGTGTGTTGTTGTTGTTGCTGCTGCTGCTGCTCTGACCAAATATCTGACAAGAAACAGGGAGGATGGAGTTATCTTGGTTTGTGGTTTGAGGGCACAACCCATCAAAGCCAGGAAGTTGTGGTGGAAGGATTGTCTAACAGCTGTGGTAATGGGAACTTGCTCACATCTGGATTCATCAGGAAGCAGAAAAAAATGGAATGAAGTTATTTAGATGGCTTTCTCCCCTGCGACTTTTTTTCCAGTTCAGGTTCTCATCTGATTGGATAATGCTGCTCATATCGTCACTGAATTAATCTTTTTTGGAAAAGTCCTCAAAGACATACCCAATGGTGTGCCTTAACAATGCCCTGAGCATTTAATAATATATCCGAATTGACAATTACAACATCCTTGCAATCATAAAAATCAGGATGCATTGGCCTACTCCTAACTTTTTTTTATTGATTTTTATTGAGCTCTACATTTTTCTCTGCTCCCCTCCCTGACTCTCCCCTTCCCTTCAACCCCCTCCCAAGGTCCCCATGCTCCCAATTTACTCAGGAGATCCTGTCTTTTTCTACTTCCCACGTAGATTAGATCTATAGAAGTCTCTCTTAGTGTCTGTATTGTTGTCTAAGTTCTCTGGGATTGTGATTTGTGGGCTTGTTTTCTTTGCTTAATGTTTAAAAACCCCTTATGAGTTAGTGAACCCCGTTCACACTTTTACTGATTATTTTAGTAATATTTATATAAAATATTTATTTTCTACTTTAGGGTCCAAGTTAGTATTGCGTGACACAATTATTCACTATGTCCCTTAGTTGCCATTAATATAGAACAGTTCATCTTTCTTAGTGCTTGATGACTTTGAAAGTTTTGAAAAATTTATTCTTGCTTCCCCCTAGAATACTTTTAACTGTGCTTTAAAATGTTTTTCCATACTTCGATCATGGGTACACATTTTAGAGTCTTTCCATAATTAGCTGCAGATACACATTTTGAAAGAGTACCAGAAACTGCGTTGTGTTCTCTTGACTTGGTGAAGGCCAAATCTTCAAGGTTTTTTTAATTACGCACTACCATTTTTCAACTTTGTAAGTAGTAAGTTGGGCAATATTTTGAGGCCTTGTTAGTAGTCCTAAAATTTCGGCAACTTGTGTTAGTCTACATTATTATCTCTGAGGCTGAGGTAAGAAGCTGGCTTTAGTTTGGGTGTTGCTAGCCAGTTTGGACAACACAGGCAGGGAGTCTATAAAAAGTAGTTAAGGTTGCTTTCAGTTTGCAGGGATCAAGAAAATTAGCATCTGGCCTTGGTGATGCTAATTTTCTTGATCCTTGCAAACTGAAAGCAAAGCAGCCCTAACTACTTCTACCTTTGGGAAGAGAGCAGTGTTTTGCATAGTAAGAGGCTGGAACATCCCAAGAGTGCGCCAAGCTGCTTCTGAAGTGAGGAAGCATTTGCACCCTGCTAGCAGTGCCTGAGTTCTAGCTGACTCACAACTTTCACCAACATCTTGGTTGTGATATTTTTATCAATTTTCCTTTCTGAAAGGTGCAAGCTGTCACATTATACTTTAAATATTTATGTTACTGATGATTGAGATGTCTCTTAGATCCCATTTGTCTATTTTTGGTGAAAAGCTTTTCAGCTGGTCTTTATTTGGATTCTTTCACAATTTGAAAATTCTTTATGCACTTTGGATATATATATATATATATATATATATATATTCAAAGCTGATCATATATATATTTGAAAATTCTTTATGCACTTTGGATATATATATATCCAATATATATATATATATTGGATATATATATATATATTCAAAGCTGATCATATATATATGATCATATATATGATCAGCTTTGAATTTTACAAATAGTTTACTTCAGGCAGCTTTGCTTTTTTATTCTCTTCACACACACCCCGGTGTGTGTTTGTGTGTGTGAGTGTATGTGTGTGTGTATGTGTGTGTTTTGAGACAGGGTTTGTCTCTCTGTGCAGCCCTGGCTATACTGGAACTTACTTTGCTGACTAGGCTGACCTCAAACTCAGAAATCTGCCTGCCTCTGCCTCCCAATTGAAAGGATTAAAGGCATATGCCACAATGCCTGGCCGCCTTTTTATTCTCTTAATGGTGTCTTCACACAGCAATAGATTATATTTTGATGGCTTTACATACTTTGGCTTCTTTTTTGTCTTAATATTTCCTTTACCCTTTGAGATTATAATATAATTACATTATCCTCCCTTTCTCCTTTCTCCCTCCACACCCTCCCATATACTCCTCCTTGTTTTCTTTCAAATCCATGCACAATATCTCATAGCAAACTCCCTGAGCAGCTTCTTTCTTTATGGATCATGTGTACAGGTCATATCTATGAATTTTTTGCTGAACCAATAATTGGTTTTTCTGTTTTTACCTGGATGTTTTTCTTTTAGGTTTGATTTAAAACCTATGGCCACATTTGAGTTTACTTTTCATGAGGAAACAAGGTAAAGATAAAAGATCAAGGAGTGTTGGGTTTTTTCCCTGATGTGGATGATTAGTCACTTCAAAAACTTTGGTTGAAAAAGTTTGCTGTTCTTCCAGAGTTTGTGCCTTCTTTTTTACACATGATTTTGTTTCATCCATCCAGGTCTGTTTTTTTTTTTTTTTCACAAATGCATTTCTCTGATTACCATCACACTGACATGAAATTTTCATTCAGAACATGCGAGTTACGTCTGATTTCAGTCATGCTGCATTCTTTTAGACATTCTTAAACATAGTTCATTCTTTTTTCACAGATTAGAAATCAGAAATCCAGAGCAGCTAAATGACCCAGCCCAAGTTGTACATCAGGACTGCTAACACGGAGTGGAGTTAGAACCCAGATATTTTGACTCTAAATCAGTGCTCTTTTCAAAAGGTGGAAGAGAGAAGGTATTCATTTGTTATGAATAACCTTTGTCAAGCTTTATATCCCTTGAGAACCAGGGCAAGTTGTAAGAGGTACCCAGCAAAGGAGTTCAGATGCACACTGTGAGTTTAGGCAATCCTTTCTGAGATTTCTCCAAAACTACCATATTGGAAATCAAAAGCACAGAGGCCCAAGGGACAATGCACTTAGGAACATAGAGAGCTTGTCTTTTTTACTGTCCATTTCCCAACATGACAACTTACCCTTGGGACACTGAACCTGCCACACTACTCATCCAAGACTCATCTTAACCAATTTAGAGACTTTCTTATTCCAAAAGCAGAATGCATCTATTTTTCTCACAACAGAAAAAGTTGCTGTAGTATTCAGTTCTAGTCTTTTCTGTTTCTGGGTTGCTACCCGGGCTGCAGTGAGACTGTGGAAATTTCAAGTTATCCAAGCAAATGAATTTAAGAATCTGTCTTTAACCTACATGAACAACAGCCTCCTGCTATTTTTCCCCATGACTAGCAAGCTGATAGCTGATTAATCAGATTAGTTTATCAGCAAGTCCCAGAGATCCTCTTGCCTCCCGGATCATCTCCCCAACACTAGGATTACTGGCATGTGCTACCATGCCTAGATTTTTACATAGTTTTGGTGCTCCAGACTTAGGTCCACATTCTTGTACAGTAAGTACTCTACCAACTGAGCTACCTCCCCAGCCTCTTTTCAATGTATTAATGTTATATCATAGTTATTGATTTCTGTATGTTGATTCAACCTTACTCCTGATATGAAACTAACTTAGTCATGTTGTACTTACAGTTTCCTTGATTTCAATTTGGAATGTTTTATTGAGTTTTCTATGTTCATCAGTAAGATTGACCTGTATTTTGTTATTGCTGTTGTGTATTTATCTGATTTTGGTATCAAGGCAACATTGGCTTCTAAGAACAAATTTGGTAGTGTCCTTTGCCTTTTTATTTTGTGCAACAGTCTGAAACTATTTTAGTATTAGATCTTTCATGAAAGCTAGAATTCAACAGCAAATTTATCCATTATGGGATTTTCTTTATTGAAAGATTTTTAGTTACTGTTTCAATCTCATTGCTTACTAAAGGTCTGTTTAGGTTTATTCGTGTATTCTCTTTTTAATTTTTGTATGCTCCTGCATTTAAAAATTTGGGCTGGAGAGACTGCTCAGTGGTAACAAACTCACTGTTCTTCTAGAGACTCCAATTTAAATTCTTAGTACTCACACTAGGCAGCTTACAACTGCCTGTAGCTCCAGTTCCTGCATGCATGTGGTACATATGTATACAAATAGAGGAAAAGAAATACATCTTTTACAAAAAAATGGGGGATTTCTTCTAGATTTTCCAATTTGTTAGAACGTAATGATCTTCCAGATTTTTCCCATATCCCATATTTGGATCAGGTTTCTTGCTTTTCTGGAACTTTGAGTACATACATGAGGTTTTCACTTTAGAATTCTCTGGTTCTTTGTGTGAACACGAATATGTATATACTTTCCTTTTTAGGATGACCTTGTCTGTATTCTAGTGTTTCTGGTAACCTGTATATCAATTTTAATTTGATTCTTGTAATCATTTTAACTTCCTCCTTGATCTCTTCAATGACATACAGTTCATTCAAAAGTATGTCATTAGGTAGAAAAGACCACATTGAGAGTAGTAGACCAGACTCAGAGAGACAAACATCATATGTTCTCTCTCATCAGAGACTCCTAGCCCCAAATCTTCAGATGTTCTGGTGTAACTGAAGAAACCAGAAAAAGGGAACTTTGACTGTGAATAGGTGGGTGTGGCTTGGTGGGGGAACAACAGAGAGGGGTAATACCAGGGAAAGTGTGAGATAATCAGGAAGAAGTGAGGAGGGCTCTTTTTGAGGGAGGAATGAGGAAGGGAAATACAATAGAAGGAGAATGGAAAGTCAAATAACAGGAAGTAACAGTAGTGTTTGAAAATATCATGAGGAATTATGCTATTAACTATCTACCTAAAGGAAACCTATATTGCATGTAAGTCTCTCTATAAATATACATATAGTTTCAATGAAATTTTCTCATCTGGCCTGACAATGCTTTCTCCAAGAGTCAAAGAAAATGTAACAAAAACCCCAACACCGTGCATGAGAAGCCCTCTTTTGAGCTGTTCAGATAAGGGCTGTCCAAGAACCTTACAAAGTATTATAGGCTATTGCTTTTGGTTGTCTCCAAGAGGAAAGTGAGTCCCTATTGTTGAAGACACTATGCACTTCATACACAGGGCTCAGAGACCCCTCAGGTGGAATTGATCTGAAAGACCCCTTCCTGGGGATTAGTTTTCATGTCACCAGAGAATGCCATGAAATCTTCCAAAGGAGGTAGCAACCATGAGTAATACCCAGCTATAGCACCTATGAACCATAGCAATGACCAGCATGGCATGATAACCTTAAGGGTACAATAGTGGCACACATACCCCGGTGATAACCAATAACTCTAATTGAACTTAAGGACGTGTTCAATAAACCATGCCTGCTACTGGAAAAATAGCCAACTACCCAGGACTATTGAAGTAATGGTTCTTGCAAAAGAACCTAAAACTCCTGCTTTAAGAAACCAGCATTGTCTCTAACTGTACTCTAAATATTTGTCTTTATCCCACAGGTAGGTATAATCCTCACCCCTCATCAAGGAAACTTCTCTTTGTAACACATGTAGATCATTATGAAAAATCCCAAGCAATCAAAATGCAGAGCTGTGGAGCCCAGTCCCAAAGAATACATCCATAAAATCAACTCTGCACTTAAGGTTCAGGGAATATTGTGTAATAGGGAAATGGAAGGATTGTAAGAGCCAGAGGTCAGGGAGTTTGCTGTAACATGTGTCTTCTAGTAATATCCGAAACTACACCCATGACTTCTCATCAGTATGACTCTCTAAACATGAGCTGAACAAGGACAACAATAGGCATGCCAGAGTGGACATGGGAAAGTCAACTGCTGGAGCAGTTATGATTGTTTGATCTGAGCCACAATGTTCACTTCAGGGTAAGATTGTGTGTCCCCATCTTGTGTAAGGTTTGACACAGAATTACCAATGTCTCAGAGGAACTTAGTAAAAGGCAGTTTTAAAGCTAAGAAGAAAATGACGTAAGAGTAAGAGCATATACAATAATAATTTTAAATAAAGTATGAGTTCAATGTATGAAAATCAGGGCTGAAGAGAAGGCTTGGTTGTTAAAGGCTAGATTCACATCCAAAATCAGTAGATAAAATGTTATATATTAGAGTTGGGGAAAAGACAGACAGACATAGGAGCCTTTTTTTAACTAGTCCTCAAGAAACAAAAGTATGCTACTAAGAGAAAAAAAACATAAAATTAAAAATAAAGACATACATATTTGAAATAGAAATTGATATAAAATCTGAAGTTATATAAGCCTAGATGAGAAATTAAATAAAACAGAACATATAATGTTCTCAGTCAATGTTTCTTCCCATTTGGGGAGGAATTGATCCTGTGTCTTTAACTTAATTCCATCTATCAGGGTATCACATTAAGTTCAATCTCAAACTTTTGGTGAACAGTATAACTGGTTGTTGCTATGGTAGTAGTGGGTAGTGTTGGAAGTCTATTATTTCAGACTCTGTTACCATGCTGTCTCCATGGTGTCTTGTCACTATCCAGATACAGCACCATGTTCTACATTCCACCCAATTCTTCCCAAATTTCTAAATGATCTCTTGTTCTGTTTGGAGTTTTGGAGGAATTTCACCATCAATTTGGGTTTTCTAGCAGCACAAAATATCAGTTTGGGACTTTGATCACGCTGAGTTCTCAAGTCCATCACAAAATTTTCCTCTGGTCACAGTGTTGGGGTTGGAGGCTGCCAACAATATTGTGGCTTTGGGCACTATGTCTCATACATAATGGCTTTGTCTGACCTTGCCTTTTCCTTCTCTAAATTCTTCTGGACCCTGTCTCACAAAAGAAGATGCCAGATGTAAGCCATGTAGAGATAGCATTCCCTCTGCTGCTACCACTGACAAAGAAAATTTTGCCAGTTTTCCCACCTTTTAATATCAGCTTCTGAGTCCTCCATCCTCTGCAGGGAATTACAGAGCAGGAGCACATTGTTTTTGTTTATTTGTTTTTATGCTAGTTTAATGTCCTTTTACTTCTTTCATTGATTTTTGAATTGCCTCTCTTTCTCTTTTGGGAACAAAGTCTAGTTTTGCTTATTTTTGCCCTTCCTACCAATTCATATAAAGGCAACATCTAAACTTTCATTATACCAAGAAGTCTTTCTTTGGCAATTCTATACCCTGCAAAACTTATAGCTTTTATTTTCATCACTTCCGGCCAGTTCGATGAGAAAGTAAGCACATAGAAAGATGATTTTCTCTGGGGCCATCTTTTTATTACCTCCTTTGTGCTCTGTATAGTGTTCCATATGTTTTTCCTGACCCCTTCTACCTCATCTGAAGAGTTGATACCAGAAAATCGCATTAAAGTGGTTCAAGTGAGAAAGAATTTCTTTTATTTGCACATGTGCCTAAGGCCACAATTTTCTCTCTTACAAAAAAACTCTCTTATGGATTACCACCATTGTCAATTTAATTGTTCTCTGAAGATTAATTGGATTGTATTGGTTTGTATAAGCTTGCTAGCTCTGTAAGTTATAGAAACTTCAGTAAAATTAGATTATAAACCACAAACAAAACATCCCTTCTTTTAATTATCACTAGAAAGCAGTCTCACGTGTAGTATCTAAAAGAAGAACAAAGTAAAACATACCAACATTATAATTTTTGTATGTGGTGTATGTGTGCGTTTTGTGTGTGTGTGTGTGTGTGTGTGTGTGTGTGTGTTGTATGACAGTTCAACTGCTCACCCCAGAGCAAAAGATCAGAAGAATGATGTCCTCATAGTTCACGTTGATAAACAAGTGATTTTACTGTGTTTACTTGTAAGACTGTTGGTGAGAGATTATTTAGAGGGATGGGGATTACTCAGAAGTAGCTATACCACCCCAAGAGTGGTTGGTGACTCACAAAAACTCTCTGCAAGACTTTTACCTCTATAGGTTATAGAGTTTCCAATCCTCAGCAGTCCACGCAGTTTATATAATATTGGAGCAAGAGAGGACTTGTGAATCTAGTAAGCTTCAGGTACTTCATGAGATTTGTGGGTTGTTTACTTCTTGAGTATTAAGGAACCTTCTTTTAGAACTCTCAGGATCTCGAGGAATTTTCCTCTAGTACATGATGTTTCAATTTGAGGGAATTTCTATGTGACAGTGTCTGGATATATATATATATATATATATATATATATATATATATATATATATATACACATACATATATATATACATATATATGTGTGTGTGTGTGTGTGTGTGAGCCCATGTACATGTGTGTGATAACCCAAAGCTGACACCAGATTTGTACTGTTTTTATTGAGGCATGTTATTTCAATTGAACCAAAAGGGTACCGATTACAACTAGTCTAGCTAGTCAGCTCCTCCTAGGAATCCTGTGTGCTGAAATTATAGGTGGGCTGCCACGCTCAACGGGCCTTTTGTGGGTGTTGGGTATCCAAAATCCAGTTCTCATGCTTGTATGGAAAACACTTTATCTACCAAGCCTCTTCCCAAGCCCAACATTATTAACGTTTAAAGCCATTTCCTCTCACACTGCAGGTTTGGCCATCATTGTGGGATTTGACTTATAAAATAGCCCAGGTGACTGTTCTACATTTAACAGTTTTGCCAGATTTATGGTATGAAAAATCAATCCTTGCCACCTGCTGCCTAGCCATTTACACTTTTCCACATATTAGAAAGCAATGGCTTTTCTATGTCACATGCAGAGAGAATAATTATAGCTATAATCAATAACTTTAGTGACATTAAAGAAGATATTGGAACTGTAAAATAATAGCATGGTGGTATCTGAAAAGAAAAACTTAGAGAATAGAAAAATATCTCTTGAGAAATAAAAAATGAAAACATAAATGGAACATTCTGTAAGAAGAAAGAACAAACACATGTAAAGTAGGACAGGAAATGAATTCAACTACTTTTCTTTCTGAAGAAGATAGGTGAAGAATATATTATTTACTTAGCGTTAATACCATAGCACAATTCAACAGCCAGAAAACTATTAATTATATGAGTGATACAAAGTAGTAAAGTTGTTCAGTTGATTAAAGACGCATCCCAGTGTCAGCCTCAGGAGTTTACATGTACACACATAAATGTTATGCACACCCACCGCACACACACACTTCCACTGGCACACAAGTGTAAGCCTATACACACCACACACAGGAACATGGAAAACTATTTATTTAAAAGACTAAAACTAGAATTTCTTTTGATAGAGTTGGGTGGAGGAAGAAGACTCCTCTTTTCACAGCAGTTTTGTAGAGCTTTTTCTTAAAAATTGTCAGTCCTGGGCACTGAACCCATTGCCTTGTGCACGGAAAGCAATTGTTCTGCCCCTGGGCTAAGTTTCTAGTCTGACAGACTGCATTTATTGAATTATGTACCCACCTCCAATGATAACAACAGAAACACAGTCCTGCCACTAGGTTACACAGAAGTGTAGTTTGAGATTAGACAAAACCACTAAAATTTGTCGCAGCATGCTTCCCGATTATCAATCATAGATGACTATGAAGAACCTGATAACCTTTGAAGTTTTTCCATTAGTGTCTTCCTTGATCGCCCTCACCCCACCACAAATTGAAATGGCAAGATAGAATCTTGCTTGGCAAGTTAAATGAAAAGGATGGATGAAAGTCAGTGTAGTGATCTTCAGCGGGAAAATAATAAGCAAGGAGAACAGAAGAAACATTTCAAGGGCATCCCGAATATAAAAACCTCAAACAATGTGGCTTTTTATGCTCAGCTGAGAAACAACAGCAGCAGAGGTACATCAGGTTGAACTCTGCAGATGCCAGAGATTGAGTGACTATTTCCAGTGTTTCTATAATAACATCAAGATAATCCCAGAAAAAAAGAATTATAATAAATTCATAAAGCATCTCCAAAACTATCTGAGTTTTGTTCAAATAGTGTTCCATACACTCATCACAAATGAAGTTAGCTACCACTGTCATGAATCCTGATATATGTCACAAAGCATTTTGATATTCTATTGGCAACAACTGCCCGAACTTCCTCAGTTGTTTTCAGATGCTCCATCTACCTCACCTCCTGATCTGCATATGACTTTAAAAAGTACTTTAAAACAAAACAATATATCCAGTGGTGTTGGCACAAGCCTGCAAGCCCAGTATTCAGGAAACAAAGGTAGGAGTATCATGAGTTCGAGACCAATCCAGGTCTACATAGTGGAGACCCTGCCTCTGAAGAAATTCAAAATAAGCCAAAACGACAGCGTAGAGTAGGGTATATAGTTCAGTGTGACCTCTGAGCTGGACGACTATATGTAAGCCTTGGGCTCTATCTCCTGCACTGCATGTACATACCCAAAAATACTAGTTGAATACCTAACAGCTAATGGTGTTTAATAAATACTTGATAAATATGAAAAACAACCGAGAAAGTTGTGTGGAACTCAAGCAATTGAGTTATTTGAAAGAAATTAAGTTAATTTCTTTTTTGATATAAATTTTAAGATTGGAATGATAAGAATTCAGAGACTACGGGAATTATGAGAAAGCTCTATTTCTGAGAGAGAGATGTGGGGAGGGAGAGAAAGACAAAAAGAGAGAGAAAGATTATACAAAACAGCTGGCATGAAATTGCTCTTTCAAATGAGCTTTATTAGGAGCGAGGACCTCACAATCACTCGCAGGGGTGGACAGGTCTTGACGTGGGAGAACATTAGGAGAGATACAGAATCATCATAGGCATCACTATGGGGCCATGGAGGGAGAAAGAGGCCTGCCCTTCAAATCTGGAGACTCAAAGAGGTTACTGACTCTAACAGGTGTTTAAGGGACTGAGCAAGCTTTACCCCACATAATCTATTCTGACCAAATTCTATGTTCCAAGGTGTGGAGGCAGGTACTAGAGAGGACTATAAATTTATCCTGCAGCTGCTAAGGGGTTGCCATAAGAGCTTTTAGAAGACTCCTTATTGTACTATAGTAATCGCTTATTTTGTCATTTTAATTTTTGATTAATCAATATTGCCCATTTTACCCTCTTCTCTTTGCCCTTCCCTTCTCCTCCATTGCCCTCTACGTCCACCTTCTCCCCTCTCGTTTCCTCTGCTTTTTAAGTTTGGAGACAGGGTCTTACTATGTGAGCTAGTCTGGACTTGAACTTCCTATCTAGTCCAAACTTGTTCAAATTTGTGAAACTGATGCCTTCAAAATGCTGACATTATGGGCCTGTGCCACAATGCACAGTAATGATTTCTTGTTAAATGCCACTTTTCTCCAACATTTTAGCTTGATAAAATTGCTAAGCTTACCGAAAAATTACAGAAGTAAACTCCAGGACCTTGTTTAAGGTAGAGAAGTGCTCTACCACACAGCTTACCTTCCTTGTCCCTTTAAACTTCATTTTCAAGCAGGTCTCACTCCTTAGCCCAGGCTAGCCTTGAATTCATAATTTTGCCTCAGCCTCTTGAGTGCTGGACTTATAGGCATATATCACCATGACTTTTCTAGGCTTGCTTTCTCTTTTTCAGTCTCCCTTTTTCTTTTGTCTGTATTTTTGTGTCTCTAAGCATAGGCACATATAGAGCTAATTGTTTGCTGTTTAATTTTATTTATATGAAGATTTTTATATAGTTCAGTGTTTTCCTTTATGTATTCTGCTTTTAAGTTAATACTGGAAAATTCATCTCATCACATTATTTAATGTGTATATTTACCAATACTTTCTTGTTTTTATATTTAAATGTTAGGTCTTTATAGAATTATTTTTGAATTGTGACTTTGGGTAGGATTATTTTCCAAAATGGCTAACCAGCTTTTTTTTTACTGTATAAAAAATTAATAAGATAATGAATGATAATATGCTAAGCAAACTAGTTAAAGTAGATACTTTTCAGGAAATAAAAATAATGGCTAGGAAATAAATGAATGCATTCTTCATTTCACTTATAAAATAAATGCTAATTGGACCAGCAAGATACCTTAACACTTGCCACTAAGCCTGAAGTCCTGAGTTTGAGTTTTAGAACCCACATGGTAGAAGGAAAGAATTGACTTCTGCAAGTTTTCCTCTGATCTTTACATATATGCTATGGTGTATACATGTGCTCAAGCACAGACATACCCATAAATAAAAGTAATAAAAATAAAAAAGTATTATATATATATATATAATTATGACATAATATTTTCCTGTTAGAGTGATATAATTCAGAATGCTTGTAATATTTTGTTTGGACCGAGTGAAGGGAATGTATTGTTGCTATAAGTTTAGATTGCACACATTCTATGGAGGACATTTTAAAAATAATCCATCCAAACTAAAATGTAACAAGCTAATAAAAAAGATTTGGAAATTTCATGCCTACATGGTTGTAATACTCCTAGTATTCAGGAAGTTGAGTGTGTTAGCTATCTGACTTGTCAACTTGACACAAGCTAGAGTCATCTGAAAAGAGGGGACTACAGCTGAGAAAATGCCTCCATCAAATTGTCTATAGGCAAGTCTGCGGGGGCATTTTCTCGATGAATTATTGATGTTGGAAGGCCCAGCACACTGTACATAGGAGTAAGCCATAAAGCAGTGTGCTTCTATGGCCTCTGCTTCAGTTTTTCCCTCCATGTTTCCGACTTGAACTCTTGTTCTGACTTCCTGATTCACAGCAATCAACTGTGAACTGACATATAAACCAAATAAACCCTTTCCTCCCTAAATTGCTTCTGGTGGCAGGTGCTTATCACAGAAACAGAAAGCAAAGTAAAACACCAAGGCAGCTGGGTTATCAGTTTGAAACCTGT
Source organism: Microtus oregoni (assembly GCF_018167655.1). Taxonomy (NCBI): domain Eukaryota; kingdom Metazoa; phylum Chordata; class Mammalia; order Rodentia; family Cricetidae; genus Microtus; species Microtus oregoni. Next base: position 512,277 of record NW_024543229.1, read on the forward strand.
CTGGTATATATAGCAAGACTCATTTTGAATATCTAAGGGCTGGAGTCTCTTCTCTCCATTCCAGAGATAGTCACTTCATCTGATGCTATTTAAGCCTTCACCCTAAGGCACAACAATGAAGGTCAGAGTCAAGAGATATGGCCATATTGGGTGGCTGACTACCAGGGCTGCTTTCAGCTCTGGCAAAATAAGTGTTGTTGCCATCAATGACCTGCTCATTCATTTCATCTACATGCTCCAATATAATTCTGCCCACAAGCTCCAGGACAGAGATAAGGATGAGAATGGGGAACTTGTTATTAATGGGAAGGCTATCTTCATCTTTCAGGAGTTAGGTCCCACCAACATCAAATAGAATAACGCTGGTATTGAGAATGTTGTAGAGTTTACTGGTGTCTACATCACCATGATGAAATCCTGATCCACTTGTAGGGTGGAGTAAAAAAGCCCCTTGTGCTGATGTCTCTATTTTTGTGATGTCTCTATTTTTGTGATGGGTATGAACTACAAAAAGTACGATAACTGTCCTAATTAGGATTACTATTGCTATGACCTAAAGCAAGTTCTGGAGGAAAGAGTTTATTTATTTGGCTTATATGTCTACATCATAGTCCATCACTGAAAGAAGTGAGGACAAAAACTCACACAGGACTGGAATCTGGAGTCAGGAGCTGATGAAGAGGCCATGAAGGGGTGTTGTTTACTGGCTTACTTCTTGTGGTTTGCCCAACACAACTTCACAACTTCTTCTAGATTCAGGAACCACCCAAAATGGCCTGTACCCTCCCCCATCAATCACTAATGAATAAAATATCCTACAGACTTGCCTACAACCCAATCTTAAAGAGACATTTTCTCAGTCGAGGCTCCCTCCTCTCAAATGATCCTAGCTAGTGTCGAGTTGACATAAAACTGACCAGCACAGCAACTCATTTGAGATTTTAGTGAATAGCAATAAATAGTCATAGAAATAAGACTTGGCCTTAGAGGGTTTCATGCAAAAATGCCCTTCTTGTTCCAGAAGCAAAGAGAAATAAAACAATTTTCTTTTATTGAATTCTCAGGAGTGGCAAGTTTAGCTCATTCTCCAACATTTAGATTTGGAAAATTATTTAACACTGGAATGTTAGCTACAAAATGGCCCATTTTAAAAATAATTTTTCCAATAAAGTATACTTCAAAAAGTAAGAATTGCTTCAATTAAGTCAAATAAATACATCTCAGTTCCATGTCTTCAAATTACTTCCTCAGAGGAACATACTCTTGAAAAAGAGTGCAATCATTCCCTCAATTATATTGCAAGGCTCGGTTCTGTTGACAATGGGCTGCAAGGCATAGTGACCTTGGTATGCCTGCTACTCTACTTCCTTACTGAGAAATCAGTTGATAGCAGACTGACAAAAGAAGTCCCACTTCCACAAGCCTGGCTCTGAAAGTCTTTTTATTTTTGTATGCCAGAAATCTTCTCATTGACAGGGAACAATTGGGAAGTTGGATCACACAGCAAAGAGGAATTGCCTGAGCCATAAGAGACTTGTCTTCTACAGGGAAGTCAGTAATTGGATCAATGTATTAATAGAGTAGAGATGACAAAGGGTATAATCAGCAAACTTGAAGATAAGTTGTTAAACATTATCTGAGCTAAACTACAGGTATTTTAGATGAAATAAAATTTTAAAGGAACTTTCCAACCTGTAGAACAATGATAAAAGACCTAATGTTTGTGTCGGCAGAGTCTCAGATAAAGAATAGGAAGGGAGTAGAATTGAAAGAGGATGCAAAAATAATGATGGCTGATAACTTTCCAAATTTGGCAAAAGACAGAAACTTTTAGATTCAAGAAGATGAATGAATCCCAAACAAAAATAAATGGAAAGTGATCCATGTCAAGACACTTCAAAGCTTAATTTCTGAAAATTAAGATGAGAATAATAGACCAAGTTATTGTGAGGAGTCATCAACATGTCATGAAAATTTCCCGAGTCTTAGAAAGTGTTTAAATAATATGATGAATCACCATGAACTTCCTTCTTTATAGTCTTGATAAATATTCAGAGATGGTCCTTAAGCATTTAAGAACAGTGTAAATATCAGTAAGCTCAATAGCACAATTTTTTTTTTACATCTCATGTAGGTTTTGTAACTGTTTGGGATTGTAATGTGCATTTCCTGTATGTGAAAAGGGGATAGGAACAGTAAGAGACCAGGACCAGTCAGGGTCCTAGTAGGAAAGATATGTTACACTTAAAAGAGGTCAATGAGGAATCTTTACTGAAATTATACATTAGCAAAATGTGTGCAAGATTAAATCTAATAATAACTGTGAGGAGAATACTGGCACAAAGGGGAAAAAGGACTGCACAACCACTAGAATTCAAAACAAGCTATATGAGAGAACTATGTGACAGATCACATAAACTTTGATAGCCTTAGCTAGCTTGTAATAGTGCAAGAAAGCAGGAATTCAGGAAACGAATATCCTGATCTCTTTGTGCTATCCCTTTATCGCCTGCTAGAACCTCCCATTGGCCAACGATAATGGCATCATTGGGACAAGAGGTCCGGTTGACACTGCCCATCCAGTCATTTCCAAGGCCACTGAACTGGATGGAGAAGGATAGAAACAGATCTTGAAGCAAACTAATAAAAATAGCTTTCATGGAAAGTTGGAGTCTATCAAGTATTCATGTCATAATATGAATTATTTTATGTAGTAACTAGAGTCATTCACCCTAAGGAAGAACAAAACATTAAGGAGCTGGAAGAATAAGATTATTTTTAGTATAAATGTTTTTAAAATCATTTTTACATTGAATTATTATGATGACACATATGTCACTGTGCATATATGGATGTCAGAGAACAACTTGCATGAGCTGGTTCTCTTCTACTATGTGGATTCTGGGAATCAACCTCAGGTCAGCAAGCTTGGGAGCAAGAGCCTTTATCTGCTGAGCTACCTCACTGGCATACTGGGTTGCTTTGAATTTAAAATTACCGCAAGGCTCTCTTTTGTGAATAGAGAGAGGCTACCTGGAACTGAGAAGAAAAATCAGTAAAAGAAATAAGAAGTATTCCAACTCTGGGAGGGTGGGCAGAGGCAGGCATATCTCCACTTGAGGCCAGCCTGGTCTACAAAGTAAGTTCTAGGACAACCAGAGTTAGAGAGAAATCCTGTCTCAAAAAAACCAAAGGAAGAGAAAGAAACAGAAACAGAGACATGAACAGAGATAAAGGAGTCAGAGAGACAGAGACAAAGAGATAAGAAGAGACATAGAGACAGACAGAGAGACACAGAGGCACACACACCGAGAATGATGAGACAGACGGACACACAGAGACACAGAAAGAAAGAGTGAGATAAATGAGAAGTATCAAGACCAGTTGAAGATACTGTCCAATTTTTCTTATAGTACTACGGGTTATGAAAATATCCCTGGTCTCCTCTTCAATGTATTAACTTATACATCATACAAAATGGATAAACATATCCATCTGACTGTAGGTTCAAAGCTTTAAAAACTTAACAGTATCTTAAGAATGATTGGTGTCTAGTCTTTAAAATTTTTTAAGAGCTATCTACATTTGCCAAAGCAAAAAGACATAACCAAGTGTTTTATTTTTTGCATCTTTTTTCTTTTATTATTATTATTATTGTTAAAAATTTCCACCTCCTCCCCTCCTCCCATTTACCTCTCCCTCCCTCTACTCGCCCTCCCCCTCCCTCTCCAGTCCAAAGAGCACAGGGTTCCCTGCCCTGTGGGAAATCCAAGGTCCTCCCCCCTCCATCCAGGTCTAGGAATGTGAGTATCCAAACAGACTAGGCTCCCACAAAGCCGGTACATGCAGTAGGATCAAAACCCAGTGCCATTGTCCTTGGCTTCTCAGTCAGCCCTCATTTATTGTCAGCCACGTTCAGAGAGTCTGGTTTGATCACATGCTCCATCAGTCCAAGTCCAGCTGGCCTTGGTGAGCTCCCATTAGATCAGCCCCACCGTCTCAGTGGGTGGGTGCACCCCTCGTGGTCCCGACTTCCTTGCTCATGTTCTCCCTGCTTCTGTTCCTCATTTGGACCTTGGGAGCTCAGTCCAGTGCTCCAATGTGGGTCTCTGTCTCTATCTCCTTCCATTGCCAGAGGAAGGTTCTATAGTGATATGCAAGATATTCATCAGTATGGCTATGGGAGAAGGCCATTTCAGGCTCCCTCTCGTCAGCTGCCCAAGGAACTAGCTGGGGACATCTCCTTGGACACCTGGGAACCCCTCTAGAGTCAAGTCTCTTGCCAACCCTAAAATGGCTCCCTTAATTAAGATATATACTTCCCTGCTCCCATATCCACCCTTCCTCCATCCCAACCCTCCCATTCCCCCAAGCTCTCCCCATCCTCTCCTTCTCACTTTTCTCTCCCCATCTCCCCTTACCCCCATCCCACCCCTACCAGAAGCTAAATAAGAAGGTGAACCCAAAGAAAAACATATAGTTATACTCCTGGATATTGGAAGTAGACAAGATTGCCAGGTAATCAAGTGTTTAAAAGAGGGAATTCCATCTATACAAATATTCTCAAAGTTCAACTTTGAGATACCTAACTTATCTAGTAGAACTCTGACAGTTATTCTAATAGTCAAGTAAGTAGAATTTTCTTACAGCTATAAGGGTTTCTCTCATGGACTCTAAAGTCACACTTGTAACTATCACTAACCAAAAGGGCTTTTATATATATATATATATATATATATATATATATATATATATATATATATTCATGATATCATGATATATATAATCAAAAAGTGAGAGGAAGAGAGGGAGAGGGAAAGAGAGATGGAAAGGGGAAGAGAGATGAAGATCATTCATTTTAAAAGCTCTCCAATGGAGGTAGATGCTCTTATTTAATCTATGATCTTTATCACTGGCCTATCGCATGGAAAAGCCACTGTTTCAGCTACTTTGAAAAAGAGTTGCCATACTTTCTTATAGAACTTTATATTCACAATCTCTCCACAGTGAAAACAATTCAAATAGTCATCCATTTTTAGTGGATGAATACAACTCACCTATAAAAAGGAGGAAACTATTTCTTTACAGTGTATCCCTGGCTGTCCAGGAACTCACTCTGTAGACCAGGCTGGCCTCGAACTCACAGAGATCCACCTGTCTCTGCCTCCCAAGTGCTGAGATTAAAAGCCTGTGCCACCACTGCCCAGCAAAAAGGAGGTAATTTTAAAAACCCGTAATAACATAGATTAATCTCAAGTATGTATTGTTGAAGAAACAAATCAGATTCAAAAGGCTAGATATTGTCTGATTCTATTCATATGACACTCTGTAAAATGAAACTCTGTAAGGACATAAATCAAATAAGTGACTGAGAGTAGATGGGGGATTCCAAAGGGGAAGATAACTTTTTGGACTCCAGTTGTAGTTACACAACTGTACTTATTTGTTAGCTTTCACAGAGCTAGACACTAAAGAAGTAAATTTTAGTATATTTAAATAAATTTAGTACCTAAATAAATACCACTTTTAAAAACACACTATATGATATTATTTAACTATTATAGTTAACAATTATTCGGAGCAGATTAACCACTAGTGGAAGTTTGGAGCTCTTTGTTTTTCCTTTTGCAGATATTTTGGTTGTTTTCTAGCATATTCACGTTTCAGCCAAAATATGAGAGATAAAATTTAAGTGGGGCAAACTTTAAATCAGCCGATAGTCATTATGGGAAGTATAGAGGTGAATATAGAAAAGCAAAGACCTAAAATTAGGTTTGAGGACTGCCTAAAAGTTAGAATAATCTTCAAATATCCTAAAACCCCAAAATGTTTCCTTAAAATCTACCAGATATGTTTATGAATGTCTCATATATTAGAAATTACAACCAAGATGTGTTAAACATATCCATTTATTTAGTTTATGTTAACATGGCAAATGTTTAGTATAAAATTCCAAATTAAAAAAAGTGAGAAGAGTGACATTATTTTATATTATTGCATGTCTCTTTGATGAATGGCTTAATAGAAGACAGCTGGCTTCTCATATCTATTTCTGCTTTTTGTCTTCTGATATCTCACTGTACTGGAAATTTGTAAGGGAATGAGAGAAATGCAAAGTGATATTTTAGTATTATTATAAAGTGCCTTTGATCCTCTAGATCCTGTGAGGAAGTATTAGAGACCTCTAAGAGTCTTCAGACAGGGTCTGGAGAGATTGCTCAGTGGCTAAGAGCACTGTCTGTTTCTCTAGATGACCCAGATTCAATTCCCAGCACCCTATTTGGCAGCTCACAACGGACTGTAACACCAGTTCCAGAGTAATAATCCCACCATGCATGCATGTGATACACATATCTAGGAAAAATATATATTGAATAAAATTTAATAAAAGAATCCTCAGACTTCACTACTTGGACAACTCTTCACACATCACAAGGAGAAAGGACACCCATTGTGATCACCCATTGTGAGCCAGACACTATACAATATTTTTCTCACTCATAGACAAGGAAGCAGAGTTTTGGATCAAATAAGATGTTCAAATAAGCAAGTAGTAAAAAGCAGAGTTAAGACTGAAATACAAGACTTTTCCACCCATAAAGCAAGGACTTTCTTCACTGTACTCTTATTACATCTTCACTGATTATTACAATGTTACTGCAGAAACTGTTTCTATCCAGTAGTTGAAAAAATGAACTTATTAAGGGAGAAAGCAAAATTTTACATAATAACTGTTTATTTCATGTGTTTGGAGTATACTGCAGATAAAATTGAAAGGGACTAATGACTCCAAGAGAAACCATGAATAAATATTAGAAGCAAATTCCAAATTCCCATTTCAAAATTATGCCTTTCACTGTCGTTCTAACTCTAGAGCACACTCATTTTCTGACTGCCTTTTTATCCCCCAGTATCTCTTACAGGAAGGAATCGATCAAACTAATTCTCACTTAGGTGTTAGGGATTTAATGATACTAGTCTGAGAAGTATTTTTACTACCTGAGGGTGGGGAATGACTCTTACTCATCTTTGTGACCCCAGCAACCTACACACTGTCTGGAACTGTCAGTGTTCAATAAATATTGGTTGCCTTTATAAATAATCAGAAGTAAAAAGAGCCAAAAAGGGAGTTTTGAAACCAAAGAAAGAGTGGAACTGTAGTCATCAACAGGGTAAATACATGTATTGAACTAAAATCATAAACCATTTAGAATTTTCTATCCCGAATATGGAGTAAGAGAAACCTTTGCTTTAATAATGTTAGGGTCCTTTAAAATTCAGATGGGTTTGGGTGTTTCAGAAACTCTGGGAAGTAGACATTCTTGGTTTGAAAATGATTAGTTTTTAGGGTATTAAAATTAAGCTATTAATTACCAGCCTTACTAGTAACATTTCTTGGCTGCATTATTTTCAGGCTGGTGGTTTTCCTCGCGGGTGTTGGAGCAAAGGGAGGGTGTAACTTCTTTGACTTACAGCAATACTGTTAATTACTTCTCCCATCAGTGCTTCATAGCTTGTGCAGCGATCAATTAAAGCTCCTAATCATCTTTTACATTTGTCCCATCTGGTAGTTTGACCTCATCTAAGAGGAGAGAAGCCTCGTAATTGTAGGGAGAAACAAAATTGGGGCACGGCACGTGATATGTACGTTCTAATAACCAAGTCTCTTCTAATATCAGTATTTCTTTTGTCCCAAGCCAAATTGTGTTTATATTGCATGCAGATTTTTTTAAGCATCAGAAGAATAATGCAAATGATAATTGTGTTTGGTTATTAACAAAATGTGTCTTTTCAATTTTGGATTTAGAAATAACCATGTTGAAAGTAATAGCTTCCAGCCAGAATTCATCCTAAAATTCTCATGGAGATTGGCTCATAATTCACGCCGTATTATTAAATCTTTGTCATGCTGTTTGTTGCCTAACATCCTCTACCATAATTTTAAGACCAAAGCTGGATTTGTCCACCTATAAAGAATGATCGATAGACAAGGATATTAAAGTTTTGTCTTGTTGGTGCAGCTGACTTATTGAGTAATGAAAAACATTAATTTCCTATCAGCTGGCAGGAGAGATAGCTGTTATTATAAAATCTAAAGGACAAGATACTTTACTCATGTGTTTATGACTAAAAGATGAGACTTAGGGAAATTTAGTTGTTAGTTAAATAAGTTCTAAGGTTATCTGGATTCTGTTCTAAATCACAACCAGTTTCTATGTTTATTTACATCTAGACCTTGAATCTGTATCAAACTGGGCAAAAGTCATCATTATTTATGTGATGATTAACCTGGGTAAAGCTTTTTATATATAGTACAGAATATTTAAATGCGGTGAATTTTTTTTCTCATCATGGCAGTACATAACTGAATATTGTACTGAGCTAAGTGAAATTAGATGCATCGACTTAACTAATAGCACACAACTAATCTTTTAAAATACTTCCCAATAAATAGAAATGGCTAATGTGGCCATTTGTTTTTTTTCTCCCTTAAAAGCCTAATTTGGGGTGGGGTAGTTCTTCACTCCTAGAATTTACTGCTGTGTGAAGAGATTGTCATCCATGTACTATCTCCAGCTATCACGTAGTCTCTCTCCAGACTTCACTGTTCTTTCTCAGCAGAGGTAGAGTGACAGGGTTATGGAAATTCGTTTGAAAATAAAAGCTGTATTTAATTATTTTTCTCCTTCATTCTTAGAGATGCTCCACATCTGATCTTGCTCTAGTAAAGGAAATACTTCCCCAAACATCCCGTGGGGACAAGCTTGCCCCCATACAACAATGCCTGTGACCAGGATATTATTATTCAATCTGGGATTTATTGTCAGGGAATCCTCTAATCTGCCCTTAATCAGCAATCAAGACTCACCATTTTGTCTTATTTCATAATTGGTTCATAATTCAGGCAGGGAAAAGCAACCTTTCTAAGATGCCAACACCAATCTCTATCATTTGCTCATTGAGCATTCTTTCCTGTGCAACCCACTCTTGCATTTACCTGTCTAATCATAAGTTCCATTCTCTTTTGACCTGTCTATCATGTCACCAGAAGGAACTACAGGTATTATTAGCGTTGCTAGTAAATGGTGTAACCTTGGATGTTACTTAGAAATTACTCAACATCTTAGAAATGAAACAAAAAATCAGTAATAAATTTCAGGCCATGTTTTTCCTAAGGCACTATGAATTCAGAAGTGACCTTCCCACTTTGCCTAAGGGGAGATTGTCATAAGAGAGAAGTCCCTCCCTTTGTGAGAACAAAATTGTTTGAGATATTTATACAACTGCCTTAGAAAATCTCCAATTATTTACAACCCCAAACAATTGGGGTATCCTTTACTTCCATCCCTTCCCTTTTATTTTCCTCATTCGGCAATATGTTAAATGTATATTTGTATTTTCTTCCACTGTGAGGGTTTGATTTTTCTCCTTGGTTTCCTCTCTTGCAAGACTCTGAATTCATGCCACCCAAAGGAATTCCTGGATAGGGAAGTGTTTATAGGTAAATTGCCCATTTCAATTGATATAACCTAGCCAAAAAATGGCACCGCGGTGTTGTCCTTAACTTCAAGAATGACAGAAAGCAAATGCTCTATGATAATTTCACAAACTGTTAACTAGAAATTCAAACACAAGAGATATTCATTCTGTTCCTGACATATGCATGGTTGTATTACACTCAGGATGGAATATAATATAAAAATTGTATATTATATAATATAAATAATATAATATAAAACTGTGCCTGCCTCTGTAAAGAGTGTTTAGTCACATGGCCATAAAATTGTTGTAAGACTATCCCAAAGCTCAAAATTTATGGCTGAGTTTCCAAATCCTCAACCATTCTCAACATAAGCACAAATCGCCCAGAGCCTAAGGTGTCATCTCTTGATCATACAGCACGAAACATTCACTATCAGGGTTATATTTTCAGCATAACATTTATGATTCGAAAATGCTTAGAAATTACCTAAACTGGCCTTTGGCCTCTGTCATAATGAAGGAATTTCTGCAACTTTATTCTTTATCGGTAGTCATATGGTCTAAACCCTAGTGATGGAAGTCATGTACTTCAACAAGCCAGCATTCTTAAAATTGTTGTTGTAAAGTTTATATACTATTTATTTGTAAATTTATTTTTTGTCTTTGGAAACATTTCTACTTTTATATTTGTACTGAGCAAAATTTGACATTAACAGAGCAATGTCAAATGTGTCATATTCGGGTCCTGAAATACATTTTTTTTTTTACCAATAGTGTTCATAAAAGTGAAGATCCATATTGAAGTTCAACCTCAAATATGAGAAAAACATCCTGACAGACTTCTCTAGTATGATGTTAAACATACTTGTTGTTAAGGCTAAGCTGGTTATATACCCATCTCACTGTCGTTCTTTTCATTGTTGGTATTGCTGTGGTGTTGGTGGAACCTAGATTATTGCACATGCTAAGAAAGTGTTTGACCACTGAGAAGTCTCACACAGCTCTTAGTTGCCATTCTTCTACAAAACATATTTATGAATTTTACATTCTGTGAACGATGCAACACAGCCACAAAAATCGAAGCATCCACAAAAACAAATAGCAGTGCTAGAATCTAATAACATAGGAAGAATTTGAACTAAGCAGGACCACGAGAAACTATGGATTTCCATTGCTGCCAGTAACTGAATTTTAGGTAAATTTGTCACAGCTTAGTAAAACAAGACAAAATAAAGCAGACTTTGAATCATTAAAGCATAGAAGATATATGGTTTATTTAAGGCATTTTTATATAAGACGGTTCTCGACGAAATAGCAGAATCCTATGGCCAATGGGACAAAGATGGCATGGCTAAAGTTGTTAATGAGAGTTATGGGAATAGTGAGAGAAGGCTACTATACTATTTTAAATACATAGATACCGATACATATGAGAGAGATAGCAGAACACAATAACCCAAACCATGAGTAGTGAACTAAACCTTTGTGAAAAGGATAACTCACACGGGAGAGCAACAAGTACTCTTGGAAACAGGAGCTTACGATGTGGACCCTCGGGAGAGTAACATCTTGATCTTTAAGATCTCCATCAGAAGTATAGAACTGGTTGGAGGAAAGTGAAATGTGGATCCCCTAGAATCTTCTAAGAGAACTTATCCAGGATATGCTATAAGGCCTGAGAAGACTTATAAAAATTGTTGGCTATTGCTGTTATTGCTGATTCTTAGGACATGGCAAAATATCAGGGAGACATCATCAAAGAGTATGAAATTTGAGACAGTAAATTTGAAGCTGGAGACACAGGTATTTTGCTTGTATTTCTATGTTCTTTTTGTTTTTTTTAACAATAATTCTATTTATTTTAAGAATGATTTATTTTTAAGTTATTTTTAATTATTTTTTTCACTTGTGTGTCTGGAACTGTGTTTCTGGAACTGGAGATACAGACAGTTGTGAGCTGCTGCCATGTGGGCTTTGAGAACTGAACCCCGACCCTCTGAAAGAGCAGTCAGTGCTCTTAACTGCTGAGATATCGCTCTGGGTTTCTATGTTCTTTTTTGATGGAGATACAGGGCCAGAAATAGGATTAGCCAAGGAACACACACGGAGTGCACCATTTAAGGAGGCACTCACTCTCAGAGTCACTGAAGTGTAGACAGAAATTGCATGCTGCAAGCACTGAATGACTTGTTAAATCTTGGACCGTAGAGCTCACTTTTGCTTTAGATGATTACTGGCCCTGTTAAGATTTGGACAGTAAAGAGTCAGATTTGTTGGAAATATTTTCAGGCAACTGGGTCATCAGCTTTCTTGAGGCAGGACTATGCAATCCCCCAAACCCAGTTTTCTCGGAGATGGGTGAGTTAGAAGCATCTTTCATTTCTGAGAACAGGAGGGGCTCCATCTTCTTCATTGGCTACTCTGGTGCTGACAGGACATGGTGGTCACGGTATTCTGCAAACACTCTCAGTACTGAGGAAGTCTCCTAGGGAACGTTTCCTGAAATCAACTTAAAGGAGACATGTTTACAGTTTTCTTCTAAGACTATTGGTATGTGCACATTTGTCTCTGTCACAAGAGATGCTCCTAATATAGAGTTTCACAGTTTTCATCTCCTCATCTATCTCCCGCAGCCCATGATGTAATGTTGAATTCCTGAGCCTCATTGTCCAGTGATAGAGAACCCAGGTTCTGAAAGATCTATGTCCAGCGTTCCTGTACCAAGTCTCAAGGAAACTAGATAGCTAGGTGAATGATCTGCTAAGTAAAGAGGGTCCTGGAAATCAAAGAAATTGAAGGTATATGTTGAAGAATGTGTCACCCCATATAGCTCAGATGCTTGATACATGGTCGCTTGCTGCATCTTGAGGCCAAAATTTTGTGGGCTACTAGATTGTCCTATTTAGAACACTATTCACTTTCCTATTTTTAACCTTGTCCATCTAGAAAACAGTGAACTGCAGTGTTGGTATCCAGACAAGGAAATGTTCATTTCATGGTTTTACATCCCTATGCCCTTTGGAATCCATCATTGTCATTGCGTGCAATTGCATCAGCACTGCAAAGACCCTTGGGAGTTAGTAGAGAAGATCTGAGGACCAAGATTAGTATTTCTGCACAAAAAAAGGACAGAAAAGCTTTCTCTATTTTTCACTTTCAATGGAAAGGGATCACTGTGATTACAGTGTCCAGAGTGAGAAAGGTTTCCCCAAAAGGTAGATGCAAAAGGAAGACTGCAGATTGTCTTCGCTGCTTCATTTTATGGAGGAGGCTTTCTTCACTTAAGACTTGGAATGAATAAGTAGACAAAACTGCAGAAATGGAGAAACATGCAGGTGAGAGAGGGTTGGGGCAGGAAGAAGACATTCCAGTGTGTGCAGTTGTACAGTAGAGTAGCCCTAGACATCAGCAATGAAAGTTGACACTGTTGCTCAATGATAGGTTGCTTGCTTGCTATGTACATGGCCCTGGGTTTCATTGTCAGCACTGCAAAAAGTTTTAATTCTTAAGAATAGCAATGAGTTTTGCATTTCAAAATTTGGACATGAAATGCTTCTGAAATGTTAACTATTTGAAAAAACAGCTACATTAAGCCCGACTCAAATATTGTCACGCACGTATGCATGAAAATGTAATGCTGTCCCCTTTCGTGTGTTTAATTTTTGTTTTCTTATGTATCAATTACAATTTTATTTAATTACCAGATATGTTAGTACGCTCACATAATCCCAGTAGTAGGGATGCCAAGGCAGGAATGTTACAAGTTCAAAGTAAATGTGATCTAAACAATAAGACTACTGTGGGCTGCAGAGTAAGACTCTTCCTCAAAACAAATAATTTAATGTGAAAAACTGTTGTTTAACCGTGCACCTGACAGCTTGCTCCAAGCAGAGGGGACATTGAGCTGCTAAGCAGATTACCCTCAGGGAGTCTCAGGGAAAGTTGCTAATCATAAGGATGTTAGTAGCTAACTCATCTCAGCTGCCTCAAAAGTGACCCCAAGAGTATGCGCATTTGAGAGCAGCTCCCCAGCTGTCTCCTGACACACCCACAAGCTTCCTATAGAGAAGTCTCCTTTGCTGTGAGGCCACGATGGGGGTGGAGGATCACCAGGCTGCTTCAGAGGTTTCAGTGGTTGGAAAGAATTTGGAGGGGAGTTGAAGGGGGATTGTGGGAGAGAAATGAAGAGAAAACAAAGTCAATCAACAAAGAAGTTTTGAAATAATCATGGCAAAGTTAGGAAAATAAAAATGGAGGAAATATGGTCAAACAGCTACATTGGAATGATTTTAATTCTGCTTAAACAAGCAAAAAATGAAACTCAAGAAAAGGGGGGGTCAGTATTTATGGGCTGCATTTATATGCATAACTAGCTTGAACTTAGTAAGGAAAATACCATTTATCTGGTCACATTTTAATTAAACATGCTTGAAATCTCTCTCTCTCTGTGTCTGTCTCTTTCTGTCTCCCTGTCTCTCTGTGTCTGTGTATGTCTCTGTCTCTGTGTCTGTCTGTCTCTGTGTCTCTGCCCATATCTCTATTTCTGTCTCTCCCTGGTCCTTCTCTCCCTGGGACCTTTTCCCCTGCTCCTCACTCTTATCCTCTCTTCTTCTGTGTACTCCCTTTCCCTGTACCATCTCCCCAAACCTCTCCCCCTTCTTCCATCTTAATCCTCCTCTTGTTTTTCTTCTTGTTGATGCATCTGCTCAGACCTCCCAGAGTTCTCCCCTCTGGGGCCCCAGTGTTGACTTTCTGCTCTCTCCTTCACTTCCTTCCAGTACAAGGGAGAAAGGGAGAAAAAGCTTTAAATCTTTACATACACTGAGAACTGCCCTCATTTACTCTAATTGCAGAGTGGGGCTTGGGGGTGAGTACAAAGGAACAGTAAAGATCCATCTAAATTAAGGAAAACTACAAGTAATAGAACATTTTGAAAGAAATGTGATCGTATTACGTTCAAGTAAATTCAGTAATACTGTTAACTGGAACAGAATTTAGGAGACTTCAAAGTGCCTTAACAAAGAGATAATAATCATTAATAATTGGAATTATTTGAACATAAATGCAGCTGCTCAAAGCCTATACTCTTAAATAGGCTTCTATGTCCCTTATGTGCACATTAAAACTGCCAGCAGGCCCCTTCTCATAGCTGCAGGTAAAATAATCTTGGTATAAGGATTCTTTGTAGCAGGGATTTCCATGTCACTGCAGATGGTCCGTAGAGCATCACTTTTGTTGATCTGGTTACTAAAATTAGTGGTAACAAAATTGTACATCATGTGAAACAAATGTTTTTCCTACTTCCTGTCTATTTAATTTAGTAGCTAGTCTTTGTGAAGACCAGAAACTCTTTTCCATTGCAGACGGTAAATGAAAGAAGGCAGTGGAGGTGTGTTGTTCTGGATGGAAGCTTGTTGAGAGATATGTTTGTGCTCAGATCTATATCTGTGCACACTGACAGAAGGGAGAGGAAGGGTAGGAGGGAATTGAGTGGTATGGCAGATAGGAGGGAGTATGACTGTGTCTATCTGTGTAAGGGAATGGTATATGACTCAATATGTATTCAGGCTCGTCAAAAATGTATTAGAATGTATTTGAGAAAGCCAGAGAGCCAGTCAAACAGACACAGAGGGATTTGAACTTTTAAATCAATCTGTATCTTTACATAAACAAGTCATGAAACAATTTGCATAAACATTGTGGGAAGGATAGAGTTTATGAAAACTGGAGGTTAACTGTGAGCATAGCTGTATAAGCTTTGTATGTGCGAGAGAAAGAAGGCCTAGGTGCTGTGTTTCTTTTCTTTTTTTAATTTATTAATTATTTATTAAAGATTTCTGCCTCCTCCCCGCCACCACCTCCCCTTTCCCTCCCCCTATTCCTCTCCTAATACAAACTCATTTCCCTCTCTCCCTCTCTCTCTCTCTCTCTCTCTCCCTCCCTCCCCTGACCTTCTGTTTCCAAATTCTTTCTGATTCTGGTTAAGGTTAAACTAGTCAATTCTCAGTTTTCTCTCTTGAAATCGTTGCTGTTGCTGTGCATGGGTTAATGCAAGTACACACATGCTGCTGTACACATGTAGAAAGGTTGGAGACAACTTTTGGGTGTCAGTTCTCTTCTTCCATATTTGGATTTAGAAGTTGAACTCAGGTTGTCAGGCGGTGGTCAGACTTAATTTTTTTCTCTCTCTGAGTCATCCCATTTGACCCTATTTCTAATTTTGTCTTTTTTTCTCAAACTATAGCCTCAATTTTTCTCTGCAGAAATGTACACCCCAGTTTGATTCAAAATTCTGAAGCATGTTTAGTTTCCTAGCAGGCAGAAGCAAAGTAGGCAAGGGAAACCTGTTGAAAAAGTCTTGAACATATGACTTTAAGGAAGAGTAGAGGCTTTTGTTGAATCCAGCAACTGTAGGATGCAGGATTCCTTAGGCAGTCTCCATGCCAGTGCTAAGAGTCCAGGGCCATAGTACCTATGCTTTTCCTTATGACTTCCTCGGCCTGCTTTGGGAGGGTATACCATGTGGTTGTGTTATCTCTCGTAGCTCCTCTACCTCCAGCTTCTGAGTTTGACCTCTCATTATTACTTGTTCACCCGTCCAGTAAATAATCAATAACAGTTACTCGTGTCAGATACTGTTTCTGGCATTTTCAAAGGGACAAAAAAATTGATTTCTGTCCATCAGCTCATATTGTAATATACAGACAGAAAACTAGCAAAGAGCAGAAATTTATATAGCATATTAGCTGAGTGTTGTGGAGTAGGATAGAACAAAATGGTAGAGATTGGGATTTAAGTGTGGAGGTAGATATTTAAGCTGAATTGTCTGATTTGCCTTCACGGAGAGACATTTGAGCAGAAATTTGAAGGGGCTGAGAGAGATTATGCAGATGCTGGGTAGGGGATTTTTCAGTAGTGGAAAGTGCTAGTGCAAAAGCCCAGTGGTAAGAGCAGGCCTGGCATTTTTCAAGACAGTGGAAAAAGCAGGAGATAAAGGGAGCCAATAGCAGTGGCAAATATGCTCTACAGAAGAAATGGCAAAGGGTATTGGAAAGATCTGGCCAGGGTTTTCTGTTTGTTTCCTCTTATGTAAACTGGTTGATGAATAAAATGATAGGAATCTAGCAGGAAGAAGAACATATGGAAGGAGCTTGGAATACTGCAGACCTTTATTATGAAATGATCATCACTGTAACTTCTCGATCTCCTTACATAGACAGAGAACGCCCATGCTTTTAAATCTCAAATATTTATCTTCCTTCTCCCCTGTTCTAGTCTATCTCTAAGAAGTAACTGTGGGTTGGGGGATGCACCGCCATTGATAAAGTGTTTACCTAGCATGCAAGCCCTGGAATTGGTACTCAGCACCTTGCTAACTAAGGCAGGGTGGCACACACCAGTAATTTCAGCACACAGGAGCAAAGTCATTCTTGACTATGTATTGAGTTTCAAGCAGGCCACTTGGGCTACATGGGACCCTGTTTCAGAAGAAAAAATGAAGAAGGAGAAGAAGAATTGGGGGTTGAAAGATGGTTCACAGATAAGAGTGCTTGCTGCATTATCAGAGGACCAGGGTTCAGTTCCTAGCACTCACATTGGGTAGTACACAACCTCCAGCTCCAGTAGAATCTGACTCCCTTACTGTAATATACTTTCCTTTAACTATACTACCTACTCAAGATGTGGCTTCATCTCTTCCCCGTGGAAGCTCCATTTTTCATTTGTGTAGCAGCACACACAGAAACTCAGCTCTGTGTTGTACTCTATCCTCTTCCTAATCAAAAGAAGATTATTTATAGTCCTCACTCATTCTCCATTCATTTGCAGCATGCTTCAATGAAAACACAGCCATTCAATCAAAAGAGATGCAGACTCAGATTAAAATTCAGTTCCCGTCACTATGTGATTTTTCTTTTTCTGTCCTGGGGGTACACCCCACAGCCTTGTTCATGTCAAGCAAATGCTCTCCCAATAAAGTATAGCCTCAGCTCTTTGTCTTTCAAAAATATTCTCAATGTATAGCCCAAGCTGGCCTACAGTTTACTATGTACCCCAGGCTGATCTCCAATGTATGATTCTCCTGCCTCAGTCTCTTGAGTGCTAAGACTACACAGTGCACGTCACACTTGGCTTGTATGACTATTTTGATTGCATTACCAAATGGGTGATAATGTACACCTTTGCACTAGTTACAAGGACTACAGGAAATTACTCATGAAACACCTAATATATAGTAAGCACTAATGAAGTGATTTTTACCTAAAATAGGCACTAATTAAGTGATTTTTATCTTTTTTTAAATTTATTAACTTTTTTTTTATTTATTATGTATACAATATTCTGTCTGTATGCCTGAAGGCCGGAAGAGGGCACCAGACCCCATTACAGATGGTTGTGAGCCACCATGTGGTTGCTGGGAATTGAACTCAGGACCTTTGGAAGAGCAGGCAATGCTCTTAACCTCTGAGCTATCTCTCCAGCCCTTAAGTGATTTTTAAAATCTACTTTCTGTAGTTGTGTTTGGCAAGCTCTTTTGCTGACCTTTCTCTTCATGTCTCCTTTCAAGGATTTGTTTACGTCAAGATTTTGCCATTTGATTTCTCTTTTTATTGCTATTTGATTTCTTCTCTCTTGTCATACTGCACTCCCTAGCACTCTATCTACTTCTTTCTTTAATGCACGTACCTGCACAGTTTTGACATCTAATTCCTAGAATCTTTTCTAATAGCCTGATGCAATTTCCAATAAAGATCCATACATTACAAGAGTCCTCCCTAATCCCAGGTTTTGATTTCTGCTATTTCAATTATCCATAGTCAACCACTGTTGGAAGATATTAAATGGATAATTTCAGAAGTCAGTAACTCATATATTTAGAATTGTGTGTCATTCTAGGTAGTATGATAAAATATTGTACTGCCCCACATTAGCCTGTCCTACATGGAACATGGCTCCTTTCTTTGTCCAGAATTCTCATCTTGTATATTTTACCAGCCTACCAGTCTTTAGCATTTACTCTTCTCTCACAGTAGTATCACGATTTTTTGAGTAACACTACTTTACGTAATGATTGCCATCCAGCAAAATAATAATGGCAGCAATTCAGATAAGCCAAAGGAGTTGTACAGTGATTCACTTAAGTGAAAGGGTGAAATAAGGGGAAAGGTCATATCCTGAGGCTGCTAAGCTCTCTTGTAAGGATGAATTTCCTACCCTGCAAATGGTGGAGACAGAAATAAAATGCACCCCTTTTGCTGTCACGCTTCAGACTGTGAAAGATATAACCACCAGTGGGGCAAGTGCTTTGTTAATGGGGAACAAGTTTTACATTAGTGGGTAGAAGATATGAACAGAAAACATGCTCTAACAGATTACAACATGTACCAGAAAGTCTAGAACCTATATGGAGGGATTCCCTGAAATATGAATGTCATATGTCACTGTGGGGAAAGCGTGGCTACACAGGTTAATGCTTAGGTTTAGACTGAAAAAAGCACATAAATAAATACATAAGGTTTGATAATATGCATGGGCCCCAGACATCTACTTTGACTTTTAGAAATGTATCCCTCATACATACATGGCGTCCTTGCTGTGATTCTGCTTTGGGGATAAGTGAGAAAAGAGTTGGTAAGGTCAAAGACATGAAGATAGCTGGGGGGAGGCTCAGAATTCTAGACAAAAGTCTTTGGCTTGATAATGTGCGAAGTTCAGACAAGTAGAGTAATAGAATTTAAATTCAGCATCTTTATGACGGATGTGCCAGGGCAAAGAGAAGCTGGGGCAAGGGAGCCATTTAATTAGATACTGTGATAACCAGATATTACTTTCTATGATGTTAGAAGGAAAAAAATTCAAAATACAAGGAGCCTTACAGAGAAAGGATATGAAAAATTTGGTAGCATATAAAGATTTCAGAGAAATCAAAAGCATTTAACCACTATAAGAATAAGACACTGGAAAACTAATGGTGATTTTGGGAGGAATTTTTGTGTTGAAAAGCATAAGGCAAGTGAGAAAGGAAAATGATTAAGATTTTGACTTATTAAATTTTAGGAGACAATAAGAAACTCGAGGGAAAATACCTTGTGGGCAATAGAACCAGAAAACAGAAAAAGAAGTCCAAAGTTTGTTAGTCAGTACTGGTGCTAGTTGTATTAGGATCATTTGTATACCCAGAATATACAAATGAGGAAAATAGATGAACTACCTTGAAGGAGTGAGAACAAAGGGAACTGGATGGGGGATGAAGAACTGGTCTTTCAGAGACAGCCAGAGGGAAAAGGTGGGAGGGAAAAGGAAAGCTTGGAAGAACCAGACAAAGAAATCAAAACACAAAAGGAGACAGAGTGTAACAGAAGCCTACTGACTTTTGCACTAATTCATCAGACCCTGGCTGACTCTTCTGTTAGACTCCTGCTCTTTTACTCCCCAACCTGGGTCTGAAGCTTTTCTTTTCATTCATTGTTTAGCTGGGCCTCCCGGGCCTCAGAGTGTAATTATTATTCCTACTGCCTAAATCACTCTGAATTCATGCTTCTCTGCTTCCTTCATCTATTAACCCTTCCTTCATATGTAGTGAGTATGATCAAGCATACTCATTTGCACAACACATCATTACGCCATAGTTACTAATATGATAAGTGATGATGAACTGGGGTAGAAGAGAGGAGTGTCTGTCCTGTCCAATGAGGTGAACTGCAAGAACAAAGTGTAGCTATTCTTGTCTGCATTCATTTTCTCAGAAACAGGGAGAGAAAGAAGCACCACATAGATACATTCTTATTAAGACCCTACTGTGTACATAGCTGCCCCCAAGTAGTGAAAAACTTTGTAAAACAATATGTAACATGAATAACAATGGAAATGACACCTTCAACGTATGTGTGTATTGTTTCCTCTTTTTAAGAAACATCTTCTTTACTATGCATCTTGCCTCTATTTCTTTTTACCTATTAATCGTGATTATTTTCAAATACTCACATTTTATATATACCCATATATGTTATCAGACTCTGACGTCCTTTATATGTTAACTTTCATGTGAAATCTTTTATTTATATATTTATGCTTTTCTCCATGTTGAATATTCAATGATCAAAATACAATGAATGAATTTCATAGCAATCCAACATATGAATTAAATAATTTGTTTTCCATATTTGCATATCTGATAAAATTTTGTTAATAGAGAGTACAACATGGGGATCTAAAAGCTATTATTGATTGCAAAGTAGATATTTTCTCCTGCACTTCCACTTTATTGTGGTTCCACAAAGTAAAAGTCATCTATTTCTGTGGAAAATGCCAGTGCAATATCAATGGAGACTGTATTGACTAGGCAGATTGCTGTGGGTAGTGTTGATAGTTTAATAATAACAATTCTTTAAAAAATAAATCTAATACATTTTTTCTGATTCTTTCTTTCTTTATTTTTTTATTAAAAATTTCTGCCTCCTCCCCTCCTCCCTTTTCCCTCTCCCTCCCCCCACTCTCCACCCCCCACTTCCTTTCCCCTCCCTCTCCAGTCCAAAGAGCAGTCAGAGTTCCCTGCCCTGTGGGAAGTCCAAGGGTTTTCCCCCTATCCAGGTCTAGGAAGGTGAGCATCCAAACAGGCTAGGCTCCCACAAAGCCAGTACATGTAGTAGGACCAAAACCCCGTGCCATTGTCCTTGGTGTCTCAGCAGCCCTCATTGTCTGCCATGTTCAGAGAGTCCGGTTTTATCCCATGCTTTTTCAGTCCCAGTCCAGCTGGCCTTGGTGAGCTCCCATTAGATCAGCCCCACTGTCTCAGTGGGTGGGTGCACCCCTCGCGGTCCTGACTTCCTTGCTCATGTTCTCCCTCCTTCTGTTCCTCATTTGGACCTTGGGAGCTCAGTCCGGTGCTCCAATGTGGGTCTTTGTCTCTATCTCCATCCATCGCCAGATGAAGGTTCTATGATGATATGCAAGATATTCATCAGTGTGGCTACAGTATAGGGCCAGTTCAGGTTCCCTCTCTTCAGCTGCTCAAGGACCTCCCCTGCTAATACAACTTTTTAAAAAAGAAAAAAAGTCTTAGATTCATCTTTTCTTCTCATTACCCCCAGGAAAAATACTTTTTTAAAAAGTGCTGTAAAACTCAGTTTTGGTGCTAAGTAGCAACTTGCAAAACAATGAGAAGACCTAAACTCAAAGGAGAAATAAAAATAAAGTCATGTGTTGTTACATCTTTGTCAACTTGATGACTATTAAATACAAGAAGAAAAATTGAAACTAATGAGAATAACGGAACTTAATACATGGAATGTCTTACTTTCTGCTGTTAGATGAAAATATTGAAAAGTTGATAGCTTATACAAAACAAAATATTACTTTTATTCTCTATATTATTTTATGTTATAATAATATATAAAAATATTACAGAGTAGAGGAAATTGAAGATTAAGGGGGCAATGTATTCAGTCTAAGATTCTTCCTTGAATGTTATGTACTTACATTGAAGGAAATTAGATGGGGAAAGGGGCCAAACACTGTAAAAACTTTTGTGGTAAGGGTCTTAATCCTATTCATGCTGGATGGTCTTTTACAATACAGTCACATTTTGATGATTCCATCTTTTAATACTGTGACACTAGAACTCAAGTTTCAACAGGATTTGAGGGGTCACAAAGACAAACTCTAGAATTCTGTTGTTACACCCTGAATAGTTTCTTTCTCATGAGTAAAATAAATGTATTGTATCATAGTAATCTCAAAACAACTAACTTGGTCCAGCATCAACTCTGGCATCTAAAATCTAATCATTCTTCTTAATTAAAGTTTATTTTTTAATTGATTTTTATTGAGCTCTACATTTCTCTCTGCTCCCCTGCCTGACTCTCCCCTCCCCCCTTGGACCCTCCCCAAGGTCCCTATGCTTCCAATTTACTCAGGAGATTTTGTCTTTTTCTACTTCCAAGGTAGATTAGATCTATGTATGTCCTATTTGTTGTCTAAGTTCTCTGGGATTATGGTTTATAGGCTGGTTTTCTTTGCGTTATGTTTAAAAACCACCTCTGAGTGGGTACATGTGATAATTGTCTTTCTGTGTCTGGGTTACCTCACTCAAAATAATGTTTTCTAGCTCCATCTATTTTCCTGCAAAATTCAAGGTATCATTATTTTTTTCTTCTGTGTAGTACTCCATTGTGTAAATGTACCACATTTTCCTTATCCATTCTTCAATCAAAGAACATTTAGGTTGTTTCCATGTTCTGGCTATGACAAACAATGCTGCTATGAACATAGTTGAGCACATGTCCTTGTGGCACGATTGAGCATCCTTTGGATATATACCCAAAAGTGGTATTACTGGGTCTTGAGGAAGATTGTTTCCTAATTTTCTGAGAAATCGCCACACTGACATCCAAGGGGGTTGTACCAGCTTGCATTCCCACCAGCAATACAGAAATGGTCCCTTTTCCCCACAACTTCTCCAGCATAAGTTATCATCGGTGTTTTTGATCTTGGCCATTTGCCAGGTGTGAGATAGAATCTCAGAGTTGTTTTGATTTGCATTTCTCTGATGTCTAAGGATGTTGAGCGTTCCCTTAAGTTTCTTTTAGCCATTTTAGATTACTTTGTTGAGAGTTCTCTGCTTAGGTCTGTACTCCATTTTTTTATTAGATTATTTGTTCCTTTGATGACCAATATCTTGAGTTTTTTGTATATTTTGGAGATCAGACCTCTGTCTGATGTGGGGTTAGTGAAGATCTTTTCCCATTCTGTAGGCTGTCATTTTGTCTTGTTGACCATGTGCTTTGCTTTACAGAAACTTTTCAGTTTCAGGAGGTCCCATTTATTGTTTCTCTCAGTGTCTGTGCTGCTGAGGTTATATTTAGGAAGTGGTCTCCTGTGTCAATGTGTTCAAGTGTACGTTCCACTTTGTCTTCTATCAGGTTCAGTGTTGCTGGCTTTATGTTGAGGTCTTTGATCCATTTGGACTTGAGTTTTGTGCATGGTGATAGATATGGGTCTATTTTCATTCTTCTACATGTTGATATCCAGTTAAGCCAGCACCACTTGTTAAATATGCTTTCTTTTTTCCATTTGATATTTTTTGCTTTTTTGTCAAAAATCAGGTGTTCGAAGGTGTGTGGATTGATGTCCAGGTCTTCTATTCGGTTCTTTTGATCCTCGGGTCTGTTCTTATTCTAATACCAGGCTGTTTTTGGTACTGGAACTCTGTAGTAAAGTTTGAAGTCAGGGATTATGATGCTTCCAGAAGTTCTTTTATTGTACAGGATTCTTTTGGCTATTCTGTATTTTTTGCTTTTCCACATGAAGTTGACTACCGTTCTTTCAAGGTCTGTGAAGAATTTTGCTGGGATTTTGATGGGCATTGTGTTGAATCTGTAGATTGCTTTTGGGAAGATTGCCATTTTTACTATGTTAATTCTGCCTACCTAAGAGCATGGGTGATCTTTCTAAAATCTAATCTCAAAAACATTTAAATCAAGTGTAATTAAAGTTCAAAATCAAATTATTCCTCTGGCAAATTTCTCTGAAGCAAGAAATAAGTAAGTTAGGGCTGGAGAGATGGCTCAGCAGTTGAGAGCACTGGCTGCTCTTACAGAGGAGCCTGGTTCAATTCCCAGCACCCACATGGCAACTCACACCTGTCGTACCTCCAGTTCCAGGGCTTCTGACATCCTCATGCAATCAAAACACCAATGCACATAATATAGAAATAAATTATATATAAAAAAGAAATGGACAAGAGCAAAATACTTACGAATTTGTATGGTACAATGGTGAGACAGACATAAAATAGTTATTCCTATTCCAAAACAGACACAAGAAAGAAAATGAAGATGATTGGGTTCTCATAAGTCTCTAAATAAAAAAGGTAATTATCAGTCAGGCATGGTGGCACACACCTTTGAGAGTGGACAATCTTGTCTTGTTCTTGATTTCAGAAGGCTTGAGTTTCTCTCTAGTATGGTGTTGGCTGTTGGCTTGTATATTGCCTTTATTATGTTTAGGTATATTCCTTGTATCCCTGCTCTCTCTAAGTATTAAAAAAGGATGTAGTATTTTGTCAAAGGCTTTTTCAGCATCTAATGAAATTATCATGTGTTTTTTACTTTTTAGTTTGTTTATATGGTGGATTACATTGACAGTTTTTCATATGCTGAACCATTCCTGCATCTCTGGCATGAAGCCTACTTGATCATGGTGAATGATTTTTCTGATGTGTTCTAGGATTCAGTTTGCCAGTATTTTATTGAATATTTTGCATCAATGTTCATGAGTGAGATTGGTCTGTAATTCTCTTTCTTAGCAATGTCTTTATGTGCTTTGGGTGTCAGGGTAATTGTAGCCTCATAAAAAGAATTTAGCAATGTTCCTTCTGTTTCTATTGTGTGGAACAATTTGAGGAGTATTGGTATTAGTTCTTCTTTGAAAATCTTATAGAATTTTGCACTGAAACCATCTAGTTCTGCAGGGTTTTTTGTTCTTTTTGGTTTTTGGTTAGAAGACTTTTGATGACTGTTTTTATTTCTTTAGCTGCTATAGATCTATTTAATTTGCTTATCTTGTGTTGACAGGGTTATCTGTCCTGCTTAGTTTCTGTCCTACCACCAGGTCCCACAGCCATTTAGCCCTAAAGAAATCACACAGAGGTCTATATTAATGATAAACTGGTTGGCCCATTAGCTCAGGCTTCTTATTAACTCTTATAACTTATATTAACCCATTATTCTTATCTGTGTTAGCAACATGGCTCGGTACCTTTTTCAGCAGGGTAGGTTACATCTTCCTTCTTCGGTGTCTGGACAGGACTGCAGAGGAATAGGCTTCCTCCTTCTCAGAATTCTCCTGTTCTCATTGACCCCCCTCTACTTCCTGTCTGGTTACCCCACCTATACTTCCTGCCTGGCTACTGGCCAATCAGCGTTTATTTAAAACATTATTGATAGAATATAGACAATTGTCCCACACCATTCCCCCCTCCTCTCTTTTTTTTAAAAAAAGAAAATACGTAGTTCAATATTTGGGAATGTGGGCATAGTATTCCAGGCTACTACCTGATGGTTGGGGGTGCTGTTAATCTTATGGGGACCTAAAAAAATTAAGAATTATGATCAAGTCCTGACTGGAGTATCCTGTGTGGCTTGATCATCTCAGGCAGCATCTTGAATCTGTTCTGGATGTAGAACTCTGAAATCTGTGCCATCTGTTCCTACCCGAGATTTTTCAGGTGGTCTTCCTTGACAAACCTGATTTGTTCCCATCTGATATAGGAAGAAACTTCTCTGATGACAGCTGAGCAAGGCACTGATCTGTGAGTACAGAAGAATGTTATTATGGATCATTTTATTGCTTTTTTTTCTTTTCATTTAAAAAAAAAAACAGTAGTACTTGATTTTGCCCTAAGTTATTGGCCTATCTAGTTTCAGGTTCTAGGTTACTCAAGTAGTGAAATGTATGGATTCCATCTTGTGGGGTGGCACTTAAGTCAAATCATACAATATTGGTTGGTTACTCTCATTAACTTTTGCCATCATTGTCCTGGCATATCTTGTAGACAGGACACCATTGTAGATCATAAGGTTTGTATGTGGGTTGGTTTTTACATTTCTTGTTTGATAGAGTAAAGGGTACTATCCTATACCAAAGACATTAGGAGGTAAGTGTGAAGGCTCTATATAGGCAGCAGTTAAAGCTCTCCATGCTCAATGAGCTGTATAGGTGCTGTCTTCAGAATTGGGGATTTACTAGCAATTTATAGAAAGCAAACTATAGTCTTGGCAACAATCAGGCATGTTCGGATTCCAATAGGACCCTTTTGGTCAACACAATCCAGGTCCTGGAAAGCGTCATTTTGTGACAAGAGAGGCCAAGTGGGGCTCTGCTGCTCTCATTACTTAGCAATTTCATTTGTATCACCTTCATATGTGTATATATTTTATGAATGTTGTACTGTATTAGGTTTCTGTTATGCCCTCAAATGCCATTTAATTTTAGTTGTCCCTTGTTCCCCTCTCCCTCCCCTTCTCCATTGATTTTCCTCAAACAGTCTCATCCAGTCTTCCATCTATCCATTACTATCTTCTCTATTTCCCTTTCCTAGGGGGACCCATGTACCCTCCCCCCAGTTCAGTACTCCTTACCTAACCTCTTTGTTTCTACAGATTGTAATTTGGTTATCATGTCCTTCACAGCTAATATCCACATATAAGCAAATACATGCCATATTTGTCTTTCTGGGTCTGGGATACCTCAGTAAGGATGATTAATTTCAGTTCCATCCATATACCTGTGAATTTCATGATGTTATTTTTTTAATGACTGATTAATGCTCCATTGTGTGAATGTACCATGTTTTTTTAATCCATTCTTCTGTTGAAGGACATTTAGCTTGTTTCCAATTTCTAGCTATTATGAATAGAACAACAATGACAATGGTGTTTTTTTTGTGGCAGGATGAAGCATCCTTTGAGTCTATGACCATGAGTGGTATAACTGAATCTTAAGGTAAATCAATTTCCATCTTCCCAAGTAACTGCCATTTGATTTTCATAGCAGCTGTACAAGTTTGCAACCAACAATGAAGGAGTGTTTTCCTTGGTCCACATCCTTGCCAGCAAGAGCTGTCACTTGTCTTATTGAACTTGGTCATTCTGACTGCTATAAGATGAAATCTGAAAATAGTTTTGATTTGCATTTCCCCGATAGCTAAAGATGTTGACCATTATTACTTTAAGTGTTTCTCAGACATCTGAGAATACTCTATTGAGAATTCTCTGTTTAGATCTGTATTTTATTTTAACTGGGTTGTTTCCTCAATATTAAGTTATTTATTTTGGATATTAGCCCTATAACAAGTGTATAGTGGGTAAAGGTCTTTCCCCATTCTATAGGCTGCCTCTTTGTATGAATGACAGTGTCCTTTTCCTTATAGAAGCTTCATATTCATGAAGTCTCACTTATTAATTGTTGATCTTAGTGCCTGTGCTAACAATGTTCTGTTCAGAAAGTCTTCCTATGCCTATGAGTTCAAGGCTATTCTTCATTTTCTCTTCTATCAGGTTCAGGGTATCTGGTTTTATATTGAGATCCTTGAACCATTTGGAGTTGAGTTTTGTTACGGGTGAGAATATATATATTTTTCTACATGCGGACACCTAATTTATCCAGGACCGTTTGTTGAAGATTCTGTCTTTTTCTTCCAGTGTGCATTTCTGGTTTCTTTTTCAAAAATCAGGTGTCTATAGATGTGTGAACCTATGTCTGGGATTTCAAATTGATTCCATTGATCAACAAATTTGTTTTAGTGTCAAAACCATGTGGTTTTTGTTGCTATAGCTCTTGAACTATATACAACTTGAAATCAGGGATGACGAAACCTCCAGCAGGGCTTTTATTATTGGGGATAGTTTTAGCTATCCTGAGTCTTGTGTATTTCTATATGAAGCTGGAAATTGTTCTTTCAAGATCTGCAAATAATTGTTTGCAGTTTGATGGGGATTGCATTGAATCTGTAGATTGATTTTGGTAGAAGAGCTATTTTTTCCTCTGTTAAGCCTACCAATCCATGAGCATGGTTAATTTTTTCATCTTCTGATATCTCCCTCCTTCTTTCTCCAATGTCTTAAATTTTTTTAATCATAAACGTCTTTCACACATTTGGCTAGAGTTACCCTCACAATAGTTTATGTTATTTGAGGCTATTGTGAAAGGTGTTGTTTCCCCAATTTCTTTCTTAGTCTGTAATTTGTATATAGGTGAGATAATGGTTTTGCTGAGTTCATTTTGTATCCTGCCACTTTGTTGAAAGCGTTTATTAACTGTAGGAGTTCCCTGATAGAACTTTTGTGATCAATTATGTATACTATCATAACAGCTACAAATAATGATACATTGATTTCTTCCTTTCCAATTTGTATGGCCCTGACTTCCTTCAGCTGTCTTGTTCCTTTAGCTGAGAGTTCAAGTACTAGATTGATTGTGTATGAAAGAGTGGATAATAATATTGCCTTGTTCCTGATTTTAATGAAATTGCTTTGAGTTTCTTTCTATATAATTTGATGTTGCCTATAAGTTTGCTGTAAATTGCTTTTATTGTGTTTGGTTATGTCTATTGCATCCTAATCTTTCTGGAACTTTTATCATGAAGGGGTATAGGATTTTTTCAAAGACCTTTCTAAATCCAATAAGATAATTATGTGTTTTTTCTTTCAGTTTATTTATAGAGTGGTTCATATTTTCTGATTTTTGGATATTGAACCATCATAGGATCTCTTGGATGAAGACTACTTGATCATGGTATATGATCTTTTTGATGTGTTCTTGGATTAGATTTGCGAGTATTTTGTTGAGTATATTTTCATTTATGTCCATAAGAGAAATTGGTCTGTATTTCTCTTTCTTTGTTGAGTCTTTATGTGGTTTGGGTATTAGAGTAACTGTGGCCTCATAAAATGAGTAGGGTAATGATCCTTCTGTTTCTATTTTGTGGAACAATTTGAGGAGTATTGGCACTAACTTTTCTTTGAAAGTCTGGTAGAAGTTTGTGCTGTAACTATCAGGCTCTGGACTTTTTCTGGTTGGGAGACTTTTAATGACAGCTTCTATTTCACTGGGAGTTATTGGTCTATTTAATTTGTTTATATGATCTAACTTTGTTTTCTTTTTTAAGATTTATTTATTATGCATACAGTGTTCTGCCTGCATTCCAGAAAAGGGCACCAGATCTCATTATAGATGGTTGTGAGCCAGGATGTGGTTGCTGGGAATTGAACTTATGCCTCTAGAAGAGAAGCCGGTGCTCTTAACCTCTGAGCCATCTCTTCTGGCCATGATCTAACTTTGGCAAGTTGTACCTATCAAGAAAGGTAACCATTTCTTTTAAATTTTCCAATTTGGTAGAGCACGGGTCTTTAAAGTATGTCTTTATGATTTTCTGATTTCCTTAGTATCTGTTGCTATGTCCCCCTTTTCTTTTCTGATTTTGTTAATTTGTATAAGGGTTTGTCAATTTTACTGATGTGTTTCATTACTTCTTTGTATCATTTTTGTTGTTGTTGTTTGTTGCTATTTTGTTGATTTCAGATCTTAGTTTAACTGTTTCTGGTCCAGCCTATTTGATATTCTGTGTGATTCTTGTAATTTGATAAGCACCTTCTTCTTTAGATTAGGAAAATTCTTTTCAAAGGTTTTGTTGAAAATATTTTTTTCTGCCTTTGACCTAGGTTTCTTTTCTTTCCTCTATTCGTATAATTCATAGATTTGATCTTTTCATGTATTTGCCAGTATTGTTTTAGGCTCAACATTTTCTTTGAAAAGAAGGTGTCTCTTCTATAATATCTTCAATGCTCAAGATTCTGTCTTGCATCTCTTGATTTCTGTTGGTGAGGCTTGCCTCTGCGGTTCCTATTCCAGTTCCTAAATTTTTCACTTCCAGATTTCCCTCAGTTTGGATTTTCTTTATTGATTCTATTTTAGCTTTCAGATTTTGAAATGTTTTATTTATTTCCTTCCACTGTCCATTCGTGTTTTCACAGATTTTCTTTTTATAATTAGCTTTGTTTAGTGTTTATTCTTTTTCCTTCATTTTATTTTACATACCAACCACAGTTTCCCTTCCCATTTTCATAGATTTTTCTAAGGTATTTCTTTATTTCTTCTTTAAGGACCTCTATCAATTTTATGAAGCCTATTTTAAGGTCATTGTCTTGTGCTTCAACTATGTTGCAGTTCTCAGGGTCTACTGTAGTGGGGTTTCTGGGCCCTAATGGAGACATACTGTCTTTGCTACTACTGATCATGTTTCCATGCTGACATGTAAGGATCTGGGTTTGGGGAGATTGCATTTCTAATGTGTGTTGAAGTCTGTTTTTGTCTCTGTTGGGTGGGTGTTTTGTTCCTTGATTGCTGTTGCTCTCTCCATTTCGTAGGAGACTGTGGTGGCTTTGCATTACCTGGTAGGAAAATTTTCTGAGACGGTGGTATATATCCCAACATGTATATACAATACACATACATTTCAAAATACACACAGTTATTTTTGTCAGTTAAAAGTAAGTGGGAACACTGAAGGTTCTGGGTAAAATGTGTTTCTATGTGTAGGGAGCTGACACTAGAAATGGGGATGGGCTAAGAAGGATAATGGGGGAGTCTCCAGGAGAGACAATATCAGGGTGCCCCCACCAGGATCTGCTTACCTCCATGGAATAGGGCCAAAGAGTGTGGGGAGACAACAGCAGGAAATTTGCTACAGATCTGGGAATGAGATGGGGGGGGGGGGACTGAAGTGTATGCAGAGTAGGAGGGAGAGTGAAGATTTGAGGTTCACCTGTCTACTTCAGTGGCCTACTTGCTTCTCTGTCAGGTATGGCTGATGGATTCCCAGAAAAAGGCTGTAGGAGTTAGGGTCTGGGACAACAGGATGAGTGGAGAGGAAGTTTGAGGAGAAGAGCTGCACAATCCAATGAAGATGTCATTTTGCTTCATTCCAGCATTAACTGCAAAACAAACGCTCACAAGTAGTGGCATTTACAAATGTATTAGGACATGATTTGCAATAACCAAGGTATGGGGAAAGGGTAGACTCCCATGAAGTATTGAATGGATGAAGAAAGTGGGAGTAAATAGACACAATAATGAAGTAAGTGGGATAAATAGACACAGTGTAGAATTATTCAGTAACAGAAAGAAAGGAATTACGGTGTTTGCCAGAAAATGGGTTACGACTGGAGATCATTGACTTAGGACAACATGAGTCAGAATCAGGAAGATAAGTATCACATATTTTCTTTGGAAAAAATAAGAGATGACAGGGAAATAGGAGTTGGACTGTTCAAGAAGAGAAAAAGGCAAAGTGGAGGTAGGAGGCTAAGGTGAATGAGGATGGCAAGGGACATGAATGCCATATATATGTATGTATATATACTCATATATATATGAATAAGCCAAAAGATCCAATACTCTCTGTACTTAATACATATTAAGAACAAAAATTTATTGAGGAAAGTTTTGTATAGGCATATCTTCAAAGAAAGCATGCAAAAGGCTGACTAGTTCATTTTGTTTTGTTTGGGCATTTTTTGTATTATTGGTCTTTTGCTTGTTTTGATTTTTCTTATGTTTTTATGGGGTTTCATTGTTTCTTGTTTGTTGTTTTGTTTTAATTTTTATTGTTTATTTGTTTTTTTAAAGAAAGAGAGGGAGAGAGAGAAAAACAGTTTTGTGCTTAGGAAGGTGGGTAGGAACTGGGAGGAGCTGGGGAAGGGGAAAACATGATCAAAATATACTGTGAGAAAAATTGACAAAACCCTGCTAGACATCACAGTAATTAACAGTGAAGTGTTACTAAAGCTACAAAAATATGCCTTTAGCAATTGATAAGTGACATGTGCTATCAAGGGTGTGGACTAGAGCATTCTTGTACACTACTAATGTAGATTAGAATATCCATTATGGTAAACAGTATGAATCTTTCTAAAGAAATAAAATGTTCAAAGAACTGAGTTGTCCAGCAATACCACTACTGTGTATATAGCGAAAGAAATGATCAATACATTGAAGACATAACTATACTCCCAAGTTCATTGCAGCATTTTTCACGTAGCCAAAAGAGGAAATCAAGTTAAGTTTATGCTGGAAGGTGAATGTATGCAAAAGAATATCATAAAGGTCTTTTTAAAAAAGCAGCCCTGTCACATTCTGAACTTGGATGTCATAATGGCACATGAAATGAACTAGACACAGAAAGACACGTGTGTGATCTGAACTTGTATGCAGGATGGAGAAAAGTTGAATTAATAGAGGCAAAGAGAAGAATGACAGCTCTCAGGGCTTGGGGTCAGTGAGGATATGTTGATGAATGCATATAAAATTCCAGGTGGACTAGAGCAATAAATTCAAAATATCTATTAAATAACAAAGTGACTAAATAATAACAATGTTCTTTTGGAAATCACTAAACATGTTGATTTTAAGTTCATACCGCAAAACAATATGTATGAGAGGTAATGAATATGCTATAACATTCAGCTTAACTTGGTCATTGTACAATATACATATACTTCAAAATATATGCAATTGCTTTTGTCAGTTAAAAGAAGGAAAACAAAAGGGAGGAAGGACAGACAGGGCTGCCTTACATCTTCAACTCACCACCTGAGATGTTGATCTCACAGTTCATCTTCTAGGCGATTCTGTAGAACTCTTGGAGGCTTCTGAGCCCTCTTGTTCCTATATCATCTGTCCCTATTAGTTTTGTTGAAGAGCGTAATGACGCATCAGAAAATTCTTAGACAAGGTTGTATTTATACAAAAAACAAAGATAACATGCAAGTGATCTTTAATTCAATCTCTGTTTTCTTTGGATTGCAAAAGAGACTTATCCCTCTTCAATAAAAAACTGAGTATGATACAAAACAAACAAACAAAAGAAAGAATAGAATGGGTGATGGATCAAGGGCCTCTCAAATGACTCCATTCTTCTGCACCTGTACTTGCCTGAAACTCTTAATGCAGATCATCCTCTCCTTTTTGAAATATTATTCTCTTGGTTTCCATGACACTGTACCTTGTGCTGATCTTGTCCTACCTCTGTCACCACTGCTTTCTTTGTCTTTCTACCCTTGCTGTACTCGTTCATAATCTTATCTCTCAAATGTGTATACTTCAGTTTAACATTTGATCCTCTGCTTTTCTGTGTGCATACAGTCTCTCACGTCAAATGCATCAAAATGTCCATGACACCCCACTTTTTTAATCCTCGTCCAAATATGTTCCTACATTCTGTTCATTTTTAACTTCCTGCTAATTTTTTACATTTGATTCTTCACCTCAATTCAGTGACTCTTGAAATAACTTTACAATTACTGCATTACTACTTTTCCTGCAAAAGTGGCTGTAATTGCAATTTAACCATGTCCATTAACAGATTATTTTTCCAGTTGTAAAACCTTGACTGTCAGTTTTTCTCATCTTGTCAACCACAAAGTTCTACCTAGTCTTCTTTCCCAATTGTTCTCCTATTATCGCTACCTTTTACTCCCACGGCCTCCCCTGTAGCTATGGCTCTTACTATTTCACATCTAGGTTACTGTGCTGTTCCGTTTTATACATAATGCATTGTGCTCATCTCTCACCTCCTTTGTTTCTTTATTGTAATCAACTTCGGTCTAGCCTCATCTAATTACTTTATATTTGACACCACGTCACTAAATAACTAAATCTATTGGGTCCTGATTTACATTCATATGTAGTTTGTTTTACTTATAATCCTCCCAATAACATAGCCCTAACGTTCTTGCCCAAACTTCTCTTCTATAATTTCATAGAAATTTTCAATTTTTTTCACCTCAAAATCTCTATACTCTTGTTCTTGTCCCACAACAATTATTATTGTTGTGTCAGAGTCAATGTGCTTATTCATTTCTTCACTCTATCTCTTCTTTTTTCCTAATATGAATCACTTACACATAACCTCAGTTATAGTTGAGATCTGATAATGGAAATCTTAGCTTTTGTTTGATTGAAAAAAATCTTTATTTTATCTTTGTCTCTAATTAATATTTTTGGTAAATGCTAACTTCTAGTCTGATAGTTGTTATTAAGCTAAGTAAAGTTATGATTCTCTTGTTTCCTGGTTTCTTTTGTTGCTTTGGAAACATCAACCTTGAATTTCAATTGCTGCCTTGAAGATAATCTGCTTCTTTTTTTTATCCAGGGCACTTTTCTTTCAAGGCTGTCTCTTTCTCTTTGAGAGGCACTTTATATTTCTAGTACTTTTAGAATTTATTAATTGAATTTTTTATCATTACTTCAAGAAAAAAATTCAAACATTTTATCCTGAAATTTTGCCTCTGCTTCAGATTCTTCCCCCCTTTGTATATTTATCTTCTCTATTCAGTAAACATTTTCCTATACTCTTGTGTATTTTGATATAAGTATTTTGATATAAAGCTTGAAATAAGATTCATCAACTTTTTTTAAAACTTATTTTCTTGAGCTTGGACCATCGCTCAGGTATAAAACACAAAAATTCTGGGTTTGCTCCATGGTGTCTCTATTTCTTTGTTTTTGTTTTTTGACTTTAATTTCTTCCAGGTCCTTTGCTTTCCATATAGCAAATCTCAATGTTTCTGTCCACTCAAAATTCAAATTATGAAACTGGTAACATCTAATCCAATTTTGTAATCCTTGCCTTAAGTAATTTCATCCTTTTTGAGGAATGTAGAAACTGCCTTCCATAATGGTTGGATCCTTTATATTTCCCAAAACATCATTTGATTCCAATACTTTCACAAGCATATTAGATCATGCTGCTGCCTGCCTGCTCTGACTGTTCTTCCTAGTTCTTTCTGCTTATCTTAGTGGGAGTGAGGGAGGATCTCACTGTGGTTTTGAATTGTATTTTCCCAAAGAATTGATATTTCTGAGGATTTTTTTTTTGTGTTTGTTGACAATTTGTAATCTTCTTTGGAGAAATCTCTATTCAT
This sequence comes from Microtus oregoni, assembly GCF_018167655.1. NCBI lineage: Eukaryota > Metazoa > Chordata > Mammalia > Rodentia > Cricetidae > Microtus > Microtus oregoni. The sequence continues at coordinate 547,241 of NW_024543229.1, forward strand.
GACCTTTGGCCATTTTTAAATTGAATTGTCTTTCTGTGGTTGTTATATGTGTTCTTTATGCCACTCAGATACTAGAACCTTAGCAGACGCATAATATATAAAGCCTCTCTACTGTTCTGGGAGTTGTCATTTTCCTTTGTTTATTATGTCCTTTGGTTCATAAGTGTTTTATAATTCAATTAAATCTAAGTGTATCTGGGTTTTTTTCTTTTGTTATGTCCTTAGTATCACACCTAAGAAAACATTGTTAAATTGAAAGCTGTGAAGAGTTCTTCCTACACTTTCTTTTAAGAGTTTTGTTTTGCTCTTTCATTTAGATCTTTTGATAAAAGTTAAATTTTTTTAAATTTATTTATTTATTGAAGATTTCTGTCTCTTCCCCGCCATCGCCTCCCATTTCCCTCCCCTTCCCCCAATCAAGTCCCCCTCCCTCATCAGGGTTCCCTGCCCTGTGGGAAGTCCAAGGAACCACCCCCTCCATCCAGGTCTAGTAAGGTGAGCATCCAAACTGCCTAGGCTCCCACAAAGCCAGTACGTGCAGTAGGATCAAAAACCCATTGCCATTGTTCTTGAGTTCTCAGTAGTCCTCATTGTCCGCTATGTTCAGCGAATCTGGTTTTTAATGTTGAGTTATGTTGTATATATTGTAAGCTCTATATTTAGTTCTTTTATGTATGACTACCCATTTGTCTGAGCACTATTTGTTGGAGATAGACCTTTCCCCATAGAATAGTCTTGGCACCCTTATTAAAAATCAGTTGGTCATAAAATTTTAAAATTTACTTATTCTATCATCGTATGTGTGCATGATTGATATCATATATGCATATGTGTATGTATTCTATTATATATATATATATATTCTGGTAATATTTTAGTTAATATTGTTGCATTTCTTTTTTTATGGTTGTTTTATTTATTAATTTTTTTTAATTAAAAAATTTCCACCTCCTCCCCACCTCCCTTTTCCCTCCCCCTCCCCCCACTCCCCACACCCCACTTCCCTCCCCCTTCCTCTCCAGTCCAAAGAGGAGTCAGGGTTCCCTGCCCTGTGGGCAATCCAAGGTCCCCCCCCCCCCCTCCATCCAGGTTTAGGAAGGTGAGCATCCAAACCTATTGAATTTCTTTATTGTATGTCTGTGGTGGGGGATGCAAAGTGTGCGGTCACGTGTGGATAGCAAGGAACAAACACAAGTAGTAAGACTTGGTACCAAGTACCATTACCCACTGATCTATCTTAGCCCAGGAACATAGTGTTTGATTACTTTGCCTTTATAGTTGGTTTTAGAATTGGCAAATGTGAGCTTTCCAGCTTTGTGTTTCTCTCTGCTGTTTGCTTACTTGTGTGTCTGTCAATGCCATTATAAACTTGTATATCAATCATGCCATTTCTGTTCTCCTACCAAATAATTGAGATATTGTTAGACAGTGCATTAAAACTTAGGGTTCCTTGGTCAAGCATTTCTGTCTTAAATGTATTAGCCCTTCCAAAGCAGAAAGATTTTTCTACTTAATTAGGTGTTCTTTAATTTCAGCAATATTTTATAATTTCTAATATTTAATTTAGTATCTACCTTTGCTAGATTTATTTTTATGTATTTTATTCTTTTGATACTATCATAAAATGAATTTGAACTTATTTTCTTCTTAGGTTACTCATTTTTAGTGTATTAAATATAAATATAGCTATTTTATGTTTTGCTTTTATAGTCCATGATCTTAATGAATTTCATTTTATTCATTTTTATATTTTCTACTTATTTGTTGTTATCATTTTACTTGCCAAGGCTTTCTATTTGTTGCAAGAATGTTTGTAATTGCTTTTTCAGTTTTTTAAACATTTCACTATATGCTTGTGAACTGTGTGCATAACATCCCAGTGGCAGAGTTACAAAATTTTATTGAAAAATATGTTGTCCTAGGACATATGATTGCTATATCTGACTGGCAGTTTAATTCGCGTTCCTCACTGAGGTGGTTATGACCATCTTCTCTTAAGAGAATAGGAAGATTCACCTCATCGTCATGGACTGACCCTCTAGAACTATATGCAATTTCCCAATTAAATGCTTTCTTTTATAAGAGTTGTCTTGGTCATGGTGTCTCTTCACAGCAATAGAATATTAAGGAGTTTTGCACTTGACTTTCCCCAGCACCCCCAGTAAGTATATTTAAGTTCCCTTATTGCATCATGACTAGAATGCCCTTGCTGTTGGAGGATGCAGGACACCAACATATATACACACATATATGTAAATATATGTACATGCATAATACATACATATAATGTCCATATATAAGTTGTACTTTGTGGAAGAAAGAAAGAAAACAAGTTTACTACATCTTGGCAGAATCAAAATTCTCCAGAGGTTTTAGAGAAAGTCTTTGTCGAGCATACTTCTTAAGAATTTTTTGAGCTGGGCTCTGGTCATGCTTACCCTTGATTTTAGCACTTAGGAGGCAGAGACAAGTGAAGCTCTGAGTTCAAGGCCAGCTTGGTCTACAGGATGAGTTACAGGACAGTCAGGGATGCACAGAGAAACTCTGTCTTGACAAACCAAAAAAGAAAAAAAATAAATTTTCATTTTATTCTTATCATATATTCATAAGTAAGCTAAATAATCTAGGATGTTTCTTTCATAACCTGCTTTATAATCCAATCAAAATGCCTGCATTTCTGAAAGAAAAGGACCTCATTGCAGTAGCATGTATCTATACTTAGGCATGCTGCATCAACAATGAAAGTTCTTTGGGAGCTGGAGCAACATCACAGCAAATGGAACTTGAACTTGTAAGGTATAGCCAGAACAGGAAAATCAAAGTGCTTTCAGCAGCTGTTGCTGGCATCAATGTTATTATATAACAGGTAAGTGGTTTAAGGTAAATTTTCTGAAATTCCTCTTCAGTTTACATTTTTCAAGTGTGGTTCCCAGGAAAAGCATAAATCTTCAACCTTATGCCAGTTTGTAAATGCAAAGTTGTTGAAAGGGATGTCAGGTTTCGAACTGAACATTTCCTACTGTTTAGTTACCTATCGATGCTGGGGGGCTCTACAGAGTAAGATGACTTGATAGCAATTAAGATAGACAGTACATCTTCCTGTAAAACTTTTCCATTTATACAATTTATCCGTTATGAAATGGGCTGCCTTGTCATGGAAGAATCCCTTATCACTAACTTGCTTCACGTCAAATGTTAGTGTACAATTGGTTCAAGTACTTACCACTTGGCCTAGATCAACCCTTAATTCAGTCTTACACATGCAAAATCAACTCAGTAATATCTTTCCACTCTGCCTTGGGATTCTAAGAACACAAACTATAGAAAAATTTATTCTAGAATCTAAAAGTCTAAGATCAGCATGTTACCTTGATAGATTCTGGTGAAGGCCCACATCCTAGCTTGTGTAAGGTATCCTGTCACATAGTGCTCACATGGCCCATCTTGGTGTTTGTATGTAGGATGAGAGAAAGGGGATAATCCAGACACATTCACAGAGAATATATTTTTTTTCTTATAAAATCATCAGTTCTATCAAATTATAGTTCACCCTTAAGAATGCATTTGACCAGAGCAGGCCTGAAACAGTGAACTCCACAGAGGCAGGACTGAGCCAGTGACCTAGGCCAGAGCAGGCCTGAGGCAGCAAACTCCACAAGAGCAGGACTGAGCCAGCAACTTGGGCTAGAGCAGGCCTGGGATGGTGAACCCCAGCAACCTAGGATGGAACATGCCTGAGGCAGCAAGCTCAACAGGAGTGGGATTGAGCCAGTGACCTAGACCAGAGCAGGCCTGAGATGGCGAGCTCCACTGGAGCAGGTACAGGGTGGCAACTGCTGAGCAAGTGGGCCAGAGCCAGATGCATCTGCAAGTCTAGAGGTGAATCTGGGATCTTTGAGGGGAGCAGACCTAAGCCAGGACCCATGTGAGTCCAAGTGTGAGTCTGGGACCTCTAAATGAGTAAGTCTGAGCCAGGACCTTTGTGCTTCAGGCGTTGGTCTGGGATCTCTGAGGGAGTAAGCAGGAACAAGAAACCTCTGCAGGTCAGGCATAAGTCTGGGACCTCTGAGGGAGTAAGCCTGAGCCAAGTCCTCTGTGGGTCTGGGCACACCCGAGTCTGGGACCTCGAGGGAGTAGATCAGATTTGGAGACCTTTGCAGAACCAACTCCAAGCCAGAAACCTCTGCAGGAGCAGATCCAGATCAAGGACATTTATAGAAACAGGTCTGACCCAGCAACCTAGGCCAAAGCAGGCAAACTCCACAGAAGTAGAGCAAACCCTGGGAGTGCTGAGCAACTCCAGGGACACGAAGTAACCAACAGGGTAACTGGAACCTGGACACTGACTGCATCACAAGGAGCAACCATCTGAGCCTTAGATCCACTAACACCTGGAACATTAACCACCAGAGTCACAGACAGCCCCAACTACACCACTTAGAGAAAAACATGAATAGACAAGGTAAGAACACACAAAACATCACAAAGAACAACAGGACACCAGTAAAATCTAGTGACCCTATAACAGCAAGACTTGAGCAACCAAATATAGATGAAGCAGAAGAAAATGGCCTAAAAAATTACTTCAGGAAAATGTTTGAAACTCTTAAAGAGGAAATGAGAAATTCCCTCAAAAAAAAAATGGAAGAAAAGAAACAAAAAATTGGAAGACATCAACAAATCCCTTAAAGAAAACCAAGAAAAAGCAATCAAACATATGAAAGAAACTATTTAAAACATGAAAAATGAAATAGAGACAATAAAGAAAACGAAAGCTGAGGAAACTATAGAAACAGAAATCATGAGAAAAATATCATGAATCACAAATGCAAACATAAACAGCAGAATACAAGAGATGGAATAGAACATCTCAAGCTCTGAAGATACAATAGAGGAAATAGACTCATCAGTCAAATAAAACATTAAATCTACCAAAAGCTTAACACAAAATATTCAGGAAATATGGGACACTGTGAAAAGACCAAACCTAAGAATAATAGGTATAGAAGAAGGAGAAGTTCAACTCAAAGATAGAGAAAATATATATAACAAAAACAAAGAAGGAAACTTTAGCAACCTAAAGAAAGATATTCCTAGGAAGATACATGAAGCTTACAGAACACCAAATAGACTGGATCAAAAAGAAGTCCCTTCACCCCATAATAATCAAAACACAGAACATACAGAGTAAAGAAAGAATATTAAGAGCTGCCAAGGAAAAAGGCTAAGTAACATATAAAGCAGACCTATCAGAAGTAAAACTGACTTCTCATTGGAGACAATGAAAGCCAGAAGGTCATGGTCAAGCATAGGCAGATGTTAAGAGACCACAGATGCCAGCCCAGACTACTACACCCAGCAAAACTTTCAATCACCATAGAAGGACAAAACAAGATATTCCATGACAAAACCAGATTTAACCAATACCTAGCCACAAACCCAGCCATATACAAAGTACTAGATGGAAAGCTCCAACCCAAGGAAGTTGGCTACATCAACAAAAACACAGACAATTGATGATCTTACAAAAACAAATCCCAAAGAAGGCAAAAACACACAAATTAATATCACCAACAACGAAAACTAACAGGAGATAGCAATCACTGGTCATTAATATAAATGGACTCAACTCACCTATAAAAAGACACAGGCTAACAGACTGAATACGAAAACATAATCGATCGTTCTGCTGCATACAAGAAACACACCTCAACCACAAAAACAGACATCACCTCAGAGTAAAGGGTTGGGAAAAAAATTTCCAGTCAAATGGACCTAAGAAACAAGCTGTTGCAGCTGTCCTAATATATAACAAAATAAATTTCAAACCAAAATAAATCAAAAGAGATAAAGAAGGACATTTCATATTAGTCACAGGAAAAATCCATTAAGAGGAACCTCATAGAAGAGATACTGGGAAGTACACTTAAACACATTGGCACAGGGGACCACTTCCTAAATATAACCCCAGCAGCACAGACACTGAGAGAAACAATTTATAAATGGGACCTTCTGAAACTGAAAAGCTTCTGTAAAGCAAAGGACATGATCAACAAGACAAAATGAGAGCTTAAAGAATGAGAAAAGATCTTCACCAACCCCTACATCAGACAGAGATTTGATCTCCAAAATATACAAAGAACACAAGATATTGGTCTTTAAAAGAACAAATAATCCAGTAAAATATGGAGTAAATACATAGATCTAATTCACATGGGAAGTAGAAAAAGACAAGATCCCCTGAGTAAATTGGGAGCATGATGACCTTGGAGGAGGGTTGAAGGGGAGGGGAGAGGCAGGGAGGGGAGCATAGAAAAATGCAGAGCTCAATAAAAATCAATAAAAAAAAAGATTAAAAAAGATGGAGTACAGACCTAAACAGAGAAGTTTCAAGAGAGGAATCTAAAATGGCTGAATGACACTTAAGGAAATGTTCAACATCCTTAGCCATCAGAGAAATGCAAATCAAAACAACTCTGAGATTCCATCTTAAATCTGTAAGAATGGCCATGATGAAAAACACTGATGACAACTTATGCTGGAGAGGTTGTGGGGTAAAGAGAACACTCTTCCATTGCTGGTGGGAGTACAAACTGGTACAGCCACTTTGGAAATCAGTATGGTGATTTCTTAGAAAATTAGGAAACAACCTACCTCAAGACCCAGCAATACCTCTTTTGGGTAATATACCCAAAGGATGCTCAAGCCTGCCACGAGGACATGTGCTCAACTATGTCCACAGCAGCTTTGTTTGTCATAGGCAGAACCTAGAATCAACCTACAATGCCCCTCAACCAAAGAATGGATAAGGAAAACGTGGTACATTTACACAATGGAATACTACACAGCAGAAAAAAATAATGACATCTTGAATTTTGCAGGAAAATGGATGGAGCTAGAAAACATCATTTTGAGTGAGGTGACCCAGACTCAGAAAGAGAATTATCATATGAACTCACTCATAAGTGATTTTTAAACATAAAGCAAAGAGAATCAGCCTACAAATCACAACTCCAGAGAACCTAAACAACAATGAGGACCCTTAGAGAGAGACATACATGGATATAATGTACATGGGACGTAGAAAAAGACAAGAGTAAATTGGGAGCATGGGGGAGCATTGGAGAGGATTGAAGGGGAGGGGAGAGGCAGGAAGGGAAACAGGGAAAAATGTAAAGCTCAATAAAAAAAATCAGATATATATATATATGGACTTTTCATGACAATGAGATGCATCTGCTCCTGGTAGCACCATTCTACTTCAAAAGGGTGATGAGTATCATTGAGGCTCCTCATGGAGTTTGCTAGCCAACTGTACAAGAAACTACTCTTGCCTGGACTGCTTGATGGTATGCTGTGTGAACTGGACATGCAGGACCCACATAGAAATGACTGCTGAACTTGCCTAAAGGTGAGACCATCCTTCAATGTTTCCGCTTCATGAAAGAGTCTGCCGGACATTCTGCAGGATACAGAAGAAAATGACTGACAAACTGCCAATATAAGCATACCTGTCTTTGAAATTTTCTGCTTCATTGAAAAGTCTTCCAGATACTATGGGCCTATGGGCTGAAGATGGATGCTTCAAAGGCACAGAAGAACTTTGGGTGACTATCCAGGCAGTGAGATGTGTTTGTCAGTTCTAGAGTTCTGGAAGTTGCTTACAATGCACTTCCTCTTTTCTTTTTTCTTTTTTTTTTCACTTCCTATTTTCTTATGTAATATTATATCCTTCTGGAGTCTTTGATGGAGTTGAAGAATTTATAGTTATAGTTTTCTTTAGTTATTATAATCTATAACATAGATATAAATATTGTAACTATAATTCTTGCTTGATAGCTGTTTTGTTGTATGTAATTTTACTATATTAAAGTTAAAACCTTCCTTTTTTAAACAGAAAAGGGGAGGAGATGTGGGATTCACCTCTGTATGTTGTGAATGCCATTGGTGAATAAGAAACTGCTTTGGCCTGTTGATAGGGCAGGATAGAGCTAGGCGCGGGGTGGGTGGAGAATGCATTTGACCTCAATCACCTACTAAAAATGCTATCTCTAATGACAACATCAGGGGATAGGTTTTAAACTTTAAAGGACACAATCAGTCCAAAGCACCCTCCTTACACTTTCTCAAGTCCCTTTCGTACAACAGGAGCAATTTACTAGACCACAAGATCATGTTATCTGGTGCTATCCAATTTCTCTTCAGAGTACTCAATTGATCTGGCATAATGCTTTCACCTCAGAGACTGTCACTGCTATGATTTGGATCTTAAATGCTCCCCAAAGGCTCGGGTATTGAAGGCTTGGATCCCAGCTCATGGTTCTATTGGAGATGTGTATGAAAACTTGGGGAGAGTGGGGCCTTGTTGAAAGAATTTAGGCTCTTAGGGGCATGCTTTTGAAGGAGGTACTGGAATACAAGCCCTTTGTTATCTATTGCTTTGTTTCCCAGCTACCGTAGATAGCTGAGTGTGCCATTTTCTTTCAAAATGTGTTCCAAATCATGCTTCACCACAAGCGCCAAATGGCAAGGCCAAATGACACTAGACAGAAACCAGAAGCAAAAGCCATCCTCATTAAGTCGCTCATTTCAGATATTTCTTCAATATGATAGAGTTGGCATACTTACTAAACTAGCTGAAGAAAGAAGGAGGGAAAGGAAGGAGCTGACTATACCGGTGGAAAGGGCTGTGCCAGCGGAACTGAAATATTTAGCTCTAACAGAGAAACATCATGTTGTCTTCGAAGATTCAATACTGAGTCTAATTCCCCAAGTCCTTAGCATGGATTCCATAGCCCATACATTTATCTGCATTTCCTGCTCCACCTCCACCCCACCACTTCTATCTCTGTCACCTATAACTCAGCCACGGAAAGGTATTTCTCTCTTCTTCTTCCAGATGAATCTAGTGCAATACAAACTTTAGGCAAGCATTGTACCACAGACCTACACCCCCAGTTATATATTAAGTCCTTTTAATCAAACGGCAGAGAGAGAATTTGCAAATTAATAAGATCAGAAATGAAAAGGGGGACATAACCACAGACACAGAGGAAATTCAGAGAATCATTAGATCTTACTACAAAAGCCTATATGCCACAAAATTGGAAAATGTAAAGGAAATGGATACTTTTTTAGATAAATATCATATACCAAAGTTAAATCAGGACCTGGTGAACAATCTAAATAGACCTGTTAGTCGCGAAGAATTAGAAGAGGTTATCAAAAACCTCCCTACCAAAAAAAGCCCAGGACCAGATGGTTTCAATGCGGAATTCTACCAGATCTTCCAAGAAGATCTAATACCTATACTCCTTAATGTATTCCACAAGATAGAAACAGAAGGGTCATTACCAAACTCCTTTTATGAAGCCACAATTACTCTGATACCAAAACCACTCAAAGACTCAACCAGGAAAGAGAACTACAGGCCAATCTCACTCATGAATATCGACGCAAAAATCCTCAACAAAATACTGGCAAATCGAATCCAAGAACACATCCGAAAAATTATCCATTATGATCAAGTAGGCTTCATTCCTGAGATGCAGGGCTGGTTCAACATACGAAAATCTATCAATGTAATCCAGCATATAAATAAACTGAAAGAAAAAAACCATATGATCATTTCATTAGATGCTGAAAAAGCATTTGACAAAATTCAACATCCATTTATGTTAAAAGTCTTGGAGAGATTAGGGATACAAGGGTCATACCTAAATATAATAAAAGCTATATACAGCAAGCCGACAGCTAACATCAAATTAAACGGAGAGAAACTCAAAGCCATCCCACTTAACTCAGGAACACGACAAGGCTGTCCACTCTCCCCATACCTCTTCAATATAGTGCTTGAAGTTCTAGCAATAGCAATAAGACAACATAATGGAATCAAGGGGATTCGAATTGGAAAGGAAGAAGTTAAACTTTCGTTATTTGCAGATGATATGATAGTGTACATAAGCGACCCCAAAAACTCCACCAAAGAACTCCTACAGCTGATAAACAGCTTTAGTAATGTGGCAGGATACAAGATCAACTCCAAAAAATCAGTCGCCCTCTTATACACAAAGGATATGGAAGCAGAGAGGGAAATCAGAGAAGCTTCACCATTCACAATAGCCACAAACAGCATAAAATATCTTGGGGTACATCTAACCAAGGAAGTGAAAGATCTATTTGACAAGAACTTTAAGGCATTGAAGAAAGAAATTGAAGAGGATACCAAAAAATGGATGGACCTCCCTTGCTCTTGGATTGGGAGGATCAACATAGTAAAAATGGCAATTCTACCAAAGGCTATTTATAGATTCAATGCAATCCCCATCAAGATCCCATCAAAATTCTTCACAGATCTGGAGAGGACAATAATCAACTTTATATGGAAAAACAAAAAACCCAGGATAGCCAAAACAATCCTATACAATAAAGGATCTTCTGGAGGCATTACCATCCCTGACTTCAAACTCTATTACAGAGCTACAGTAATGAAAACAGTGTGGTACTGGCATAAAAACAGAGAAGTCGACCAATGGAATCGTATAGAAGACCCGGATTTTATCCCACAAACCTATGAACACCTGATTTTCGATAAAGGAGCTAAAAGTATAAAATGGAAGAAAGAAAGCATCTTCAACAAATGGTGCTGGCACAACTGGATGTCATCTTGTAGAAGAATGAAAATAGACCCTTATCTATCACCGTGCACAAAACTCAAGTCCAAATGGATTAAAGACCTCAATATCAGCCCGAACACACTGAACCTGATAGAAGAGAAAGTGGGAAGTACCCTACAGGAGCTGGGCACAGGAGATCGCTTCCTATGTATAACCCCAGAAGCACAGACATTAAGGGCAACATTGAATAAATGGGACCTACTTAAACTGAGAAGCTTCTGTAAAGCAAAGGACATAGTCAATAAGACACAAAGGCAACCTACTGATTGGGAGAAGATCTTCACCAACCCCACAACAGACAAAGGTCTGATCTCCAAAATATTAAGTCCTTTTAAAATTCCAAACTTCAACTTTTGTACAAGTCCCATTATTCGAAATAGCCTTTTTAAAAAATTATTTATTTTTACTTTATTATTTTTTACATCTGAACCACAGTGCCCCCTCTGTCCTCTCCTACCAGCCCCACCCCTCTTTGTGCCTGCATCCACTCCTCTTGTTTCTATTCAGAAAAGAGCAGGCCTCCCATGGATATCAACAAAGCATGGCACATCTCCCTTCCTCTTAAGGCTGATCAGGGCAATCCAGTATGAGGAATAGGGTTCTAAAAGTGGGCAGAAGAGTCAGAGACAGCCCCCGATCCCTCAGTTAGGAGTCCCACATGAAGGCCAAGCTACACAACGGTAACATATATGCAGAGGACCTACGTCAGTCCAATGTAGGTTCCCTGGTTGTTCCTTCAGTCTCTTTGAGTCCTTATGAGCCCAGGTTAGTCAATTCTGTGGATTTTCTTGCAGTGTCCTTGACACTTCTGGCTTCCACAATCCTTCCTCCTCTCTTCAGCAGAATTCCCAGAACTCTGCTTGTTTCGCTATGGGTCTCTGCATTCATTTCCGTCAGTTGTTGTATTAAGCCCCCCAATGACAATTGGGCTAGGCACCAACTTATGTATATAACACATTATTGTTAGTCATCATTACACTGGCATTTTTTTGTCAGTTATGTTTGACTCTACCCTAGGTCTCTGGACTATCCAGCCTCTGGGTCCTGGCACTCCAGGCAGTATCAGGAGTGGGCTCACTCTCATGTCATGGGTCTCAGGCTGGACCAGTCATTAGTTGGACATGCCCACAATCTCTGTGTCATCCTTACCCCAACACATCCTATAGGCAGGACAGACTGTAGGTCAAAGGTTATATTACCTGGGTTGATATCCAGTCCCTTCACTGGAAGTCTTGCCTGGTAACAGACCATGTTTCTAGAAGACTTAGCTGTAGTCTTCCTTGTAGATTGCTGGGAGTTTCCCTTGCACCAGGTTTCTACCTTATGCTGAAATGCCCCACTTTTCCATTTGTCTCTTTCAGTACTCTTTCCCTCCATCACCCCACCTCATGTTCCCATTCACACCTGCCCCCAGTCCACCTACAAAATCTACTCTATTTCCCAGAGAGATCCAAGCATCTCCCCCTTGAGTCCTCCTTGTTCCCTAGCCTCACTGGATCTACAGATTGTAGCATGATCATCTTTTACTTTATAGCTAACATCCACTTATGAGTGAGTACATACAATGTTTGTCTTTCTGGATCTGGGTTACCTCACTCAGGATGATTTTTTTTCTCATTCCATCCATTTGCCTACGAATTTCATGTCATTGTTTTTTGTTTGTTATTTCAAATTTAAGTTTGTATTAAATTTTTGTGGATTTAACATCATGTATCTTGATTCCACTTATCTCCTTGTCCCTTCCATCTACTTTCTACTCTTGCAACTGCCCCCAGGAAAAAACAAGGTAAAATTTAAAAGAAAAGAAAAAAAGAAGAAGAAAAATCTCTTTGTAGAAGCTGTAGTGGGACATAGTGAGTTACAAAGTTCTTCAGTCTGTATAATGTTTCTTGCAAGTGTCCACTGCATTGAGTCATTGGTCTGGTTTGAGGTCTCTGGTTTTTGCTACATCATCAATACTGGGCTCTCACTGGGGCTCCTCTTGGATATCCTGTTGTTGTCATGTGCCATGGAGATTGTGTAACTTTGGGTCTGCAGGGCCAGCTCCTTCATGTGCTCCAACAGATCCCAGATGGTGTGAATGATGGGGTGGGCCAACTCATAGCTCTGGTTCTGGCTCTGGGGGCTGCTGGATTGGTCAGCCCACCAGCTCTCCTTCATCCTCAATACCAGTGTGAGCTCTCCAGAACCACTCTGGCTAGCTCACCTTAAGTAGTCATCAGTAAGGGATGGGGCAGACCCTCCTGATGCCTTGGGGTCAGCTCACCCACACCTCCACTATCAGAGCCCACTCTACTCTGTTGCCTGGCCAAGGTGTAGGGGACTCTCCCTAGGGCTGCAGCTGATAAAAGGCAGGGCCAGCTCTCTTGCTCTAGTGACTGCTCAGTGACCTCCGGGACAGCTCTTCCACCTAACACGGGCCTTAAGAAGAATGAGACTCTCTTCCTTGTCCACAACACCATATGGTAGATGAGGGACAAGGCTTGGCCTCTCACACTCATGTTCTCTGGGCCAGCTTACCCACACCTCCATCGATGGAGGTCCCCTCCTCTGTGTTGCTCAGGCAAGGCATAGGACCCACTCTTCTTAGTTCTGTATCTGGTGAGGGACTGGGTCAACTCTTTTGTCTGCTGCAGGGGACAAGGGGCGAACAGGTGACAAAGGGCGGCATCTTTCGCTCTCTGTCACCACCACATGGCAGACAAGGGGTGCAGGGCCAGTTTCCTCACTCTTCCAACCGCAGGGCAAGCTCACCTGTGCCCCCACCAACAGGATCAGCGCTACCATGGTGTCCAGGTGAGGTGCAGGGCCTCTCTCTCCTGCCCACACTATATGACAGATAAGAAGTGGGACTAACTAGGTTTCTCACTCTTAGGTGCTCAGGGTTGAGTCAGATGCACCATGACCAGCAGGGTCAGTTCTATTGAGTTGCCTGGGTGAGGTCCAGGACCTGCTTTCCCAAGTGCTTCAGTGAGATACTGGGCCAACTCACCAGTTATCCCGACCTAAGAGCCAGTTCTCCTACCTGCCACAGGTGCTGAGAGGAGGGAGAGGGGAGAGCATCCCCCTTTGTTCACATCACCATATGGCAGATGAGGGCCAGGGCCAGATCTTCCATGCTCACATTCTGGGAGCCAGCTCACCGTCATTCCAGCCAACAGGGTCAGCTACACTGTGCTGCTTAGGTGAGGTTCAGGGACCGCTTTCCCTAGTACTACAGTCGTTGAGGGGCTAGGTCAGCTCTCCTGCCTGCCACAGGTGGCAATGCCATTGTTTGTAACAGCCAAGTAATGCTCCGTTGTCTAAATGGACTACCTTTTCTTTATCCATTCTTTGGCTGAGGGGCATCTAGGTTGTTTCCAGGTTCTGGCTACTACAAATAAAGCCGCTATGAACAAGTGTCCTAGTGGTATGGTTGAGCATCCTTTGGGTATATGCCCAATAATGGTATAGCTGGGTCTTGAAGTAGATCAATTTCAAATTTTCTGAGAAACTGAAAATGACCTTTCTTATCTTTGTGAACAAGCAACGTCTTCAAAACACCATTAAGATCTTACAATATTTGTAATTTTTTGTGACTCTAGCAAAAAAAAAAAAAGGTGAATCGTTCTTTTGAGTCTGTGGCATTTTCTTCATACTTCTACAATAACCCTTTTTATATACCTTGAAGTTACTTATTTACATGTTTTTCTCACTAGATTGACTAAAATGCTCAAGAACAAGAGTTGTTATCTTCTTATAATTTGTATACATAGTATCTAGTGAATAACACACTGTGAGTATCTAATTGAAAATCTATGTACTTTCAAGCAACACAATCTAATATTATTTTGGCTACCTCTTCTTATTTATAAATAAAGTTTTGTTTTATTTAAAATGTCAGTATCATAAGATAAATAGAATTTGGCATGTAAAATATATGTCTACCTTGATATATATGTACATATACATATATATTGATGATTTACAAGAAATCTTGTGACATACATACATGGTGCGTTTCTGAGCAGCTAGTAAATTTGATATCTCAAAATTTAAATAGCCCCAAGGAATAGTGTGTGCATGCATACACAATCAATGATATTCTTAATTTGCTTTTTCTGATTCAGCATGATTTCAATTTTGGCATGTAGCCCTGCAAATTAACATAATTAATGTGGATTCTAGAGAAAAGTAAATAATTCAACTTTCTGCTACACATATCAAATCCGCATTTTGTCTTGATAGACTCTAGCTAGGTCAATGTGACAAAAAACTGAACCTTCCATTCAGACATGGTACTTGATAAATTCATAATGGGAGACTTAATTAATTTTTCATTTTTCTTTTGGGGCAAGGTCACACTGTGTATCCCTGGTTGACGTGAATCTCTCTGCATATTTGTCTGGCTTTTACAGAGATCCACCTGCCTCTTCCTTTTAAGTGCTGGGGTTAAAGTAAAGGCAAGCATCGCCATGCCCGTAAAGTAGTTTTTAATTAAAATTTAAATTTATAATGCTGGCACAATAATGGTGATTTAAAGACTTGAAATATTAAGGAAGCAGAGATTAAAGGGACTTGATTTGGTTTTAAAAACACAAGGAAACATCACTAAATATCTCTCTATAATATGAACTTGTTCAGAATGGCCTGAGTGAAGAACCAGAATAGTATTTCCACCAGTAGAAGCAGAAATATATGTTTCCTTGCCAGTCTTTATTCTCAAAATGCCAGTGTAGCCCCCCTACCAAATGTAGCAATGCCATCTAACAACTTGTTAGAATTTAAATTCTGACTTCCTATCCAAGACCTTCTGAATAAGAAATGCCAGGGTATAGCTCAGGAGTCTGCGTAACAAGCTGGCGAGGAAGGTCTCAGACTCACTCCTCTGAATTTGTACACTTTATGAATTCCCTAGAAAATTATATGTCATCTTCCTTCATTTTTCCTGCAGAAGGTTGATTATACATTGTTTTCAGGGTTTGATATTCTTATAATGATTATCTCAGCTCCCTTTGATTCTGACCATTGTGATGCTTGGGTTCATAGCCTAGAAGACCAAGTTTGGTTCTGTCCCGAGATTCTCAACCTCAGAAGATAAGCTTCATCTTGTCAGCTCTAGGTAACCAATGCTCTCAAATAATATAAATCACATATACTGCCTTTGGGATATGCAGACTGTGTGGGAATAAAGTTTGTCTAAAACCCCATTATATGGTTTCCGGATATTTTTAAGGATATAACAATGCCGGGCGGTGGTGGCGCACGCCTTTAATCCCAGCACTCGGGAGGCAGAGGCAGGTGGATCTCTATGAGTTCGAGACCAGCGTGGTCTACATGAGCTAGTTCCAGGACAGGCTCCAAAACCACAGAGAAACCCTGTCTCGAAAAACCAAAAAAAAAAAAAAACAAAAAAAAGGATATAACAAAATAACTGTGGAAATAAATGCCTTTCATTATAGTTTCATTGGTAATTCTGGAAGAACTGGGCATCTCAGATGTTTGTTAGTGAGGGATAATTTTTTTTGCATATATATTATTGAATATTAGATCTCTGTTAAAGGATTTAGTAGCTCAACACATGGTTTAGGAAGATATTGAATATATATGTTCTAAATGAAAAGGCAAGAACAATTTACAAAATTGTATTGTTTGTTCACTCTGACCATGTGGGAGGTGGTAGTCATTTGGCCTTTCATTATAGAAATGCTCTATAATGATAAGAGAGAAATGAGATCTATAATTTTTAGCACTGAATGATAAAGCAATATGGTCTCTATGGAAAGAAGGACAAACCTGCATACTGCTCTTCTGAAGTATTTTGTATATTGACAAAGGTTTAGGCTGCATCAGTCATGATTCTGTTAAATAGTTGTTCCCATGAAAATATGAGTTATGCAGAATATGATTTTTCTAACTTACGAGCCATAAATAAACATTGGATTCTAACTAAAGACAGACATACGGAAGTAAAGTGTAATGAGTTCTACATTTTACTTTGAAAGGCCTCAAAAATTAAGATAGGTTCCCATGTGATAAAGAAAGTGGAATGGTTATTATTGCATAATCGAGGAAGTGAACACATAGGAATTCCCTGTAATTTTCTTTCAATTTCTCTGGAAGATTGAAATTTTTCATAACAAACTTTGCTGTTTTCTCTTTGAAACTATTTTTTAATTCTTCTTGATTTTGAGTTAGACATATGCTCTGCATACTAAAATAGAGTTAATTTAAGTTACAGCAATATTTATTACTGACATGAAAACATATCCTGTCTTTTAACTGAACAATAAGTTTATAGAAAATTGTACAGAGCATAATCTCATTTCTGTAAAATCAGTATGTTTACACAGACAAATTAAATGTCTAGAAGGACACTTATGGAATTATTAACACTGAAGACCCCGAAGGATGTGATAATAAGGTAAGCTTTCATTTTCTCTGAACGATTTTAACGTTTTGCAATATTCATGTGTATTCAAAAACACAATGGACATTTTCATTTAAAATTGAATTAATTGGTTTTAATGATGACAGATGGTATAATTTAGAGGGAAATGGGAGCTATCTGAACCTTTGTTAGAATACCTCTAGGGAGCAGGTGCCTACCTGTTTCTAGAGACAGTAGTTGGAATAAGCCCCAATTTTAAGGACATTTTTTTTTTTTGTTATAAGTTGAAATCTTTCTGCCTTCCTTTTCTGATTAGAATAACATCAAACAAGGTTGCATTCTACTATATAGTGATCTCATAATAAAAATGTAACCAAGGCAACTGACCAAGGAGTGGACTTTAGATGTGAAAGAGAGGGACGGATAATTTTTAAAAGTAAGGCACAGTGAATGCAAAGAGCTTTATCCAGGCACTGTTGCCTGGTGTGAGTGCTGACCAATTCATTTGTGCTGGCCTTCTGGGATCTTTGGTTGTTCTTAGCAGGCCTGGCTGTGTTACTTTGCAAGGGACGCTGTTACTTTGGTGATTCTTCCTAGCGGGAGTACTACTAAGTGCTGCAAACCACAACTGAAATAAATAGCTGTGCCACTAGAAATCCCCAGCAATCAGAAAACAGTGAAGTTGTAATCAAGTCATCAAGAGAACAATTATATTTAAGGATGCAGTTTTGCCTGTGATATATGTTTGAAGAAAAACTTGTCAGGCTTACAAATGATGGTAAATTACACAAGGAAAGCTAAATACTCTCAAAGACACAGTTCAATACAGAAGGACATTGACCAATTAGGGAAAATGACTCTACAATAACAGGATGGAATTTAAAAGAAAAACCCACAAACTGTTACTTTTAGTGTTGACCTCTGGTTAATCACTTATTCAAAAGGAAAAAAAATGGGCACAATGGAAGTGATCAGCATTTAGGAAAATCTAAATTTTGAAAATGTTGTGAGGCAACACACCCAAGCAAGTCTCAGAATAAGGTATTTGAAAAACATTGAAATCATTTATTATATTATAAATGTGTCAGATTTCTCTTTTTCTCTCCATCCTCCTAATACATTCTAATGTATATTTATACATTTCCAGTTTTCAAGGTATATTTTGTCTGTGAGTGCGCGCACACACACACACACACACACACAAAATTGTGCACACAAATGTGTCTGTAGACATCCACAGAGACAGAAAGAAACATTAAATTTCTTGGATCTGGAGTCACAGGTGTTTTGGATCCACCTGATGTGGGTGTTGGGAGCCAAACTCAGTCCTTTTGAATATAGCAGTAAGGACTGTTGACAGCTGAGCCACCTCTACATATCCAATATACTTTTTCCTGTAAAAAGCATATTATAAAAAACCTTACATGAACTATGTTGTAAGTTAAAAGTAAATATATCATATACCTACAGATAATGTTATACAAACTGAGGAAGTTGTATTTATGTATTTAGGAATATATATATATATATATGCATATATATGTATATATGTATGTATGTAAAAATGGTTAAAGAAAAAGGCAAAGAAGTTGAAGGAAATCAAAAAGGTCCCTGGGAGCAATTGGAGGGATGAAAGGGAAGGGGGAAATGACAGAATAATATTGTTATTTCAAAGATACTTTAAAACATTATTTTTAAAGATAAATGGCTAAGAAGAAAGATAAACAAGCATAGAAAATTAAAGGGATTATAAATGTGATTTATACCAGGAAAGTTTCTACAGCTGATAAATACTCAACACACAAAAAACAGTAGCTTTCCTACATACAAATGAGAAATGGACTCGAAAGTTCCAGGACAGGCTCCAAAACCACAGAGAAACCCTGTCTCAAAAAAAAAAAAAAAAAAAAAAAAAAAACAAATGAGAAATGGACTGAGAAAGAGATTAGGGAAACAACACCTTTCACAATAGTCTCTAATAATATAGAATATCTTGGGGTACTTCTAACTGAGCAAGTAAAAAGCTTACATGATAAAATCTTCAAGTCCTTCCTAATATTTATTTATTTTACATCCTGACCACAGGTTCCTCTCCCTCCTCTCCTCTGCCTCTCCTCTCCAGCATTCCCTGAATTCACCCCTCCTCCGTAATCTCTCAGAAAGGTGCAGGTTTCCCTCCCCTGTGATTCAGCAAAGCATGGCCTTTCAAGCTGTCATAAGATGGAGCACCTCCTCCTGAATTCAGGCTGGGCAAGGCAATCAAGCATGAGGAATACGTTCCAAGAGTCGGCCAAAGAACCAGGGACAGACCTGCTCCCATTACCCAGTGTCCCACCAACAGACCAAACTACACAACTGTCTCATATACACAGGCATCCTAGCTTGGTCAAATGCAGGCTTCCTGGTCATTGGTTTAGACTCTGTGAGTTCTCATGAGCCAGGTAAGCTCTTTTGGTGGGTTTTCCTGCTATGTCCCTGACCCCTCTGGCTCCTACAACCCTTCCTCCTTCCCCTCAGAAGGATTACCTGAGTTCAGCCTAATGTTTGGTCTCTGAATCCGCCTCTATTGGTCACTGAATTAAGACTCTCTCATCTGATCACAGGGGATGACCAGTTCAGGTTATGCATACAGTCTTATCTGTTACCATCCTTGTGGACTTGTGGGAATTCTTGCATTGTAATCAGGTTTTTTTCTGTCTCATCCTGTACCACAGTTACTTCTAAATAATCTTCAGAGGTTTAATATTAATTACAAAATACTTGGCCAAATAGCTCAGGCTTATTACTAACTAGCTCTTACCTTTAAATGAACCCATTTATATTAATCTATGTTTTGCCATGTGTCCCATGGCTTTACCTGTGCTCTAATACATCTTGCTCCTCCGGTGGCTGGCTGGTATCTCCCCCTGACTCCACCCTTCATGTTCCTATATATTTGCTTAGATTTCCACCTAGCTATATTCTACTTTACTATGGACCAAAGCAGCTTTTATTATCAACCAATGAAAGTGACATATATTTACAGCATACATAAAGGTTTTCCCACACAGCACTGCATCAGGCTTCTACCCAACCCTATAAAGACCTCCTTTCCAGTTATCTTTCTCAGCACTCCCCCTCTCTGTCCAACCCCAACCTCAAGTTTCTATGATCATCCAGTCCACCCAGGAGATCACCTTTATTTCTCTTTCCCAGGAAGTTCCATGTGTCTCCCCCTTGGGCCCTCCTTGTTACCTAATCTCTCTGTGTCTGTGGATTGTGGCATGACTATCCTTTATTTTATAATTAACATCCACTTATGAGTGAGTACATACCATGCTTTTCTTCTGGGTCTGGGTAACCTCATTCGGGATGATTTTTTTCTAGTTCCATCTATTTGCCTTCAAATTTACTGATATCATTGTTTTTAACAGCTGAGAAATACTACATTGTGTAAATGTACCACATTTTCTTTATCCATTCCTTGGTTGAGGGGCATCTAGCTTATTTTAACTTTCTGTCTATTACAAATAAATCTCCTATGAATATAGTTGAGCAAGTGTCCTTGTGGGTTGATTGAACATCCTTTGGGTATATGCCCATGTGGTATAGCTGAGTCTTGAGGTAGATTGATTCCCAATTTTCTGAGAAACAATCATATTGATTTCCAAAATAGCTGTACAAGTTTATACTCTCACCTGCAATATGCACCTTGCTCCATATTCGCTCCAGCATGAGCTGTCTCTTGTGTATTTTATCTTTGCCATTCTGACAAGTGTAAGATGGAATCTCAGAGTCAAAAAATTTCTAGTATTCGAAGAAAGCATTTGAAGAGGATATCAGAAGATGGAAAGATCTCTTATGCTCATGGATCAGTAGGATTAATATAGTAAAAATAGCCCTCATATCAAAAGCAGTCTACAGATTCACTACAACCCCAATTTCAACACAATTCTTTACAAATCTTGACATAATAATACTCAACTTCATATGGGAAAACAAAATCACAGGATAGCTAAAACAATCCCATATAATAAAAGAACTTCTGGGGGTGTCACTATACCTGATTTCAAGCTCTACCATAGAACTATGGTAATAAAAAATTCATGGTATTGGCATAAAAGCAGACAGGCTGATCAATGGAATCAAACTGAAGTCCCAGACAAAGGTCCACACACCTACAGACACCTGATTTTTTTTTTTAACAAAGAAGCCAGAAATATACACCAGGAAAAAGATGGAATCCTCAGTAAATGGTTCTGGTCAAATTGGTTGTCTGCAAGCAGAATAATGCAAAAAGGTCTGCATTTATTATCATCCTGCACAAAACTCAACTACAAATTTATCAAAGACTTCAACATAAAACCAGATACCCTGAACCTGATAAAAGAGAAATTGCAGAATAGGCTTGAATCAATTGACACAAGACTTTGTGAAGGGGACAAAACACAGACACTAAGAAAAACAATTAATAAATGGGACCCCATGAAATTAAAAAGCTTCTGTATGGCATACGACACCACCATTTAGAGAAAGTCACAAGCTATTGAATGGGAAAAATTCTTTACCAACTACACATTCAATCTAGGGTTAATATCTAAAATATATAAAGAAATAAAAAAAATCCTAGACTTCAAGAAAATACAGAACCAAATTTAAAATGAGGCAATGCGAAGCAGAGAGTAAGAATTCTCATTTATAAGAATAAATGAGAGTAGAAACTGGCATTGTTTGTTATATGGGAATATAATTTAATAATGTCTGTTAAAATGAAAGGCATATAAAGCCTGTAACTCCTCAAATGTGCTCCTTGCTGTTAGAGGCATTACTGTTATTCAGCTCTACTCTCTTCGGCACACAATAAGATTATATATTTGTTGGTTCTATTATTGTTAATTGAGACTGTATGTCTAGTTCTGCATAATGAGTTAATCTTTGATAAGTGGGCAACTATGAATAGTTTCCTTTTCTTCTACCTTAGAAAATATCAATGCTTAATATACTGCAGCAATTTTATATTATTATTAAAAAAACTTCTGGGTGATCACAATTAGCAAAGCCCTTCCCTGACCCTTCAGGGATACCATATAGCTTTACCTGTTGAAAATGATAACCTTTAAAAACCCTAAAAAACTTCAAGAGGATTTTTATTTTACATTGGAGAATTAGAAGTACAGTGATAATTAAGGATTGTGTCTGCAGAGATTTCTATACGGGACTTAAAACAGTGTCTGGGAAACAGGGTAACATGAAAGCTGGGGAAGCAGGAATGCCTCCACCATCACAAATCAGAAAGTGGATCCAGTTAGCTGGGAGCAATGCTAAAGTCACATTATGCTGTCTTTGTAAATTTGCATGCTAAAATGGACACTTCAGTCATCCAACGTTTCTACTAGGCAAGCAAACAAATTGTAAGTAATGGAAAAAGTTTCCGAATACCACTTAGTTCAAAATGCAAGCAAGTTACATTGAGGTCCAGCCATTCACATTGGAGGCTTTTTATTTTTCTCATTTCTGTTATGTGGTGATTCTTAGTATGTTACCTCTTCTTCATCAGGTACTTGCCTCACAATGAGATTATGTTGCTATGATGAGGAAGGAGGTACTTGTCCTGATTTATTCAGTAGAATGATTAAATCCACTGGACACATTTTATCTTCAGTTTAATCACAGACAACAGCTTCCCCTCCACATGCATTTACAGTTCAAAATAGAAGCCTTTACTAAAACAACTACATTTAAATATGTAATATCAAAGTAAACTGTTCATAGTGAATGCTGTTGCTTGGATTACCTGTTCCAGAAACTACTGAAACCTCAGAGCTGGAGACACAGCTCCATTGGTGGGGTGCTAGCCTAGCATGCAAAGACCCTTAACTTCAACCTGAACACTGTATAAACCTGGTGTGTTGCACTCAGGGGGTGAGGAAAGACAGCAATATGCTTAACGGCATCCTTGACTACATAGCAAGTTTGAGGACAGCCTGGACTACACAAACCCCTGCTTCAAAAAATACACAAATCTCAAGCTCTTTCCCCAGCTGTGTTAAACCAGGGTCTATAAGGATTAGACCCAAGAATTTATCACATTGACAAACTTTGCCAATTCTTTTTACCACACGTAAACTGGTCACTGCCAGTCGGTATCATGACTGTGGCAGCAGAGTTAGGAGAGCAAAATAGGGAGAAAAACTTTTTTTTTCTCAAAGAAGTAATCATGTACAGATTAATCTGGTGTGCAGAACACGTGGTTAGGTGAGTTGAACATTACCCTAAGTTACCTGTTTCAGGACACAAGAACAATGATCACATTTCCTATTGATGGTAGGAAAAGTTTAAGCTGGATAAAGCCACAGAGGATAAATGTATGTTGATACCGATGGTGACAGTGATAAACATCTGCTACATATCTTTTCAGTAAATTCATTAAAAGTACAACTAAGTGTGATTGAATTTTTCTGTCTCTGCAAGTCTTCGTATGAATAATTCACACATCAGAAAAAAAGAAAGCAATCTTTTGTCGGGCCATGCATGTGCCTTCTGATTCTTGGTGCAGAAAATATGGTTGCCTTAGTTATACAGCACTGAACCCAGGGATTAAGTGCAGCCCAGACAAGTAGATTTGTGTGTCATCCACGAAGAAGATAATTGAATTCAGAAGATGGGAGTATTGACCCTAGCAAAGTAAACCCATCATATTCAGAACTGTGCAGGATGGTGACTTTTGAATTTCATCAGAAGTCAACTCCATGGGCAATCAGCACTTAGCTGCTAATCTCTCTTGATAACACTTTTAGCTTGGCTGATTTATTAATTCATTCAAGAAAAGAGTACCTCCATCTCTCTTGTTGACAGCTTTTAGAGTAACTAGCTTTCGCCTTCTCCTAATGAGAAAGTCTATAAGACCTTTTGATTTGGGGAGCGCTAACAGTTTCTCCAAGAACAGATACTGTTTCATTTGTATAGGAATAAAAAAGTCCTAGTAAGAATCTTAAGGCTAATGGGAAAGGCTTTGATGTAAAAGTGTGGAAATGGACGTTATAGAAGCAGATATGAGATAGGAGATTCAAACCAGATGAAGACTAATATTCTTGAAGACAAGACTGAGGCATGGGTTTAGGATTCCATAACAATTCATGGTATCAATGACAGCAATAGGCTGATGTGATACGAACAGTTGTCCTTTGATGTGACTCTGAGTTTTCAGGGACTGTATCAAACCAATTAGAGGGTAGAATGACTCAAATATGTTTAATTCACAGTATTAACAGTTCACTCCAGGAATTCAATGATGACAAAATAGAACAAAAATGAAAATGTGTTGATGCCTGACCACTGAAATCTGTGTTTATCTTATTACAATCTCCCAAAGATGGCGAGGGAGCAAAGGCTCAGATCATAGAGATCAGAAGGACCTAACCCTCCCCCTGGGCTTTGGGAAGCAGTTAAGCATTGTTAAATATTGTTAAGAATATTAGCTCTAAGTCTTCATTTTAAGTACTCTGTTTCTTTCTGAATGAGCAAAACTGTTGGGTGCTGGCCATCTGGTGCCTTGAATGGCAGCGGACAGACCCTCTCCTTATGCCTGAAACAAGGAGCTGTGTGTTAGATAGGCCCTTCTTTGGCAATGAAATCCAGCGAAAGCCCCTCCTTGATTTGTACACTGTATGATAGCTGCGCAGAAACTGCATTTCAGACACAAATACCACTGTAAGCAGGAATGCTGCAAAAGGCTTTGTTCAGAAGGCTTTGCTGCAGTTCTGGATACTCTGGGTAACTTGCACTAGTTTTGGAAGGCTTTACTTTGGATAAGACAAGCTTCAGGCGACTCTGCTCATCCTGCAGTTATTTTACTCAGTACAGGAGGGGGAAACACCTTTCCAGTGACTCAGTCAAATAAGTTCTCAGGCGTATGGTTACTTCATAGGCAAGACTCATGACTGGTGATAGGTAGAGATGGAATCCATGCTCGTGCAAGGAAATGTTTGATGAACTTGCTAACTAAGCACAAGTGTGCCACTCTCCTTTTCTAGTTAAATAAAAAAGGGATTTTTCATTTAGCTTAACTAGAAGCTTCTCTTGTGTTTTTAACCCCGAGAAGACAACATGACCTTCCTTGAATAGTCTTTTATAGCAACCTAAAAAAAAATCATGGGTAGAGTGGACCCACCTGACAGTATTGAGTGTTGAAACATTTGGCTTCCAAGCACAGTAGACTACTAGGAGCTACGAATCAGCTGGAGGGTAATTGCTTAGGCTATAAGCCACAGAAACTCCAA
Organism: Microtus oregoni; assembly: GCF_018167655.1. Lineage (NCBI taxonomy): Eukaryota > Metazoa > Chordata > Mammalia > Rodentia > Cricetidae > Microtus > Microtus oregoni. The sequence goes on from NW_024543229.1 coordinate 572,545, forward strand.
AATCTGTAAGCCTTCAGGTCATTCAGTGCCTAAGACAGGGGTGAGTGAAGAATTCTGGAGAGACATAGACTCTAAATTACTGAAAAGGTAGGAGGTGGGGGACAGTTTTAACTCCAGAAGGCAAGAGGCTACAAAGTGCTGAAGCAGAGATCTCTGGTCATGGAAGAACTAGTTCCAGAGGTGTCAAGAACTAAGAGTGAGCAAGGGTTCCAACATCCAGAGCTGAGGACTCCAACACTAGATGAAGAAGTAGGAGGATTTGAAGGCCCAGAGATTTCTCTGTCCTGAGCACATAAAGTTATGTCTTTAGATTTGTATACTTCTTAATTTTTATTTATAAATTCATACAAAACATTTCATGTCACTGCATTTTAATTGTCATTGTCCTCTTTTTGTTCATCCTAATTAGTGTGTAAGTCACATAATACTCAATTTTCTTGGCTGTAAGTAACCACATGGAACAAGCCATGCCATTATTCTTCTTCAGATATTATTTGACAAGATATCTCAAATACTTATTAGAAGTTGCACTTGCTCCTTTCAGTATTACAACTTCTCCACCAAGATTCCCAGCTTTTCAGATTCCATCTGTTCTCTACCAGAGGAGATGCTCAAAATTGGCAGAATCCATGAGCCCATCTTCTATGGTGCAGATGCTGTTTAAGGAGAACTTCAAAACCTGCTTCATTTCATGTTTCCCTTCCCTACAAGGTTTTTCACAGGCCCCGTGGTAGCAGCAGAAGCAGAAAGCTATAAAAGTATTTATGGTACCACTTGCTGTGTAGTACATGATAGATGTCTTCAAACACTGATGGGATTTTTAAAATACGATGCTGCTTAATCATAGGAAACAATGACTTTAATGAAGGCATATTCTCTTGCTAAAACTCAACAAGTGAATTATTTTGGTTGCAAAAAGACAAATGTATCCTACTTTCAAATTATCTACTGTTCTCAGTGGGAGGTGAAATAGTGATTTGCTACATTGAAAGCTTTCTCCCGTGTCATTTTTACTAGGAAAGGAATGGTTACCACCTCTCACCCCTGCTACCTCATACCTGGATGTATCTGCAAAGCTTAAACAATCCATTGTTATTCTTTTGGTTTTTTTAAATAATATTTTTTTATTTCAGAATTTCTACAATATATTTTGGTCATATGCATCCTCCTGCCCCTACTCACTCCAGATCCACTCCTGCTTCCTTATCCACTCAAATTCTTGTTATCTGATTTTGAAACCATGCAAGTCCAGTCTTTGTTGCCCAAATACTCTCGGGTGTGGAGCTTGCTCAGGAGCATGACCAACCTCCCAAGAGTCTCATCTCTAAAGAAAACTGACAGTGCTTCTCTCAGCAGTTGTCAAATGTCAATAGTGTCCCAACTAAAGGTTGGACTTCATGCCCACCTTCCCCTTCCATGCTAGGATTTTTAAATTCAAAAAAGGCTTGTGCCTATCCTTATGCCCAAAGATGTATGTAGCTTTCACCACTCAAGTTACAATATCTTAAAAGCCTGTGCTATATCTCTCATACACATGCTTTGCCTCATCCAAGTATTCTCAGGCAATTATCTAAAAAAAAATTTTTGTTAGTTCATTGCTACATATCTAAAATTGAAGTGTTTCTTAATTGTTTTTTTTAAATTATTTTTAAAGACAGCATATAAAGTAATGGATTTCATTATGGTATTTTCACACATATGTGTCAATATGCTTTACTTCTAATTCTCAAATTTCACTTTTAATGAAGATCAAATCCTTAAGTAGAAAATAAAATTTAAGGTGTACTTTTAATTCGATGATGAAGAGTACCTGGATAAGGGAAATGAACCTTGCTTAAAATGGAAATATACAACATTATGAATTTTGCTCCACTTGTTCCAAGTAAAGGGTACAGACATTATGATATATAATTTACCTGTTTGTGATAGACACACATTTCCCTACTTTATGACAATCTTATTCTTAATTAATGAGTGAGTGTATCCTGCACACCAGCTATACACTTCAAGGGCCTATCCAGAGACAAAGAAACCTTTCTTTTCACTAATAATGAATATAGAGTGAGCTTCTTAAAGTATATTTTTCTCTTCTGTACTTTTTTTGTATCTTAGTATTTAGTCTCAGGTATTAAAATTTTAGTGTGATTTTTTTTTTTACATTATTAAGCAAGAATTACCTGTACTTAAACTGGTGAGGTCCTTTTCCACCAGCTCCCTCACCCCCATTTAATCTTACATAAATATGTAAAATTGGTAAACAAGTTGTGAGTCTTTGTGGAAACAAAGAAAGGCATACAAACCTCAAAACGGATTTTTTTTTTTTTTTTTTTGAGATATGGTTTCTGTGTGTAGCCCTGGCTCTCCTGGAACTCACTCTGTAGACCTGCCTCTGCCTCCAAAGTGCTGGGATTAAAGCTGGGTGCTATCATCATCGCCTGAGGCAGGGCAATAGGGCTAGCACAAGCAAGCACATGCAAACTCACAATGAGTAAAGAAAATTGGCCAAGACAATCTGTCAGTGGATCAAAAGCACGGTAACTAATGACATGCGCTCCTAGCCAATCAGAATACAACAGCAGTGACCACCAGTTTCCAAAGGACTAACTAGAGATGTTCCTGCAGCAACCAACCCCCCCCCCCAAAAAAAAAACCTGTTTATAATAAAGAGCTTCTGTATTGGAATCTCCTGGAGTCTGTACCATTGACTTCACGTCTTCTCACTCCACCCGTGCCCCGCAGAAATGGAGACTGCACACAGGCAACAGCAACAAGCCAGCAAAAACTACAATCGCCCAACTGAGAAACATATTTGATTACAGTAGACATAAAAACTGATCTTGCTTCCTTTAAGAGAAAACCAAATGTAAATTTTGGATCAAACTGTATGTAGAAATATAATGGCTTCAGGGGATGGAGGAAATGTCCAAGAATCCAGAACAGAAGATGATATTAATGCTTTCCCCAAATGAGCATAATTTAATTATTGTCTGGGTTTTAATGTATATTTTACTTTTTAATACTGTAGATCAAATCATAGACTTCAAGGATGCTAGGCAAATACTTTACTAATAACCTTCACCTCAAATTTCCAGATCTAATGTGTGTATATATATATTGTTCATAGTGACAAAATAGAGTTTCTGCTTCCTATCTATCTGAAGTCAGGGTTAGATAAAAGGCATTGTTGGTGTCTAACAAATAATTGCTATTGTAAGACAAGTCAAACAATAAGTTATTTGCAATCTAGGTTGCTAATAGAAAATATATCCAGACCATATAAAGAACAAACTAATTCTTAGAATATGGAACATCCAACAAAAAAAAAAAGAAAACAAAGATTTGAACAGGCATCTAGCAAAAGAAGACATCTAAAATGTCAGTAAATATATTAAGATGCTTGACTTCATTAGTCACCGATAAAATACAAATTAAAACAACAGGAAGATGTTACCATAAATGAACCCAAAGTTGCTGAAAGGAGAAAGATACTTAAATAATAATCTTATTATATCTTGTAAGAATCTATGTAGTTAAATGAATTGTTGTAAAGTCAGTTAATGAAAGAGCTTTCTAAACAATACATCATTTTGTTGAACTATTTCAGGAGACAGTCCCTTATTGTAGTTAATAATATTGTATTGTGGACCTAAAATTTGCTTAGTAGATCTTAAATGGTATCATCACAAGAAATACAAGTAGTTATTAGGTATTATAAATGTATTAATTAGTTTGATTGCATTAATCATTCTAAATGTGCATATATATCAAACCAGTACTTGCTATACTATATATATAATTTATATATATATATATATATAATTTTTATTTAACAGCTAAATTTCAAGAAAAGTGGAAGGGAGTAGAACAGAGGGCTGGAGAGATGACCCAGTGGTTAAGAGCACTGTCTACTCTTCCAGAGGACCCAGTTTTGGTTCCTAGCACCGCATGGTGGCTTACAACCATCTTTAACTCCAGCTTCAGGGGATTTGATGACTTTTTTTGATTCCATGGGTACTAGTCACGTATATGGTACATTCATGCAAGGAAAACACCTATACACATAAAATAATAAAATAATTTTAAGTAGAATAATAAACAACAGTTCCTTTTTCCATGGCCTCTTCATTCACCATTAAAACTAGGCATGTTTTTTAGGTTGCTTTTCAAATAACTTTCATTATTTTCCACATATTTGAATTGATATTTTTATCAGTCATGCAAATTTTGAAAAAGGAAAACAACTTACATAATATTTCTTTTGAATATTTCTATGGCCAGCCACAGAGCTGGGCAACACCATGATTAGATTCATGGAAGATTCTGGAGTAATACAAAGTATCATTTTTATAAAAAAAATAATAAATAAACCTGGCTTCATATAGACAAAAAGACCACAGCGACTAAAAATTAATAAATAAACCTGGCTTCATATAGACAAGAAGACCACAACTACTCCCTGAAAATAGAATAGAATAAAATATTAAAGTGGGTGAGTAGAGAGGGAGCACTAAAATTGAACCAAATAAATGTGCAGTGCTTTTGACCTACTCTCCGATAATAATGATCTTTTGTAAAATACTGTGTCTGCTGCCGTCCTTGGAGGAAAATGCACTATAAAGTTAAATAAGGTCTCAATTTTCTAAGAATTCACTTCCAATGGCTTTTCAAGAATCCAAACAGCAGCTGGTACAATTGTCCTGCATTGTTTCCTTGGAGACATTATATTCCCTCCCCCCCCTCACCCCCAAATAGGACAGACTCAAACTCTTATTGACTGTGACGCTGTGGGCACAGATGCCTAGTTGTAGCTAAAACTAACAGGCATCCCATGAATCTTAATAAAGTAAGAAACAATATGCTACTAACTTTACCTAGATATGGTTAATGAGGTAGGAAACCCAATTTCCTCTTAAGAAATTAAATAAAGCCTATTAAAGATGGGGACTGTTGAGCTCTTCTCCATGTCTTAGTAAAAGAAGGCATTATTATTCTTGTTTGATTCTGTTGTTATTTCCAAATCTTGTCTAATCTCTCCAGTAGCTATATATCAATGAGATAGAGAGTGTTTCGTGTCGTTAGATAGATTTGAACTTTATTAGCAATCACGGAAGCATTTTCAACTTCTCGACTTTGTTTTCAGTGTCAATAGAGAATGGCACCATGGTCTAACACACTCCTTTTTGTCCCTTCTTTATTATCCATCATTTAATTTTCACTCTTCTTTTAGCTGTTTGTCTATTTATCCTCTGCCTTTCTCCTTTCCATCTCCCATCCCTCTCTAACTTTTTTCTCCTCATTCATTTCTCTTTTATTAATTTTATTTACATGTTTTTTTTCCTTTTTTTTCCTATGGTGGTAGACATTTTGCCTGTTTCGAGGTTTTACTCAGCTTGTAAGTGTTTTTCCTAGAACTGTACATTAGGAGTCCTTGGTGGTTGTGAGCAGCTTTGGTTGTGTGCATGTAAAGGATTTGTATGAATGGGGAGAAAAATCTCAAGACGATACCTATTTATGTGGAAATAAAGATATTCATATTCCTATTTTTAAGCCTCTTCTTCTTCTGACCAAAGTGACTTGAAACTTTTCTTTCATGGTTTTCATTATAAATTGTCTGAGCAGCACAATGTGATGACTAATTTTGACATCAGCATCCACATCCTTTGTCAACAATGTAAGATTTGAGTTAGAACAAATAAGGTCAAGGATCATCTCACATGCAATTGACCAGGTAGTCACTCAGGGCTCCACACTCAGAGGAACCATGTGCTTGATTAAAACTCTGCTATTGTTATCTTGGTATTCTTAGTCATTTTTGCTAGTTATGTTTTATAAGACAACACATGAACAATGTTTACACTGTCCATCTAGTCATATGGGACAATCATCCAAGCATTTGAGCAGAGAACATAAATTCAACATGAATGTATGTCTTCATGATACTGTGTGTGCATATGGTATTTTTGTGTCTTACCATGCAGAATTCCTGTAGATTCATTCAGTTTAGAAATATTGAAGCCTAACATTAATAAGAAAGATGCCCTTAGTGACAACCCATGCTTTCCTTGCTTATAAGAGCTTGTTTCTAGCTGGGCAGTGGTGGCACATGCCTTTAATCTCAGCATTCGGCAGGCAGAGGTAGATGGATCTCTGTGAGTTTGAGGCCAGCCTGGTCTACAAGAGCTAGTTCCAGGACAGGCTCCAAAGCCACAGATAAACCCTGTCTAGAAAATCAAAACAAAACAAAAAAAAAAAAAGAGCTTGTCTCTAATATAGAAACACAATAACTTAAAAACATGAACTATCAAGAAAGCTATCATGTTCTTCTTTATGTTACTTTCATATAGCCTATACTCATTCAATCTGAAAATAATGCATACAAAAAAGGGAAAGATAGAACAAATCAAGGTTTCTTTTATTTTGAATCCTTTCATATTCAACAGTAAGCTGAAGAGAGAATGTGTTGGTAGAATTTGAGTTTCATGCTAAGTAGAGAAAAAAAGATAAGTTAGCATTGTTCAGTGTTTCTACTGTTTCAATAAAACAACATGAGTTTGAGCTAGAAAATTGCCATTATTTTATGTGGTACAGATTGTATAATTTAGGTAATTTTACAGATAAATTCAAAGGCCCTATGTTTGTATCTAAAATTGACAGTGTACTGTATAATGACGGAGTGGTAAAGTTTTATGCTAATAATTGTTATTTCAAATATCACTAAAAATGAGAAAACACTGTGGAAGGTCAAGAGGAACAAGGCAGCAAACTACAAAAGAAAAGGAAAAGGGGGAAAAAGAAAACAAAAGAGAAACTTTATATTTAATCCATTTAACTAAATTTTTAAATACGCAAGACCCCCATTTTTTTTGCTTCTTTGCAAATTTTATTGGTGTCTGCATTCAGATATGGTAGTGTCTGCATTTTTAAGGAAAGGGGTACAAAAACAATCATTTTTATTCAGCTGACATGGATTAGTGAATATTTTCACTGATCAAAAAGAACAAAAGAGAAACAGTTTTTTCTTCGTTTTATACACCAGGATTTCTATGATTTACATGGTGTGTAGGCTTTCTACTAGATTTACAGAGGCTACCTATTTCAGCAAGGTTATCATAAGATGGCATGAGAAATTAGATCACAGTAAAATTTTTCCATTCATTTACACATAATAATTCTTTCTGTGTGTACTTAATTGCTGCCTCTTATGCAGTAGGTAAAAATTGAGTTGTGTTGAGTTACGGCTGTGAATATGCAGGCAAAGTTCTTGCCCTCATTACGCTCTAATAACATTGAACATATTACTAGTTGATAAAGACTGTTTATTCTCCTATCAATAAATACTATAATTTATGACTACACATTTCTCATGAATTCACACACCCCTGTCTACACACCATGATAAAAGAGAGTATAGGGTAATTTAGATGATTAATTAAGATGTGAAAAGTTTCCTTTCCCCTTAGTAATAGCTTTTAAAATATATTTTAAGAACTAGGTGGTGATGGCGCACACCTTTAATCCCAGCACTCGGAAAGCAGAGGCAGGCAGATCTCTGTGAGTTCGATGGCAGCATTGTCTACAAGAGCTAATTCCAGGACAGCTAGAGCTGTTACACAGAGAAACCCTGTCTCAAAAAACAAAAAGAAAAACAAACAAACAAAAAAAAACTTTAGGAAATGTAGAAATGAATAAGTTGTTAAGAACAGTGGCTGCTTTTCCAGAGGATCTGTGTTCAAGTCCCAGAACCCACATGTGGCTCATAACTATATACAATTCCAATTCAAAGGGACACAATCTTCTCTTCTGGTTTTCCCAGGCTTCAGGTACACCCATGATGTACAGGCATACATGCAGGTAAAACACTCATACTTAAACAATTTGTAAAAGACCTTATTTTTAAATCTGTGTATGTATCTTTGTAAATTTGTGTGTGGGGGGGATGGGATATGTGGGTATGTGCATTCAAGAGTGTGTACTCATGGAGGAAGATTGTATCAGGTACCCTGGATCTGGAGTTACAGGTGGTTGTGAGTTGCCAAACATGGGGGCAGGTGCCAAACTCAGATCCCCTGCAAGAACAATACGTGTTCTGAAGTGCAGAGCCATTCTAGACTGAGTAGCAGCTTTTCCCATTCAAATTATCTAAATAGTTTTTCCACTTCTTCATCTTGATGTAGGTATTCATTACTATGATGTTCCTCTTCGAAGCTGTTTAATTAGCCCTAACCGTGAGTAAAACCTCCTTCTGCATCCAGGCTGAAAACCTCACTGTCACATTTGCTCTGTTTCCTTGCAGCCCACATCTAATCGATTCTACTCCTGCGGTCTTCTTGAGATCCTTTTCTTCCTCTCTGTTCCCTCTCCATCACTCTTGTTTTAAAATTTATTTATTGATTTTTTTATTGAAAATTTCTACCTCCTCCCACTTCCCTCCGCTCCCCCCACTACCCTTCCTCCCCTTCCCTCTCCAGTCCAAGGAGCAGTCAGGGTTCCCTGCCCTGTGTGAAGTCCAAGGTCCTCCCCCCTCCATCCAGGTCTAGGAAGGTGAGCATCCAAACAGACTAAGCTCCCACAAAGCCCTCCATGCAGTACAATCAAAACCCAGCGCCATTGTCCTTGACTTCTCAGTCAGCCTCCACCGTCAGCCACATTCAGAGAGTCCGGTTTGATCACATGCTCCATCAGTTCCAGTACAACTGGCCTTAGTGATCTCCCATTAGATCAGTCCCACCGTCTCAGTGGGTGGACGCACCCCTCGCGGTCCTGACTTCCTTGCTCATGTTCTCCCTCCTTCTGCTTTTCATATGGACCTTGGGAGCTCAGTCCAGTGCTCCAATGTGGGTCTCTGTCTCTATCTCCATCCATCGCCAGATGAAGGTTCTATGGTGATATGCAAGATATTCATCAGTGTGGCTATGGGAGAAGGCCAGTTCAGGCATCCTCTCCTCTGCTGCCCAAGGAACAAGCTGGGGACATCTCTTTGGACACCTGGGAACCCCTCCAGAGTCAAGGCTCTTGCCAACCCTAAAATGGCTCCCTTAATTAATGTATCTTCTTCCCTGCTCCCACATCCACCCCTCCTCCGTTCCAACCGTGCCATTCCCTCAAGCTCCCCCCATCTTCCCCTTCTCCCTTCTTTCTCCCCATCTCCCCTTATCCCCACCCCACTCCACCCCCGTGCTCCCAACCCCTGTCAGGCAATCTTGTCCACTTCCAATATCCAGGAGGATAACTATATGTTTTTCCTTGGGTTCACCTTCTTATTTAGCGTCTCTGGGATCACGAATTATAGGCTCAATGTCTTTTATTTATGGCTAGAATCCATTTATGAGTGAGTACATACCATATTCATCTTTTTTGGGTCTGGGTTACCTCATTCAGCATAGTGTTTTCTATTTCCATCCATTTGAATACAAAATTCAAGATGTCATTTTTTTTTTTTTTTTTTTTTTTTTTTTACCGCTGAGGAGAACTCTAAAGTGTGTATGTGCCACACCTTTATCCATTCTTCTATTGAGGGGCACCTAGGTTGTTTCCAGGTTCTGGCTATTACAAATAGTGCTGCTATGAACATAGTTGAACAAATGTAGTATGATTGGGAATCTTTTGGGTATATTCCCAAGAGTGGAATTGCTGGGTCCTGAGGAAGGCTGACTCCCAGTTTCCTGAGAAACCACCACACTGATTTCCAAAGTGGTTGCACAAGTTTGCGTTCCCATCTAAAATGGAAAGTTCTGATCTCCAAAATATATAAAGAACTCAAGAAACTAGACATTAAAACTCTAATTAACCAAATTAAAAAATGGGATACTGAACTGAACAGAGAATTCTCAACAAAAGAAGTTCAAATGGACAAAAGACACTTAAGGTCATGCTCAACATCGTTAGTGATCAGGAAAATGCAAATCAAAACAACTCTGAGATATCATCTTACACCTGTCAGAATGGCTAAAATCAAAAACACCAAGGATAGCCTCTGCTGGAGAGGCTGTGGAGTAAGGGGAACACTCCTCCATCACTCTTTAGTATGTCTCCCGTGCACCACTGCAGTACTGTCCTCTCTGATTTCCTTGCCTCTAAATCCCAAGACCACTCTCCTTATCATTCTTCTATCCAACATCGTAAACATTTTATTTGAACATATTTACAATGCTTAACTTCTTTCCCCTTTTATATATTTTGTACTCTGTTATACAACTTAATACTAAGTTTATATAATAATTGTTGAATTATCAGTATAATAAGTATAGTAACTTGCCTTCAGATATTTGAGGCTAAAATCTGTTCCATAGATTATACAAAAAATGTTTTTATAAAACAAAAGAAATAATTGAGAGGTATTTTTTTTTCTCCTAGATGATCAGGTAAATACCAAGAGGGCTAATAAAGTTTGGGAAAAACCTGAAGGTCTCAGTGAAAATAATTCTTTTCCATACAAAGCCTAAATATTTTCAAATTAAAAACAGACATACAGTTTTATTTGTGGGAGGAAAAACATATTCTAGATCAATGACAGAGTATGGAAAGATTTTTTTTCTTCAAAAAAGGAAAGTTTTGGCCAAAACAATACAAAAACAGTGAGTCTCCCTCTGAATGTGGGTGACGGTTGTATGGCTGGGGCCGACTGTGGGGCCACTGGCAGTGAGACTAGGATTTATCGCTACTGCTTGTGTACTGGCTGTTTGGAACCCATTCTCTTTGGAGGGATACCTTGCTCAGCCTAGATATAGTGTGGAGGTCTTTGTCCTGCCTCAAAGGAATGTGTCTTATCCTCTCTGAGGAGTGGATGGGGTGGGGCGGGGAGGGGAGTAGGTAGAGGGGATGGGAGGAGGGGAGTGAGTGGGAACTGGAATTGGTATGTAAGATGAAAAAAGATAGCTTGTTTTCTTTTAAAATAAAAATCAGTGAGTCCATCATGGGTGTGTATATATATATATATATATATATATATATATATATATATATACACACATACCTCATGAAACTTTCATTTCTTCACCCTTCTATACTCTGTTATTAAAGTGTCTTGTACTTTAGCGATCAGGGACATGCAAATCAAGACAACTTTAAGATACCATCTTACACCTGTCAAAATGGCTAAAATCAAAAACACCAATGATAGCCTTTGCTGGAGAGGTTGTGGAGTAAGGGGTACACTCATCCATTGCTGGTGGGAATGCAAACTTGTGCAACCACTTTGGATAGCAGTGTGGCGGTTTCTCAGGAAACTGGGAGTCAACCTACCTCAAGACCCAGCAATTCCACTCTTGGGAATATACCCAAGAGATGCCCAATCATACTACAAAAGTATATGCTCAACTATGTTCATAGCAGCATTGTTTGTAATAGCCAGAACATGGAAACAACCTAGATGCCCTTCAATGGAAGAATGGATAAAGAAAGTATGGAATATATGCATATTAGAGTACTACTCAGCAGTAAAAAACAATAACTTCTTGAATTTTGCATGCAAATGGATGGAAATAGAAAACACTATCCTGAGTGAGGTAAGCCAGACCCTAAAAGAGGAACATGGGATGTTCTCACTCATAATTGGTTTCTAGCCATAAATAAAGGACATTGAGCCTATAATTCGTGATCCTAGAGAAGCTAAATAAGAAGGTGAACCCAAAGAAAAACATATAGTCATCCTCCTGGATATTAACCTTCATCAGGCGATGAAAGGAGACAGAGACAGAATCCCACATTGGAGCACCGGACTGAAACCCCAAGGTCCAAATTAGGAGCAGAAGGAGAGAGAGCACGAGCAAGGAACTCAGGACCAAGAGGGGTGCACCCTCACACTGAGACAATGGGGATGTTCTATTGGGAACTCACCAAGGCCAGCTGGACTGGCTCTGAAAAAGCATGGGATAAAACCGGACTCGCTGAACATAGAGGACAATGAGGACTACTGAGAACTCAAGATCAATGGCAATGGGTTTTTGATCCTACTGCACGTACTGGCTTTGGGGGAGCCTAGGCAGTTTGGATGCTCACCTTACTAGACCTGGATGGAGGTGGGAGGTCCTTGGACTCCCCACAGGGCAGGGAACCCTGACTGCTCGGGCTGATGAGGGAGGGGGAGTTGATTGAGAGAGGGGGAGGGAAATGTGAGGCGGTGGTGGGGAGGAGACAGATATCTTTAATAAATAAATAAATAATTTAAAAAATAAAAAATAAAGTGTCTTGTATTAAGTCCATTGCAATCCAATCTCACCTGCTTTAGCCCAGAATTTTTAAAATAATTTTCTCTATATACCTGAAAATCCCATATTATTGTTCTACCTTCTGTTCTTTTTACTAAGCTTTATTAATATCCTAAAATATTTTCCTACTATTAAACCTTTAACCCTTGTTAGTGTCCAAAGAGGTATACTGTAATTTTATGTTTACTTTAAAAACATTACTTGACAATTTCATACACATCTATGAGATACTTTGTTCCTTTTTTCTCCTCTTATATTCTCTCATCCTCCTCACAACACTTCTCAGTTTTCTCCCCAACAAGTTCCCCTCTTGTTCTTATCTTTCTTTATGATCTGCTCAGTTTAATCGGGATTGCTGGCATAAACATGGGCGGGGGGTATTTACTAGATTATGAACAACTTACTAGCGCCTGTGGCTGCACTACTGAAGAAAATGACTCCCCTACTCTCAATAGACATCGACTGTCAATAGCTACTCAGGACAGACTGGACCTCATGAGGCCCTCCTCCTCCCATGATGAAATGTTGAGGAGCCCCATCATGTGCAAACGTTTGCTTTTTTACAAAGGCGTCCATGTCTTGTCTCTGTCTGATTATGAACAATTTTGCAATGAACATCATTGATATTTCCATCATCTTCTGAATATGTTTTATATATTTAGGAACATTCTTATGTAATGAGGCTTACTCTTTAAATATAAAAATCGTATCTCAAATTCTTAGCCTCCTTTGCAGCTAGGAAACCAGTCTGTAACCTAGGATATACCAAACAAGGGCAGTCATCTGAGACATTGATTTGCAAGTAACAAACTGGCTCTGTGAGGAGGTCCCATATTTCTATCACAAGTGGTGGCAGATCTAAATCATGGGAGCACTAACAGCACAGATGTGGCATTGGCATTGGCAGTACTATCAGTTAAAGTCAATTAAAGGTCCTGGCACTCGGTGTTTGCTAGGAGCAGAAACCACAGCTTTTCATTATCTGGACAGTTCCAGACCTTGGACACTATTCCTGAAAGCTTAGGGTTAATCCTTTATTTGCAACCTTCCCTCACCAAAGACACTCAGGAGTACGACATAACATTTATTTACAAATATTTTTCTTGCTTTACATAACTGGAATGTGGGTTTTTTTCCAAGAACCTTAATGGACACATTCCTTGTTTGAGTTTGTTTTAGAACTGATTCCTCTTGCAAGCTGCCATACCAGACTATTTACTTATGTTTCCAGGCTGCCTTCCATATGCTATGTTTCCTTATTTTTAGCATGTATTCCATATCTCCAGTTTCTGAAGCCTAAATAGATGCTAAAACTCTTCAGAATATGGAATGAAAGACTTTGAGCATATGCCACAAACTCTTCTGCCACCTTTTTTGATTTCCTCCAGCACAGTGTTCACAGAATATTTTGCTGTCTCAGTATTGGCTGTTTTTCATCCACAGAAGGTCATCTTTGCGAAGACTATCTTTAAAGACATAGCACCTAGCGTGTCCCTCCCTTACACAGCTTGAGTTTATTTTTCCAGGAGTCCTTTTCCTTAATTAAACTTAATGCCCATTTGCAGAAATAGTATGTAAATAGAGGCCCAAAGTAAAAATAAAATTCAGGTAGTACAGAGAAAAAGAATAAATATGTACTAATAACCACTGAGAAATCACAAAGCAGAAAAGAAAAGAAAAAACTCTCAAGTTAAGAAGCACTGGGGACCTGAAGCTGAAAGTTATTCCTGTGCCCTACTCAAAGCAAATAAAATGCTGTACAAATTAAAAACATCAATACCTCTTAACATATCTATCAAATAGGTGAGGTTACCACTGCCCCTCAAAATGCGAGGGACTAACACCAAATGTAGAAATAGAAAATTGCTGGAACATTAAAGTAGCATATTTCAAAATATATTCATTCTTTCTATACATGACTTTCTCAAGATCTTAAATCATCGCTGAGTTTACTTCATGTCAGTTATAAAAATCATTGTCATTTATTTTACAGCTACATAGTGTTCTATGTAAGGGGGTACTGTACTTTACTATGCTGAATCAATTTCTCTTAAGTGGACATTTATTTTGTTCCCAGTATTTGTAAATAATGATACCACCACAAAAGCTGCACTGCAGAAGTTATTGTGGAATTACTTGACCAAAAGCCTATGCAATTCTGGAGGCTGGGGAGATGGTTCAGTCAGTAAAATGCTTGTCTGTCACGCAGACCTAATAGCTTGATCTTGAATTCCAGCCTCACATAGAAAAAAGCCAGGTGTAGCAGCAATCCCAGCACTGGGGAGGCAAAGACAAGAGGATTGATTGTTGGGACTTGCTGGCCAGATGATCTAGCCAAACTGGGTGACTCCAAGTTCAGTCTCAAGTAAGGGCAATGCAGGAAGACAGCTGACAAAAACAAACAAACAAAAAAATGAACAAACAAACAAACAAAAACAAACCTCTGGCTTCCACAGGCTCTCTCTAGCACATGTAGTTTTCTTAAATAATGCAAAAGCATCCAATATGTACTACTCTGTCCTCAGCCAAGTAATGTGTGATAGAGACCTTTACACTTAGCTTCTACAAGTGTTTTATTAAAGTTGTTGAATTTTTGCCTGTCTGGTAGGTTAAAAAGATTTTAATTAGATCCAAAGTAATTTCTACTTATTTTACTATGAGTGATACAGGACATCTTTTTATATTTTTTGAGGCATTTTTTATCACTTTAAAATTATTTGTTCATGTCTTTAGTCACACACACCTTTTTTTTTTTTTCTAAATTGGGGTTTGGTCTTTCAATCACTGAATGTATGGGTTGCTTTTCTGGTAGAGATACTGATATATATCAAAAACCATTTTCTGCTTTTTTACTCTTTTTTATTACTTTATAAATAATACCAATCAAAATTCCCACTTTCTCCCTTTCTCCCACTTCCCTCCCACACCCTTCCCTCCCACCCCCCTTCAGTCCTACCAATAGGGCAAGGCACTTCCCTGTGGGAAGTCTAAGGCCCTTCCGGCTACATCCAGGCTTAGGAAGGCCATTTTCTTACAGTTTGTGATTTGTCTATTTGTCTTTCCTTTAGTTATTCTATGTGGGATATAACAAACTACATATTGAATTCACCAGCACTTCTTTTATTGTGCTGGGATTGAGTTATATGTAGAAAGCTTTTCCCAATAACATCATTGCTACTATTTCCATTTTTACATTGAATCTCTTTCATCCATTAAGGTTTGTTGTTTATGATATGAGCTATGGATCATTCCCCCCTTTTTTTGAGACAATGTTTCTCTGTGTAGCCCTGGATGTCCTGGAACTCACTCTGTAGACCAGGCTGGCCTCGAACTCACAGAGATCTGCCTGCCTCTGCCTCCCGAGTGCTGGGATTAAAGGTGTGCACCATCACTGCATGGCTGCATCTTTCTTTTTATATATAAAAAAGCCAAGTGATTATGCAGTTGTCCTGATACTGTTTATCAGCCATCTTTACTCCAGAGATATATAAAGCCACCATTATTTTATACCATACAACCCCTTTCTCCCTTCCTCCCCCCCTCCCTCTCTCCCTTCTTTCCTTCTTTCTTTTGAGAAGATTTCATGAAACTCACACTGACTTGAACTTGGTATGTAATCAAGGATGTTATTGACCTCTACCTATAAAGTTCTGGGACTACAGGTATGCACCATAAGGCTCCGTTTATGCAGTGTGGGGTAATCTCACCTAGGATCTCATGCCTGTTAGCATTGTCTGAACTATATGTACAGCCTGAAATTTTTTCATGTGATTCTTGTTCTCTTTCTAGATTTTATTTTATTGACCTACCTATTTTAATTAGGTTATTTCTGACACATAAAAAAAAGGTGTGTGTGTGTGTGTGTGTGTGTGTGTGTGTGTGTGTGTGTGCATATACACACGTGCCCACGTATCTGCATCTTGTCTGAGTGGAGCTGTTAACAATATTAATCAGTTCTTTTTTCTTGAAACTAACTTATGTGGCCCGGCTGGCATTGAACACACAAACCTCTTGCCTTAGCATACTGATTGCTAAAATGAGAAACATGTGCTACAATGCCTGACCAACACTTTTCTTGGGAGATTTCTAGGAAAACAATAAAGGGGTGATGTTTTCCTCTTTCTAAGAGTATTTCATGTCTCTATTTTGACAAATTCCATAATTTTCACATTGATTTATTAGTCAAGACCCTAGTATTATATTAAAAAATAATACTAATGTCCAGCATCATTGCTTTGTTTCTAATTTTAATAGAAAAGCATTAATTATTCCTGGTAAAACATAATGCTTGATACAAGTTCCTGATGAATGCTTTGCTAAGTTATTGGGATCTACTCTATTTTAGTGAATCATTTTCTCTTATGTAGATAATTATTATATTTCTGTACTTGTCAATTTATAAATGATGCTACAATAAACATTGCATTGAGGAATATTTTGTTTGGAGGAATGTCTTAAAATATTCTAAGTCATGCTGGACAGTGGTGGGGCAAGCCTTTAACCCCAGCACTCAAGAGGTAGAAGCAGACCGTTCTCTGTGAGTTCAAAGCCAATCTGGTCTACAGTTTCAATTTCGGGACAGCCAGGGCTACACAGAGAAACCTTGTCTCAAAAAAACAAAACAAAACAAAAAATTCTAAGTCATGAAAGATCTAATCACTTTTCTGATTTAAAGACATGCATGTCCCATGATAGATTTTCTTTTGGAGCCTGTTGATGCATACATTTCATTGTTGATGTTTCTAAGATTTATGTGCCTTTTCTGAGATTCCAGTCTTGTTGTTCCTAAATCCTTGTGTTAACAATTTGTTTGAGAAAACATCCCTAATTTATGCTTATCTACAGCTCCCTTTCCTTCTTTTCTTTCTTCTAGGTGCACAACAGAAGGAAAATAAGGTACAGAGTGTTCTTTATTTTTCATGCTGTGGACCAGTTTGATCAGAAAGTTTCTCCTTTCAATGACCGTTAAACCATTTAGGCATCAAGTGTTTTTTGAGGAATTACATATTTGACTATTTTTGCATTTCTTTTATAAGTATTACTCTGCACATTTCTATGTCTTCTGGACTGATTGATGTCATCTTGTTTATAGTACATTGCACCTAGTCTTTCGCCTTTGTTTTCATGAAATTATATGTAGTATTATCTACCAATTTTACAATCTGGATTTACAGTTTTCCTTTATTTTTCTTGATCATGCTTGTTAACATTTAATTAGTTAAACTTAAAATTTTTATGCTTATGTTTTCAAGTGTATAGAAGAGTTTAGCTAACAATATGAAACTTTTGAAAGATGCCCATTCATGGAACTCACTGGGAACTCACAATAGAGTCGAAACAGGGTGGGGAAACAGTTAGGAATATCCCCACCCAAGAGAGACAGAGATAGAGAACATCATTTGGGATTATGCAGGAGGCCAGCAAAATAAAAACGCGGGGGGAAGAGGGAATTAAGAGCTTGAGAACCAGGTAAGGTGCCAAGAGTTGTGGGAAAATCACTTAGCTCATGACGTAAGAAAATGAAGACCACACAAAAAGGAAATTCTGTTTCCCATGGAGCAGAGGGGAAATGGAGAAAAATGTGAGTTGCCCAGCAGGCATTGCCAGGTGAGTCAGGGATAAGATAAAATGAAAGTAGACTGCCTGTGGACAGGATAAGTGATAAATAAAGGGGGAAAAGAATAAAACAAATGGTTTTCTGGTGCTAGAGAATAACTGAAATCTTGCCACTTTGTGAAAAATCAGCGTTAATGTTTTCTACTTGCATGACTTATTTTATCTGCACAGCAACTCGGTAGTACAGGTATTCCTCCCATCATCCTTACAGTAGTATAAAATTAGAACATATCGATATAAGAAGCTCTGCAAGACTGATCAATTTACCTACCTACCCCAAATCATCCAGCTAGCAGACTTAGAATTTGGGGTCTGCTTCACTCTGCAGTCTGTGGCTGCACATAGGACTGGCACACTCTTGGCTTTTTGTCTCTTCCTCTGAGCCCTCTAATGGCATAGCTGAACTCAACAGAAATGTAACCATTTTGTTAAATTCAAAAATTATGAAACTGGCAGTGAACACTTGACACAAGTACTTCTTTTGATAAATGTTTCTGCCATGCCTGTCTTTGTGATGCACAGATGGAATTCTTAATCTGCTATATTACTTGTTCTGCCGCGATCCTGTGAAATCCCAATAAACAGGCAATATGAATGTTCACCCTTGGGTGGTAAGTGTCTGATAAAAACATAAAAAGAAGCCATGTAAGTCTATTGTTCTACCGAGTCCTGATTTCTGATTCTCTACTATAGATTTCTAAGCGTTATTGCACTCTTGAGTTTTAATTGAGAAATCTTGGATGAAACTGAAGTGGGATAAAAATTCTCCTGGATTTACACTCGTTCAAATACCTTTTCAGCAGGTCAGGATTCTTGTACGGGAAATGTATCATTCCATTCCCACTCATCAAAACATAGACTTTCCACATGAAGTAGCTGCTGCTGAGTGCACAGGAAGGAGGTGTATAGCTGGAGAGTCAGGCCTTTAGTGTTTAACTGAGAGGGAAAGCTCAGAATTATATGCAGGACATGGTATCCATGGCAACTTGCCCAGCAGCTTTTAACTTTTAAACCTATCAAAATATGATTCTTTGGTTTTCCTTCAATCTTCTTCCTTGGCGTTTTGGTCTATAGTCATAATGATCATAGATTCATCTAGTACTGTTATTTGCTAAACAATAATGTTTAATGATCATATTACAATTATCACTAGTGAACACATACATCTTCCCTAATCTAGATTCCTGTAATTAACAATCTTTCACCGTTACAGCAAGGCAGGTCTCTATAAAAATTCGTCTATGTTCTAGCTAAATAACAGAGAGGAAAGCTTTTGCCAGACAGATGTTATTATTGGAGAATTGCCTTAGTATACATCTAAACAATTGTTACATTCACTGCAACACAGCCTTGATTACTTAGATTGTTCAGCAATAGGGGGTCATAATTGAGTCACTTTCCCTGTTCACTGGAAATTAAGTGGAAAACATTTATATTTACAATCCAAGTTATCAGTTCCTCTGAAAAGTGCTAGTTTACTTTCCAACTTGAGCTATGGAGTTCACTGAATAGAACTAGCTCTTTCTTCCATTCCTGAGGATCCTGCAAAGCCTGGGGCTCAGGACTGTGAGTCAGGGAGTCTAGGAACCACGTATGTAGTGGCAGAGATGAAGAATGTAGACCAGAGTGTTCACTGTGTGCTGATGCCAAAAACACTCTGAATTTTGCTTTCGCTTTAAAAATAAATTCTTGATAACAGTTTTTTTTTCTTTAAACCCGAAGCAAATGGTTGTTAGAAGCAGTACAGCACTGGCTAACAGCGTAGCCTCTGGAGACGGCTTATTTGGATTCCAATCAGGGCTGTTCATCAGACTAACTGTTGGTTTTTCAGCAAGATAACAAATCTCCCTGAATATCAGTTTCCCTATCGGTAAAATGGGAAAACTCATTGAGCCGACTTCATAATGTAATTGTGAATAATATGTAAAGACGTGTGTGAGCTGTTTCCGGCAGTGCCTTGTATATAGAAAATAGTCACTAAATCCGCGCTATTGTCATTTCTCAGGGAGAGCCAAGCGGGAATCTGTTTCATTGAAAACTCATCGGCTGTGCTCAGGGTGGCTGCAATTGTACTAAACAATCCATTCTGCACCCTACGGAGACAGGTCCTTATGGAGACAAAAAATGTCTTACCATAGTTGGAGTAACTGCCTGCACTTGAAAAGTAGTAAAAATGCATGTTTTTAAAAACATTGTGTATTCCAAATTTTTCATTACTTCACTGAGACCCTGCCTCCAAAGACTTCCGTTTGTGAAACTATATCGAGCATTGGTTTAGAATCTCTACGTGTGCTTTCAAAAGTGTGCCAACAATGAAAATAATTTTAAAGGAGAAAAAGGTAGCTTGTTTTTTTTTTTTTTCTCATTCACTTTGTTGTAGTTATGCTTTTCGGCGATGCAGAGATCCTCCCAGATAGCAATTCATTATTTCTTTATTTGGCTTTTTGTCTGTCACCTGAGCTTAAAGCTCATTTCCTTAAAAATACACTGCTAGAGGCACGAATAAATAAATTGCAGTCTATCCACGCACACTAATATCATCATTTTGTGCTTCCACAGTTGTGGAATTGGGCTGGAATTCGGGCTGGAAAAGTGGCTCTACTAAAGGACGTCGAGAATGTGATTAGAATTTATTTTAGTACCCAGAAACACTAATACTGGGGGAGATTTGTAGCTCAATCATTGCTAATCCCTTAGGTGAAGTTTCTAAGGACTCACGCTAACTCATTTACCCTCTCTCTTTCACACTCAACTGCTAAGCCAATCTCTCATAGCGGCCCCCTCCACTCCTGCCCCCCCCCCCCGCCCACCCCACCTTTCTTACCACCTATGGCTCTTTCTCCCCTCTGTGCCTAACTAATCTTCTGAGGGCTTGAAACGTGTGTTTTCCTGGATGTGTCCCTTTGTCCCTTTGTTTCTGCCTGAGAGAGTGCACGTGTCTCTGTAGCAGCCAGCGAGGTCTCTGTTTGCCATTGTGTACGCATGAGGGGGCGGGGGGGGGGGTGGTTGCTGTATGCTTCTGTGTATGCTTCCAAAGGAAGAAAAGGGGTCTTCCTTTGGAAAAAAGAGTAATCGGTTGGATGTTATCTGCAAATGGTCCTTAAATAGGCATATACAAACATCTTCAATCACCATTGTGGCCTGCCTTCTTAGAGCTACCTTAAATTTTCCAGCAGAATTCACATAGCCCGGCCCCTGCTTGGAAGGGTCCAGAGGCTTAAGTTTTTCCCACTATTCTTTTTTCCTTTTTGTATGTTTTGAGAGCGAGAGCAGTGGCCCCTGGTAACTCACCCTCAAACTCCCCCTTTTCCTACCCATTTCCCTCCGCCTCTTTCTCGGCAGTGCCAAAATCACCCCAGCAACATTTAAAGAGAAAAGGGGAGGCGCAGGGAAAGGGGGACACAACCAATCATTAGTTTGGGAAAAATATACAAGTTAATGAAATGTTGGCCCAGATATTGTTCTTGGGTCTGTGGCTGAATGTGAGATTTCTGTGTACTAAATGAACAGATTAGCAATATCAAGCAACAGAATCCTGATAAGAGACCTTTTGATTAAGATGCAATAATGCTAACCAACTTAAAACATCCTTCTAACATTTACGAGGACTTTGTTTTAATTATAATGAATTCTCTCCCAACGTCTTGTTAGAATTGAGTGCAAGAGTTTCGTCCAATAGGCAAGCTTACCTTGCAGTAACCTCACAAGAATTTTGATCACTCTGCAGAACTACCGAGAAACCGAGGTCTGGACAATAGTCCCATTTCCGCTATTGAGCTACTGGATGATCTAAGACATGTTGCTTACTGTCTTTGCCTCATCATGCCTGCTTTTGAAGGAAAACTAGTTACTCTTCACAAATATATCCACCTAAAACTGGAAATATGGAGGGGGATACATGAATTACATTTAGGGGAGATATTCAGACTTTTGTGACAATAGCATTTAGTAACTCTAAAACAGTTATCTCTGCAAAAGCCGACCCCTTTCCAGTGACTCAATACACCAAAGGAGGTCTCAAAAACAATTAGAATTGTAGTAATTGTGTGCGATTATTTCATTTGCCATCTCTGCAGCTCTTTGCTGTAGTGCCACTTAAAATTTTTTGCTAATAGGTTCAATCTTACTCGTTGACAAGCAGATTATTTGTGGTATAATTGGTATACACTACACTGCATATGTTTAAAGTGCACAATTTAATATATGTGCATACCCGTGAAACTGTAAGCACAATCAAAAGATTATGGATGCGTCTATCAGTCAGACAAGCTTCCCTTATTGTAATTCCTCCCTTATGCTCTGCACTTCTCTTTTCCATCCCCAAGGAAACCAAGGATGTGCTTTATGCTATGACACATTAATTTGCAGCTTCTAGAATTTTCTGTAAGTGAAATAGTATGATGTGTAATTTTATTAGCTTGGTTCTTTCATTCAGCATAACTTTCAGCATTCATTCAAGTTAAAGGTATTAATAACATTCATTTTCACTTCTGAATACTATTCAACTATCTAATTATAATACAGTCCTTTTATATGCTCATTTACTGATGGACAAAAGACTGGTTCCAGTTTAGTTATTGAAAACAATGATACTCTCTGGACAGTCATATATGCATTTGTGTAAACACATACTTCTCCTGTGAAAATAAGTGAAAGGGGATTTACTGGGTCATATGATAGGAGAAAGTTAATATTTATAAGAAGTTATCAAATTGTTTTCTAAAATAGTTATATAATTTTATAGTCCTAACACCAATGTATGAGAATTCTAGATAGTCTACATGTTTGCTTTGATTTGATGCAATCACTATTTTAAATTTTAATTTTAAATTTCAGCTATTGTAGTGTTTGTATAGTGACATTTCATTGTACCTTTATTTTCTATGTCTCTAATGATGAATTAGATCGTTTCATGGGCTTATCTGATATTCATATCTCTTTATTAATGCGTTATTTCATTTGGTTGTTCACTTATTGAGCCTTAAGTGTTCTAGAAATATTCTAGATACAAGTACTTTTTAAAACAGTTGATTAGAAAGTGTTGTTTCCAGGCTATGATTTGTCTTTTGATTCTTATTCATTGAATAAGTCTTTAGTTAGATGGAGTACACTCTTTTCTTGTGGATTATGCTTAGATGCAATAGCAAAAAGAAAGAAAGAAAGGAAAAGAAAGAAAACAGAGACTTTCCTAGATATGGACGGAGGTGGGAGGTCCTAGGTCTTACCACAGGGCAGAAAACCCTGATGGCTCTTTGGACTGGAGAGGGAGGGGGAAAGGAGTGGGGGGGAGGGGGAGAAGGGTGGGAGGAGGGGGAGGGAAATGAGAGGCTGGGAGCAGGTGGAAACTTGTTTTTTTTCTTTTCTTTTCTCCTTTTCTCAATTAAAAAAAATATTAACTGAAATTATTAAAAGTTTTAACTAAAAAAAAACAGAGACTTTATTAGATATTGAAAAGAGTTCCAGAGAGATATATGTGTTGCCTGTCTTATCAGATATTCTTAACATTGAGCTCAGGGACACAGTAGAATGGTTTTAAATATTAAACAGATATCTCTGCAGGATTAAAAACTCATTTCCCCAACCCTTTATCAAGTTATCAACCCAATGTAATTAAATATCAAGAATTATAAGTGACATGCCAATATATAGTATCTCCACCATACATATACAGTAGATATAAGTAAATAACCTTAAGAATATAGACAATAAAATGCAATAAAGATTTAAGAAACTATTTGTAGTTATCATAACCTTTTCAGTATGATTAGTTTATTTGTTTATCCAGTATAGCACAGTAGGAGTCAATATATAGAATCTTTAAAGGACTATAAAAATTCAGTATCAAAACTGCAAATAATCCAGTCAATAAAAGGGCAAATGAATTGGCAGTCATCAAAAGAAGAAATACAAGTGACCAATAAATACCAGAAAAAAATGCTTAACATTGTTAACCATCAGAAAAATGTAACTTAAAACCACATTGAGATTCCATCTCATCCCAGTCAGAATGGCCATCATCAATAAAACAAATAACAACAAATGCCGGCAAGAGCATGGAGAAAGACAAACCTCAATTCACTGCTGCTGGGAATATAAACTGGTGCAGCCAATGACATAATGAAGTTAGTATGGAGGTTTCTAAATCACAAAATAAAAATAAAACTGTTAATATGAAGGTTTCTAAATAACAAAATAAAAATAAAGCTATCATATAATCTAGCTATACAACTGCTGAATCTATACTCAGAAGAATTTATGTCAACACACCACAGAAATACCGGCATGTCCGTATTAATGGCTATACTATATAAGAGCTAAGCTATGGACCCAGCCTAGATGCTCATCGACCAATAAATAGAGTTTTTAAATGTGCCATAAAGGGGCTGGAGAGATGGCTCAGTGGTTAAGAGCATTGACTGCTCTTCCAAAGGTCCTGAGTTCAATTCCCAGCAACCACATGCTGGCTCACAACCATCTGTAATGAGGTCTGGTGCCCTCTTCTGGCCTGCAGGCATATACAGACACAATATTGTATACACAATAAATAAATATTTAAAAAAAATAAATGTGGCATAAATATACAGTAGAATTTTTTCAATTTCCAATAACCAGGTAATATTGTATGGACTGAGGAGGTTGTACTTCTGTCTTTAGAAAGATCTCTGTAAACAAGTATGTATTTATATAACAACTAAAAAAAAAAGAAGCCATGAATTTGAGAGAGAGCAAGCAGAACGAATGGGGAGAGTCTGAGAGGGGATTGATGCAATTATAGTATAATTTCAAAAACTAATTTTTAAAATAAATTTGCTTATTTATTTAATATTCTGGCCACAGTTTCTCCTCACAGTCCCTCCCCAATCCATTCTGTTCCCATCCTCCCAATCCACTCCTCCTTTAAAAAAAACTAGAATTATTATTAAAAATAATTTACTTTTGGACAGTGGATACAATCAGCTTGCAAATGTCCTAAAAATTTAATTATCTTCATTGTAGAGCTCCTTTTTTTTCTTAAGAGGTTCTTGTTCTGAATTCAAGTTTAACATTTTATAGAAAAACATCACCTTCATTTTTTGTTAATATCTACGAGAAACTGAAGAGTTATTTTCTCCAAATATGTTTTTAAGTTATAGTTAGATCTATTGTTAGATAATATCTGTAAAGACCATATGTACGGCCACTTGAATATTTTTAACATTTGCTGTCCATATTTCAGTTTAATGTACTTTTTGTAATACGATTTATTTTAAACATTTCCAAAAGGTTTTAGACTTGTAATGTGATGCCTCATATTTTATTATCCAAGAACGAAGAGGTCTAGACATGCCTGAATTACATGATGAGTTCCATGGACTGGGCTTCAGTGTGATACTGTCTTACAACTAAGAAACAAGACACGGGCCAGAAAGGTGGCTCAGTGGGCAAAGATGCTTGCTACCCAATCCTTCTGATCTGAGTTTGAGTCTTGAAACTCACATAAAGTTGAAAGAAGAAGAAAAGTGACTCCACAATTTGTCCTCTGACCTCCACACACAGGCTATGGTACTATGTATGTGTGGGCATTTACAGACACATGTCATAAACTCACACACGATAATAAAACAATTTTAGAAACAATAATTTTTAATTTATGATACATAGGTTGAAGGAGTATATATTATTTTCATTTAATTCATAAATTATAACAGATTCATTATATTTGGAAAAGATAAAATAAGAAGTTTATATACATTTCACAAATATCCCTTCAATATTACTATTTTACATTCCAGCAATGTAAGAACAAGTCTAAGGCTGGGCCCATGGTGGTGCATGCCTTTAATCCCAGCACTTGGGAAACAGAGGCAGGCAATCTCTGTGAGTTCAAGGCCAGCCTGGTCTACTAGAGCTAGTTCCAGGACAGACAACAAAGTTAAAGAGAAACCTTGTCTTGAAAAAGAAAGAAAGAATGAAAGAAAGAAAGAAAGAAAGAAAGAAAGAAAGAAAGAAAGAAAGAAAGAAAGAAAGAAAGAAAGAAAGAAAGAAAGAAAGAAAGAAAGAAAGAAAGAAAGATTTGGCTGGGCAGTGGTGGCACATGTCTTTAATCCCAGCACTTGGGAGGCAGAGGCAGGAGGATCTTTGTGAGTTCAAGGCCAGCCTGGTCTACAAGAGCTAGTTCCAGAACAGGCTCCAAATCTACAGAGAAACCCTGTCTCGAAAAACAAAAAAAAAAAAAATTCTAAGAAACTGACCTTTTTAAAATCCATGATTTTCATTCAGGAATTCTGCAGCTATACTCATGAATATACACATACTGTGAATGTATGTATATTAAAGCATCTTTACAATAATAGCTAATATATTTTGTCAATACATGTATGTGAAATGTGTGTCACTCTTCTTTTTTATTTATTTTTTAAAAAGAAAACAATCTTTTTTTCATTTTTCATACCAATCCAAGTTCCCACTCCCTCCCCTCCTCCCATTTCCTCCACTTACTCCCCTACTCAACTCCCTGGAACCGCTCCACAGAAAGGGTAAGGCACATTGCTTTGGGGAAGGTCCAAGGCCCTCCATACTATATCTAGGCTGAGCAAGGTATCTTTCCAAAGAGAATACAAAAAGCCAGTACAAGCAGTGGGGATAAATCCTGGTGCCCAGTGATCCCACAGTCTGACCCAGCCATACAACTGTCACCCACATTCAGAGGGACTAGTTTGGTCCTATGCTGGTTCCTTCCATGTCCAGCTGGAGTTGGTGAACTCCCATTAACTCAGGTAAACTGTTTCAGTGAATGTCCCCATCATGGTCTTGACCTCTTTGCTTATATTCTCACTCCTCCCACTCTTCAACTGGACTTTGAAAGCTCAGTCCAGTGCTCTGATGCAGATCTCTGCCTCTCTTTCCATTAGTTGCTGGATGAAGTCTGACTACAGGGCAAGGTCAGTTAGAGCACCTTCTCCTCTATTGCTTAGGGTCTTACCTGGGGTCATTCTTGTGAGTTCCTGGGAATTTCTCTAGAGCCAGGTTTCTTGCTAACCCCATAATGGCTCCCTCAATCAAGATATCTCTTTCCTTGCTCTCATCTCTGTCTTTCCTCCATCTCGACTATCCAGATCCCTTAAGTTCTCCTTCCTTCTTTTCTTCTCCCTTCCTCTTTCTTTTCCACCCTACCTTCTCTCCCCACCCCCAAGCTTTCAATTTTGTCAGATGATCTTGTCTATTTTGACTTTTCAGGTGGATCTATATATGTTTTTCTTAGGGTTCACCTTGTTACTTAGCATCTCTAGGATCATGAACTTTTGGCTCAATATCCTTTGCTTATAGCTAGTATCCACTTAAGAGTGAGTAATACCATATTCATCTATTGGGTCTGGGTTGCCTCACTCAGGATGCTGTTTTCTAGTTCCATCCATGCAAATGTCAAGATGTCATTGGTTTTCACCACTGAGTAGTACTCTAATGTGTAAATGTGCCACATAATAAACAAAAATTTTTAAAAAATGCAAAAACTAAACCAATCAAATCCAAAATAAAACAAAACACGGTTCTATGAATCCCAGAGGAATCTGTGATGTGTAATTTTATATGGCCAGGAAGATGACTCAGTTGGTAAAGTAGTTGCTGTATAAACATGATGACCTGAGCTTGATCT